>NC_139153.1:84641539-85267198 GCF_964270905.1 Leucopleurus acutus | reverse complement strand
GAGGAGGAGCGCCGAAGCTGCCCCCGCCCCGATGAAGCCCGGCAGGAGCGCGAGGAAACCCTAGTCCCCCGCCCCGCGCCGCTCTCCCCGCCTCTCCCCACGCCTTCCGCCTTCACCTAGGGCCGTAGGTGCGACGCCGGAACCGGGCGGGAGCTGCCAGCAGCCGGAGCAGCGCCGCCGGGAGCCGCGAGCCGCAGCCGCCCCGCGCCCGCTCCCAATCTTGCCGGGTCTCCGTTCCGCCGCCAGGAACTGCAAGGAGGCGTCATGTAGCAGCAGCCGCAAACCCACCTCGGATTTGCAACTCTTTTTTTTTTTTTTTTTTTTTGGTGGGGCGGGGGGCGCGGCAAAATTCTATCTCCGCCCCCGCTTTCTTGCCTATTCCCATTTGCAAGCTGCATCTGCCTCTAAGAAATTGAGGGGTTCAGGGTAGGGTGGGGAGCTGTAAATCAGAGTTGGACCTGCAGCACCCCCGCACCTAGAAGGCCACCATGACCGAGGAGAGCTCTGAGGTGCCCAGGGAATTGATAGGTAAGAGTCGCGCGGTGGTTGATTTTCCTTCTGCCTCTGCGTCCCCTTCACCTCCCCCTCTGCGTCCCCCTCACCTCCCCCGCTCTTCCCACCTCTGCCCTCCCGTGCGTCCCGCGAAGTCCCGGCGCCCCTGGGGTCGGAGTGGTGTCGGGCAGGGTCGCTGGGGGGCGCCGGGAAGTTTGTTCCCATCTGACCGCTTGCAAAGCCGAGTCCCGAGAGGGCCGGCGCAGGGAGGAATCGGGAGACCCGGGAGCGCACTCTGCTGCGCCGCTGGGACACCCCCCAGGCGCCTCCTTCCGCCGCGACCGGGGGTCCAGGTTGGCGGAGGAAGGGGGCTGTCTGCCAGGGTCTGGGGAGTTCTGGAAGCGAGGAGAATCCTTTACAGCGCCCAGCCCAGTGTCCTCAACTCGGGAAGTCCGGGAAAGCCCAGCACCGGGACGGCTGGCGAGCGCACAGTGGGTCGCCTCCGGCACGTGCCAGGACCACCCTGACCCCAGGAAATAACGGGCGGGAGGTGCCCCTGTGACGTACAGACTTGGGGGAGGGGGGCGCTAGTCCGGTATAATGACTGAGCCTAGCAAGGCGTGGCTTCGCCTAGCGAACTGGGAGCGAAAGGGTTACAGGACTGACGCAAACTCGGGCCAGGAAATTGAGGGTTAATGATAAAAACCTTATTTCAGTAATGATTAACCTACCGATTCTCCCCATCCCGGATCTCTTAGGGAACCTGTGTGTGGTACCCTATGCAAGGTGACCCATTGTTTGAGTCCCTTGAGGGTTTTTTTTGGGGGAGTGGTGAATATTTTGTCTTGGGGTTTAACTTAATTAAGTGGATGGTTAAAATGGCAGAGCTCAAATGAGGTTTGGGGGGAAGAGTGTTCGGAAAACCAAGCGTTTAAGCGTGTGTGTGTGTGTAGCATGTTGTATTGTAACAAGGTATGTGTTTCTGTGTGCGTGTGTGTTTTGAGCCCCAGTGACCTGTATTCCTTACTGTCCCATCCTTGGCACACTACACAGCCTACAGCTCAGAAAGACGTTTAATCGGTGCTGACAAGAGTTCTAACCGCCCATTCATCTGCATCTGAGGAATTTGCCCCTCTGTTTCACCTTCTAGCAGCAATACTTTGGAGGAGTTTGTGTGTGCTCTTGCATTAGTGACTGTTAGCTCAGCAGGTGAAACTAGATGTAAAGAAGCTGTTGCTAGGCTTGTATGGAAGATAGAAGATTCTGCTTTTGTTGAATTAAAATAAACCTAACTACCAAATTTAGGATATTAAGTCTACCCCCCCTTCCCCCCCAGTCATGCCTCTTCTCTCCCCAACCCTGTAGAGTCCACTGGGAGTGAGTGGTCCATCCAGTTCTGGGAGGCTGAGATCTTTCCAGCACCCTTCCAGGAAGGAAACAAACACCCAGAACCTCTGAAGATGCCTCCAGAGGTCCTGAGAAAGAGAATTTAGGGGCGGGTTTGCCTCACTGGCCAGGGGATAAGGATAACTAAAGAAGGTGGCGGAGTTTTTAATTAGTTGTGCTTGAGCCTGGTGGTGAAAAGTTTAGGTAATTACCCAGGAAAAAGGGCGATGAAGGATAGGATGGAGATAAGGTACCTGGTTTATATTGATGGTCCTCAAAATAAATCCTTTGGTATATTTTAAAAGTTGAATTTAACCCTTATCTAGAAATGGAATTTTTGTGTTTATCGAGTCCTGCCCATCTCACATATCTTTCAAACAAAGGACAAATGTTTTTGTGATAGGCCCAATATGATTTTTCTGGGCCTTTAAATGGTCTAATTGGCCTGGGCTAGGGGAAATTCCTGCATCTGCTTTAGTCTCTAATTTCAAGTGCTTGCAGGAGTTCTGCTCTCATCAGTTCAAAATGGCAACCATGTGAAAACTTCAATATAGTCCCTGAAGCTAATCCCCCAAGGCATTTAAAAAATGTGTTGTGTATCTTTCTGATTATTAAAGTAATACAGGCTTTTTATTTAAAAAATTTAAATGCAGAGAAGAATGAGAATATATGCCACCCATGTTACCACTCCAAGACAGCTACTTTTGACCTATGGGTATATAACTTTCCCATCTTTTTCTTTGTGTATGTATTCTTAAATCACTTTCAGATGCTCATTTCCCACAGTTCTTTTTAGGGGAGGGAGGAGCAGCCTGTACCCGTTTTGAGTTCTGATAAGATAGGAGCTGCTTAGAGAACTCCCTGTGTAATGAGCTCCCCGACCTATCCCCCACACCCCGGCCAACATTCCACCTCATTGCTGTTCCCTGGACAAACTGTACTTTTTCTTGTTCCCATGCCCTTCTCTTTGCTGGCACTGCCCTATCCTCCCCTCCTTCACTCTTCTTATCTGAGTGGCTCTAAACTCTTTGTGGTGGGTTTCCAATAAGAATATTTTGATCACCCCTTAATAAGCATATATATATTAAGCTGCATGCATACTTCATTTAGTGTGTGTAATCGAAAACATAAACTGAAACACATTGCAAATAGAAATTCTGTTTTCTTCCTGCACCCCAATGGATTGTATTGTGCACTGTGCTTTGGAAACCAGTGGTCTATTTCCTCCTCCTTCAAGCTTCAGCTCAAGGGTCCCCTCCTCCCTGAAACCTTCATGTATCTTCTTGTCCATGATCTCATGGTAGTGAGTGCAGATTCATCGAGTGACGTCAATCCATCTAGTGGCTTACAATCATCCACTAGATGGTAAGCACTTGTGGAAGGCAGGGGTCATCTCTAGCCCGGCATCTAGTAGAGTAGTTGGCACACTAGGTATATTTGTTGAATATATGAATAAACCCAAATGATTATAATACACAATTCAGAGTGGTGGGGGTATAAAGGAGTTTGCTGTGTTTTGAAGGAAGGTAGAATCTAACCAGCAGGAGAATAAGGAAAGTGCAGCCCAGGAAAGAGAATAATATATACAGGATCCTAGGGGTGTAAAGGATGGAGAGGATAGAGGTAAGTGGGTGTGTGCTGAGAAGTTAAGCTGGAAAAGTGGGAAAGGCCTTGAGTGGCCTGCTGCAAGGTTTGGGTTCATCCAAAAATGACTGTGACTCATAGAGCAAGAGGGACACGATCAGATTTGTGGCTTTGGAAAGGTCGCTTTAGTTCTGGGGGAGGTGTGGTACAGGGGGCTGATAGGTTGCAGGTGGTAGGCTTAGTCTCGGTGAGGCCCTGAATGCAGGATCAAGTCCACGGGTCAGGAGCTGTTAGGAGGTGGTCCTAGGAGAGGAGGTGACTGGCTCCCTGAGAGAATGGAGTTGGAGATAAACAAGATTTCTAGCTTCATTAAGGGCCAGAGGAGGAGCAGGGAAAATAGTGACTTTGATTTGGGACCTGTTCAGTTTGGGGTCCTCACGGGAGTCCCAGAAGGGCCTTCCCGCTACCATCCAACTTTTCAACTCTCCCCTTCTCTCTCAATTCTGCCTTTGACCACTCTTCAGGGATGCGGTGGTATGAAGATTTTGAAAGGACAGATGGCCAGGAGCACCCTGACTGAATTGTTTGGGCCGGTTCTGGTTCTTTGCCATATTTCCCAACCTTCATGTCAAGGCGCTCCTGGAAAATGATAATACGTATGTGGCACTGTCATGAACACAGAGTCTGCTGGGGGCCAGAGGTAACCAGCCAAGGGATTTTATAAATTCCTGTTGTGCTTATGGTCTGCCTGCCTGCAATATAGTGCCTGCAATATAGTGCTCTATGCTACTGCCTGACCTTGCTGCTTTTTTTTTTCTTTGTGTGTGCTTATCCTCTTTGCCCAGCAAGATTATATCATGCCTTGCATGGACTGGTATTATATCATATGCTTTTATATTTGCCTCAGCATCTGAGCACACGGTCCAAGGCACAAAGTAGGCGTTCATCAAATACTTGGTGACCAGTAACTATCAGACTTGTTAAAACAAGCAACAACAACAAACAAACAAACAAAAAAAGAAAACTAAAAAGAAACAAAAAGACAATAAAAAATAAAAACAACCAAAAATGCTCCTTCAAATGCTGTCCTCCCCAATGCTTTTCTCTTATTAATAAAAGAATATAACAAAATTATTCCTTTCTTTCAGAAAGCATAAAGGATGTTATTGGCAGAAAGATAAAGATTGCACTGAAGAAGAAAGTAAAGTTGGAAGTGAAGGGAGACAAAGTTGAAAACAAAGTGCTGGTAAGTATTAACGTTTTTCTTAAAAAAAAAGTTGGGAAGTAAAAATGTTTTTCCCCTCTATTGTTTTGATTGCCTAGTTTTCATGCAGCACTGGTTCTGTGTTTTATATTTTGTTCGAAAGTTCTGATGCCCATTTTGTCCTAGGTTAGTTGGAATATTTGTCCACTGAAAGTTAAAAGTAGGGTTAATTTAAATTTTAGAGACTGAAGTTTTAAAAAATTGTCTGTCTTAATGTTGTAAAAAGTCACCCACATCTAGGTCATCTCCTAGAGACCGTTTTCAAGTTATTCAAAGTTGGATGTTAAAGGGGGCTTGCTTATTATCTTTGTTGTGTCTGATTATCTGATGTTATTTGTGAGGACTTGAGATGAAATTTTTAAACTCCTCCTATGTCAGTATAATTTAAATTTTCTCAAATGTTATATCGGCAGCCATCTCTGGGTGATGGTCTGAGAAGGCGAAGAAAACATTTGTCTTTTTAAATTGGTTTTGGTGTTTGGGAGGGAAATGCCGGCTCCTCCCTCTAGCTTGTGAGAAGAGTTGCTGGGGGGCTGAGGGACTGGCCCTTGTTGAGCACAGGATTGCCAGGGAGTTGTCAGTGCCTGAGTTGTACCTTTAGAGAGGTGAAAAGCCTTTTGTGGTGTTCTAGTGGTTTCTGTGTTGAAACTGTGGCAAACCTTAATTTAAGCTTAGGTAAATATACCTTGTTTGTGTTTTTGTTGGAGAAAATATTCGGTTTCATCTTTTTACCATTAGAAAATTTTAAACATATGCAAAAGTAGAGAGCAGTATATTGAACTTTGTATACCTTTCATCCAGCTTCAACAGTTTTCAGCATTTTGACAATATTGTTTTATCTCATCACCGTTTCCCCCGCCTCACACTTCTGGAGTATTTTAAAATAAATCCTAAGCATATGTCATTAAAAGAGAATATTTTTAATATTCTGTTTCTTCAGTTGAAGTTGCCACAGAGTTTGAAGTATCTTTCTGATATCATCTGTCTTGAGAATCTTTTAAAATATCTGACTGCCTTCCCCTGTGGATGGAAGATTGTGCTATTGATGGATGACTTCTCTCTCTCTGTGTACAAATCAGGATGGCAGAGAAATTGAAGTGGAAAAACTTGATTGAGGACTTTTGCCCTGCAATGAAATGTGTTCACACAGACTGCAGCATTAAGGTTATTAATAGCAGAAATGATGGGTGTCATCATTCTGCTTTATTTAGTTTTAATAAAGAGTAAATTTCCTTAAAGTATGTTTTACTTATTGTTGTTCAGCCACAGGACAGAGGTATATTTTGGCAGTGGTAGTGCAGAGAAGCAATTTTGTTTCTGCCATTTGTTGTTTTATACATTTACAGTAAATCTTCACAAGATGGATTCACCTTTATACAATTTAAATATCAAGTAGGTTTCCTGCAACAGTCTAACATGGTATGTGGTGTTATTTGGTATGGACACTATTCGTCAAAGTAGTATTCATAAACCCATGCCATGAGTAAAATCTGCAAAGTTAAAATTGCAAAGACAAATTTACATGTCCAGTGTAATAAAGTTGGCACCATTAAAGAATAGTTATGATTGGTACTTACTGTTAAGATGTTGTCGGGGGTGGGGGGGTGGGGCTCTTAACGGCAGCTGGAGTTGATTAAGGTTGTAACCAAATTACAAATGTATTTGAATTTAAGCATTTATCTCCCCAAATCTGGAATCTGAGCAGTTTCTAGTGGCTTGGGGTAAACTTGTCTTGCCTGTTCCTTACTTGCAGGGGCAGGAATCGTTAATAGAAATATTCAGGGTTTGACAAGCTTCAGGTTTGAGCAGGATGGTCTCTGAATTAACCTTTTTAAGTCTTTGATTTTCGAGTTTCTGAATTCAGAGAAATTCATTTACTTAAATGAAAACATTGGGAATTTCCTTATAATTTGCATTTCTGACTTTCTTTTGGCTGTCAGTTCAGTAAAATAGGGTATACCTGAATTGGCTTAAATCAGTATTTCTGTTCTGATTTTTATTTCTTGTTCCTTTTCCCCAAGTGCCCCCCTCACCCCCCCTGCCCCACGTGCTCTTAGTATCCTTCCTTATAAAGCTGGGAGTGTGTTATATAGGACTTGGTTCCTTCTTTTCACACTTTGAGACTTTATGCTATTTCTAGCTTATCTTCTGTAGAGGGTTTATCTTCATCTTCCTTCTCATGGTCATAAGAGCTAATGTTCATTCAGCAGGCTCTGTTGGACACTTGATTATGCATTGCCGTATTCGCTCCAGCAGCAGCCCTCTGAGGTAGGCACTATTCACATCTGTATTTGCGGGAACTGAGATTTGGAGAGGCTAAAGGAACTTGTTTCAGGTCATCCAACTAATGAATGACAGAGCCGGAGTTGAATGAACCCAGATCTGTCTCACTCAGAGCCTGTCCACTTCCCCATTATGCTCAAAATAGAAAGAAAATATCCTTTGGCTTGTTCAGTGGTTGCAAACTTTCAGGAAGATTTGGACTTTAGAAGGATTAGTGCTCCCTTGTGTGGATTTGACTGATTGATTGATAACATTGTACATTGCTTGGTTCTACCCTTGTTGAGACTCTCCCATGTGCCAGATGTACAAGATGGACATAGATTCGGACTTCATGGGATTCAGAGCTCAGAGTCGAGCTGGGAGGTAAACATCTGTAGAGGCAGAGCTTTGAGGTGTGCTGTGAGCAAGATGATTGGGGGCACATGGGAGGAACCCCTGACTCAGGCCTGAGGGTCAGGGAAGACTTCCAGAAAGAAGGCAAAGGTAAACTGACACCCAATGGATGAATAAGAGTTACTAAGGGAAGAGAGCAGAGACATGTTATAGACAAAGGAAACAGAATATGCCTGGAAGCCAGAGAGAGCTTAGCAGTTAAAGGCAAATACTAAGTACAGCTGGAGCAAGGGGTGCGGGGTGGAGAATGGCTGGGCTTAAAGCTGATTCTTTTTCATGCAATTGGGATCAGGTGAAAGTTGGGACTGGTTAAACAGGTCTCTTCCCACCACCTGTTTCTAATGACCATCACATGAACTTTATCCTCCCCTCTTTTAGGGAGGCAGTAGGACTCAGTGGTTAAGGTCTTGGACCTTGAGTCATGCCCAGTTCACACTGCAGCCTAGCCACTTTATAACGTTGTTCAGCCTCAATTCCTTTCTCTAATGAAACAGACCTTCTATTCATACATGGTTTCTTTGTAGATTAACTGGGATGTATCTTAACACTGCTTAGCACAGTGCCTAGCACATGATGAACACCCAACAGATGATAAAGCAGAAGGAACCGAAGGGTTGTGCATTCTGTTTTTTCAGTGGCACAGAAAATGCCTGTTCTTTCCATGCCCAAGTATTCACTGCCTTTATTGAGGGATTGAGCTTAGTTCACTCTAAGGCCAATAATTACTTATAGTTTATGGTACCTTTTAAGCTGGATGGAGTGCAACTGATGAGATCCCAAATTCCTAAGGTATGTGCTGGTCTAGTGAAATCAGAAATCGATGTTCGGGGGAAAACCAAGTTTGACAGTCAAGTGGTAAACAAAGATAAACCAGCGTCTTCACTGCATGGCTTTGATTCAGAGCCTTCAGTACACCTTTGTGCGTAGTAGATTTCTCAGAATGAGCGGAAGTATACTGTCTTTCTCAAACTTATATGGCCAGAGACCCTACTGACCATAGTTTGGGAAACTGGGATGGAACAGGTCCAAGCTGGTGCCTTTGGGAACAGTTAAAGGGAACATGGAACAGACTAGAACAGGCTCTCTGTCATTGGAGTGTCCTCCTGGCGGACAGTTCTTTGGCCTGTACGTTTTGGGGACTTTTTTTTTTGGCCGTGCTGCTCGGCATGTGGGATCTTGGTTCCCCATCCAGGGATCAAACCCGTGCCCCCTGCAGTGGGAGCACAGAGTCTTAACCACCGGACCACCAGGGAAGTCCCCGGCCTGTACTTTTTATCTAAGTTGTGGGCAGGTCTGCCCGCAAGCCACACTGGCACCATGTCATCCTTTGCTGTACGGCCTTTCTCTGTTGTCTTTAGGGGATGTCATCAGAAAGAGATTCTGTGTTCCCTAGACTCTCAGTCCTTCCTCCCATTTGCTACTTGAATCTCCACCCAAGTTTTGTAGTACCTGGACTTTTTTTTTTTTTTTTTTTTTTTTTGCGGTACGCTGGCCTCTCACTGTTGTGGCCTCTCCCGTTGCAGAGCACAGGCTCCGGACGCGCAGGCTCAGCGGCCATGGCTCACGGGCCCAGCCGCTCCGCAGCATGTGGGATCTTCCCGGACCGGGGCACGAACCTGTGTCCCCTGCATCGGCAGGCAGACTCTCAACCACTGTGCCACCAGGGAAGCCCGTTTATAGATTTTGGTGTGAAAATAAATCTCCATTTCTCCCTTTGAAATGCCAAAGAGTATAATTGTGGGTTTGTATAGGAATTGCCTTTTTTTTTTAGAAGCCGTCATTTTCCATTTTCCAGAATGGCTGAATCATTGTGTAGTCCTACCAGCAATGCATGTGTGATCCAGGCAATTTGGTATTGCCTGGCCTTTTTTTTTTTTTTTGAGGACTAATGGTTGAAAGAAAAATGTTGTCAGGGGAAAGCAAGGTCCTCCACCCACGCTTCTGCTGTTGCTTGTCTGCGGGAGAGGAATGTGTCTCTCTCTCCAGAACAGTGCCTCTGAATTGTGTAGATCTGTTCCTGGTCTCAGCTTTGTTTTTCCTGTTTCACTTTGGAATTTGGGTTCAATCATCTTTGCCAACCCTTTGTTCTTCCACATCCCTCTTAAAATGGGGCAGAAGCAGGACTCTCTTATTAGACTGAGCATGTCGAGGAATGGCATGTAAATGTAACCATGTCAGTTTGTTCACCGGTTCCCTTGAAAACACTTGATCCATCCTTCATTTATTTTCTTTTGAAAAGTTAACCTGAATCTCTTTAATGTATTTTCTCTTGTTTGGCTATTTATTTATAACTTTTGAGCACCTGGATTCGTCTTGATTGGAATAACTAAGTTAACTTTAAGACGAGGAAAAGTAAAAGAACGTTATTTGGGCAACATGTATCCTTAAAATATTTTGGTGGCAGTGCTGTCTATCATTAAAATATAAACTCTACTCCTACCTGTTTATTTTATTTATTTATTTTTTAAAAAAAAATGCAGTAAAAAGGGAATATCTCTCACCTAAAAGTTTTGTAAGCATCTGGCCCACATAATCAGGAATTAGTTTAAACCTCAGTCTCTGATACGGAAAGCGTTGTTCTTTTACACGCGGCCATGCTCGTTTTTTGTGGCTAGTCTGTTTAATATTTTCCTAATTCCTCTGTCTCTAATACCTAACCTGATTCAGCAGCACGACCCACGGCATAGTCACTTCTCAGACAAATATTCACTCTGGAAATTACATTTTGCAGCTACTTTCAGGTGACATCAACCTTAGCCGATGGTTTCTAGACTTTTTTTTTTTTTAAATCAGTTGTACCCTTTTAAAACACATAATTTTCCATGGGACCAATAAAATAGTGCTATTTTAGGAGTGTAAGTGTGTTTTGCAAATTTATAGTTAAAATCCAAAATATTAGTATAAACCCAATCACTGATGTGTGTGAGGCTGTTTTGATGAACATAACTTAGAACTAGAGGGGAGATTGGCTTTGGTTTTGGCTGCTTAGTATAGAGAGACTCCCTATTTACCCTTGAAGTAGTACAAATGTCACAGTTTTTAAAATAGCTACTTTTGCAATCTCGGGATGCTTTCCAAGGAAATAGAGATGTCAGGAGACACTTTATCCTGAGTTCTGCACAAAAGTGGGGTATCCTGACAGCAAAGCTTACCTCATTGTTATCTCCAGTAAGTTAAATTTGGTGTAACATCAAATCATGTGTTTGTGTTTTGTCCCAGCAGTTAAAATAGAAGTAAGAATGAAATCCACATCAGATGTTTGTAGATTGCAGTGGCTTCCGAAGAATGCTATTGGAAAATCGTTGCTCTAGGCCTCCGGGTTTACTTCCCTCCGCAGGAGGCTTGTACCAGTTGTTGGGTAATTTGAACAGTTCTCTTTGTGGAACTGTAGGAGCCTCAACTTTTAAGGATCACTTACAATTCAGTGCATAGGTAATTTTCAAAGCGCCTGGGTGAAGTTACATGACGAGAAAATTGAGCTTTAGAAAACAGCAACAACATTGAAACAATCTTCAGGAGTAGGTATCAGAGAGCACACATTGTTGCCAAGGGTCCTGGCAAAAGTTCTGGGAAACTCAAAATAAAATAATCCGTATTTGAGTACTTGAGAATTTTCCCCAACTCAGAACTGGAGTCAGCTCCCGCTGACCTCTGGGTAGGGGTTGGAGGCAGGCTATGGCTCTGGGCACATGTTTCCAGGAGACAGTTCTGGCCAACTTGAACTTGTTACCTGAGCTGCATTTACATTCTACTTTCTCATCTGCCCCAGTTTCTTCTGTAGTTGGGTTAGATGAGTCAAACGACCTTGGGCAAGAAGCTATTGAACATACACCAGCCTTGGTGTAACTTTTCATTGTTCTTAAAAAGATAGTCCTTTCCAGCCTCTGGGATTTAGGCACCCTGGGAAGGGGGCATTTTGGACAAGGAGGACCCGGGAAATCTAACTAGAATATGCCATGAATTGGAAGAACTCATTTTTCATAGTCGTAAAATAGGTACAGAGAAAACAAAACAAAGGCTTCGGTGAAAGGTTACTGTAACACCTTTATGTTTCATTTCATTAGAAACGCTGTTAATATCTTTTGTTAAAGTAGATTGAAAATGCAACTAAAATCTGATGAAGGATAGAATTCTCCCCCTTTCTAAAGAGCTTGTTGTCTTTGAACAGAATACAAGGATTTGAATTGGTATATATGGGGTCTGTTGTTTCTAAATCTTCCTGTGCCCTATTTCTCTCTCTCTCTCTCTCTCTCTCTGTCTCTCTGTCTCTGTCTCTCTCTCTCTCTCTATCACTTTCCCCAACTCTTTGAGAAAAGAGGGGTACAATAAAGGGAGGAAAGAAGGATGCTTGGGGTGGGGTGTGTGTGGGTGTGTGTGTGTGTTTACATAAAAGTCTGTTCACTTTCACCCATTGGGTCCTTTCCTTCATCTTGGTTGTTTGGGAGAGAATTTTTCTTCTTTGAAAACATTATCTCTCGATGAACCTTTGCCAGCAGGTATCTTTGTCTCTTTAGACACACTGGGTGCACAGCAAGTCCTCTTAGAAGTAGAAGCAGGGCTGTACAAATGCCCTGAACTGTGCTTAGAGCATCTCCAGCCTGTGGCAAGGGTTTGGGATGAATGTGCTGAGTTCCCACTGAGGAGGCAGGTGTGTCCATTCCTGCTGATCCCTGGGCTTTGGGGTCTCAGGAGACATTTACGGGCATCGACTGAGATGAGTAGGTGTGTCCTGCAGACAGGATCTGGTGTGGACGGATTGGCTTAAGCTGACTCTGGGGAAGTTTCTTCAGACCTGGCCCCTCTTGATTGCTGCCCAGAAGATCTTGAGGCTGGAGGACTCTTGGGAGCCCTCTAACCATGCACTCTAGCCTATGAGAAGTTGCTTCTGTAGCATCCCTGATAGCCGAGTATCCACTTTCTGCTTCAGTGTTTCTGGTGATGGGAAAAGCAAGAATCCCAGAAAGCCCTTTCTTAGTTCAGGCTGGAACCTGCTTCTCAGTAACTTCTCTGAATTCACTGTAATGTAGGCTACTGGAACATCATAGGACAATTTTGCTCCCTCCTACATGAGTGCGGGTCAGGTATTTGAGGACAGTTATGTTTTTCCTTGGTCTTTTAGTCCTCAGGCGAAATATGCTCACTTCCTACAAATCTTAATCCTTGGAGGACATTGCTTTCAGACTTTTCACTGTTCTGATCGCCTTGCTTCGGACCGATCCTACTTTACCAGTGAGCCTTTTAAGCTGTAGGTGTTTTGGGATTACAGATGTTTGGCAAACACTGTTAAAACTGAATTAAACAGACTTTCTCAGAGTCTTTAATGGGCTTTTGTGGATTGTGCCACTTGAAGGGGGGAATGCAGTGTGTGGCATCACAGAATCTGTTCTCCAGACTCTGTAGGAAACATGGGTGTGGGTGCAGTCGGCCAAGTGAAGAGTACCAGCTGCACGTTGCTCTGGTCAAGTAAAAGTTTTCTTCTTGTTTTTAAAATTTTGAAAGTATCTATGCTATTTGCATTACTAAAAAGTTATAAAATATAAGATAGTAAAACTGAAGCATCATCTAGTCCTATCAATTTGGATGTAATCATTGGAAAAAATTTTTCTATGCTAACATACATAAACTATATGATCTGTTTTTAAAATGGAATCCTGAATCCTATCTTGTAACCTACTTTTAAATTTTACTTTTTGAGGTCAAAGCTTTCCATGACAATTATATATATATTATATAAAATACATATAATATATAATACATATATATATATAATATATATAATATATATAATGTTTTGAATTTCTGCCTGGCACTCTATTAGCCCACTTGAGAAGTATACCATAATTTATCTAACACTTATAATGAGATAGTTAGGTTCCTTCCAGTATTTTGCCTTATAAGTGACACATCCTCAGTTTTATTTTTCTTGGATAAATTCCTGGCAGTGGAAGTGCTGCCTGACAGACTTTTTAAAGGATGTATTTTTCACCTGATTGTTATTCAGGAAGTCTCAATAGAGAATAATTCCCCCACCTCATTAATTTTATTGTCTTTAGAAAGGTCTGCTTAGCAGAATGGCTGGTTCTCTTTTTTCAGGTCCTTATATTTCTTAGGCAAGGACTCCTAGGACCCTAGCTCCCAAGGCAAACTTTGTCCTTGCAGTTTAGGGCCCTTTTAAGTCTGCCTGGGTGGATGCGACATTGTCTTCTACTGGAGTATATTTGCAGGCAAGGAGTCCTGTGGCTCTGGTGTTTGCCGGTGGGTTCTGGAGTCCCGGGTCTTGCTCGGCCCTGGCTCCTGCTGGATCAGCCACAGCTTTTTCGTGGCTGCACCCCAGCTCGATGTGAGACTGCATTATACAATTTAGATCTTTGGTCTTTGCTCTGGTCTCAAGACTTTCTTACCTTGGGTCCTTGAGGCTCTGATAAATGGTAGTTGAGCAGATGTGCAACTGATAAGGCCCATGGCACTTTCATTGGATGAAGTGTAGCTAAGGAGAACCCTAAGTCGATGTGCATGTACAGCTCGTCTGGTGTCTCAGAAGATATTTTAGTATCATAAGGAAAGGAGATGTTGCTTTTTCTCTCAGGCAGTTCTGAAGGCAATTGACTTCACCTGTGTAGCTAACAGCCATCTCTTAAGTGGCATGGTCCTTCCCCACCCCACGTACACCTGCAGAGTAGTTCTTGCTTCTCTTCCCACTACCTCACCCTTTCCCTGTCTCCCCACCCCTGAGGGGGTGTGTCCAGGTCACGAGGACCCTTGGGCTCTCCTCCCACGAGCAGCTCCTCCTGCAGCCCCATCTTCCTTGGTGAGTCCCTCGAGTGTTCAGCCTGCATTTCTCTCCTTTCAGTGCTGCCCTTGGGTACCATGTTGCCTGTGGTTATCTTTCTTTCCAAGACTGGCAGGTGGGATGAGGTTCCTCAGGGAACCTCTTATGCTTATCAGAAAACAAGCACGTAGGACCCCTTCCATTTTCAGAGTTACATTCTCAGTCCCAGTGTGGAGCAGACAAGGGAAAAAACAGAACCAGAAGTAGGGAAGTTACTGAGATTTCCAAAGTCTTGCAAAGTCTCTTTTAAGACAGTTTCTCTGCAGTTTGATTCCTGACTCCCAGGCCTGCGGAGCCCAGCAACACTCTCCTGTTGAATCTGAGCGAAAATATGGCTGGTGAAGTCCAGGCTGGTTGGTTAGGTGTTACCAGTGGGCATTTTCGGTTTCCTGAATTCATCTGTCTGAAATCGGTTGTCACTGGCAGCCAAAAGAAGATTGGATCATCCCTCCTAGGCATGAGAATGAAACCGAGACCTGGAGAGAAGTACTTGTGGTTCTTGGACAGATCATTTTGGCACTTGGAACATTTCAGCCCTTTTTCCTTTTAGTCTCCAGGAGCCAGTTTCTATTTTCGCCTGCATCCTTGGGGTAGCAAAAATGTTGCAGTCTGGGGAAACTTTTTGTACAACTTAGTTCACTGAATCACGGGCACTGCCTGTGCTGATGGAAATCAGAACCAGCCTGCAGGGAAAGGCTTAGTTCATTGGGCACTCGGCTTGTGTGGCTGTCTCCATCGCAATCTCCTGGGTGTCGTATTCCTTATCAGAACTTTTACTCCCTCAAAATTTATCATTGGTGAGTTACCTGTGAAGTTCGGTTTCCGTTTCAACAGTTCTCTCTAGAAAACAAACTTCTGAA
The DNA here is from genome assembly GCF_964270905.1 of Leucopleurus acutus. NCBI lineage: Eukaryota > Metazoa > Chordata > Mammalia > Artiodactyla > Delphinidae > Leucopleurus > Leucopleurus acutus. The sequence continues at coordinate 85,252,107 of NC_139153.1, read as the reverse complement.
GCTCCAGTAGCCCTGAACCCTCCATCAGTTTACAGTCCTCTAAGTGGTCTCTGCGAGGAACCTGGTAGGTCTCTCTGTCAATATTTCTCTCTTTCTCCACAAGGCCTGGATGCAAGAAGTCGGTCCAATCCTTCCTGTCCAGTGTTGCTTCTTAACAGAGCAACTGGAGCAAAGGAGAGGCTGTTAGCACTTTGTCACTTAGAGTTTCTTAAGCATCCTCCCGTTTGTGAGTTCTCACTGCAGAGACTTAATGAAGCATCTGTCTTTACATCAGATACGCGCGGGTTGTCTGTGGAACTGATCAAATGTTGTCAGCAATGCTGTGTGTGCAGGAAGCCTTCACACTCGGGTCCTTTTTGGCAGGCTCTGTGTTCTCTGGGAATGAACAGTTTCTCTACCCATCGGAGTAGGGCTCCATACTTTCATATTCTGGAGAGTCATGCTTGTGGTATAGTTAGCCTGAAATTCAGGGATGGCTTTTTTTTTTTTCTTTTTAAATATCTTTGCAGACATTTTATACTTCCCACTCTCTTAGAGGCTTCCTCTGTGTTATGGGATCAGTCTGCCTGGGTTAGAATCCTAAAACTACTAACTATGGGCAAGTTATGTAACCTCGGTGCCTCACTTTTTTCATCCATAGAATGGGTATAATAATAGAACCTACCTTTAGATTTGTTTTGAAAATTAAATGAGACATTCCATATAAAATATTTAAAATAGTGTCTGGCATAGAGGAAGTCCTCAAGTCTTAGTTATGGTTACTGTTGTGAGGGGTGTTGCAGTGAACTGTGCTAAGTGCTCTGATATGAGAATCTGGTTATGTGTCCATAGTCATAGATTACTTGGATATATATTGTCTAAATAGCCCCAAAGAAGTACTTCTTTTCTTTAAAAATAAATTTATTTATTTATTTTTGGCTGTGTTGGGTCCTCATTGCTGGGCGCGGGCTTTCCTTAGTTGCGGGGAACGGGGAGCTACTCTTCATTGCGGTATGCGGGCTTCTCGTTGTGGTGGTTTCTCTTGTCACGGAGCACGGGCTCTAGGCGCACGGGCTTCAGTAGTTGCGGCACAGGCTCAGTAGTTGTGGCTTGCGCTCTAGAGTGTAGGCTCAGTAGTTGTGGCACGCATAGGCTTAGTTGCTCTGTGGCATGTGGGATCTTTCCAGACCAGGGCTCGAACCCGTGTTCCCTGCATTGGCAGGCGGATTCTTAACCACTGCACCATCAGGTAAGTCCCCAGAGAAGTACTTCTACTTTGCATCTTTTCCTGGCTCTGTGCAAGATACCTGTTTTGATGTTTTCTCTGGTCAGAGCTCTTGAACCCAGTATCGGCTGTCTCCACAAATGGGTTTTGGATCTTTTTTTCACTCTGCTGGTCTTAAAGAGGGTACGTGGATTTTGGAAAAAATCTTTCTTTAAGAAAGGGTTTAGGTATGTACATTGTTGAGATATATGTCTCTGAAGACAGGACTGTGCATTTTCTGTGGGTACATTTATGCCTCCTTTTCCCTGCAGATCCCGATGTATTCAGAAATAAACTCGAGTTCCGCTTTCACTTTCAAGTCAGATCTCAAAAAAGCCAAAAATCAGTAGTTGGCCCCTGTTCATCCTTGTGGGGCTCCCACGGGCCCTGCCACCTGTTCGTGGTACCTCACTCCGATTGCTTCCTCTTGGGTTTCGGTTATGATGGCTCTTGTTTGATGCTAGGGGACTTACTTGCATTCGTGGGCTCGTGTAGCTCTGCTTTTCCACCATTGAGGACTCCTGGCCATGCTGGATTCTCACTTTCTAAATAAGTGTTAGAGCAGCGTTTCTTAGCCGCAGCACTGCTATTGATTTTGCACCCAATAATTCTTTGGTGTCAGGGGCTGCCTGTGCGTTACTGTGTGTTTTACTAGCATCCCTGCCTCTACTCACTGGACGCCAGCAGCAGGCCTCCCTTCTCCCGGTTCTGACAAATACAAATGTTTCCAGACGTTGTCAGATGTTCGCTGGGTGGCAGAATTGACCCCAGTTGAGAACCACTGGTTTAGATCAGCGGGTCCCCAAATGTCAGAGAACAAATGCATACCTTGTCATACTTAGCTTATAAAGTTATATCGAAGGCTGAAAATGTATGTTCTGTAATATAGCTTTGGTTAAATTAATTAAAAATCCATAGGCACTTTAAAATACTTATTTTTGAAGTGCTTAGATCCCTATATCTGTATGTAACAAAAATAACAGATGGCACCGAACAGAAGTTTGTCTTGTTTTAAGATACCTAGTCGTAAAACCATTGATTTGGCCAGTGGTTCTCAACGTGCGGTCCTGAGAACAGCAACTTTAGCATCACCTGGGAACCTGTTAGAAATGCAAATTCAGGGCTTCCCTGGTGGCGCAGTGGTTGAGAGTCCACCTGCCGATGCAGGGAACACGGGTTCGTGCCCTGGTCTGGGAGGATCCCACATGCTGCGGAGCGGATGGGCCCGTGAGCCATGGCCGCTGAGCCTGTGCGTCCGGAGCCTGTGCTCCACAACAGGAGAGGCCACAACAGTGAGAGGCCCGTGTAACGCAAAAAAAACCAAAAAACAAAAAAGAAATGCAAATTCATAGGCATCACATCCAGAGCTACTGAATCAGAGACTCTGGGAGTAGGGCCTGCAATCCGTTTTAAGAAGCCCTTCAGGTGATTCTGATGCACACTGACATTTGAGTAACACTGAGTTAGAGTCTTAAGTAAGCTCCAACTAGATGCCTGTAGAATAAGCCTTATTGATAAATAGTCATAACCCGCCACATACAGAACTTTGAAATCTGCTTAGGGGAGTGTCTTTTACTAGGCAGGTCATGCCAGGTGTCTGCTGGTCATATTGGTCCCCTCTGAGAGTCTGTGACATCCACAACTTCCTTTTGGGGGTTTCCTTTCCTCAGCATCTCTGAACTAGGGGTGGTTATGACCGCCAAGATAAGCCTCTGTAGGCCAACCAACAGCCTATGCTTCCCAGCTGTGCCCCACAGGGCTGATCTGTATGAGACAGAGATTCTTCCTCCTGGGAGTCTGAGACATGGAGAGAGATGCGGAAGAAAGTAGAAGGCACGAGGCAGTGAAAGCCCCGATACAAGCAGAAGCCACAGAGCGTGAAGAGGCTGTTAACAAGCCAGTTGTAGTAAGAACAGTGGGAAGAGGGGGACAGAGCCCTGGATGGCTGCTTTTGGAGGATGATTCCAAAAGTTGAGTGAATCAAACTATTGACCGTATCTTGGAAGAGTAGTTTTCAGTTTTCTAGGAGGCCCAACTGGGCTGATAGGGATTCCAGTCTTGCTTCCTTCTCTAGGTATCCTCATGGTAGACCATCATTCACCGCGTTGGCTTCAGTGTATGTCTATTCCTTGCCACCTGAATGGGCCCAACAAATCCATACTTAGATTGGAAGACCAGGTGGTCTCTGCGGACTGGCTTCGTGGCACGCTGCTTCCTTAAAGCAGAGACTCTCAGGCTGTCTGTGCCTCAGAAACACCTGGGTAGCCCCGCCTCTTTATTTAAAAACACTCTCCGAGGCAACTGAAGTTAACATTACAGGAAAGAATGGGCAATGGACGCTGTTCGTTTCAGCATGTTATATTGACTTGCCCCAAAGAAACCTGCATAGAGCACATTTCAGGAAACCTCAAGCCGGGCTTCACTTCCTTAGAGCAGACCAAAGAGGTCAGCTCACCGTAGTCATTCCAAAGATCTATTGCTTTGACTCCAATAACATTTTCTCCTAGTATTTCCTGTGAAGGCATCTCAGTACCATCTCTTTTGAGGGACGTGCTAAGAGTTAGACCCTTAAAACAAACAAAAAACCAGTGGAAACACCAGCAGTAGAATGTTGAAATTAACCTTGTGAATCATTTCCTAAAAATTCAGTGGGCCTGCAGAAATTTCTTTCCGGTATGAACTATTGACATCAGCCCTATATAGTTCATTAGTACTTCCCTCATCCGTGCAGTCATCCCTCCCTCCCTGTCTTTTCCATTAAGACCTGGGAAAGAATATGAGTACCTTCATGTAGCAAATCTATTGGATTCCTTCACACAAATCCCTCTGGAGAGGAGTGAGTGGAGATACAGAATATCTTACATTGGAAAGTTGGAAAGTTGGCTGAGTTCATTAGGGTAATAGAGTCTGGGAATGTGGGCCAGTGGTTATTTTCAAGTCCTGCTTAAAAGATTTGCGGCCCGACCAACAACATAATCAGAATTCTCCTATTCTCAAATTAGTATCCTTGAGGAGACTGTCAACTACTCCAGAGCCTAGGGCTATTTCCTTATTGTACTTGTGTACCAAGCCCTCTACCCCTAGTGGTGAACTTTTCATGGTAGACACAGAATAGTTGGCTAGTAAAGGACCCAGGCCTGGAGTACAAATTTCAAGCCCAAACTGGTTTTCTCAGGGACCTGGTTAAGTCTCTTTACTCAGCAGCCTTCTCTGACGTAGTGCATCTTTAATTTAGCCCTGTGCGGGATGCAGGGACCAATAACAGTGAAGCAGTAAGTGGGGGAGAATGTCCAGCTGCAGACCCTTGGACTGGACTCTACTTTGGTCAGAATGATGAGTGCAGTCAGCAAAGCCATGAAGTGCTCCCTGACTAGTTCACTTGAGCTCAGCTTCCCATTACGGCCAGTTCCTAACCCAGGAGATTATGGAATGCTTCAAAAGAAAGGTGGTCACGTCTCCCTGTTGTGGTACTGTGCAGTGTTTGTGCCCCTGTCTCAGGAATGTGAACCTTTGCGCAAACGAGTCACTTCTCGTTTCCCTTCCTGCATATCATGTCAGAGAGAGTGATTTATTTCCTGTTTGTGAAGGCTTGGTTTCATCAATTACATGGGAGAGAAATTGGATGTCCTTTCAACTTTTTGCTGGTTACTGGGTCCTCCTTTGCCTGGAAAGATAGTCTTTCTTTCCATCATGAGAGTTATGCCGATTCAATGAAAGGATTTCTCTTCTTAGGCTTTCAGAGACGACACTTCCTTGCTTTTGTGTGATAAAATTATAATGTGTGATTTTATTATTTTTAAACACGTAGAACTGACATCTGAAAGTTCACCTACAATTGTTGGAAAAGCCAAGAAAGCATCTCATCTCCTATTGGTTCCACTAGCAACCCATTTTAACATATAAACCTTGTGTAGCTCCAAGCCTGTGTTTCCTGAAGTGGAGAAGAGATCCTGCTCCCAAGATACGAATAAGATGTGCTGGCAGCAAAGTGCTGCTGCCCAAGGACTTCGACCCTGTGTTTCCCAAACCTAAACAGGTTTCTCCTTTCTCTATTCTCAGAACCTTTAGCGTTCTTACTTAATATACATTGTACGTGTCATAAAGCACCGATTAACATCTCATAGGGCAGCAGGGTTCCAGGGAACTCAGAGAAAGGCTGACAACTTATTTATTTCAGTGTTTTATCTTTTACACAAAGGACCTATGTATTAGAATTCGCACATCCCTTTGGACTGTTGTCGTGATCTGCTTCTGATGCTTTACAAATTAGCCGATGGGGGAAAAATATGTCAAGAGGACACACTCGTCCATCCTATTTTTAGGAAGATTATTGAAATGTTTCATTTATCAAATAATTACTTCATGCCATCTGTGAGTAAAGGAACTCTGGAAGGAAAAAGGCAGTGCCTTGGGAATTGATCGCGTTAAAGTCAAAGAAGAAACCTTTTTTTTCAGGAATCTCTTCCATTGGGTCTGATCTGAGGAAGAGAAGTTGGGTTGGATGTCAGTCTGCTTATTATAAATGTTTAGGGTAATTTCAGAATACTCTGCTTTAAAACAGGTTTTGAGAAATGGGGCAGGGAAAGTTTCCTTACCTATACTCATCTCACAGATTGTGTGCAGTTTATGTTACGAGTTGCCTTCTCGCAGTGCTGAGCGGCCCTCACATATGGGAGGGGCCGCCACAGAGGAGAGGGTGTGGATTTATTGTCTATAGTCCCCAGCTGGGAGCAATGGATAAAAACTACCAGGGCCTGAGGATTGTCTTGAAACTCAAAATCTCCCCAACAGCCAGAGCCGTCCTGTAATAGAATTTGCTGATTTGTGTGGATGGGGGAAGCTTGAGTTCCCTGGAACTGGACAAGTTCAAGTGTGGATTGCTTGACCTCATAACTGGGATGTCCTAAAGGACATTCAAGTAGGAAGATGCATCCTTTGATCTAAGATTCCAGGATTCAGAGTTTTCACTCCTCATGTGTCAAATAATTTTTGTTAGTTAGGGCTTATTAACTATTGCAAGTATACTGTTAAAAACTGAAAACTTCTATCAGTGAGGCTAGGACAGAGCAGTTGCTGGGAACTCTTGATCTCACACTGCTGGTGTGGACTGGCTTGTGTTTTAGGATTGAATACACTTTATTACTTTGATGAGGTTAAAATCCCATTGGGAAGTCTGGCTCTTTGGCCTACAGCAGCGCGTTTGCTGCTTTGAGTTCCCGTAGAGATGTGAGAAGCTTTGTCGCACATGTTTATCAGGGTTGGATTTTGGCACTTCTGAATCTTACTCTGAGCAGAATTCTCCCCCTGCTGTCCCGGTGGCAGAGAACAACAGGCATTGTGTCTGTCTAGTTGGGGAAAGATGTAGGGGCACTTACAGAGCCATTCTCCTTGGGAATCGGAAGACCTGAGGGTTAGTGCTAAGGCTTTTGAAAACATACTTAGGAGACTTCCCTGGTGGTCCAGTGGTTAAGACTCCAAGCTTCCAATGCAGGGGGTGCGGGTTCGATCCCTGGTTGGGGAACTAGGATCCCGCATGCCGGGGCACAGCAAAAAAAAAAAAAAAGTCCTTAGTCTGCTGTTTTAGTTAATAGTGTGGGGATGGAAAAGCTTCCTTCTAGGAATACTGTGAGAGTAAGTGGGAAGTAGAGCTTTTAGTATTTTAGGAGAAGAGGGCCCAGTTCATTCAGTTAATAATGCACGAAGAGTTCTTCCCTTTGAGATTCCTTCTTTCTTTGCTTTTCAAAAGGTAAGATAACTTACTAGTTCCGCACCTCCCGCCCCCAAGGTAAACTGTGGAGCTTTCCTCAAAGTATTATTATTGTACATCTACTGACATTCATTTTGCTAAGTAGTTAAAACAAGTGGCAAGTTGACTAGGGAGTTGCTTCCCACTCTTGCTTCCCTAATGCAACCTGCTCTTTCAGCATTGCTCGCAGTCTCAACTTTGAGCTCTTGAATTTTATCTAGTGAGTTGCATGCAGTGGGGGCTGTTGATAATTTTTTGTTCTAAAGTTTCCTTTATGGGTAGCCCTGGCCATCGTGGGAGCACACAAAATAAAGCAATACAACGTTTCTCTCGTGGGAACTTGGAGATAATTGTCCTCTTCTGTGAATGTGTAGCCTCCTGTAAGTTACTGGCCTCTAGGAGAGGAAGGAGAGGCCCCTGTCTGTTTCTACCATTGATGACATGTTCATTGGGCCGCTTTATGCCCCAGCCATTAAAAAATTTATTTTAACTTAAAAAAAACGATGGTTAAATATAGATCACATAAAACTTACGATTTTAACCATTTTAAGAGTAGAGTTCAGTGGCATGAAGTATATTCACAATCCAAGCATCACCACGATCCATTTTCTGAACTTCTTCATCATCCCAAACAGACACTCTGTATCCAGTAGACAGTAACGCCTCATTTCTTTGTTCTCTCTGCCCCCAGAAACCACCATTTTACTTCCCGTCTCTGTGAATTTGCCTGTTTAGTTACCTCATGTAAGTAGAATCATGCAGTATTTTCCCTTTGGTGTTTGGCTTATTTCACGGAGTGTAATGTTTTCAAGGCTCGTGCACGTTGTAGCATGTACTGGAACACCATTCCTTTTCACGGCTGAATGATACTCCATTGTATGGCTGTTCCACATTTTATTTATACATTCATCTGTCACTGGACACTTGGGTTGTTTCTGCCTTTTGGCTGTTGTGAGTAATGCTGTGCATATCGATGTACTGCTCCCTGCTTTTGGTTCTTCTGGGTATATGCCTAGGAGTGAAATTATTGGATCATATGAGAATTCTGTGTTTGACTCTTTGAGGAGCCACCAAACTGTTTTCTATAGTGCCCTGGTGATTTTATTTATTGGTTTGTTTGTTTGATTGTTTTTGGCTCCGTTGGGTCTTCGTTGCTGTGTGCAGACTTTCTCTAGTTGTGGCGAGCGGGGGCTACGCCTCTTGCTGTGCGCGGGCTTCTCATTGCGGTGGCTTCTCTTGTTGTGGAGCACGGGCTCTAGGCACGCGGGCTCAGTAGTTGTGGCTCGTGGGCTCTAGAGCGCAGCCTCAGTAGTTGTGGCGCATGGGCTTAGTTGCTTTTGCGGCCTGTGGGATCTTCCTGGACCAGGGCTCGGACTCATGTCACTGCATTAGCAGGTGGACTCCCAACCACTGTGCCATCAGGGAAGCCCATCCTGGTGATTTTAAAAGTGGGCAGTAGTACCTGTGTTTGTAAAAAGTGTTCTCAGATATTTATCAACTGTTTGGAACTTTAAATTAGAAAACTGAACAGAGTATATTAGCACTTTATGTACTTATATTTTGTCTTGCTTGAATTTCATTTGTTTGGGTACCTGTCTGTGTTTTCTACTTCATTAGAAGTTCCTTGACCTGATCTGCATTTTTCCATTGATGGCCACCTTTTTTTTTTTTTTGCGGTACGCGGGCGTCTCACTGTTGTGGCCTCTCCCGTTGCAAAGCACAGGCTCCGGACGCGCAGGCTCAGCGGCCGTGGCTCACGGGCCCAGCAGCTCCGCGGCATGTGGGATCTTCCCGGACCGGGGCACGAACCCACGTCCCCTGCATCGGCAGGCAGACTCTCAACCACTGCGCCACCAGGGAAGCCCGATGGCCACCTTTTTTGCACTTCATACATCAATAGTTGTTTGTTGCTACATTAGTTAGATGTGCAACATACTCTAAAATATCGTTTAAAAAAAAGAGATCAGTTTGAAAGAAACACATTGGAGTTCTTTCTGAGTTTTGTTTTGCCAGAGCTAAGATCCGATATTATTTAAGTTCTCTTGGTTGCGGAATGGGAAGTATTCCTGCTGTTAAAAATAAATGCTAAAAAAGAAGATGGTAAAACGGAAAAATATCGGGGAACAATACATATTGGGGAACAGCTTCCATCGGGAACTGAAATAGTACGGGAAGAGAATATAATTGAGGATAGTTCTAGGTCGTGTTAGTTCTTATTTTGTTTAGACTGCCTTTCCTTTGGCCACTCTGTAGGCATCTAAATTTGAAGTCTAAAGGCTTTTTTAAGAGATGGGGGATGGGTGAAAGACGGTTTTTTGTGGTTGTTGGTTTTATTTTTAATAGACAACTAGAATTTTCACCTCTTGGGTCAGAATGTTATCCATCTATTTATAGCAAGCCTGTGTTGTTAATGGCAAGTGGCTGGGCATCCAGACACTGATAAGACCTTCAGTGAAGTAGCTATCCCGTTATGCTCAGGCTAAATGAATGTGTGGATTAAGCTCCATATTTAACACGGATGTAAAAATTGTATTTTTATTATCAAAAGTAGCAGTAGCACAAAATCACTGCTTTTGTGATTTTAGTTCCACTGAGCCTTTATTTCTGGTCTCTTGGTGGTTAACTGCCATCCGTAGCTGAGCCCAACTGTAATTTTACAGGAATTAAGCTTAACATTGGCAGTTTGAGGTCGTGGTCCACTGCAGAGGCATGACCTAACTTTGAGCAGCGCCGTTTTCAGCAATCCTTTCTCACTGTGGCTGAGAAAGCTGTTATTAGCGCGATTTCAGGTGAGGTGCTAGAGGGCAGACTGTTGTACTAGCTTGATGACTTTTTCTTTTCGGAACAGTAGAACAGTAAAAAATAATGTTGTTCTCTCTTTAAAAAAAAAAACCCTTGAGTTTGTAATCATCGAGGTTATTGGAATCTGGATTAATTTATAAATGAAGGTGGTAGGTTGTTTAATAAAAACAAAGCCCATTTCCTTCTTCGAGTGGTTAACCTCAGGCTGACCCGGGTGGTAGGAGTGTCTGCCTGAGGAGGAAGCCCATCCAGTCCTCGTCTTGGAGTCAATTATTAACTCACCAAATACTCACGGAACCTCTGCCACGCATCTGGCTTTGTGCCAGAAGCCGGGGATTAAGTGTAAGGAGGCAGATTCTCCCCTGCCTTCTGCAATGTAGGCCGCTTCCCAGGTCTCCCCCTAATTCCCTCTCTTATTTTTAAGCTGCTTTATTAAAAATATCCACATACCATGCCATGCCCTCATTTGATGTAACTCAGTGGTTATTAGCATATTCACAGAGCTGGCATCCATCACCACAATCAGTTTTAGAGTCTTTATATTTCCTGCAAAAGAAACCCCGTCCCTTTTAGCTCTCGTCTGAGTCCTCCCATCCCCCTCAGCCCCTGGCAACCACGATCTACTTTCTGTCTCTATAGATTAGCCTATTCTCGATGTTTCATATAAAAGAATATACGTGACGTTTCACGTGTGGTTTATTTCATTTAGCATAATGTTTTCAGGGTTCATCCCTGCTGTAGCTTGCGTCAGCGCTTCATTCCTTTTTGTGGCTGAATACTATTCCACTGTATGGATTATATATACACCACATTTTGTTTATCCATTCATCCATGGCGGACATTTGGGTTGTTTCTACCTTTTGGCCATTGTGAGTATATGCTCCTCTGAACTTGTGTGTACAAGATTTTGCATGAACATATGTATTCACTTCTCTTAGATATCCTAAATCTCCTTCCCATCCCACAGATCTGTTACATAACAGTAGAGGGGTCAGATATTATGGGAACATAAGGGAGCGACATGTAGCCCTAACTGTGGGAGGCAGAGAAAGCTTCCCCTGAGGACACGATGTCTAAGCTGAGACTTGAAAGTATGATTAAAAATGGTTTTCAAACTGTAGGTCATGACCCATTAGTAGGTTGTGAAATCACTTTAGTGAATCATGGCTAATGCTTTTAAGAGCTGAACTATTGTAATAAATAGAATAGTTGATATCAGAGATCAGAGAGCGTCCCGTGTGGGAAGGGTGAGTATTGTGTAAAATTTTTGTCAGCTACACGTGAATGTGTAGTGAACTGTAGTGTAAAATGGATTCGGCACTCTGGGTTATAGTCAGAAGTGTGAAATCCTGGGGCTTTTGGAAAAGGGGATTAGGTTATCAATCTGGAGGTTTAAACATGGTCCTACTTGAAGATGGAGAGACACCAAGGTAGAAAAGAGCATAACCTAGAAATCAGAAGATCCTTTGAAAGCTTAGAGGTCTGTGATCTTTATGCTTTTAGAATTATTCATTTATTCAACAAATACTAAAGTATCTACCATGTGTCTGGACTGGGCTAGGTTCTGGGGGCATAGCATAAGTAAGGTTTGGAAAAGCCCTGTTCTTTTGGACTGTAGAATCTGGCAGGCGAGACGTACAAGTAAAGCAGCAATCCCAGGGACTCCTGGTAAAGCATGGTGGACTGAACACATGAATATCTCTAGTCCTTCCAAAACACCTCTAAAAGGAGAAAGCAAAGGAATAAAAAAGACGTAGGCCCCACAAAGATGGGAGAATAGGACGAGAGACCACAGCAGATAAGAGCCACCACCAGAGTTTTGGAAGGAGTGGGTCACTGACTTGGTAGAGCAGAGGCAGCTGGACTCGAAGGTCGCAAAGAGGGATCCCAATGAGAAGTGAGCCAGCTAGCTCCGCAGAACCCAGGAAGACCCAGGATTTGGAAGCCCCAGGTCTGGCAGCAGTGGCTGAAGGATGTGGAGCTGAAAAGAAGGGCATTAGGTAAAGGTCTATAAAAGCTATTAAACCCCAGTCCCCACCCCCATCCAGCAGATTCAGGTGACAGCTCCTCCTCTTATCCTAAAGGAGATGCCAAGGTTACAGAGTGAAGCTGTAAATCATTAGCCATCAACACCCACCCACACACCTGAGATAAGACACACATCCCTCAGAAACAATGACACACTTGGGCAATGCTTCTCACATGGGGCTGGGGAGGAGGAAGCGGGGAAAGATGCCAAACCCCTCTGGATGTGTCATAGTCTCAGAGGGGCAGGGGATGTGTAGTTTCAAAGTCACTCCAAGGTGATTTTGAAGACACTACCCTCCCATCCACCCTTGTTTCCCAGTCACTGATTTTCTTCCAGAAGGCATTAGCTGCCTATCATACTGGTGCATTATTTTCCCCTTGGTCAATACGACTAGTTGGAACATCCATAGTATGTACGGTGTGCCTAGCCACGTGCTGTGTCTGGTGGGAGGCGATAACAGTAACAACAACAACAACAGAATTATCCCATGCCCGTAGAACTTAAAATCTAGTTATTAGTGGGCTTCCCTGGTGGCGCAGTGGTTGAGAGTCCGCCTGCCGATGCAGGGGACACGGGTTCGTGTCCCGGTCCGGGAAGATCCCACATGCCGCGGAGCGGCTGGGCCCGTGAGCCATGGCTGCTGAGCCTGCGCATCCGGAGCCTGTGCTCCGCAACGGGAGAGGCCACAACGGTGAGAGGCCCGCGTACCGGGGGCGGGGGGGGTGGGAAATCTAGTTATTAGTGATTAAATACATTCTAAGCTATACACTTAAAAAATAAAGACATTTTGTCAAGATGAAGGGTGAAAACCTTTCTCTGCCCACATCTCCTACCAGCCCCTTTCATTTTGGGTGATCCCAAATAAATTTCAAAGCACCAAAGATTTATAGCGCCCCTTATAGCAGCCTCACCAAAGGCTGGGCTTCTGGTTTGTAAAAAAACCTACTGAAATTTTGTTTGACTGCTTTAGTATGAGAGTATATATCCCCCAAGACAAAAAACCTTCAGTGGTTGAGATCCCAAGGATGATTTACAAATTTTGTGTGTTCTTCCTCTTATTCCACCAGTTTTATTTTTCCTCCTGGGAAAATAGCCAGGAAGATTGTAAAACATCAGCTTTTTAAAAAGACAAACCTTGGGCTTCCCTGGTGGCACAGTGGTTGAGAGTCTACCTGCCGATGCAGGGGACACGGGTTCGTGCCCCGGTCGGGGAAGATCCCACATGCCGCGGAGCGGCTGGGCCCGTGAGCCATGGCCGCTGAGCCTGCACGTCCGGAGCCTGTGCTCCGCAACGGGAGAGGCCACAACAGTGAGAGGCCCGCGTATCGCAAAAAAAAAAAAAAAAAAAAAAAGACAAACCTTCATGAATATAAGAACATAATTTGAGGACCACAACCATAATACATGTGGAATTTTAATTCCTAACATCTTTTTCTCCCTCAAATGTGTGATAAGCCTTTTTAATTGAGGATACATACTTGGTGGGAAATTAATATTCTGATGTGGAAACTTGCTTTTTAGAGTTTATTTTTTGGGGGGGGGGTCATTCAGTCCTATTGTTGGGATAGCTTTTGGAATTCCCATCCCCCTTTTCAAATGACTTTTGTCTTCTTTTCCCTAAGAAATTACCAAAGACAGTTGTTTGAAGTGTTGCCAGGTGGTAAGGAGATTTGCATTATTTAAGGAAACAGCTGGCAGATTTCTGCAGTGTCCCAACTCTGTTCGTGCCAGTGCCTGAAATTTCCTTCGCGTGACTCAGTTAAAAAAAAAAAAAAAAAAAAAAGCCAGCAGAGGGGAATAAGTGGGGAGAAGAAACCCTTGTTTCCAGTTCTGAGTTGCCAAGGGCTTTTATGAAGGTTTTCATTTAATTGTGCTTGTTTCCTTCGGTGGACCACAGTGTGTGAGGAACTCAGAGAAACCCTCCTCCCAAATTCAGCCTGCGAGAACTCTGCAAAAACTGTGTGTATACTGGCCTTGCCTCCTGCATTTTTATTTGGAAAATAATTTTTCTTTTTCGCTTAGTGAACATAGTTATCTTCCTAAGTGTGGGAATGATTAATGGAAGAGGAAACACACTGTTCTTAAATTTACAAAAGGAGTAGCCTGAATATTTGCCCAGAGGGAAAGAGGGGTCCTTCTCTCCTCCCATCCTTCCTGTGCCAGGCTGCACCCTGCCCTGGAGGATGGCCTTCCTCTGGGGACAGGAATTGCTGGCCCCCCTGCCCAGCTTGCCCGGGCTCGCATGGAGTGGCTTGTTTCCCTGGGGCTTCTCTTTCCCTAATCATTTTATACTGTTAGTGCCAGTGTGCTGTTGGGTCTCTAAGGCTGCAGAGTTAGTGGACGGAAAGATGTGGGGCTGAGGACGCTTGGCCGAGACCCATCTGGACGGATGATGTTTAGGATGGGAAGGGCTTGTAGGGTGAGCGGTGCAGCTTGGGGATGAGGGGATGGGCTTCTGGACCAGGAAACTAGTTAGCAGTCCAGCCGAGAGTTGAGGACAAAGATCTGCTTGTGTGTACCAGTAGTGCTGGCATTTCTAAGGTCTTTAGATCTTTACCCAGGGAAAGCAGTTTTTTTTTTTTTTTTAAAGGTTATTTGGGAGAAACCAGAGGTAGTATATTTTTAAAAAGATAGGTGCCTTGAACTTTCAAATAAATGTGTTTTAGGGCTCACTTATCTGCGGGTTGGCCAGTTCCTTCTCTGATTTCTTGTCTTTCAATGATTTCTTTCATTCCTCGGAATGGGTGTGAGAAACCAAAGGATGTAAAACATGGAACGAATTTTGCTAAAGTAAGCCCCAGCAAAACTTGGAGGGGAAGAGAAAATGAAAACTATTGCATCCAATGAGATTTTTAAATTATGCGTTCAATTATTCTGTTTTCTTTTCAGTTGATCTTTTTCTGATTATAGTGGTTCAGACACTTGAACGTTGGGAAAAATATTCTAGGTAAAATGAATAAAGAACCCTAGAGGAACCGATACACACTACTACATATAAAATAAAGAAGGCCTTACTGTATACAGCACAGGGAACTATATTCAATATCTTGTAATAACCTATAATGGAAGAGAATCTGAAAAAAATATATGAATCACTTTGCTATACACCTGAAACTAACACAGCCTTGTAGATCAACTCTACTTCAATTAAAAAAAGAATCTGCAAAGGAATATATGTGTAACTGAATCACTTTGCTATATGCCTGAAACTAACACAACATTGTAAATTAACTATACTTCAATTAAAAAAAAAAGAATCCTAGAGGAAGTCTAAGCTGTTTGGCAGGTCTTTTTTCTGCCCAATTTTAAAGCCAACTTATTTTGCTTTAATGTGTGTATATATTTGTAATTATAGTCAAACTAATTTTTGCTACTCCTCTCTGTCAATATCTCTGTATATCCATTGCTATTTCCTGATATATCCAACTGTTTCCGAAATGGAATCTTTTTCATCTTACAGATATTTATCAACAGTTGAGCGTATACTTGGCTTTATTACAAGAACTGGCTATGATACAGATGGATGTAGTGTGTATAAACTCCCCAAAATAACTTTTAACTTTCTGATGGTTAGATTTGCCTACATATTTAGGGTTTTGCTTATGAACTGAGTTGCTTTAGTGTCGGAAAAATAGCAGCAAAGTCTTAGAGGGGACCGAAAAGTATCATTGAATCATAGAATGTTATAGAGGGGGTGGTACTTCAGACATAGTGTGTGCCACTGCTCTGTTGAATGGAGAAAAAAGAAAAAGAATAGAGGCTCCCATTTATTAAAGGCTTCCTATATGCCCTTACTATATGCGGTAACCAGTTGAAACCTCTCAGTAAATGCATGAGGTGGGTCCTCTTATTTTCTCCATTGTACAGATGAGGAAACCGGAAGCCAGAAACTTTAGCTGGGCACCCAGGTTTGCAGAAGGAGGAAGGAATGTGGTTGAGGCCGTATGTCTCAGATTATAAGGACAGCGCTCATTTCCCCTGCCTGAAGGAAAATTTCCTAGTCTACCCTGTCTAATCCTAGGAATCTTGTGATGTGGTGAGGTTTTCTCCTACACCCCAATTCTAGCCTGTGCTTTGATCCTTTTCTTGTTATTCATTGCTCACTGTTTGAGAATGATAGGCACTGCTCAGTTATAAACATCCCCCTTGCAGAAACAGCTTGTACACTGTTGCTTCCTCCACTGTCCACCCTAAGGGCTCCCCACATACCTCCTCTGTGGTGGAGGTCACTGGCTCTTCCATAGCCTTCCCTATAACGATACATACCCCTTCATTCCTTTTTTCTCTCCAGCCTCCTTTTTGTGTGTATGTGTTTCCCTCAAGGCATATGAATTGATTCCATCTCAGGAAATCTTATTCTATGACAAAATGCGTTCTTAGTTTCACACCTTTGTCATACATATTGAAGGTACCCCTTCCCATGAATTGGGGATTGCTGGGATCTAATTCATCAGTATTCTAAGCTTAGTGTTCCTTTCCCTGTGCTCACTCAGAATAAGATACAATAGAATTAAAAGAAAAAGAAACAGACACTATGTAGCCCCTTGCTATTCAAGTTGTGGTCCATGGACCAGCGTCCCTGGCATCACCTGGGAGCTTGTTAGAACTGCAGAATCCTAGCCCCTCCCAGACCTACAGAACCGGAGCCTGCAGTCTAAGTGATTATATGCACATAATGTTTAAGAAACACTGTGAGTCTGCTTTACCTTCGTCCCCCCCTCTTTTTGAAGGCTAAATGTTAAGACTTGGTCACAGGTGAAAGCCTTCAATGTCATTGTTAGTAGTGATGCTGGTACTGACGAGCTTTGTGAATGACCTTAAATTGGGAAATGTTTCTTGACATAAGCTGAGAAATGCTTCTAACAACTAAGAAGATGGAACTGAAAGTAGCCTTAATTAATTAGTGAAATGATTACACCAGGTTAAAAATTTGACAGGGAGCCCTGGCTGCCAGGCAGAGCACTGTGTGGAGTTAGGAGTGAACCCTGACACAACTCAGGGTGTTTGCATTTGTCAGGAAACACCATCCTTGTGGTTCTCCAGCTTGGTGGGCAGCCTGTCCCCCAGGGGCTGGCAGGGTCTCAGTTTTGA
This sequence comes from Leucopleurus acutus, assembly GCF_964270905.1. Taxonomy (NCBI): domain Eukaryota; kingdom Metazoa; phylum Chordata; class Mammalia; order Artiodactyla; family Delphinidae; genus Leucopleurus; species Leucopleurus acutus. Next base: position 85,235,196 of record NC_139153.1, on the reverse strand, counting down.
ATTGCCTTAATGATTCTGGAAAAGATGGTTCATATTCCAAAGGGCTAATTATTAAATCCTCATCATGGCACAACTCTTGAATCGCTACATGAAGGTAGTGTACCTGGCGGTGTGGTCCTCCTGTCCTAGGGTGGTTTTTCTAGAGGCAAGATTTATCAGTAGGCTCTCAGTTTTTAATCAGAATGTTGAGCGGAGGGGGAAGGCTTGAGGACTGTTTCTACAATTTACAAAGTAAAAACTGTCACTGATCATTTTTTTCCCTCTCTAATGCATATTTTGGGGATTGTCCTTGGGACAAGTTTCTCTCAAAGTTGAGTTGGGAAGGTTTTTTTACTGTTTGTTCCCTTTTATTAGAGAATGAGAGCCACAACTCATAATATTCTTTGCATATTCTTCTTCCTGGATGCCCCAAAGTTTTGTTCACTCTGTACTGGAAGCTCCTCTTTACTTACAGAGCTTCTAAATCTCACCCATCTTTTCCTCCTTGTCTTCCAATTCTTGTTTTAATTAAAAATTTGTTTTTTTAGGATCTGCATTTTAAGGCATTTCATTCTTTTTGGAAGTAGTGAGGAAATACATATTAGTATTTCTTAGAAAGAAAGAAAGAAGCATATTCATTTTGTTTCTGTTATTAGCTCCCCCTTGCTTGAGCATCTTCTATGTGCAAGACTCTGGGCCTGGTATGTGTCAGACCACGCAGCCTCTAATTTTGTTCTGTCTGAACTGAGGAGCTGTGAAGGTTTGGGGCAGGAGGAAAGGGGTCTGCCCTGGAACATTGCTCCGGCAGCTGTGCGCACAGTGGGTTGGAAGGGGATCAGCAGGGCACCGGTTTGACAGCTGTCTGGGTGGTCTCAGACTGGAGCATACCCAATGAAATTGGAAAGGAGGGGATGCAGAGACGTGAAAGACCTTCCGGGGACAAAACCAGCTGATCTGGGCTACTGGTCGGGTGCAGAGAGTAACGAAAAGGGAAGAATCTGTGTGACCTTGATTATCAGGCCTTGATGTGGCCTTGAGAAAATCCTCTTCAGATTTTGGTGTTCTTTTCTCCTCTCTGGGAAACCTTATCAACTAAGCTTTGAGCCAGGAGAGTTTGCTTTTTTTAAATTTTTAATCCTTTCTGAGCTGTTTTTCGTAAATCCTACTGAGGGAAGTGAGAAGTGGCTGCAGAAGGCACCTCACCTTTTCTTGTTTCCTTTCTTTTGCCCCAAGCCTCAAGTCCTCCAGCACGAGGAGGTGGGTGGCCTGAACTTCCTAAGCAAGACTAATTCTTTGGGACGCCCTTTGTCTAACACAACTCCTTTGCCCACGGTTCCCTCTTGGGGATGAAGCATGAGGCAGTATTTATGAGGCTGCCACCCAGGATGTTCTGTACCTGGGAGAGGTGTTCCTGCTGCCCCAGAGCACCTGGGAGTTCACTTAAGTGGGTGAAGTCCCGAAGTGCCCGGATGTCAACCTGGTCTTAATGGCCCAGAAAATCCAGTCCTGTATCCTGAAGGTGGTTGCTCACCCACATTCATGAGATGCCCAACAGGGACACAGGGGCCACCAGGGAAGGTCAGAATGCTTTTTCTTTTGACCTGAAGTGGGATCTGGACACATCGCATACTTAGTAAAGCCTTACTCAGTGAATAGCAGAATTTGAAAATTGTATTTATCGGAGGCTGGACTTGTTGACATCCATTATTAGCTCTTTATTCACGAGGTAGGCCACTTAATATAGACGCAGGAAGGTAAGTCAAAGGGGAAGGAGTTGCTGTGTTTGAAACAGCTAAGAACATAGGCTCCTTTTTAAGTGTCCTGCTCTAGCCCTGCAGAAGTCTTAGCTTACGTGTTGAGTAAACTAATTAGACTTAATTGTGCACCATTCTGATTTATTCATCAGAGGAATCCTCTGCTTTGCAGCCTGTGCTGGGCTTCACTCAGCCGACTTGTTCTGATTTCTTTGAATGTTGCAAGTAATAAAATAACTTTTTATAATTCACACTTTAAAAAATTAGTGTAATAATTTAGGTAAGGTTTTGTTTAGTAGCATGCATACTTTGAAACTGTGACACTGAAAGTTCTGCTAATTTCAAAGAGCTAGATTTCCTTAAAAGGCAGGGAGTGTATAAATCTGATAACAGCTAATTAAGGGAGGCTGATGGTCCTTTCAGGAGAGGGGATGCACGCACAGAGTTTAGTCTTTGTTTTTCAGACTAACTCTCCTAATCCTGGACCCATTAACTTGCTAGAATATACATGCTAACTTAATCTGTATTGATTTTTCTGGGACCCATAGTTTATTAGATTTTCAAAGGAGGGGTTAGCCCCCTTAAGAGTAGGAATCCCTGCAAAACTTCTTTTTTTTTTTTTACTTGAAGTATAGCTAATTTACAATGTTGTGTTAGTTTCAGCGGTACACCAAAGTGATGTATATGTATATCTATTCTTTTTCACATTCTTTTCCATTATAGATTATTACACGGTATTGAGTATAGTTACCTGTGCTAAACAGTGGGTCCTTATTGTTTATCTATTTTATGTATAGTAGTGTGTATATGTTAATCCCAAACTCCTAATTTATCTAATAAATTAGGTAAAATGTTTTCTTGAGTGGAATAACCTTGCCGCAGATTTGGGAAATACTGACTCTCTACATGCATTCACCTCTTAAAAAAAAAAATGATGGCTCCCTGAGAGTGGGTTAGTTAATTCCTGTTTGCTCCGCATATGCATCAGCAAAGGCACCTGCACATGTTATGTTCAGACAGTAGTCAAAGAAGATTAATCATTGAGGCCTAGTCAATGAACACAGGCGATCTTGTTTCAAAGACCCAAAAGGTAATCAGAATATGGTGTTACTTCTACTGCGCCTGTAAAGTGGTTACTAAAGAGAAAAAGCACTCTGATTAGGTGAAATGGGAACATTCTCCCTTGTCTTGGCCCTCCTGCTGACCCCTCTCCATGGTTAGAGGCAGGTTTTAGAGGAGGGGTGGGCACCGCTGGATGCTTTAGAGGAAGCAGTACCTTGTGAATTTGCTGCATCTACGTAAGCAAAGCTATTGCCCTAAACTTTTGCAGGGGAGGGTGCGCTTTCGTTTGCTTGTTTTTAGGATTGCGATTCCCCAGGTCTGTTCATTTGCATGTGTGGCTGAATAATGACACAGTAGACAAGTCAGAGGATCAGGAAGATAACTGTCAGCAAAATGTCATGGTTCACCTTTGCCCCAACTAAATAGAAAACGATATTAATAGCTAACAGACATAGAGTGCTTACTGTTTCTAAGCTTTTTACATATCACAGCCCATTTTATCCCCCCAACAAATTGCACGTTTTGAATAGGCCTTGCGCAGAAATAAAAAGGAAACAAAGCTGTGTAGTCAATAATCTCTCCCTGCAGGCTAGTCGGATGTTTGAGATAGCATTTCTCCCTGATGGGACGTGGCATTCTTGGTGGAAGTGGTGGAGAGGCAGCCGAACGCTCCTCCCAGTTTCTCTCCAGCGCAGGTGGGAGGGGTGTGCCCTGCCTCTTTCTAGGACTCTCGGGAATGGGAGGAGCATTAAGATCATCTAGACCTTTCTGTGCTACGCCTATCTGCCTCCTTCACCCCCAACGTGTACATTCCACGTTTTACGCACACGGGTTGCCTGGTCTCTGCCTGTCTTCTATAAATGTCCAGAATTGGAATTACTCCTCGAAGGGAGGATTTACAGCACCTGGTTGCATATAATATAGTCGTTGGTCAATAGAAATGTTGTCATTTACTGTTTTTCTACCTTTAGCCATCACCCACCTACTGGGTTGCAGGAACTTAGAAGGCGCTATGGTAAGACAAGAAAAGTCTTCGTACTCGGTTTGTTCCCAGACTCATGGGGGGACAGGTAGGTAGTCTAGGAGCTCTGGAGGTGAGAGCAGAGCTCTGCTAGCAACCGCACCAAATGCTTGAGAAGCGTAAGGAGGGTGTGATTCAGCCTCGGTGAAACCGGGAAGATTCAGGGGAACGTGGCACTTGAATGAATGAGTACATTAATGGTAAACGTGTACTGTTACTGTAAACCTCCGGAATGGTACAGCCTGGGCACTTCATGTAAATAGGAAAGGTTAAAGTGATTTTCCAAATAAAAGAACAAAGAAGACTTCCAAAAATGAAGATAATTGAATCAACAGAACACAACATACATGTAATATGTTACATTACGTATTACTCGGGAAAATAAATTTAAGTATTTGATGCTGTTTTGAGTCTTCCATTTCTTTCAGTTAATTTTAAAGAAATCTGTTTTGATGCAAAGGAGTAAATAGGGTGATTGTTAAAGTGCTCTGGATTAAACACACACACACACACAGTTTAGGTGACATAAATGTGTGCGCACGTCAGTGAATGCTGCGTATAATTTTCAGTGTTCTCTCCTGCTGCGGGGATGGTATATCATTATGTGTTGAAGTACTTACAATCTATAGATAATTTCTTTTCTTTTTTTTTTTTTTGCGGTACGCGGGCCTCTCACTGTTGTGGCCTCTCCCGTTGCGGAGCACAGGCTCCGGACGCGCAGGCTCAGCGGCCATGGCTCATGGGCCCAGCCGCTCCGCGGCGTGTGGGATCTTCCCGGACTGGGGCACGAACCCGTGTCCCCTGCATCGGCAGGCGGACTCTCAACCACTGCGCCACCTGGGAAGCCCTATAGATAATTTCTGGAAGTGTCAGAATGTGTCCCAGAGCAGCTAGGACACTTATGAGGAAGAATGCAGGAGGCAGATGAAAAATCGTTTTCAAGTTTGGCCAGTGAAGTTATCAGATACAACCCATGAGAAATGTGTCTAATGGCTTCTATGGGCATGGGGAAGCTGCGGGAGCATTGGGGCTTTCCCCGAGCTGTCATCTGTGTTTACTGTCAATGCCAACCTCAGGTCAGAGCTGTATTGATGAACATTTCTTCTCTAAGAAAATAACTACAGGGCTTCCCTGGTGGCACAGTGGTTAAGAATCTGCCTGCTAATGCAGGGGACACGAGTTCAAGCCCTGGTCCAGGAAGATCCCACATGCCATGGAGCAGCTAAGCCCGTGAGCCACAACTGCTGAGCTTGTGCTCTAGAACTCGTGAGCCACAACTACTGAAGCCTGCGTGCCTAGAGCCCATGCTTGGCAACAAGAGAAGCCACCGCAATGAGAAATCCGTGCACGGCAACGAAGAGTAGCCCTTGCTCGCTGCAACTAGAGAAAGCCTGGGTGCAGCAACGAAGACCTAACGCAGCCAAAAATAAATAAATAAATTTATAAAAAAAAGAAGAAGAAAATAACTACAGTTGACCCTTGAACGACACAGGTTTGAGCTGCGCGGATCTACTCATGAGGATATAAAGACTGTAAATACTGCAGTACCACACATCCAGGGTTGTTGAACCCAAGGGTGTGGAGGAACTGCTCCTGTGTACGGGGACGCTGGCCACACGTTGTATGCAGATTTTCCACTGCCCCTAATGCTCACGTTGTTCAAGGTCTACTGTTTTTCAACACAAAGGCATTGTGTTGGCATTGGTTAGTAGCACTGCTGCCTAATCTCACATGGGAAGAGTGTTCCCTGGTGAGTTGGGTTGACTTCCTCGACTGTGGATGCCCCAAAGGTGGGAGCCGTTGTATTGCCAGCATTCAGCACACCGTGTGGCCCGTGGACCTTGGTAAACACTTGAGGAATGAGTGTCCCCATCACTTCTAGTTGTGGGAACCTTTCCATGTAAGTTATCAGTAGAGAAAAGACAGAAAGTTGTCTTATTCTCCCTAAAGCTACACAGGAAGATGCCAGAAGTACAGTGAAGCTGCATTCGACCTTATATAACGTTTTCCTCTGTCCCCCTAGGCGCTCCCTTTGAGTTGCTTGGCCATCAGAATCTTCTATTTTCCATGATCTTGTAAACTTTCCTTTACTACCACAGTCTCTGCATTATAATGATTTGAAAAAATGCTACCTCCGTTCTTTGATCCAACTGGATTTGGATGGCGTTATCTGAGTGACAGTCTTAGGCTGAAGCCTCTGAGGAGCAGGCTTTCTGTTAAGCTCTGATAACTTACTGCTATCACGGAAGCCCGGTTTTTACGTCTCTCTGCCCCTCCTTATCAATATTCAGATAATTCTCACAGGAGTCTCTCTGCCAAATGCAAAGCTGGGATCTTATCTCTGAACAGATCACCATTCCATCCAGTCCAAGGCCCCATCTCTTTGGCTGGGTTGCTCCAGTCAACTTCAAAGACAACGTGATGATTTATGGTCTGCATGTACTGAGGGAGGAGACTGGGGGGAGAGCTAGAGTAGTGATGGTGGGATTAATTTTTTTCCCCGCAGTAACACTCTTTTCCCCTTTCCCTTTGGTGTTTTGAAAATGTTACAAGTAATTAATTCCAACTTTATTTGGAAAGTTTCTCTCACTGTAGCCTGCTGTCTAGGTAGCTCTTGAGTTCCAACAGATGGAAACAGAGAAGTAAAAATCTATTAGGTGGATAGAATCAAAAGGGATGTCTATCTTGTGCTGGATCAACATTTGGAAAAGTATTCGTAGAAAAAAATATTCACAGTGACAGAGGGAAGGAATGGGTAAAAGAAAGTGAACTAAAAAGTATTCCTGGGCTTCCCTGGTGGCGCAGTGGTTGAGAGTCCGCCTGCCGCTGCAGGGGACACGGGTTCGTGCCCCGGTCCGGGAAGATCCCACATGCCGCGGAGCGGCTGGGCCCGTGAGCCGTGGCCGCTGAGCCTGCGCGTCCGGAGCCTGTGCTCTGCAACGGAAGAGGCCACAGCAGTGAGAGGCCCGCGTACCGCAAAAAAAAAAAAAAAAAAAAAAAAAAATGTATTCCTGAAGCTTGGTTGGTTGTCTTAGTTGAAGCTGACCTTAAGGAATTTGTGGATGGTTGCAAAGAGTTTTGAAAACCATAAGTAGTTCCTGGTTATTTTTTCCAGTTTTCCTGACAGCTCCTTTTATGGATAGTCACTAGATTATACACCTGTGGGGACTGGGAGTATTGCATTCATCTTCACATCCCCCCGTGCAAAGCACAGTTTGCTCATTTGCTTGTTTCATTTTTTCCCCCTCTTGGCTATCGTTTTCACATATAAGTGATCAGGTTATAAGAGGGTAAAACATGGCTCAGGACTTAGGGAACTTTGGTTTTCTAGCTCAGAATAGAAAGCTGGAAGAGTAGTGATAGTTGTAGGAATTGATCATCATGGCAGAAAAAAGAGGCACAGAGAAAAGAGAAAAGAGAAAAAAGACGAGTATCTGGCTGCCATCCCAAGTCAGCAGTTTGGGAGCCCATGGCTTAGATAATCATCTAGCTAGTCATGAGTTGTGGGAGTTCACCTCACTTAATGCCCCACAAGGGCGCTGGCCTGTAGGAACGCCTTCTCCTGTCTGCGGCTGCTACAGAGGGTAGCAGACCCCAGGCTGGGGAGTGTGGAGGAGACTTGGGTTACCCCTGAAGGGAGACCCTCCTGTTTCCACTTATAGAGCTGGGGACGCTCTGACAGCAGTATAGCATCCCTAATGCAAGGTAGTAATTATGTTGAAGAGCGTCATACCTCACGATTCAATACATTTTACTTTTGGGGGGAGGCTCAAAACACACATCTGTTGATAAAGGGACTCTCAGGGCAAAGCTCTCGTGGTAAACACACTGGTCAGAAGAAAATGAGAAGTAAATTTCTGGTGTTGGGAAGTTGCTGATTTTTGCAGGATGCTTAAGCGTGGCACGGCAGTCCTAAGAGTGTTAAGTGTCACGGTTTCTCATGTAGGGCTGAATGTATCTTGCTCTTTATTTAACAAACATTTGAGTGTTTACCGTAAGCCAGGGACTTTCTAGGTGTTGGGAACACAGCAGCAAGCAAAACAAGTCTCAGAGTCCTGTATTCTGGTGGAGAGATGGACAGTGAATGCCCAGATAGATAAACACATGACAGAATCTCTGGTAGTAATAAGAGCAGGGAGGATAGGGGACCCAGTGGGGTGAGGGGTGCTGTTTTAGGGATGGTGGTTGTCAGGAACTTGACATTCAGTAGAGAACTCTGCAGTGATGGGGGGAAGCATTCCAGCTGGGGCACAGTGTGAATGGAGGCCCTGGGTGGAAGTATGCTTGGCCTGATCAAGGAAGCACACGTGTGAACCCCAAGAAGGCTGCTGGGGCTGGTGGAGGGGTAACCAGGGGCCGGGCCACACAGGGCCTTGTCGGCCCTCGGCTTGCTGGATGGTCTCCTCTTGGTTTGCTTTGGAGCCTTTCTCATCCTGCAAAACTGAACCTTTGGGCTTCCCTGGTGGCGCAGTGGTTGAGAGTCCGCCTGCCGATGCAGGGGACGCGGGTTCGTGCCCTGGTCCGGGAAGATCCCACGTGCCGCGGAGCGGCTGGGCCCGTGAGTCATGGCCGCTGAGCCTGCGCGTCTGGAGCCTGTGCTCCACAGCGGGAGAGGCCACAACAGTGAGAAACCTGGGTACCACAACAAAACAAAACAAAACACAACTGAACCTTTATACCCGTTGAATAGCAACTTTCATTTTCTCTGCCCCCTCTGTACCCGGCAGCCACCATTCTACTTTCTGTTTCGAGTTTGACTACTTAAGATATCACATATAAATGGAATTAGTAAGTATTTGTCTTTTGGAGTCTGGGTTATTTCATTTAGCATAAAGTTCATCGTCGCATATGACAGGATTTCCTTCTTTCTTGAGGCTGAATAATATTCCACCGTATGAATATACCCCATTTTCTTTGTCCATTCATCCGTTCGCAGACATTTGGGTTGCTTCTGCTGTTGGCTATTGTTACTCTCTTTTGAACCCTGCTTGTGTCAGGCTCTGTGCTAGGTACTGGGATGGGAAAAGAACACGGCCCGGATCAGACCCTCAGGGACATCACAGTGTCGTCAAGGAGAAAGCAAATAAATGAACTATTTCCGTGGAGTCCAGGAAGAGCGATGGTGGTGGGAAGCCCAGAGAGTGGCACGTGGTCCACATTTGTTACACCAAACTAAGTGTTGAGGAAAAACTAGAATTAGATGAAGAGGAGATGGTCGGGCTTCCCTGGTGGCGCAGTGGTTGAGAGTCCGCCTGCCGATGCAGGGGACACGGATTCGTGCCCCAGTCCGGGAGGATCCCACATGCCGCGGAGCGGCTGGGCCCGTGAGCCATGGCCGCTGAGCCTGCGCATCCGGGGCCTGTGCTCCACAGCGGGAGAGGCCACAACAGTGAGAGGCCCGCGTACCGCAAAAAAAAAAAAAAAAAAAAAAAGGAGATGGTCAGTGGTGGGTTTGCTGAGCAAGGAGACTTGATCTGAGGGGAATCAAATTTGGTTACAGAATTGCAAGAGGAGAATCCAGGGAGTGGTGAGAAATGTAGCTGGAAGCATCAGCCGCAGCGAGGAAAAGCAGGTCAGGAAGGACTCACGTGCCACACTGAGGAATGTATAGAGTTTTTCTTGAAGGGCCCTGGGGGCTATCAGAGGGTTATAAGCAGAAAAGTGATAACAGACTCTAGGAGGAATATATGAGTGGCGCTGTGGTTACAGGAAACTGCTGTGAATGCCCGTGATGTATGATGTTACTTATTCCTCAAAAAAAATTTGCTAAACAAGCAAGCATGGAGTAGGCCTTCTATCAAGGATCAGAGAAGAGCAGACACGATTTGGGGGGTTGGGGGTGCAGGTTCCTTTGAGCTTTGTGATCATTTGCCTGATTTATTACTGAGTATCAGTGGAGACCAGTTCCCTGAGCTGTGCATCGAGATGAGGTTTCCACCACCATGTGGTGGAGACTTCGTTGAATATTTGCTGTTATGTGACGCAGGAGTATATATTCTATGAAAGCGTGTTGACATATTGTCATATACCGTGAGTTGTTTAATATGGAAATGTTTTGTAAAAATGTCATCTGGTGGGCAGGCTGATATTTAGTTATCTTAAAAAAAAAGTACTGGACAAGACAGTCTACCTTCAGATTTCAGGGTTCTGCTGTGGGTCTGTTCTTGTGGAAATGGTTTGTGTTCAGTTGTATTTTTCCCACCCCTTACAGCTCTCATATGGTATTGTTTTGACTTGTTTGCAACATAATTAACTTGTCCTAAAGAGATGGATTCAAATAATCTGGAAGGTGGTTTGATTATGTTAGCTAGAAATTTGAAGTCATTGTCTGCTCTTGTTATAAGGTTTGTTATTCATTCATTTATCCATCCATTTATACAATAGAAATTTATTCGGTATGTACTACTTATATATAGCAGGCCCTGTGCTAGGTGTACAGCAAGTATGACACATATGGCTTGACTAGCCATCTAGACAGTGAGGCAGACAAACAGGTAAATAAATACATACACATTAATTGTGGCAAGGCTAAAAACTGTCAAAAAGGGTGCAATGATAAGGAATTTGGAGTGGGGTGGGGGGTTATGTAGGGTAGTTAGATGAGACATTTAAGAGGTGACATTTAAGGTAATGCCTGAAGGAAAAGAGAGAACAGTCAAGAGAGAAGAGTGAGGGGAAGGGGCTTCTAGGCAGATTCAGCAGAATATGCAAAGGTCCTGAGGAGGCTTTTGGTTTTAGGGGACCTAAAGGGGCACCGAGGCTAGAGCACGATGGATCAGAGAAGCCACGCCAGACCACATACACTGTGGTAACTAAGGAGTTTGGATTTCATTTTCAAATAACACAATCTGATATGTTTAAAATGATGACTGAGGCTTCTTAAGTAGAGAATAAATTAGAGGGAGGCAAGACAGTGGGACAACCAGTAATTTAGGTGTTCCTGGGTAGGGAGGTGAGAGATAATGACTTGGTGTAGGGTGATGGGTCTGCAAGGTGTTCTCAGGACCAGCAGCAGCAGAATCACCTGGGAACTTATTAGTAATAATGCACATTCTCAGCCTTATCGCACACCTACTGAATCAGAAACTCCAGGGGGTGGGACGGGACCCAGCAATCTGTGTTTTATCAAGCCCTCCAGATGATCTGGTGCACGGAAAAGTTTGAGAACCGCTTGTCTCAGGATCGCTAGAGGAGGTGGTGAGAGGTGGACAGATTCGGGATGTGTTTGGAATATAGAAGTAGTAGGACTTGCATATGAGAGTTGAGGAAAATAAGGGGAATCAGTGATGAGTTTGAGAAACTGGGTAGGTAGGGACCTTGTTCAGTGTGATGCGGGAGACTGGTGGGGTTGCGAAAGGACATAACTTTAGAACACATTGAGTTTGGGATGCCTTTGAAACGTCCAAGTGAAGATGTTGACCTTTGGTGGCAGTATGAGCGCATAGCCCAGGGAAAGCTTTAATTTCAAGAAATATGTTTGGGACTTGCCAGTGTACGAGGGAGTGTTTGAAGCAAGCGGCTCCTTGCTGTGTGCAAACCAGCTCTGAATGAGCATTTTGTAGTCCTGAAAAGGAGTAGCATATGGGCTTCAACAGCCGGTCATATTTTCTTTTTATTACATATTTAAAACAACATCCAAGATTAAAAAAAAAATATTTCCTGGCAACTAGCGTAACAGGCGGCAATAAAAATTATTACTGGCTGTTGATATGGGCCACTGTGTGTTTTAAGTTTTGTTTTTGCATCCAACTTCGTGGAATTGACAGTTTTTTAGTTAATCTGTCACTGAGCAAATTTATATTAATGAGTAAGAGGAGGAAAACGAGATTTATCACTTGTGTATCGCTTCAAGCTTCTGTTCGGTACAGTCAATATTTCAGAATTTTGTACTTTTGACATTTTGGGTCATAAACTATAAAACGTTGGGGCTGAAGGGGGACGGGGTTGAGGGAGGGGGAGGGATGGAGTGGGAGGTTGGGGTGAGCAGATGTAAGCGTTTATATAGAGAATGGATAAACAACAAGGGCCTACTGTATAGCACAGGGAACTATATTCAGTATCCTATGACAAACCATAATGGAAAAGAATATAAAAAAAGAATGTAGGTATTATATGTGTAACTGAATCACTTTGCTGTACAGCAGAAATTAACACAACATTGTGAATCAACTATACTCCAATTAAAAGAAAAGGAAAAAGAAAGAAAACGATGCTGGGGCTGGAGTGGGAGACTGGGCTTGGGGAGAGAAAAGAACATTTGAGCACCGTTTATGGTTGGAATCATTGGTTTATTATTTCATCTCATCCCCACTGTGAGGCAGGTGGGATTTCCTCATTTGTAGCTGACGAAATGAGCGAATAAAGAAAATTTCTGTTTTAAATCCAAGTTTAAAATGGATCTTTCTTCTATGCCAAGCTTATGAGGGCAGAGTAGGTGTGAGAGCGGAGTATGGGACAGGGCTTACAGAGTGAGTTTCTCCAGATAAAGCCAGAGGTGTCCGCAAGGGATAAAGGACCAGTGAGGTACTTTATTTTATTTTTTAAAAAATGTTTATTTATTTGGCTGCGCCGGGTTTTAGTTGTGGCACGAGGGATCTTTAGTTGCGGCATGCAGGGTCTAGTTCCCTGAACAGGGATGGAACCTGGGCCCCCTGCATTGGGAGCACGGAGTCTTAACCACTGGACCAGGGAGGTCCCTAATGAGGTACTTTAAAGGAGACTGAGCCATGGCAAGGCACTTAAGCTTAGTTTCACTGGCAGGTACCTCACGGAACAGAAAGGACTCTTTAGATGTTCAGTGTTGGGCTTGGCCCTTAAAGACGGACCTGAGAGTTCTCTAGATAGTCCTGTGAATCTTACGTTAAGGCAGCTACAGACCAGGCGCTTCTTTGAGCATTTCATTAAAAGCTTCCTTTTTATTTTGAGGTTTATTGACCTTTTCTTCCCTCTAGACCTGGAAGGCCTTGTTCCTTTCCTATAGAAGTTCCATCTCTCTGAGTTCAAATGTCTCAGCCTCCTAACCTATTCTCTCTCAAGTTCCACTCTACGATCTTGGGATCATTATCTCTCTCTCTCTCCCAGACTTATCTCGGGTTCTGTGGGCCTTTGGAGCAGTTCCCTGTAGACTGCATTTGCTGTCACCTCTCCCCTGGCTCCTGGTGGAAACAGTGGTTGAGGTAATTAAGCTGAAATGTGGGGGAAACTCCTGGAATGATGAGCTGGATGAAACTCCTGTTGGTTAACATGGATGCTTTAATCCAGCTGTTCTGGAGCCCGGGGCATCGGGTGTTGGGCCCTACAATTGGTGCCAGTCTTAGAGGGTCGTATGTATTTCCAGCCACAAAAGATCTCTGTGTCATGTTGGAGAAGACAAAAGTTTATAATCAGTGGGCCACTGAAAATGACAATGGGTAGCTTAGACGGAAAGCAGATGTCACCAGCTAGCGGCCTGCAGCCTATTCTAACGTGCTTTAAGTACACAGAGTTTAAAAAAAATTAAATTGGTTGCCAGTATTTACAAATTGGGAGATTTCAGTCATATATCTCAGTTCCAGCCGCTCTTGAGAGCTTAGACTTTGGAATCAGGCCTACGTCTGTGCCTAACACAGATCAGAAGAGGTAGTGACTGGCCCAACACCACCTTGGCCTCTGTACACATTTGGGTTCCCTGACCCTCACCCTAAGTGATCAGAACATGATGTGTTTGGGAATGTGTATTTTTTTATTTTTTTGCGGTACGCGGGCCTCTCACTGCTGTGGTCTCTCCCGTTGCGGAGCACAGGCTCCGGACGCACAGGCTCAGCGGCCATGGCTCACGGGCCGAGCCGCTCCGCGGCATGTAGGATCTTCCCGGAGCGGGGCACGAACCCGTGTCCCCTGCATCGGCAGGCGGACTCTCAACCACTGCGCCACCAGGGAAGCCCGGGAGCGTGTATTATCCTTGCAGAAGCACAGGGTGAGAAGTCTTCTCGTCTAAGAAGCATTGCTGGTGTTCAGATCAAGATATGAGTAAGATGAAACACGTGTTTAAATGGAACACATAAGGGATCTTTTGGAGAAGTTCAATGAGAGAACTGATCATCTCTTCCGTCATATCTAAGTACAGATCCCTTCTTGTTTCAGCCCGGATTTTTCGAAGATATTGTTGCATGTGTGTGTTTTGAAAGATAGGGTTGAGAAAAACGATGAGAAGAAAGGGTACTTTTACCCCAAAGAGTTGTTCAGGCTGTTCAGTGTATATGAAGATATATGGAAGGTTTCAATCTCTAGTCCGGGCATTAGCTCATTATTATTAATCTAAGTAGACATTCTTTTTTAAAAAATAATTAATTAATTTTTGGATGTGTTGGGTCTGTTGCTGCGCGTGGGCTTTTCTAGTTGTGGCGAGCGGGGGCTACTCTTTGTTGTGGTGCATGTGCTTCTCATTGCGGTGGCTTCTCTTGTTGCGGAGCATGGGCTCGTGGCACGCGGGCTCAGGAGTTGTGGCACGTGGGCTCAGGAGTTGTGGCTCGCGGGCTTAGTTGCTCCGCTGCACGTGGGATCTTCCCGGACCAGGGCTCGAACCCGTGTCCCCTACTTTGGCAGGTGGATTCTTAACCACCGCGCCACCAGAGAAGTCCCCTAGCAGACATTCTTTGATAGGAGTTGTTTAGTGGTGAACTTGTGAAGAGTATGTGATTCTGTTCAGCGCTGGGGATTTGTGGTTAAAATAACCCATTTGTGCACGTTGAGGCACACAGTTGTAGGGCAGGAAATTGAGGGTCAGGATTAGAGAGGGAAGTCAGAGGAGAAGTTTCATTCTGTAGTTAGTTTAGCAAACACCAGTGAGGTGCCTGTGATGTGCTGGGCCCAGTGCTACTACCAGGGGTAGGAAGATAAGCAAAACAAAAAGAACATGCAGACTCTAACGGACAATCTCAGTATCATGTAGTAAGAGGTGTGCCCACAGTGCTGTGGGATGACAGACTGGCCCTTGGCTTAGTTCAGAGCTAGATGGACGTTCCCCTGGGAAGTTGACGCCTGAGTTGAGCCTGAGTTGAGGCTTGAAGGCTACGAGTTAGTGACAGGTGGGAAAAGAATTTAACGTTTGAAGTATAGTTTGGAGTTAAGTCATGGAGGGCTTTCCAGAACCTTTTAAGGAGTCCGGAAAGAAGGGGAGACATCAGATTTACATTTGACCCCAGTGTGGTAACGGGCTTACAGAACGGCAAGGCTGGAGGCTGGGAGACCTGCTAAGTTGTAACCAAGTCAGAAAATCCTTTTTGGTTTTAGAAGACAGGTGAGGATGGGACCTAGAATGGCCTAGGCCATGGTTTACCTGCTGCCTAAGGTGAACACTTCTCAGAGGTGCTGGCTCTTTGCCATTTTGAAGGACTGGCTCCGATGCTCCATTATAGACTTAGAAAGATCGAGGATTGTTGGTCAGTCTTATCATTTTGTTGAGCTCTTAAATTAGTTTGTATTTTAGGGTTTTTTTGTTTGTTTGTGTGTTTTAGATAGGAGAGGGAGGACAGAACTTATTGTAATATAATTTTGCTAAAAGTTTTGCAGAAGTGAATCATGTTTCTCAAGATAAATTATACAAGAAGTTTGTTTGATTCTGACATTGTTTCTATGGGAAATCAGTCTTCAACAAGGGGAAACAAGCTTCCTGGGAGGAGGTAGGCAGCATCTCTTCCGCCCATGAGGACCCTGAGGAACGGAGCGTTAGCCACTGCTCGCGCTCTGGGTCAGTTCATTCTGGGCCTCCTCCAGCCTCTTGCTGTCAGAACCATTTCTCTTCTGTTTTAGTATAAAAGGTGAAGAAGTCACTTGTTCTCTGCGACATGCAAGGACCTCATTAGTGGGTGGGGGAACAGCCCTCCACAAAATATTCTGGGGAAGGACTGTGTGTTCCTGGGGCACCACTGCTGTCATAGACGCCTCACGAGTGAGGCTGACCTGTCGTAGACTAAGGAGATTTCGTGGGCACTAAGTCCCATTAAAATTTCGTTCAGGCTGTCATCACCGGCTCTCCAGGCAAACTTCAGCAGCCTTTTAACTACTGGCCCCATGGCCTGTGGCCTCACTCTCATCCTCTGTCCGCACAGCTGCCCCAGTGGCTTTCTGAAATGAAACATCCAAGCGTATCATTCCCTGCTTAGAATCCTTCAGCCACTTTCCAAAGCTAATCAGTGGAGGCCAGAAGCCGACAACGTTGGTCGTCTGTCCAACCCTGCGGCCTTTACTCTTTCTTTTCTGCCTCACCGCCTGGCAGGACCCAGAGGACTGTCCCCCAGGTAGTCAGAATAGAGTCCCCTTTGTTATTAGATTTCTGGAAAACTATCTGGCTGGACCCACCCGGAAGAAGCACCCCGAAGCAGTGTCTTTAATTTTCAATGTTTGTCTTTGGCTTTTAGCAAAAGTTGATATGAGAAGCTGAGTGTGAAGGACATGTCCACATTTTTTGGTTAAACGAATCATCAGTCCATTTTCCTATTCTGTGCTTCCTTAAGGACCCGTGAATGATATTTTTGAGTGAATAGCTTCTATGCTAAATTGCTGTTAGCATCTAGTGCCAGGAAAACCAAACTTTTCTCATTTAAAAAACTTAACCTGCTTCCCTTTAAAAAATCAGTTAGTTAAAATAACACTGTGTTTGCTTTTTGCCTCTGTTGCCAGGACTCTCAGTGCTAAAATTTTCGGTCATAATAATCATAAAAGCCTAGGTAGTGGTTGAACTGGCAATCTGCTGTTTGTCTGCCCAGCCCAGCAGCCCTTTCCCAGTTTATTCATTTGTTTGCAAATATTTATTGCGTCATTGTCCTGTGCTTCTGTGCCTGCTGGTCCCTGTGCCCTAGTCCCTTGACCACAGCGATTAGTCCAGGAGGTGGACATGTGACCCAAGCAAGAGTCTTAACTGGGGTCTTTGGAAACACTGCCCTGGAGAGAGAGGCAGTATTTCAGTTGGAGAGACTGTGTGGTACCCCCTCCGCTGCCTGTGCCTTGATCCTGCTACATGGGAGGAAACCTTTCTGAGTAGCGGAGGATGAGGTCCTCACCCAGGAAAGCCGAGCTTTGTGGAAAGACCCCTTCCCTGCTGTTTGCTATGCTTTGTCTCTTGGAATGCCAAGGTTCCAAAGTGTTAAATGACTGGAACTTTATTTGGTCAAACAAGTTTAAAGAAAGAGGTTTCTTGATGGCAGAACTTGTCAGAGCCTTTAATATTGAATGTGTTTTGCGCGTCTTCCAGAGGATTAGTAAAGTACGCAGTATTTTTTTTTTTTTTTTTTGTGGTACGCGGGCCTCTCACTGCTGTGGCCTCTCCCGTTGCAGAGCACAGGCTCCGGACGCGCAGGCTCAGCGGCCATGGCTCACGGGCGCAGCCGCTCCGTGGCATGTGGGATCTTCCCGGACCGGGGCACGAACCCGTGTCCCCTGCATCGGCAGGCGGACTCCCAACCACTGCGCCACCAGGGAAGCCCAAGTACGCAGTATTTGCCAAACATTTAACTGTGGGTTTAAAAAAAGAAGTGAAACACCTATAAGTATCCCATCTTTACAAATGAGGAAACTGAGTCACACATAGGTTAAGAGACTTCCTGAGGTCATACAAGTCAGGGCTGGTCTGGAAGGTAAACTCAGCTTTCCTGTCTTTGACATTCATTTCCCCATCACGTGTGGGTTGTCGTATAAGAACGCTTGTCTCTGTGAACCATATGCCACGGTCTGAATGTGTTTGTTTTTTAAATTGCAATTTGCATCGCAACTTGTGCTTCTGGTTCTTGTATTATTACTCAGGCCTTCTCTATAGGTGAGCGGCCAATCCTCAGAAATCCTGGAAAGCACACAGTTCTAGCGATTTGATTTTGTTATAAGGAATATATAATAACTCTGGGTTCCTGGCTTTAAATGATAAGGATGTGTTAAATTATGAAGGTGACATGAGGTCTCTGTATGTTCCACGTTCTAGACAGTGTCATTAGGCATTTCCATTTTGATGCAATGTCTGTTAAAGAGACCTGTTTTCTGAGAGTGTGGTTGTACTCTTATTTTTAATCTTTGTGATTTTTGTGAAGCTGTGTTTGTTGTAAACACTTGTTGAAAATAAGCTAATAGAGAAGTAGGATGAAGCATTTTACTGATTCTGACACGCCTCCAGCTGAGAAATGGCGGGCAGAGACTCAATGAGAAGGAGACGTATAGCTCATTTCTAGGCTGATTACAGAGAAGTGAGCAGCGAGTGGCCACGTGGGCTGTCGCAGTCACCCCGCTGTGGTGGCAGAGCGGGGGCTGAAGCCGTGCTCCGTGGGTTCATGTGCAGTGCTCTTTCCCTCGCCTCGTGTTGGCATCGGTATTTTTGTTTATGATCTCTAGGTTTCCACATCACCTACAGGTAATTAAAGTCATGTTATATGGAAGATATGCACATCTTTTACGTGAAGACGGTGCATGTGTAAATTATTCATTCCTGGCGGATCTCCATGCTGTCGTGTTGCTATGATCGTTGGTCCCTTGACCGTTCCCACCACCTCCATTAGATCCTCATCACTTTTCTCTTGAATTGCTTCTCAACTTGCCTCCTCGCTTCCTAGTTCACGCCCCTTCCACCCATCCTCGGTACTCCCAGGAGGAAAAACCCTTCACTCACCCACTTCGCCCATAGGTTTCAGGTGGTGCTCTCTGGCCCCTGCTTCCCTCTCCAGCCACGTCTCCTGCCCCTTGCTGTGTGCATCCTTAGTCCCAGCTTTGAGCAACTACTTGCTCTGTGGATGAGAAGAGGTTTCTTGCCTCTATGCTCTTAGGTAGCATTAACCTCTGACCGAAATGCCTCCCTCTCCCCATTCCATCCACCTCATCCTTCGGGACTCGGCTCCTATGTGTGTTTCTCTAGGAAGCCTTTCCAGATGCAGCCACCTTCCCATCAGCCTGTGAGCAACTTAGTACAACATGATGGTGAGGAGTGTGGACTGTAGTCCCAGGTGGCCTGGGTTCAAACCCGTGTTGTACTGGCTCCACACTGTGTGACATTGGACAAGTCACTTAACCTTTCTGTGCTTCAGCTCTGTCACCTGTAAAATGGTTATCTCCTAGGATTGTTTTTAGGATAAATGAGTTAATGCATGTAAATCACTCATGAAAGCACCTATGCTTAAGTCCTATTGATTATTATTTATATTTTCAATCTAGTATTATTATTATTGGTTTTTATTAAGAGTAAAAAACTACTCTCATTCCATTTTTATACCCTCAAGCCCCTTTCATAGTGCACGGTATCTGGTAGGCACTCAGTAAACGTTGCCTATCTGAATGAGTCAACCGAAACAATCAGTAAACAGAGCACCTATTTCAGTGTTTGTCAAGTTATGCCCAGCTGTGTTCCAGAGAAGATTTATTTCAATCACTGTTTTAGATGCAT
Organism: Leucopleurus acutus; assembly: GCF_964270905.1. Lineage (NCBI taxonomy): Eukaryota > Metazoa > Chordata > Mammalia > Artiodactyla > Delphinidae > Leucopleurus > Leucopleurus acutus. The sequence goes on along the minus strand of NC_139153.1, from coordinate 85,215,983 downwards.
CCTTTTAGGAGCAATGTATAGATATAAACTTTAATATCTGTATCTTCCTCAGACTCAGGAGTCATTTAGAGTTGCCTTTTTAAAATTCTGTTCGTTCACTAACAGATTTGTAGTGTTGGTAAGTTGCCCTTTAAAAGACAGTGTATAGATTGGATGTAAAAAATATCATGTTTAAATAAACTGTATGCCTGCTCTAGTAAGTGAAGTGCTTCTTTGTAAAGGCAGTCATTGTGCTGGATTATGATGTCATAAAGTTTAAAGAGACAAATGCTTATCATGATTTGTGCCTTTAAAAAAATGTAGAGCTATTCAAATACCTCTCTCTACCTCCTCATGATGCATCTCCACTTCTGAGTTAATGAATGTCTTGCTGTGAGTCAACCATATATCCGTTCAAGATTCAGGTATTGATGGCTCAGTGTCCAGTATATTCACTCCAGTATATTTGCACTCGGTCTCATTTCTCCACAACTATTTAAAACCCAAATAACATTCACGAGCTAAGGGTCTTAATTTCTTTATTTTTTACGTTTCTGTTTATTCATTGGTATTATAGTAACTGGGCACCTTTCTTCTGACCTTGATGATCTCACCTCTATTTTAAGGAAGCTGGAAGGAAACTGAGATCTGGACCACCTCTGAAAAACTGAATGTCAAGTCAGTTGTCCAGTCACACAATGGTATAAGCAGCCAACATCCTCTAAAAGGTTCCATGTCCATAATGGCATCATTGACATTTGAACTGAGTGGAGTTGTTCTCTGAAAGGTGCCATAGAGAAAACACAAGGCGGTGGCGGGGGGGCGATCGTGGTGGTGATGGGTCAGAGGTTCTTCAAGTGAACTGAATGAGGCCAGCCGCGAATGAGGACAGCCCAGTGAGTGATTCCTTTGTTCCACTGTGAAACAAAATACTCGAAAATGTGCTTGTAACAAAGAGTGTTATTTGCTCAGAGTGGACATGATGTAGTGAAGAGTTTTTGAAAACTTTCATTTGGTGACTAATATTTTGACTCAGTAAAGATATTAAAAAACACTTCTTTAACCATAAGGTCTTCGTGTGTAAAGAAGGTTATTATAGTTACAAGTACTCAGTAGTGTTTAACGTGATAGGAGGGTACCCCACTGGCTGTGGCTGTACACTGATGCGTTCTGTCCCCAGGACTTTTGTCCCCTGGGAGACTATTTTGCAAGGGTTGTCAAATCACAGTCCTCATTTTCTTTTCTTTTTTTCAAACAAAAATATGGTTTTTCCACTGCATCAACAGACTCAAACAGCACCAAATACAGTGTAGGGACTCAAAATGTTAAGCCAACCATGATAGAAAGAAATTAGAATTAAAAGCAAACTGAGGGCTTCCCTGGTGGCGCAGCGGTTGAGAGTCCGCCTGCCGATGCAGGGGACACGGGTTCGTGCCCTGGTCCGGGAGGATCCCACATGCCGCGGAGCAGCTGGGCCCGTGAGCCATGGCCGCTGGGCCTGCGCATCCGGAGCCTGTGCTCTGCAAGGGGAGAGGCCACGGCAGTGAGAGGCCCGTGTACCGCAAAAAAAAAAAAAAAAAAAAAAAAGCAAACAATTCACTTTCCCTTCACATGTGTCCTGTAACTGTATAGTAAGACTGGCAAACCAGGGGAGAGAAACTCAAAGCACCCCAGTTGGCAATTTACAAGGGATTCCAGTTTTAAGACTTCCATTAGTCCTACCTGGCTCAACATTTCATACTCATACCAACAAACCCAACTCGATCCAGGCTTGAAGTCCATGGGTCACCATTACGTCTCCCTACTGAGATTCTAGAGGGAATAGAATACATAGAAGCACGTCTTGTTTCTGTGCCTAATATTTAGGTAAATAAAGGTTAAGGCACCCTGACCTTCCCTAATGGGCACGTGCATAAATGCACCTGGACTTCATGTACCTCCTAGCGTCCCACAGCCTAAATGCAATCCAGCTTTAGGATTTTAAGTTATTGACACCCACGCTTGACTAGCCTCAACCCATTTCTCTAGGTTCTAGGCTGGCCTTGTCGTAGTTGTGATAAATGTCCACACCCAAGAAGCCCTGACTGTCAACAATACCTTACTGTAAGCCTGTCTTTGCTGGGCTCTTCTACTTGCCAACACTGAAGTTACTTACTGGTTGGGAGAATAGCCTTTCACTTAGAAACCAGGAGACAGATAGCATGCTGCCAGTTATTTTGCAATGAATATCTTTTGTCCTTCATTAACAGGGACCTTACTTTCCTGCCCCAAATAAAAAACCAGATATGAGGAACAAGAACCCAGTTTTTTAATTTGATCGTTTCTTGCGTTTGAAGTACTCCTCGATGACATCCTTGGCCTGAGACTCTTTGCCATAGTCCTTAACCACCACACAGCTGCAACCAACCACTTCACGGCGTTTTCCTTCTCTGTCAGTTTTACAGAGGCCTCTACCCATTCCCCTGGTTTCTTGTGGTCATCAATCTTTTTTTTTTTTTTTTTTTTTTTGCAGTACGCGGGCCTCTCACTGTTGTGGCCTCTCCCGTTGCGGAGCCCAGGCTCCGGACGCACAGGCTCAGCGGCCATGGCTCACGGGCCCAGCCGCTCCGCGGCATGTGGGATCTTCCCGGACCGGGGCACGAACCCGCGTCCCCTGCATCGGCAGGCGGACTCCTAACCACTGCGCCACCAGGGAAGCCCGTGGTCATCAGTCTTAATCAGGTTGATTTGGTGCTCAGCACAAAGGGCCTCCACCAACTTGACATACACAGGCTCCTCACAGTTGGAAGCAAGCACGCAGAGATGGGCTTGGCGCTTGTCTAAGGCTTTGGCAGCTTCGCGAATTCCCTGTGCTAGGCCGTCCTGGATGAGGGCGGTCTTCAGCACCTCTTGCAGAGCAGTATTAACGTCCGTTACACCTCCAGCAGCAAAGCCTTCCTCAGCCATGGGGCCATGGCGGTGGGTTAAGGGTGGAACCGAATCTTGAGCGCACCGAGCCTCCGCCTCTGTGCAACTCCGCGGCGGCAGGGAAAGAGCCATGGTCCTCATTTTCTGTGTATCTGATGAGAATAGAGGCAGGCACAGTCCCTTGATTTTTCTAGTAGTTCTGCCTTTACATATTAGTTTTACAGAAAAAAGGTGGTCCTTTTTCTGTGTCTTGACTACTTTTATTAGGAGAGTCTATACTTTTGGTAATAGTTTTGCCATTATGTCATTATCTATGAGCAGATATAAATTGCTGCACTTATTTTAGAAGACCAGTTCAGAGAATTTTATTCTGAGGAAATCTTTGTATTTAGCACTTTTCCAGTAAGTGAGTGGGCCATTGATTGGGTTTTTTTTGTTGTTGTTTGTTTGTTTTGTTTTTTTGCGGTACGTGGGCCTCTCACTGTTTTGGCCTCTCCTGTTGCGGAGCACAGCCTCCGGACGTGCAGGCCCAGCGGCCATGGCTCACGGGCCCAGCTCCTCCGCGGCATGTGGGATCCTCCCGGACCGGGGCACAAACCCGTGTCCCCTGCATCGGCAGGCGGACTCTCAACCACTGCGCCACCAGGGAAGCCCCATTGATTGGGTTTTAACAGCTATTTTGATGAATGAGTTGTTGTTATGAAGGGATTTCACACTTAAATCTTACTTCTTGGGCTGTGCTATTTTTGTCTTTTGAAAGTTATTTAAAATGAAAAGGCTCAGCACATGTTTTCTATGCTGAAAGTTACAGGGTGATCCCACTGTTTCAGAATTTGAGTTTCCACCAGCATTACTCCTCCCATAGAGAGTCCCTAAGGGGTGTGATAGTTTTGATGGAATTTGTATATTCCATGAATGAAAAACAAACTACAGAATTTCCTTTGTGACTTTTTTTTTTCCTACCCAAGTTCCCGTTTGTTCCCCCACCAATATAAAATAATATAAAACCACCACAACCAACTGATGGGGGTGAAAATGAAGACGTTGCCCTTGTTATAAATAGGGGCCTACCACCTCCCCCATGCACACACCCACAATCTCTTAAGCTTGGCCTTCCCCTCCTTAGCTGTTTGAACCCTCTTGGGAAGTCATTTGAGTCTGAGTTTGCCTGGCTGGCTTCTAGCTAGCATACGAAGGTGGAGTTTGGTTTTCCTCACATCCACCTCCCTCTACTTCTCACCTCCATCTCCCTCTGCTTCCTTTCACCGGGATTCATGGAGTTTTCCTTGCCAGGAGGTTATTTTCTTAATGTAATATTGGGGCAGGAAACCCTTTACCTTTTATGCAACCTGCCTGCTTCTTTTCTGGGCTTACTTTGATTCCTATCATGGAGTTTGTCCAGTTTTCATTATCCTTCCCTGTGTGGTGGATATTCAGGTAGTAGATATTTCAGATGGTCTTTCTTGAACAGAACAGCAACTCCTAGCAGTGTGGCCGTAGACAAATCGGTGGGCTTTGGGACCATGGTGTCCAGTACTGGTAAAGCCACCAAATGGAAGTTTCTGTTCTCTTCAGAGTTGGGTCTGTCTCTGGCTGGGAAGTGGGAGGCCAGATGCAGGGATGCTGGTGTTAGTTGGAAGGCAGTAATTAAGGGCATGGAGTGGCTTTGGTGTTTGAGTCCCAGCCCTGTTCTCTGCGACCTTGTGCATGTTACTTACCCTTGTTAAACCTCAGTAATCTCTGCCATTGGGGTTTTTATAAAGATTAATGAGGTATGACATGAACACTCTTAGCAAGTCGTTTACTGGCACATGATCAGTAAATGGTGGAGGTGATGGTGATGTTATTAAGAAAGAATTGGCTGTAGACGCTCCCTTCCCCGTTTCCAGGATTCCAACATCATGCCCATTTAGGCTGCGTTGTTGTCAGACTCAAGGAAACTGTCAGCTTCATTATTTGTTTGGTTCCTTATTACTTTCCCCTCCTTACAGATTCATTACTTATATTTTTAAGATGTTTTCTTTAGCCTTACCACAGTCAGAGACCACTTTCTAAATAGCATTAAAATGGAAATTTGACTGAGCCTCTGATTCTCTCCGCAACTAACCCAGGTGGGCAGACCTTCCTTGGGATGGTCATTTGTTTTTCAAGCTCCATAGTGAAGAAGCAGAAGGTTTCTCCTTACTTTTAAAGTCAGCTGCCATTAAAGTCTTCAGTGTTCAATGTGTAGCTTAATGTCTTTTGTAACAATTGCTATTTTTGAACCAGTGTTTATGTCACAATATTTTATTTTTTTTTATAAATTTATTTTTATTTATTTATTTTTGGCTGCATTGGGTCTTCGTTGCTGTGTGTGGGCTTTCTCTAGTTGTGGCGAGCGGGGGTTGCTTAGCAGTTGTGGCACATGGGCTTAGCTGCTTCGCAGCATGTGGGATCTTCCCAGGCCAGGGCTCGAACCCGTGTCTCCCGCATTGGCAGGCAGATTCCCAACCACTGCGCCACCAGGGAAGTCCTATGTCACAACATTTTGAGTGTAGAATATTCGTTATCTGACAGATCCTCCACTTGTAGAACTTGACAAACGACTAAGAACAATCCACGAGAATTTATTGCTTTTGTCTGGAGGCCAAGAATATGGGCCTGTTGGTTTATGTATGATACTTAAAAAGGCCAAAGACCAGAGGTTTAATTCCCAGATAGGCCAATTAGTGTAGCTTTTGTTCCACAACTTCAGATTGAACCTCAGACCCCAGCCATCTGTCTTTAACATGTGTGCCGTTGACCACAAGGGGCATTGGTCACATAGATGAAAGACCGGATGGATCCGCAGAAGACCATGAACCAGCCACTCACTAGGAGGAGAGATCCGAACGCCCCCTGCGTACAAGGTGGTGAGTCGGTAGACTCAGCCTCCAAAATGAATGCTGAAGAGACTGTAAGGGAGCTGTTGTTTTAAAAAATGTTGAATAAGAATTGCTAAGTGATCATACTCCAGATGTCAGGAAAGTTAGGAAACTCTCAGATGTTTTAATTCTGACTGTGTATTTATAAAGGAATCCTTCATAGAAGATACGGGGAAAGTACCAGAAGGAAGAAGTATGACAATGTGGCAGTTTCCTGATGAACTTAGATCTTAATAGGAAGTACACAAAAAACAGAGGCCTGACAGTCAAGGGGAACCGCAGTGATAGTAGCTAATGTTTACATACTTGTGCCAGGCACTAGGTGTTCTTATTTGACCTCACTAGAACTTTATGAGGTTGATGTTATTGTTATGACCATTTTACAGATGAGTAAATTGAGGCACTGAGCTTTTAGGTAGTGCTGTAGGTTGCACAGCTAGTTAAGTAGCTGGGGTGTGACTCGAGGCTGTCTGATTCTAGAGAGATGTGAGACTTGCAGAAGATGCTATGGACGATAAAATGTTGTCAAAGGAGTGCTCAGAGCCAGAGGAAAATAAAAGCTGCATCTGAACGGAACTGACGGAGGGTGTGTGTACTGATGGAGCATAACCCTTCACCTCCTGTTATCTTTTTTTTTTTTGGTCTATCTTTTATATACATATTTAAAAATCCAGAATGTTAACAATGTGTTGGGGAAGTAATAAGAAAGATCTAGTTTTTCTAAATGAATTTAAGCCTCTTAGCCTAACAGAATACCTTCCCAGGGTCCTGAGGACATTTGGGCTAGCGGTTGTTCATCCATGCCTGCGATCTTCAGGGAACGTGGAGAGCAGAAAATAGTGCCTGACAGGTGGAGGGGGGTGCAGGTGTGGAAAAGGTTGCTGAGCTCTTCTTCAAAGGAGCTGGCATCTTCCAATATTTAGAGCTTCCTGAGTATCCAGACTTGCTCTGAATGAGTGCATAGTATTCAACTAGAGTCAGAGAAAGGACATTAAATGGGACAGAGTTTAATTGTCTGGAGTTAAAGTGTTTTTCTTCATTGGCTGGTGAGTAACCCGCACTTGGAAGAAGTCAGGTGTAAGATGGATGAGACTTCGGCACGGGGATGTCTCAGACGCGATATAAACACCAGGAGGTGATGAGACCATTAAGGTTTCCCCTGACCTGTTTCTAAGAACATGACTTTGTATGTATAAGACTAGGCCAGAGACTTATTTGGATCTTTGGTTTTCCCTCTGTGAAGAGGTTATTTAATCTCATTTCCAGATGAGGAAACTCGGGTTCAGAGAGGATGAGAGTGACTTTCTCACGTCAGCTTTTGGTGACAGACAGGCTAGACGCTCATCTGGACTGATAACCTGACTACAGCTGTCATGGATACCGGGCCGTCCCGAGAGTCTCTAGATGCAGGGCAGGTTTGGGGGCTGGGCTCACCGGGGTTCAAATCCCAGCTCTAGAACTTACAGTCATCCCTCGGTACCCGCGAGGGGATTGGTTCCGGAATCCCCCGAGGATACCGAAATCCAAGATGCTCACCTTCCTTATATAAAATGGCATATATTTGCATATAACATATGCATATCCTCCTGCACACTTTAAATCATCTCTAGATTACTTATAATACATAATACAATGTGAGTGCTGTGTAAATAGTTGCTGGAGTGCAGGAAATTCAAGTTTTGCTTTTTGGAACTTTCTGGAATTTTTTTTTTTCAAATATTTTCGATCTGTTGTTGGTTCAATCTGCGGATGCGGAACCCTCTGATCCAAAGGGCCAACTATACTCTGTAACCTTGATTACTTCTTTGACTGCTCAACCGAAGAAATGGAATTGTTGTGAGGATTAAGTGAAAAGAAAGTGCTCGGCATCTAGTAAGTACTGAGGATATGTCTCTGTTCTTTGTAGTTAGGCTTGAAATCTTTATTTTATTTATTATTACTGATAAGTTTTCCAACATCTCTCAACTCACGCCTAAGAAGTTTCATTTTTACCTTATTTTTCTCTTTGGATGATGTGAAATTTCAAAAGAGCATTTCTTACAGTTTCTCTATATGTAAGAACTTTATATCTTCTAGGGCCCTTTGGGTGAAGGATCCAACTACAGGGCCTTTAGCAATTCTTACCTGCTCTGAAAGTATGTCATTTATTCTTTTTGAAAAAGATGCCCTCTAACTTTCCTCCTCCTCCAGCTCTGCGCGTGGCTCACTGGTTACTGTGGCAACCGCACTCTAATAATCTTGTCAGGAAATATGATGTAACTATCTGTCTAATCTTATTTTCCAGACGTAAAATAAGCACACAGTTTCCTTCTAAGAATCCTAAAGAGTTCAGGGCCTAAGCACTGCTTCTCCTTGTTCCGATGTTTTATAAGATTGTAGGTACTTGCGGAAGAATGTACATCATTGGGTGTTTCTTTAACTTAGAATGTTTATAGCACCCAATGGCCAGTGTGCCACTGTGAAGGCTTATGTGCTTTCATGTTCATTCTCCCGTAGTTGAGGAAATTTGGGGTCGTTTATTTTATTTTATTTTTTTGGCCACGTGGCTTGTGGGATCTTAGTTCCCCGACCAGGGATGGAACCCGGGCCCTGGCAGTGAAAGCGCCGAGTCCTAACCACTGGACTGCCAGGGAGTTCCCTTGGGTAGTTTAAAAAACGCAGAATTGTGGTTTCTAGAGGATTTACATTTATTTCTAGACATGAAGGATCTAAGGTAATTGCTGCGATAGTTAGGTCAAGTCAGTATTTTCACGTTTTTCGGAAGAGGCTAATTTTACAAAACATCTCTCTACTGGCCCATTAGTGAGGAGTAAGTCTGTATCTTCTCAGCCCCCCACCTTCCTCAGCACCCTTAACGTCCTCAGTAGGGGTCAGATAGGACCCCCAGTTCTCTGCTCCTGGAAAGACCCTTCCGCACTGCCAGCCTCTCCATCACTCTCTACCTTCAGCATCAGGACCTGTCGCATCACGCTTTCTACTCCTGTTTGTGCCAGTCACCATAGGAAGCCTGGACTCCCAAGGCATCCCTCATCCCTTTGTCATATCCTCATTTCACTCTTTACTTCAGTTTTTAAAATCCTGTCTCTCCCTCTGGAGCCCTCTCCCTGTGCACTCTGTGCCCTCGGGGTCAGTCATCAGCAAATCCCCAACTTCCTGACCTTGTCTGTGGACATCCCCTTCCCCTTCTTGCTTTCATGGAAACCTGGGGCTCCCCTGACAATACTGCTTCTCCTGCAGGCCTCTCAAGTGGCTGCAGGTTTTTAACCTTACCCTTGAACCACGGTTAGGGATGGGGTAGCATCCTCTACGCTTCCCTGGAAGTGCAGTGGTTAAGAATCCGCCTGCCAATGTAGGGACACGGGTTCGAGCCCTGGTCCGGGAAGATCCCACATGCCGCGGAGCAACTAAGCCCGTGCGCCACAACTACTGAGCCTGTGCTCTAGAGCCCACGAACCACAACTACTGTGCCCACGTGCCGCAACTACTGAAGCCCGCATGCCCAGAGCCCGTGCTCCGCAACGAGAAGCCACCGCAATGAGAAGCCCGCGCACCGCAACGAAGAGTAGCCCCCGCTCACCGCAACTAGAGAAAAGCCCGCGTGCAGCAACGAAGACCCAACACAGCCAAAAATAATAAATAAATAAATTTATTTTTTTAAAAAAAGGTTTTTTCTCCGAAGTTTCTGTGCTGTGTCCCCTCCTCCCGAAAGCCTCCTGCTGTGTCTCAGGTCTCTTTGTGGCCCCCCGTCCCTTGCCAGGCATCTGCTCCCCCACGCAGTCACTCCCCTCGTTCCCTGAAGGGCGCGGTTTCTGGCTCACTGTCCCTCTCTCCAGCGCAACTCCTGCTGGTTCTCCTGAATTTCACTCTTCATGTCGGTAATCCTCCCAACCCCTTCATCCCTCAGCTTCTCAACCTCATCTCCTCCCGTGAGTGGTCTCCCACCTTCCTCAGTGACTCCATCCCAGGGTCATGCCCTTGGTCCTGTCATCACCAGTAACCTCAGTGCCTCCATAGCTCTCTCTGGACACCCCACTCTGACCACCACTCCCGTCCTTCTGGCTCGTCTTGTGTGGTACCTCCAACCTTGACAGTCCTTGGACCACCAGGACCTTCAGTTCATTGAATCCGCCACCTCTTCACGGTTCCACCCTCACCCCAAGTCCTGACTTCTCTCCTTTCCCAGCTTGAATTCCCTGATCAACCACTCGCATCACTACTTACATCCTCATCACTCTTGTCCCTCTCACACTGTGTCATTCTCGCTTGACTAAACCACAATTCCAGTTAAATCCATCTCTTTCTCTGTACCTACTCTGTACTTGCACCTGTGCAGCCACATGTGCCAGGACAAAACCATACCCCACGGTATTGATCATCTCACTCTAAGTTAGTGATCACAAGTGCCAGGTGGGCCCTTGATGTCACCTGACAGTCATGTCGTGTTGCCACTGTCTGTTCATTCCCTCCCTCTCTTAGACAACCATCCCATACTTTATACTTGCTCTTCAAACATCCATTGTCTTCTGTACTCTTTGCCATTCCCCTTTTCGCTAAAAACTAAAAATAAAAATGGAAGCAATTGGAAGAGAACTTCCACATGCTCCCTGCACCACACCTAGCACCTGCCTGTGTCTGTGCCCGAGCCCCCAGCTCCTTGGGCACGACATCCCATTTCCATCTCCATAAAATTTCTCCTTTCCCTCCTATATCATCAGTTTTCTTCTCTCTACTGAATTCCCACAGGCATACAGGTTATTATTTTTCCCATTAAATAAAAACATCCTCTCTTGACTCTGATTTCGCTTCCAGCTACTGGCCGATTTCTTCTCTTCCTCTTACAACAGAACATTTGGAATGAGTCATCTGTATTCATCACGTCTAATATTGCTATCCGCCCCCAACCCCGCCCCATTCTATCCGGAACCCATACCGTGGGGTTTTTACCCCTCATTCGGACTCCACTGCCTCTGCTCTTATCAGGTCATCAGTGACGTTTTTAACTGCTGGGGTCCACCGTGGTCCCAGCCTCCTCTTATTTCAACTACAGCAGCATTTGACACGGTCGATTATTCTCCCCCTTGAATACATTCTCCACTTGACTGCCCCGACACACCCCTCCTGGTTTTCCTTGTTCCGCTCTGGCTGGTCTTTCTCAGCCTCCTTTGCTGGTTCCTCATCTCCCCAAACTCTAAATGGAGTGCCTCAGGGCACTTACATCTCTTCTCTGTTTAGCTTATGCTTTTAAACTCATCTGTATGGTGACGATTGCTACATTTTTATTTGTAGCCCTGATCTCTCCTGCGAACCCCAGGCCCCCTTTATCTGCCTACCTGCTGGTCGTGGATACTCAGATGTATCTAATAGGCATTTCAAACATAACATGTCCTTGGAACCCCTCAGGGGTGCTGAGAGGTGTCTGTTTCACTGGGTGATCATTTCTAGGGGATCCTTTGTGGGAGATTGCATCTGGGGGATCGCACAAGGATGTGTGGGCAAAAGAGGGCTTCTAGAGGCAAAGGGAGGGGGAAAAAAGGCAGGTTGGGGGCAAAATTGCCTTGATAATTGCTTGAATCTCGTCAAAGTTACTACTGCTGAGAAGCATTAATGTTTTCAGAGGGAGGGTCTGAGAGGGGTGTAGGATGTGGGAATGAGCTTTGGAAAAGGTAAATCAGTGATGAAACCTAGGGCTGATAACGCCTTTTCTGAACGGATCTGGAGGTAATATCCCGTCAGCTTGTTTTTTGATTATGTAAGTTCAGGAATACTGGAATAAAAATCAACTGCATGGAACGTACAGATTTTTTTTTTAATATTTTCTAGTCCACCGATACATTCAGTGCCATTTCTCCATTGAGTTTGGTGAGTAAAGTGTTCTGGATAACTTGATTATCTGGGTAACTGAGAGTTAACTAGGTTTCAGTATTGCTAGTTACTAGTTATTATTTTGTGATTTATCTATTCAGCTCTGTGTTTGGCTGTTTAATGAACCTTGGGGAAAAGGCAAAACTTCAAGTTGTTTTGTTCTTTTGGTTTTGAAATGTTTTTAATGAAAATGGTGTGGCTATTACTTAATAATTTTGGGAAGTGTGTTCAGTTAGGGCATTTAGCCAATTAAAACTATTCCCACATGAAAAAAAAAAATCAACTGCTTGAATTTAAAACCACAATAAAAACAAACAATGTAACTGTCCAAAAAGGAAATCCTAATTCTCCTCTTACTGCCAAGCTGCTCCCCTCCCCCACCAACCTGCCCCGCCAGTCTTTCCATCTCAGTGAACAGCATTCCATTCTTCCATTTACCTAGGACAAAACATTTGGAGTCATTCTTGAATTATCTTTCTCTCACACCCCATCGCAAATCCAAATCCTTCAAAATATATTCAGAATCCATTTCTTATCATCTGACTGCTGTCACGCTGGGCCAGGCCACCATAATTTTTCACCTGGATTAATGGAATGTCCTAACCGGCCTCTCTGCTTCCAGCCTGATCCCCTTTGGTCTGTTATTAGATGTGCTCAGATCATGTCAATCCTCTTGCCATCTCATTCAGAGGAAAAGCCAAAGTCATTCCTGTGACCTGTAAGCTACTATGTGACCTAGGCCGCCGCCATCCTCTCTCACTTCATCTTTTACTTTCCCCCGTTTACTTTCTCCACTTATCCATCCTGACTGTTTCTTGAAACAGTCTGGGCCTGCTTCCACCTCCGAGCTTTTGCATTTGCTGAAATTCCCTTTCCTTTCCCGCCCTGTATCCATGTGGCAAGGCTCCCTCACATCCCTCAGGTCTTTCCTCAAATGTCACTTGTCCAGTGAGGCCTTTCCTGCTTTTCTGACCACCCGCCTTAACTTTCAACACCCCTCCAACACTTTCTGTCTCCTTTCTTTACTTTATTATTCCTTAGCATTTAGCATCATCTAACAGAGTCTACATTTTATTTATTGATCTCATTCCTTGTCTCTTCTCCCTTCTGCTAGAATGTAAGTTCCGCAGGACCAGAGGTCTTTGTTCTGTTCACTGCTTATTCCCGAGGCTGAGCGCATAGGTTGCTTTGTGGTAGAGCCTCATAAATATTTGTTAAACAAGAATGACTATTTCTTGCTCTGGGCATTCTTGTGGCTTAAAGTTATTGTAAATCTGTTTGCCACAAAGCACTCATGAAACTAATTATTTTATTTCATGTTTTCTAGTAAGTATATTTACTATATATGTCACATTGATTTAAGACTGTAATAATAGGAGTGGCAGACAGAATGCAAATTAGAAAAGAGTTCCTACAGCTTTTCCTGCTGGTTGATTTCAGTGCGTCCCATTCATGGTACAGCTTTCTCTATACATTTGGAAATATGTCAGCTTATTTCTGTCCATGTATCCCGCCTTATTACAAAAGCAAAGAAAGATTGAAAGGAGCTGGTTGGAAACGTGATGATGTAAGTATGTTGTAACCTACGGTGCTGTTTCAAACGCTGGGTGAGATGTGAATAGACTGTATGTTATTTATGTTAATTACCTCATTTGCCAGAGGGCACTGATCACTGCCTTTTGTTGTGCAGTTTGCATTATTCCATGCCAGAACTTTTCATTTATTACTTCGGTTCTACCTCTCTTGTTTGGGTAATCATGTCTCCAGTCCTCTGGTTGTAAGTTAATTTGTATTCTAAGACCAAAAAGCTGTTGAGTATTTGGCAACTTTCTCAAGTCAAATTAATCATAATTACCTAAATTCAGCCATTTGCTATCTTAGTAAAAGTCCATTGATTCCGTGCCCCACAGGTTATTGCACAGATGCTATAAAGCAAAGGACAGAACCTGTTCTGGTACGTTCTGGTTTCTCTTAGTCTATCAGAGTGAAGATTCAAGGCAATTCATGGTTCTGCTTACTACCAAGTTTAAAAACACATTTCATTTTAGAAATTAATGTACTATAAAGTTAATACTTTGGGTGGGGTACAGTTCTATGAGTTTTTTTAAAAAAAATTTATTTCGAAATTATTTTAGATTTATGGAAGAGTAGCCAAAGTAGTTCAGAGAATTCCCATGTACATTTACCCAGCTTTCCCTAACATTAACAGCTTACTTAACTGTAGTAAACTTACCAAAGCCAAGATACAGTGATACAATACTATAACTGCCAACTTCATTTGGATTTTTACCAGTTTTTCCACTAACTTCCTTTAATTCCAGGATCCAATCCAGGATACTGTATTTCATTTAGTCATTTTTCTCCTAGTCTCCTGCAATCAACAGCACCTCTTTCAAAGCTTTACATGAGAAAGTGGGTCAAGTTAATGCTGCAGGGAAGTTGTGAGAATTACACGTTTAAGGGGCTAGGTGGAACTTTGGAGACGTCCTGATCCAGGGGCTACAAAGAGGTGGCCCTATGAGCTGAATTCAGCTCATACAATATTGGAATAGGATTTGAATTAGTTGCCAACATTTAATGATTCAGAGGTTTTCCAGAAAAATCTGTATTTTTGCCTTCTTTTTAAGACATTGGTAGCTCCTGCTGCCCCAGGTCTGTCCACTGACTGGGACGATTGTGTGCCTCCAAGATGTGGCTGTCCCTTCTCTACGGGCAAGTGTATTCCACTCACTCCAGATTGTGCCCCTCCCGATGCAGCCCTGGGCTAAACCAGCCCCTCATCTTACAGGTGAAGATGCCCCAGGAGGCAAACGTTGCACGTAGCCCACCCTGTCTTGCTTTCTGTGCTTCTCTTGGTCTCAGAGCTGGCAAGGCATGGTTTTGTCTCCCCCAGAGGACAGCAAAGATCATGGCAGGAAGAGGGTGCAGTGTCAGTGCTCCATGAGGTCTAGTCCCACTCTTAGTCTGCATGTAAACTCCGAGTGTGCAAATGAGTTCCCTGAGATAACGTATGATTTGCAGCCACTTCCTGTTTAGCTGTACACGGTTATCTAAAATATTATGTGAGTTGCTACCACGTAAAAATCAGGTGATGAACCTGAAAATCCAGCTTTGTGACTTCTCTTGAGAAGTCAGGTGACCAAGCAACGCTGGGGCCACATTCCCACCCGCCATGGTCTCCTGGCCTGGACTCAAGTCTGTGCCCTCAGCTGGGAACAGGCTCATCTGGCCCCTGCATTCCATCTGTGGGACCCTGTGGGCATTTACAGCGTTTGCCTTAGGTTATTGGGTTGGAAACCAGGGAAGCCCCAGTAGTTTCCTTTTTGTATTCCTTTTTAAAATTTATTTATTCATTTTTGGCCGCATTGGGTCTTCGTTGCCACCCATGGGCTTTCTCTAGTTGCAGCGAGCGGGGGCTACTCTTTATTGCGGTGTGTGGGCTTCTCATTGCGGTGGCTTCTCTTGTTGCGGAGCATGGGCTCTAGGCACACAGGCTCAATAGTTGTGGCTCGTGGGCTCTAGAGCGCAGGCTCAGTAGTTGTGGCACAAGGGCTTAGTTGCTCTGTGGCATGTGGGATCTTCCCGGACCAGGGCTCAAACTCGTGTCCCCTGCGTTGGCAGGCGGATTCTTAACCACTGTGCCACCCGGGAAGTCCATTTCTTGACATTTGTTATTCTTGACAAGGAGTGATTTCAGTAATTCCTCCAAGTTGTGGAGGACAAAGGTAATTTGGGACAGGGACTTGTGATAGGCTCAGAGCCTAGGTGTGCCGAAAGTCGGCTATCTCGTTTTGTCTTCTGTGTCCTGTCCACTCTTCCCGGACATGCTGTCAGCTCCCTTTGTGTGACCTAAGGTTTAATGATGCATATCAGTGTAAAGTGTTCTGTTCAGGGGCGTTTTTGTTAGAACAGCTCAAAGTACTATATTTAAAGAACTAAGTGGAAGCTACAGTGGTGGAATTTCAGGCAGTGTCTGGTTGGTATCCCTGTAATCTCATCCCAGGAATGTAAACTTCTATTTGTTTATTTATTTAAATTAGGAATTGTACTTAAAAATTTTTATTTTATAGAACTGTAGTTGATGTACAGTGTTGTGTGAATTCCTGCTGTATAGCAAAATGATTCAGTTATACATATATATACATTCTTTTTCATATTCTTTTCCATTATGGTTTATCACAGCATGTTGAATGTAGTTCCCTGTGCTATACAGTCTGGCCTTGTTTTTTATCCATTCTATATATAAGAGTTTGCATCTGCTAACCCCAAACTCCCAGTCCTTCCATCCTCCACCCCACCTCCCGTTTAGGAGCGTGTACATATGGAAGCAAGAAGAGAGCATTCTCTTTTCAGATCATTATAGAGACACGGGGCTAATTATTAAAGGGGTTTTGTACATGTAACTCTAAGGGTGTATATCTGTGTGGCCCAATATGGTAGCTGCAAATTTACATGGAGCTACTGAGCACTTGCAATGCGCTAGTCTGAATTGAGTTGCACTGTGAGTGTAAAATACATACCAGATTTCAGACTTACCATGAAGGAAAGAATGTAAAATGTCTCAGTAATAATTTTTGTATTGATTACATGTTTAAATGCTGCTATTTTGGATAATTAGATTAACTAAATTAAGTTGTTAATTTCATCTCTCTTTTTTTACTTAAAAAAAATGTGGCCACAAGAAAATGTAAACTTACAGACATAACTCATGTTATGTTTCTGCTGGATGGGGCGGTCTAGATTCTGCTGTATTTGATGGCAAGGAAGGGTGAGCAGCCTGTTTTCTAGGCTGTGGTAAAGTCAAGTTCAAAGAACAAGTGTGGACAGAATGGAATGGTAAATTGTTTTCATAACTCTTGGCTTTAATAAAGTTTGTACTTCACTGATCACTGTAGTGTATTTGGTGCATGTAGTTGGATACCAAGTTGCTCTATTGCTTGTTTAGCTGTGTTGGTGGTGTGACACTGTTGGAAGTCAGAAAGATGCTCGTTGGAATTCAAGCTTCTCTACTATGTCCTTGAGTCAATTATTTAACCTCCTGAGCCTCAGAGCGCTGCCCTGAAAATTAGGGACATTGGTGATCCACCCTATTGTGTGAAAATTAGGGAAAATAATAAATGTAAAATGCCCAGTGTAATATTGAGGGCACAGTACAGTAAATGATATTTATTTTTGTTTAAATTTATCATTCCTGGTAGTATGAAAAAAAGTCTCATTTTATCACTTCTGTGTGCTAGAAGTAAGGCTGCCCCGCAAATCAGAAAAAGGCACCTTTTTGCTTCTGTGATGTGATCGTGGATCCACCAGAAAACCTTTCTACGTGGATTTTTTCCTACTCCTTCCGTGGCAAAGGTTTTTATTATAAGTGGATCCGTCTTTTCAGTTGTTGAGGTTCAGTATTTATCGAAACCCAGCAGTGGACTAAATGACAGATACTTTGTAGAAAGTATTGGACGCCTTGAATTTTGACAGAAGCTGGAGGCACTGTCGTGGGTACGATAGAAAGCAATCTATATGTTACTACATAAAAGATCCCAGGTAACTGGACAAGTGCGGATGGGCGGAGTAACCAAAACCATGCCGTGGAGAACGCATCCCTGCTCTTCATCTGGTCCTCTCCCTTTGTGGGTGTCAGGCACACACAGGAGTACTTTGTAGTTTTATGTTGTTTTCTCTTTTTTAGGTAAGGATAACTTTTCCACTTCCTCAAACTATTATTATGTGCCTTATGGAACTTATTAAACTTAGTGGAAGATGAATGTGTATAACCCTGGGGAGCATCTGCAGGTGTTAACTGCTAGAGAAATCCTGAATGGAAGCACAGGGTACCAGGAATAATTGGTAGTTGTGTGTGTGTGTGTGTTTTAATCCTTTCTCCTTTGATCATAAAAGAATCAGGACCCAGCAGATAGGAGTTTGGGACTCTGAAGGCTCATTGGTGGCCTGCTCACAGATAAAAATGCATAGACTGGAAAATTTTTTTTAAAGCTTATCTATTTTCCCTTAAATCAATGAAAGGTACTGCATTAATCAATCATTTTCTGGCTCAAATCCATGTCTCATGCTGTAAAGGCAAGTCTTACATCTCTCACTTCTTTCCCCAGATTGGCTTTGCTTGGCAGTAACTTTTCACATGATAAATCGAACCCCTTCTTGCCAGGGTAGCTCTCTATTAGCTGTGGATGGGCTTGTTACATACAGAGTACTCAGCTAGTACGTGTAGAAATGCTTTGTAACCTACAACTCCTTTATAACATATGTCTTGTTATTGACTGGACCATGGCTGCTGGCAAGGAAGTTTACTAGAAATCACCCACAGATTCCAGCCAACCCTCCTGCCGCCACCTCTTGGTAGGTGTGGATGGTGCTTTCGGGGTGGTCCTTCTGCTGTCCCGCCTGGATCTCAGCCAGTATCTCACGGCCATCAGGAGCCTGGCTTTACCCACCAACTCTAGGTTCTGGTTGTCCTGCTTAGAATATCACAGCTACTCTCTAACAGGGACTCCTCTGATTCCTGATAGGCAGACTCTCTTTCTGAATTCTTATTATATTAATTAGTATATCATCTTATAGCTGTACAATAACAATCGAAACTAACAACTGATTGCTTACTATTTGTCAAATACTCTCACTTGATCCTCTCAACAACCCTAGGGGGTAGATGTTGTTATTCTCTCCATTATACAGATGATAAAACTGAGGCACAGAGAGGCTAAATGACTTGTCCATTCTCAGGCTTGACTCATCAGAACTCAGGCCTGTTGAAGAGTAGCTCCTGAGCTCTTAGCCATGCTCACTCTATGACTTCTGCTTAGATTGTTTTCCTTCTCTCCGGCCACTTGTCTAAGTATTTCGAGTCTTCAAAAGCAAGTTCTGCTCTGAAGTGACATTTTCATTACGGACTCCAGGCTACACTCTTATGTGCTTTTATCCCTCCTGATCTAGACCAAATGAAAGATGTCTTCCCTCTCTCTATGGTTTAAGTCCTTTACAGTATATTTTTTCCTGCTGATTATTTCTTGTGTATTAATCTTGACTTTTAAATTTTATTGTTAGTACTTCTAAGATGGGGGGGCACTTTGTTTCTCCTCAATTTTCCAAAATACTTAGCATGGTGGTAAGTGAGCTCATTTGAAAACATTTAAGAAATAGGTATAGAGGGCTCCCCTGGTGGTGCAGTGGTTGAGAGTCCGCCTGCCGATGCAGGGGACATGGGTTCGTGCCCCGGTCCGGGAAGATCCCATATGCCGCGGAGCGGCTGGGCCCGTGAGCCATGGCCGCTGAGCCTGCGCGTCCGGAGCCTGTGCTCCGCAACGGGAGAGGCCACAACAGTGAGAGGCCTGCATACCGCAAAAAAAAAAAAAAAAAAGAAAAAAAGAAATAGGTATAGAGCCTCTGCGGCAGGCTCTGTTGGTTGCCTGACTGCCCCGTTCATCACTCCCTTGTTCATCTTAGCCTATGGAATGGTGATTAGCGTAAGAGGGGTTCTCAACCCGGGGTGATTGTGCCCTCCGGGGGACATTTGGCAGTGTCTGGAGACATTTTTGATCGTCACAACTGGGGTTGGGGTGCTAGTTGCATGTGTGGGTAGAGGCCAGGACTGCAGGTAAACATCCTGTAATGCACAGACTGGTCCTCCACAAGAGAGAGTTATCTGGCCCCAAATGTTGGTAGGACTGAGGCTGAGAAACCCTGGCCTAGAGAGAGCCATGTGATACATTCTGGCCAGCTAAGTACAAGTGAAAGTCCGCTGGGGCTTTCTGTGAAAGTTTTGCTTTTCTGAGACAGGAGCTATCCCTTCCTGTTTTCAGCTTCCTCTGCCTTTCACATGGGCTTGAGCCTAGAGGCAGGACATCCATCTTATGCCCAAGAGGTAACAAGAAGATAAAAGTCGACACATCTCCAGAACTTCTTCATGTTGTCTGCTGAATATGCTTCACAGTGACGTAGGGTGAGACACGTCTTTATATGTTTGTTCATTTACCGCTTGCCCTGCTGCTTGTCCCCCTTCTACAAAATGCTCCTACTGAGGCTTTTAGTCCAGAAAAGATGCTCCTCTGGCCAGACTTTCATCCCTGTAAAGACTGCTGAGCCGGCCATTCAGTGAATTTGCCCAAGTTGTTGTATTGTCTTTACAAACTTGCTACCCGCGAATCTAGGTAGAGGTAGGGTTTGAAAAACCAGAGATTTGGTTTAACGAGAGGAAATGTTTGGGGCAGCAAGTATAAACCTCACCAAATACTTCAGCTGAAAATATTCTCTGAGTTGAGCACAAGGTCCCAGCATGGAAAGATGTACAGGGCTGTTTTTCCTGGCTCTTCTCCCTCTCCACTATCCCATATGGTAGCTCCCCTAGTTCTTAATGCCCCCTGGCAACCATGCCCTTGTCTTGCTGGGCCTGAATCACAGGTGTTGGGTGCTGTTTAATTTTGAGTTAATTGGCCTTATTGCTGTTAGGCTCTTGTGTGGTTTCTTGAATTCATGAATTAGTCATGAAGTTGTGTTTACCAGGCAGGCACCCTGGCAATCTGTGGTCTGTCCAGCTGACCTTCTTTTAGAAGGATGCTGTTTGTGCAGCCTTTAGTAAACAATGGTGGGAAAAACAGAATTCTCTTTGGGGACCCTTTAACTGCAGCCTTTTCTTCCACCTCTTACCTTTGCAGGTGGTTCTGTGCCTTACTTGAGAATTTTAGTGGGCTTATCTATCAGGGTGGGATGGGAGCTGTGTTCTGAGACGTAACAGAGGCTTTTGTATTATTTTTGTAGCCACCTGTAAGGGTTGAGGAAAGTCCGTTATTAGATGAATTTTCCCCAGGAGGACTCACCTCTAGAATAAATGAAATTAAATTAGATAACTGGGATCTCCTTCTTGGGGCAGTTGTTGTCAGGTTCTGTTTCTTTTTTTTAATACAATTGAGAAAGCACTTGAAATTTCAGAGTCACAAATATGTGTCACAAAACTCAACACAGTCTGAAAGCACATAGATATTTATGGTTTATTATTCTAATTAATGTTTAGTAAGCCTTGAGAAGCTGTCATTTACTGTCTATCCTGGGTAGGGGTAAATTTCCCAGCTCAGGGTAAACAACCTGTAATTATGTGGTTAATGAGATAAGAAGCTCTAACTATTTTCTTAAGTTGAAGTGCCTTTCTAACAAGTAGCTGGTGAATGACATGAAGGCACAAGAATTTCAACCTTACTCCCTAGGGGTGGACTGATGTGGTGTGGTGGGCACATTGTCTTTGATGGTATGTTGTGAATGCTTCAGATTTCTAGGTGTGATCATCTCAGAGTTTGAAATCACACACTTTATGATTTACGCGAGGGCAGGGTGAATCTAGTTAGTTAATTGAGTGAGTTGTAAGCTTTTAACCCCTCAACTTGGACCAACTTGTCTTATTCACTGGTTTTGTTTATACAAGGAGTAACCAACAGTGCCTCACATGCACTTAAAAAAAAAAACTTTCTGGTAATAAAAATTAATATTGGTTTAAAATAAAACTTAACCAATTCAATGCATGGACCGACCATTTCTGAACTAGATTATGAGCACAACTTATGCTGTTGCTGTGTCTTGGCTGTTGGCTTAAAAACATCAGCAGAAAGTGTCGTATTGGTTGTAATTTTTCTTCCGTGAAATAAGAGATGGGTTTCATTTCTGGGTGAAGCATTGTAATTGTCTTGTACTTTCATTTCTGGTTAGATTAGATAGACAGTAGAAACAAAGAGGGAATATGAAGGTAGGAGAGGTATTACTTTAATGTGATATGTAGAAAAAATATACAGGGTTTTCTATTTTCTGGGGGTTAGAGCACATGCTAGAGATTAAAAAGAAGTAAAAGTTAGGAAATTAATCAAGTAACACATTACCTATAAACATTACAATATTTGTAAAGCGTATCAAAGGCTGTATAAAGTTGGGACATTCAGAGCCAATCTGTATGCCTCAGTGATAGTTGCGTCGTAGGGAGTCATTATTATAAGGAAGTGATGTATCTCTGAAGGAGGTATAAGTAGTCTCTAGCTGCTTATATGAGAAGCCATAGATTGTTTAAGGCCGGTCCCCTAGCAAACAGTGGCAATGTGTACCATGCATTTCTGAGAAGTAAAGCCAGGAAATGTACAGCAAAACAACGGAACTTAGTATATAAGCGATGTAAGAAATATGACATGAGGAGGGTCCAGCGATCTGAGCAGCAGTCGTGTTAGTCACATGCAATTCATGTATACTGACGTTGTGCTTAGAAATCTCTTAGGATAGCAGTTTTATTATGTGGCCATTGTGACCAAGAATACTGATTGTTTCACCCAGTTTGGGACGCTAACTGTGAATGTATAATCATGCAAAGTTTGATTTGTGTTCTCTGCTGGGTGTGCATTAATTATTGGGATCATGGTTTGTCCTTTTCTGCCAGGGTGCACAGAAAAGGCTTCTTGAGTGCCTTAAAGGGAAGGCTCCCTCCTGCTGGGCAGAGGTCTATGAAGGCCGCTGGGGCTAAGACTCTCCCATACTGGCCAGAAAGGGAAGCCGGAAGGACTTGGACTGGCTGATTTTTGCTGACATCATTCAGTCCTGCTGCTGGAAGCCTTTAATGAGCTGGTGTTTCAGAACCGCGTGGCAGGGCAGGCTGCTTTCTCAGACACACACAGCTCTGACGGCTGGCTTCCCTTAGCTCACCGAAGCTCTTTCTGCCTGGCCGGGGGGATCTCCTGGCTGACTTGCCACTGGACCCAGGAAGGCAGGAGCATCAGCCATTAGGCTGGCCCAGTGCTCAAGATAAACGTGAAGATACTTAGCGGAGCAAGACCTGGAGGCAGGCACACAGCCTCTCCTCAGTGGCAGCGGTTCAGGCATGTGGGTTTGTGTTTGGAATTGGAGAGGAGGTGCTCTGATGATCCAGCAGGCTTTGAGCTCCAGTGGCATAGTAATTTTTTTTTTTTTTTTTCCTGTTGCTGGGATTGCCTTCCGTTGACTATGGAAGCAGGAATCGCAACGGGAATCATTTCCTGTGAGTGCCCTAATGTGCACAGTGGGGGAACCAGGAAGCCCACCTGGAGGCTTTAGCTCATTTCTGAAGCCCTGAGTCTGGCTCTTCCCTTAGGGTTATTTGGGCCAGTTGTTACTGTATTTCCCACTGTGTAAATGGAAGGTTTGGCCAAGTCTTGCTGAATGGTTTAGTCTTTTACAAAAACAAAAGCACTTAAAAAATTTTTTTTGTTTTAAATTTTTAATCTTTTTTTTTTTTGGTCATGTGGTGTGCCATGCGGAATCTTACTAGTTCCCCTACCAGGGACTGAACCCGTGCCCCCTTCATTGGGAGTGCCAGGAAAGTCCCAGCACTTTTTTTTTTTTTTTTTTTTTTTTTGCGGTACGCGGGCCTCTCACTGTTGTGGCCTCACCCGTCGCGGAGCACAGGCTCCGGACGTGCAGGCTCAGCGGCCATGGCTCACGGGCCCAGCCGCTCTGCGGCATGTGGGATCTTCCTGGACCGGGGCACGAACCCGTGTCCCCTGCATCGGCAGGTGGACTCTCAACCAGTGCGCCACCAGGGAAGCCCTTTTTTTTTTTTTTTAATGAAAAAAGTTTAGCTTGTTTTTGAACCTGGCTTTATTGACCTAAATGAGCTTAGGCAGGTTAAAGGATAAAAGGGAGTGCTTTTGCTGCAGGTAGGCAGGGCCTGTCACTTTGCAGGTGCATCAGTGTCCGAATGGGAGCCTCCAGATAAGATACGAGTCAGCCTCCTGGAGGGGTGAGGGGAGCAGAGTGCCCCAGTGCAGTCATTGTCCTCCCACTTACTTTATTTTAATATGATTTTTTAAAAAAATTATTTATTTTTGGTTGCATTGGGTCTTTGTTGCTGTGCGTGGGATTTCTCTAGTTGCAGTGAGCGGGGGCTACCCTTGGTTGCGGTGCGTGGGCTTCTCATTGCGGTGGCTTCTCTCGTTGTGGAGCACGGGCTCTAGGTGCGTGGGCTTCAGTAGTGGTGGCACGTGGGCTCAGTAGTTGTGGCTCGCAGGCTCTAGAGCGCAGGCTCAGTAGTTGTGACACATGGGCTTAGTTGCTCCACGGCATGTGGGATCTTCCCGGACCAGGGCTCGAACCCATGTCCCCTGCATTGGCAGGCGGGTTCTTAACCATTGCACCACCAGGGAAGCCTGCACTTAATTATTTTAAAAACTGCACAGCATTTAAAATTCTATTAATAGAATACTGGATTAGGGATAGAGTACCTAGGCTTTCCCTCCTTCCATCAGTGTTAAAAGGAACTTAGGAAAATCACTATTTCCTGTGTTCATGAATGGGGGAGGGAAAGAAACAGACCACTTTTCTCCCTTTGAAATCGGAAAAGAACATCTTGCTGCAAGGAGAGTATAAAAGATACCTGAGCTCCTTGTAAGAAACCTCTCATGGACTATTAGGGCGTTTCAGTTAGTCGGCAGGCAGATTTAGAAATTTTCTGTTGACTTTCTTATCTCCAATTTGTTGAGTTTGTGGGGGCCGGAGTTCTGGAAGCTCATTGGGATCTCTGCTAAACCATAGATACTTTGTTGTTGTTGTCGTGTCAATTTCAGCTCAAATACAAGAAAACATTTTTTTAACCAAAATACTTAATATTTTCGCCATAATATTTTCTGGGCCAAGAAGAGGAGAAGGCTGAGACGGTCAAGGCAAAAGCTGCTCAAAGTATTGTAACCAAGGGGAGAGATGTGGTCCAGTGATGCTGCAGGGGAGGACCACAGAGAAGGCAGAGTGGAGGGCCAGATTGACATCTGTCAGTTGACATCTTAGTTCATTTGAACTGGAACGATTAGACCTGGCCTTATTCATACTGAGAAATGGATGTGTGTGATAGCCGTATTCCTGTGATGTGGGGATTATTCACTGTGATGGAATGTCTAAACCATTGATCAGTTCTCCACAGCAGCCTTGAAAACCAGGAATGCTTGTGAAGCTAGGTTCTGCCGGTTAAATTGATGTTCTATCTGAAACCCATTTTGTTTTCAGACATGTTGGAAATGTTCCTAAAATGCATGAGTGTGCCTGGAGGGGAATGCTCAGTGAATTCACTTTATTATCCTTTGGTGATAGTTTTCTGGTACATCGGGGGTTCATGATAAATTCTTCTTTTCCAAATCTTTACATAGAAGATGTGTATAATTTAGTTAATTTCCAAGTGCATATTCCTCAAGTGCTTTGTGTTTTTTTTTTGTTTGTTTTTTGTTTTTTGCGGTACGCGGGCCTCACTGTTGTGGCCTCTCCCGTTGCGGAGCACAGGCTCCGGACGCGCAGGCTCAGCGGCCATGGCTCACGGGCCCAGCCGCTCCGCGGCATGTGGGATCTTCCCGGACCGGGGCACGAACCTGTGTCCCCTGCATCGGCAGGCGGACTCTCAACCACTGCGCCACCAGGGAAGCCCGCTTTGTGTATTTTTTAAAGAGCCTGAATGTTTGTTTCTTATTCATTCTTCTGATGAATTTCATTCTTTTAAAATTATTCTGATTAATTCCTTTTAATTTTCCAGTTGGTTTATGGTTCTTCAAGTTGAGTATGGGTTATTTCTATAAACGGAAACGTGTCATTGTAAACCAGTGTCTCTGGCCTTGAGGTACCTGTGAATTAAGGGGAGCTTGTTTTTGATACTGTCTGCCTCCCTTTTCTCTTTCTTCTTCTGCCCCTCCCTAGGATTCAGGGTCTTCACCTTTCTCTTGCCCTCATCCAAGCCTGATCTCAGAAAACTCTCTGACATTCGAAATTCATTTAAGCTAAAGTCACCTTCATGAAATGACAAATTTAACTCGTTCCCTCTCCCAGGAATAATCGCAGTTACAGCTGTTTTCCTTACTTTTGGTATGCCAGGCCCTATATCTTGCTAATCGAATTTCAGGACCTAGAGTTTTGAGTTACAGATGTTTTTAGTCTTGAGCTTATTCCTTATAATCATACCATGTGGTAAAGTGCTGTTTTAGTTGTGAGTAGCTGCCACTCAGGAGGAGACAAGTTTCTGAGAAATGTTCAGAAACTTCTAGAAAGGAGCACTTTTGTTTTCTCAACTGAGACTTAAAAAACACACAACAACAACAACAACATCAGGAAATGCTGCTTCTCCTGTGCCTAAAGTTGTCATCCTGGAAATTGTACCTGCATTGTATCTAATTCAGCAAACGTTTATTGATGACCAATTGCATGCAGTTAAAACTACTGTGCTAGCTATAGAAAAACCATCCATTTCTCTTCTAAAGTACATAGAGGGTGAAGAAACTTGGTAATGAGTAGCTGACCGATGTAGAATGATTTTTAAATTTCTAGACCTTGGGAGTATTTCTCAGGATGCCAATAGGTATAATAAAATGGTTTTGTGAACAAGTAAATTTGGAAAAAGCTGAGTTAAATGAAGGGGATTCCTGCCCCTCGCCCCCACTAGAGCTCTCAGAGGGGGAAAATGTATGCAGTATTTCCCAAATTTACTTGACCGTGATTTAAAAATTTTGCATTGTCATTATTGAATTATTAGTCCCTGAGGGGCACTGGTGTTCCTTGGTTGGAGAATAGTTTGGAACATGTTGCTCTGGACCATGAAAGTACTTTTTCTCTCTCTTTTTAGAGAGCTCTTTTTTATTAGTGTGTATGTGTTTATTACTCCCAGACAGAAAAAAGGTTCTTTAAATAGTGTGGTAAATGGATTCCTGTCAGTAAGTTTCTCCATTGGTTATATAAAGAGTATGTGTATTTCACTTGGATATTGGCGAGGTTTTGGAGGGCTGGGGTCCGGAGATGGTGGTGGTGATAACCTCTGTGGCATGAACCCCCACATGGTGTGCTCACTCAGGGATGGCGCTCAGCATTTCTTCTGGAATCTGAAGCCGGAAGTAGGAACTTGCAGTTCTGGTTTATAGGTGACAGATAACTTGCCCAATATGCCACTTAAGGAGTGTTCATGACATGCCAGCCACTTTTTTTTTTAAGGTGATGAGATTTTTTTTTTTTTTTTTTTAAAGAAGACAGAATTTGTTAGAGGGAAGGGTCGCTGCCGGAACAGCGGGCCGACTTCCTAGGTCTGGGAGAGCCGAGCCCGAGATTTTCTTTCTTTTTTTTTTTTCGCGATACGCAGGCCTCCCACGTTGCGGAGCACAGGCTCTGGACGGGCAGGCTCAGCGGCCATGGCTCACGGGCCCAGCCGCTCCGCGGCATGTGGGATCTTCCCGGACCGGGGCACGAACCCATGTCCCCTGCATCGGCAGGCGGACTCTCAACCACTGCGCCACCAGGGAAGCCCCCGAGATTTTTTATTTAAACACTTATTTGAGATAATTATAGATTCGTATGTAGTTGTAAGAAAGGATAGAGACCCTGTATCCCTTGCATCCATTTCCTCAAGTGGTAACATATTGCATAACCGTGTTACAGCTTCACAATCCAGAAATTAACATTGATACAATCATCAATCTTATTTAGATTTCCAAGGGTTTACATGCACGTGTGTGTGTGTGTGTGGAGTTCTATGCAGTTTTATCACGTGTGACAATTCATGTGACCGCCATAGTCAAGATACCGAGCAGCTCCATTCCAAGGATCCCTCGTGGTCCCCTTCTATAATCATAGCCAACTTTCTCTCTATCCCCTGCCCTCAGCCCCGACAACCACTCAATCTGTTCTCTTCTGTAATTTTGTCATTTCACGCATGCTCTATAAATAGAATCACACAATAATAACCTTTGGCGATTGGCCTTTCTCCACGCTGTCCCCTTTTCATGCACCGCTTCCAATCTTTGCAACCATCTAGCACTGTACGGATTATGAATCCTCTCCCCCAGACGAGGAAGCGAAGCCTCGAAAAGGTGAAGTGGCACAGCCACGGCCACACAGCTAGTGGAGCACAGAGGGGGCCCAGGTGTGCCTGACTCTTAGTCCTGGGGCCTCTCACTCTGCCCTTGACCTTACTCTGGGCTCTGGGGATTCACAGTCTGTTCTTTTACGTACTCAGTTCTCCTTTTCCTTCCCCTGTATTCAAAATTAGAGTTCTTGGCTTTTTTTCTTTTTTAAAAAATTGTAACTTTTGAGAAAGCAAATTGGATCACATTATTATTTTGGAAGTGCAGAGATGGGTACTTTTTTCCCTCCAGCTCTGCTTTGAGCTTATTACCATTTTTGGAGATTTTTTTGCTGACCTCTCACTACCTTGACACCGGAGCACAGATGAGGAGGATGTTGTGGTGTTAGGGGATAAAGGTAGAGATTCCTGCACGCCTTTCCTTGAATCCATATATAGGCATCTTTGACTTACAGCATATCTGAGTGCTGTACTAGCTTTGGTTGCTGTGGTACTAAACATACTCCCAGGGCCCTTGGGACTTAAGTCACTGCAAACAAGAAGCTGTCAGTGCATGCAGGGATGGGGGAAAGCAAAACACATACATTTCTATGAATCACAGTCATGTCAAAGGCTATATATATTTAAGAGAAAACTCCAGAACTGTAAACAGTGAAGCCTTTTGAAATCTCTATGTGGGATACAGTCTTTAACAAGATTATGGAATAGTTAGCCAATTCTAGATTTTTGTTGATCACTGAACCCAGCAGGCACGCTGCTCTTTCAGGGCCTTTGAACTAGCTGCTCCCTCTGCCTGGAAAGTTATTCTCCAGGACTCCACCTGGCTTGGCTCCTTCCCTAAACCTTCTTCAAGTCTCTGAACAATGTTACCTTTTCCCTGTAGTCTTCCCTGATATTTTTTCTTTTTTTTTTTTTTGGCGTAGTCTTCCCTGATATTTAAAGTTATAACGCCCCCACCCCATTCTCCTTACTTGCTTTATTTTTCTCCATCACACTTTGATCACCATCTAACATGCCCTATGTCTTATTTATGTGACTGTATTGTTTTCCCCCGGTAGAAGATGAGCCTCCAAAAGGCAGGAGCTTTTGCCTATTTCATCCCTTGCTGTATCCCTAGCATCTTAGAATAGTGCGTGGCAAATAGTAGATAATGGATATTATTCAGATAAATGTTTTCAAGAGTGAAGATTTGTCTGAACTAAGTTGTAGGACACAATAGAATAATCATGTCTGCACAGGTCAGCTCCTGGTAAAGATGCTCATTTAAAAACGTTGAGTCAGTTTACTACAAGTGTATACTTTTCTTGCCTATGCAGAAAATGTTCCTAGCAGTGACTTTTCTGTTGGAAAATGATCGACTTTGGGGGAACTCTTTCAGATGTAAAGGAAACTAACCAGGCGATCTAGATAATTGAACCTTGCAAACTGTCCTAGAAATGTTTACCCTTCTGCCAGATTGAACCGTGACTTCAGTGTTTGCATAACCACCTGTGTAATTACTCACATCAACATTCCAGCATGTATTTGGTGAGCTACACTCTGCAATTTTGCAATGAAAGTATTCGCACATGTTGGCTGCTACTGTGTAAATTGGTCTCCCTCATACGTTCTGTTAGCTTGTGTCACTGTTTTGATCTGGGGGGTGTGGTCCAGTGCTGTAGAGCATTTACTTTCTGGGTGAAAGGAGAATCCATGATGGAAGTAAATTATTGGTTTAAATTTTTCTTTGGGGGCTGTTTTTGTTAGTGCAAAGAATGGAAAAAGACGTAAGTATTGCTCTCGGGATACTTTATGTAATATATGCTCTGGTTGAAAAAATACAGTGTTGTCTATGCAACAGCATTGTAGGGTAGGGTGGAATTGGAAGCTTCCGGGCTGGATGAAGGTCTGGTTTCCCTGGGACTGCCTGAGTGGTTTGGGAGCGAGGTTTGGAGGGTGGCAGCAGCTGAGGAGCAGGAAGGGGGTGTGCTGTAGCTGGAAAAGGCCTCCTAAGGGAGAGCTAGCACCCCCTCTCCCACTGGTGCCTGCAGGACTTCCAGCTCTCTGTGGTGTGGCTGTGTGGGTGCTTCCTGTTACTTGGCCCTATATGAGTTAAGAATGCCTGGAGAAAACAGAAACACTAATTCGAAAAGACACATGCACCCCAACGTTCATAGCAGCATTACTGACAGTTGCCAAGATATGGAAGCAACTTAAGTGCCCATCAACAGATGAATGGATAAAGAAGATGTAGTATATATACCCAATGGAACATTACTCAGCCATAAAAAAGACTGAGATAATGCCATTTGCAGCAACATGGATGGACTTAGAGATTATCATACTAAGTGAAGTAAGTCAGATAGAGAAAGACAAATACTGTGTGTTTTCACTTATATGTGAAATCTAAAAAACAAAACAGAAACAGACTCACCGGTACAAAACTAGTGGTTGCCAGAGGGGAGAAGTGTGGGGAGAGGGGCAAGATAGGGGAAGGGGATTAAGAAGTCTAAAATAAATAAGTTACAGGGATGTAATGTACAGCACAGGGAGCATAGTCAATATTTTATAATAACTTTGTATGAAATATAATCTATAAAAATATTGAATTACTATGTTGCGCACCTGAAACTAATATAATACTGTGAGTCACCTATACTTTAATTAAAGAAGAAAAGTGCCAGGAGGAGACAGCTTGGAGAGGGAAGAGTTAAGGGAGAATGTGAAGGCAGCAAGAAAGTAATTCATTTTTTTGAGACAGGCCCCACGTGTGAACACTTGGCTCCCAAACAACTCACACTTTCCTTCATTATCCACAGACACCCCCAAACCACCTTTCATGTACTGGATTCTGACTTTTCTATGTCAGCTGAACGTTAAAGAAAATTCTGTGTACAGCTGTGAGGGAAGTGCAGCGAGTTCAGTCATTCAGTATGCTGAAAGCAAAGAATCCTGACGTTCATTCGAGCTGACTGGAACACCTTCTCTTTGTTAGTAAAGTTACTACCAAATTTAAATAACTAATAGAGGTCAGACACCCCTTAATTAATTTCTGAGCCTAGTCAGCTAGCTGTCCTTTTCCCAAGGGAAATAAGCTCAGTTGCGTTAACTTAAATCCCACTTTTCCCATTTCTTGAAATCATTTCCATTACCCTGCCCTAGAAAAAGTAGGCGGCTGCAGAAAGAAGGTTGAGACAGAATTATAAAGCCATTTGCATTAAATGAGCTTACTACATCGCTCTTTGAGCTCCTTGAGCAGACAGGTAACACCTCCTCATAAGCACCAGATACATACAGATCAAGGTTTTTCCAGTGAAACTGAAGGTGGGCAGTCAGTTTGGGGAGACAAAGCCGACATGAGAATCTCACAGAACACCCAGTGCAAAATGACCTGGCATAACCAACAGCACAAGAACTATCTGATAATCTGTGAATCTTCCCACTGAAGTGTGTGTGAACTGGGCAGTCTTTACTCTTAAGCCCTCTCTCTGCCCGCCCTTCAGAAATGGCGCAAACGTCTAGATGTGGAATTGATGAGACTTCTGCATGTCTGCAGCCTTACTTCACATGTATGCCATTGTCCCTTGTCCCAGGCTCATGTTTCTCCATCCAAATTTTGAATCAGCCAAAATGCTTGTATGGACCAATATGTCCTTTAGAATGGTACAGTTATTGATTTACAGTAAGGAATTATAATGAAGCGTTCTTTTAGGAGGGTTTTGGTTTTTTGCCATTTTAGCAAAAAAATTTTCATATGGTCCTATTTGCCAGTCATTTTGGCTGAGTTTTAAAAACCTTTACATGATTGGATTACACCTTCTTTCTATCTTTGCTCTAATGGGTGAGTTCAAGTTAGTCAAGTTTATCTGAATTTTTAGGAGGCTCTTCTTAGGCTCAAATGACTAAGTCTGGTGTCCATACGGGGCCTTTGTTAAAGGCTGGTTTTAAATACTGGGTGGATCTGTCTTGGACCCCGTTCTAGGGAACTCTTCTTGTAAGTCCCAGATGGGAGAGCTCACTATAAGCTGGCTTTACCCGTAAGTCTGGCCCCGGGCGTAGATGCCGTTAGAGCAACGCTTAGTGTCTTGGGTTTTAGTTTTATTCTTAATCCGTGGATCCTACTTGCAGTCTACCTAACAGTTGAATGTAATGCTGTGTTTTGATTTTTTTTCCCAAGTTATTTCAGAAATTACCACAGCTGCTTCTCAGATACTCAGATGCTTAAGACTCCTGTTTCCATGCTGCTCAGCTGCTGCGGTTTTATTAACACCACAGCTGTCTGGGTGTAGCTTCTACCCTCACCCCATCCCATCTGCCACCTCTCACTACTTCGTCACTTGCTACGCTTCAAGGTGGCAAACTCCCAAATAAGCTTCTGACTTCTCACCCTTACGGGCCTTAGGTTCATAGTAGCTTCTTTCACTGGGAGCACTTCCTTCAGGTGGGACCGTACCCTGGGGTACTGCTGCCTCTCCAGGGCCTGCTTTGTACGGTAAGTGTTGATTCTTCCCCTTCCTTGACTTGGAAACTTTTGCAAGGAAACTGAAAGATGCTTTCAGATTAAGCAGCTGTGGCTCCCCCCGCCCCATCCACTTGTTTTCAAAGCTCAAAATCTTATTGGAAAATAGGAGGGTTGCAGTCAAGGTTTCATCCATCTCTGAAGGATGTCGCTTACCTTGGATACCCTTCTTCCTAAAGGTGTTTCCAGTCTTGGCCTGTTTCCATATGGGTAGCGTCCACAGGGGGCTGGTTTTCCTTGCCACCTCTTTTAAAGCTTATCAGACTGTCTCTCCAGTGCTCACCCAGCAAGCTGTATAGTAAGCGGAAAAACAAGCCCATTAAACTAAGAATCCAACGCTGAGTTTCTCTGTCCCCGCCAACCTCAGTAGAAAACAGTGACAAAGTATGTATGCAATATAATTACATGGTGCATATAATTAAACACTTGAAACCAGCATGATAGGGGACCTTCTTAATGCTTTTCTAAGTATGGAATTTTCATTTCAGAATGGGGAGCTGGATGCCTGCGTTTTATTTAATCCCTCATCTCACTGGGAGTAGGAGGGAACAGGTAAAGGAGAGGAGAGTCTTCATTTTGACCACAGCTCCAAGGTTCCGTAGGAGTCATTTTGCTACCCGTAGAGTAGCCTGGAACAGACCTACTCTCCTGTAACTGTGTTTATTTTTGAGGCTGTGTAGTCTGATGAGCTCAGTGGTCAAAGATAAAGCCACGCATCGCCTGGCTGTTCAAAAGAAGCGTGGAAAGTAATTGTAAACTGTGTGATATGCTTGCTCACCGGAGTGAAAAATAGGGAGATTCGCTATTTTGTACCATCCCAATGGAGTCTTGTAGTCACTCTGTGTGGGACGGTAGAGCACTAGATGTGTCTGCCTCAGAGCTCTCCCACTCTGTGGGCTGTTCTGAGTAAGAAGTGGAAAGACCAAAGGGTAGCTGGGGGTTGAACTAGAGTTTTGGTCTACGAAGCAAGTTTCATTGAGTACCTTCTGGGTGAGAGTTAGAGTATCATTTAAGGACATTGGCCTTGGAATCACAGACCCCAGTCAGAATCCTGGCTCAGCCACTTTCTAGCTGTGTGGCCTCCGGCAACTTTACCGTTTTGGTCTTAGCTTCCTCACCTATGAAACTGGAAAATGGTGGTAATGCCTACTCGTAGGATTATTCTGAGAACTAAATAAGATGACGCACACAGAGCGTTCAGCACGGGGCCTGCCTCACGGAGGCCTGTTTGTTGTTAGTGTCACTGCTGACTTACGTATGGAAAAAAATACATAATGCGAGCCCGGTGAGGGCACGAGACACGTGTATACTTTTAGGAAAGAGAGAGGGACTACCAGCCTGCTGTGATGTGGATGGGAGAGACTTTATGGAGGGGCTGGGATTGGGACCGCCGTGTCGTACAACTCCGGGAGCAACCTTCACACTATCGTCTTTGTGAATGGGTCCCTCTGACTGCTACAGGTGCACTGGTTGGGATTTTGAATGGGACCATGAAGGATAATGGGTGGCATTTGGATGGATGGAAGAGGGGTGAGGGTATACTTGGTAGGAATAAACAAGGTTGTTTCAGAGGAAGGTGAGGCCTCCCAGCTGGCAGGAGAGCTGTTTGCACTGAGGATGAGTAGGCAGGCTTTGAGGCTCCAGGTGGTTCCGGGAATTTGCTGCTTTCCAGTTACAGAAAGCTGGGTGGAGTGAACCTTCTGGTGTAATGGATACAGGTCGGGGGAAATGCGTGTGTTCTCTTCCCACTGTCTTCACCGAGAATTCCTTGTGTATGGTTAGGATTGCATATTCCCCAAAAGGCACTTTGCTGTGATAGCCTTTTAGTCTGGATAAGCCGACGTATCCAAACAAAACACTCCCTTATTTTCTCTACAATTAAAAAATTGTTTCTTTACCATTACTCAGACCTCTTTCTCTTAAATACCACATTTGCTCCATCTGTGAAGAGATGAAGGTGTTGTGTGCCTTGTCCCCTGCCTCAGTTGGTACAGTCTTAAATTTCTTCTTAACTTCTCTATGCAGTTTTTCCTTTCCTCTTCTTACCTCTATGAAGTCTATTCTACTCTCTATGGGCTCTCAAAGGCTTTAAGAAAACCATGGCATAAGTTAGGTGGTAAGAAAAAGATTTCCTTATCATTAGACTTCTGGTTTTTTTTTTCTTTTTTTTTTTCGACGCATGTCTTTGGTAGATTTCAATTTTGAGGATATAATAAAACCATAGTGGCCAGAAGTAAATAGTATATTCAATTAACTTGTAAATAACTTTAGCTCAGTAAACCTTCCAGCTATTTTAAACGACACAGTTTTATTGGATATTAAGTATTACATGATGCCGTAAAGCAGGGTCAGCAAACTTTTCCTATAGAGGGCCAGATAGCAAATATTTTAGGCTTGCAGGTCAATTCTCTGTGGCAAGTCCTCAGCTCTGCCTTTGTAGTATGTAAGCAGCTATGGACAACAGATAAGTAGTTGCATATAGCTTTTTGCAATAAAACTTTATTTATAAAAATAGATAGCAGACTGCTTCAGAGAGTCAAATTTGGTCCACTAACCCTGCCCTAAAGGAAAGAGATTTTGTTGGATTGGAAAGGTAAGTGGCAAATTAAAAGTAGGCAAATCACAACATTTTCAGAAAATTAATTCCACCAAAAGCTTGAAAAAAAATTTCTCCTATTGTTTGGATTAAACTTCATGTTCAATAATGAGTTTGTGAATAAACCCCAAACATCTTTATCTATAGTTTTTTTTTTTAAATCTTGGATCTAAGGTTCAAAACAAGCCTCTCTTTATTAAGCAACCATTTATTGTTTTCTTTGTACCAGACACTGTGTAGGTCATTGGAAGTTCACAAATAATGTAGGCACAGACCTTTCCTCTAGGGAGCCACAGTCTAGACAGTGCATCATTGTTGCCAAATGAGGGCCCATGCCTTGGACCACATCAAATTTACGGCTCAGTGTACCAAGGAACCTGCATCGAAAAGGGGGGACACTCATCTTTTCTTTCTCTGTTGTATATCCACTTGGGACTTTTGTATTTTTGTTTCTCTTTATTTGCGTGTTGTTAGAAAAGTCTGCTCAAAGAATTTACAAGTGGTGAAAATATTTATTTTAGTACTTGGTTGCCAGCACTCTCAGTCTTGATCATCCAAGAGGTTGTGTGTTTTCCTGCCCTTTGTAGTTTTAACTTAGTCACCTTACATCATTTTGTGAATTTTTGTCAGCTCTCCCCGTCAAATTATAGACCAGCCCCACCAGATTGCAGAGGGTAATATGCTAATAGTATCGAAATACACAGGTGTAGAGAATTGTCCTGTGTCTAGTCACCTTTCCAGAGTGTTCTTTGGACCTGAGCCGTTCTGGCCCCTGCAGACTGGGCGGAGTTGTTGGGCAGTTCATGAAGGAGGCTCTAAAGTCCAAGTGGGTGTGGAATGTGAGTTCTCCAACCCCAGGTGGCGTGGCCCATTGAGCACTGTGGGTTGGCGCAATTGGACAGGTATCCGTGATTCTGATAGCGGAGGACCTTGGGAGCCAGGCTGAAATTTACATGTGATGGAATGGAGGACAGATAGAACGTTGTTCCCGAAGTAGGAGTACGGCATGAGGAGGTGATTCCCTTTCGAGGGATTGTTCCTTTTATCAACAAAATGCAAGGGAGTTGGAGAGAGAGGGAGCAGACTCGGCTTCAAGATGAGAAAGATCTGGGCTCAGGTGACTTTGGAAAAGGCTTTGGAAGAAAGAGGGCTTTCATTTCTTTTTACTTTACATATTATAAAAAATATCCCAAAGATGTGTTTTAGTAGAGTTTATTGAGGTGAGAGGAAGCAGTTGGGGTTGAGGGAAGAACATTTAAAGAATAGAAATAAAAAGATACATTTTTACAAATACAGTTGGCAGAGTATGTCAGTGCTGAAGACACAATGAGGGAGTGAATATAAAAATATGTAACTGGCAGCGGTTTATATATTCCTCTATAAAAAATACAGAGGAAAAACCTTTTTTGTTTTGATGAAATAGTGGCTTGCTTTGAAGTAGAGGGAAATTCTACTTTGCCCTTTGCGGTCATGAAGGGTCAGCTGGTGGGAATAAGATGGGCTCAGATGGTGGTATTTGAGGGTGCCTAGGACTGTCTGTGTAAGGTTTTAAACATATATAGATGTAGAAGAAAAGCATCACGCCTATCTGAAGTATTTTAGAAATGGAAAACAATAATATATTGCAAAGGCACAATTTCCACAAATATACAACAATTCATAGAGAAGAGTATGATCTGCTTCTGGTGACGTTAATCGAGACACTCTATACCAGGTGGGATGAAATCTAAATTTAAATCTATTGTTAGTATTTTGGCATTTTTTTCCCCTTCAACGGGATAATCACTTTCTTATTTTTTAGTGTCCCAATTACCTTGGAATTAAAGTCCTGAGATAGAAAACTATGAGTTATAGATCCAAAAACTTACTATG
This sequence comes from Leucopleurus acutus, assembly GCF_964270905.1. Taxonomy (NCBI): domain Eukaryota; kingdom Metazoa; phylum Chordata; class Mammalia; order Artiodactyla; family Delphinidae; genus Leucopleurus; species Leucopleurus acutus. The sequence goes on along the minus strand of NC_139153.1, from coordinate 85,179,534 downwards.
GAAAATGTCTTGAGAACAAATTATTACCGGAAGTTTTAAATATCTGCAAAAATAGAATAGCATAATGAACCTCCCATCTATTTTCTGTTTTGAAGATACAGAAATTCAGAATAATTGTTTTCAAGAAGCGAATGCCGATTGTCCCCTGTGTTCTATCTGGGGACAAAGCCTGAAGCGCAGGAGCATGACACGGTGGGACCTTCCCTAGCCCAGCTCAGATGCAGCAAAAAAACACTCTAGTTTTTTGTCTGTTTTTGCCAACGTTGATGCTCAGGTCCCCCTGTGGCCAGCAGCGCTCAGCATCTGTGCCAAAGGTGATGCCTCAATTGAGACACTAACCAAAAACTTCTGGCCAGCGTTCTGGTTCTAGCTAAAGCTAGACTAACTAAATTCTGCAGTGCCAGCCCAGTCAGTGCACACCAGGTACTTGGGCTTCTGATAGCTGTCTCTTCTACAGGAGGGTGGGTTTGCACTGGTGTGCCTGTGGGGTGATTAAGGCTGCACTGGGCCAGCCCCCACCCGCTCCGCGCTGAGTGGAAGCCGTGTGCCTGCATGGCACTGCAAGGGCATTGGCTTGTTTTTCCTTAGCACCGGCTGAAAATCATTTCTGTTTTTAGATTTGCTTTCAGAATGTTACCTCTGGAGCAGGGAATACACGGATGTGTAGCTACCGCTTAAGCTCCCTGTTCTTAGTTTTGCCCATACCTCATTGCCCTGAGAAATTAATTGAAAGTCCCAACAGGCAGTGCCTTCCATGATGAGTGTACATTCTGTAAGCATTGCTAATAATGGGGAGTGTTTTGTTATGTAATTCGTTTATGGTGGTTTTCGTTTCCTCCTGGCAAGTCTGAAATTATCCTCAAAAGCATGGCTGCCTGGGATTTTTATGAATGGATGTAGTACTGTTTGATTTTTCCCATGCATTCATCCATCCAGGCCTCCAGTAAACATTTATTGATATCTACTGTGTTTTGAATACTTGGCTAGATGCTGGGGACACAGTGATTACTAAAATAATCTTCCCTTAAAGAGCTCATAGGCTGGGGGGGGGGGCAGTTAGACACCAAAAGAGTTAGTAACAGTGAGCTAAGTGCAGTGATAAAGGTAGGTGCAGCCTTTCAGGAGAACACAGTCAGCTAAGGCATCTGGTGGACGGAAGGGAGGAGAGGACACCGTGGGGAATTTCACTCTCGTTAAGGTGAAGAGTGGTGAGACTGTGGGCTGGAGATGTAACAGTTGCTCTGTGACAGAGTCAGGTCTGTTCAGCTTGCTGAGGTGTGGGGAAGTCTGTGAAAGGGATACAAGTAGTGTAGCAACATAGATATATTTGTGTTCTGGAAAAGTCTCTCGTGTTTATGTGCAGTCTGGTTTTCAGGGGCCAGGGACTGGAAACTCAGGGAATGCTGAGGTGCCTCAACTATTCATTCATGCATTTCATTAAGTAAACCTTTCCTGAGCACCTGCTCTGTGCCCTGCTCTGTTCTAGGCACATGGAATATTTGTTCACAAAGGAGAACCAAAAAGAGAAATAGTAGTAAGATTTTTTGAAGTTATTAATACCAAATAAATTGCAGAGTTTGCTGTTCCTGATCATACCAAACTTTTGAATACATGCTTGTTTTATAAAGGAATAAGCCGATTTGGGGTATTTTATCTTGGATTTGAGCCACTTCTGTGGTGCAAATTAGTAAAGTTTTATTAAATCAGCTCTTGAGGTTTCAAAGATTGATGATTCCAGTCTGTAGATTATTCTAGGCTGTAGGCTCTCATTTTTCTGTTCATTAGCACCTCTACCAGAGACTGGGGAGGACGGAGGAGAGTGAAACTTCTGTTTGACTTGCTACTTGTTAGCAGATTCGGTAAAGAAAGTGATGAGATTAATATTTCATACAAAAAATTGGATTGCCAGTTGTCTATGGTCTTGTTCTAGTCTGTAGTTCTTACTCTCTCTGAAGCCTGGGTAACTCCATGTCTGGATGTATCTGGTGGGTGTGTGTCTCACACACTGAGGGGTCAGATTAACCTTGGAAATTTGATGTGAGCAAATAGCCCAAGAATTAATATACTTTATTAGTTTACCTATCACATTAATCATTTGCAGTATGAAATAAGTTACCCTGGTCTGATATAAGGACATGGAATTTAGTTTGTTATTCCTCTGATCTTTATTTTTACTTGCACTTTGCTGGTATAGTTTAGGAGTAGGAATTTTAAAATAAAAACAAATGACAATTCCCTGAGGCCTTGGAGAGGTAATAGTACCTACCTCCTAGGGTCAAGGTGAGGATCCTATGAATTAATATAATCAATGCCTAAGGTCCAGCACTTGGTAAATATTATATAAATATTGGCCATTATTACGGATCTGTATACTTTTGAAAATCAGTCGAACTTTGAAATTAATAAGCAACAGGTGAGGATCAGGACAATACTAGATGATACAATATCTAGATAATATAAGACAATATTGTCTTATATTGGCATATGGGACTAGATAATATAAAATTATATCACCTTTTACTTCACTAGCAAGGGCAGACTAGACGTTTTAAAATACTTAGGTTCAAGGAAAGTTAAAAGTGTTTATACGTGTAGACTTATGTTTGAAAAATTCTTACTACGAACTGAGGAACAGGTAAATATAGCATTTTGGCTGTGACTTTTCTTCAACAGTCCCCAAAATAATAATTCTGAAGAACGCATGCAGAAACATCAAAGTCTCTGACTAAATATTAGATAGCTCAGTTTATCAGGCACTGTGCTCACCAGCCCTATTTCAAGACAAATGAAACATTAATGTAAATTGTTCTGAATTTTCTAAGAGGTCTACTCTTCCTTAAATAGAGGACGTACAGACTCTTAAATAGCAATATATATTCTGCAGTTCAGCGGCTTTTCAAGCTATGATTTTTATAACCATCTTTTGGATTTGAAGATGCAGAATCTGGAATTTCTACTTTTGTTCAATTCAGCAAGCCTTTCTCTAGATGCAACTGGCGAAGATGTTGAGCACAACGAGAGGGAGGGACGGAAACTAAAGCGACTTGTTTCTTGACTGCAGTGACCTCTAAGCAAAATGAACCAGGTATACACATGGGTGGCGATGACTTTATAATTACAATTAGAATAGTTTTAGTACAAGAATGAGGCCTTGGAGGGAAAAATGTAAACATGTAGGCATTGTATGAACTGGAGAATAACCACCAGTCGTGACTATGGACCCCTTTTCCAGTGGGTAATGACTTCTTGGACTCTGGCTATGAGTTGACAAATGGATTCTGTCATTTTGGATATCTTTTGGAAAAATGAAAAGGAAACAGGGGAAGCATATTCATAAGGAGAAAAAAAGAGGGGACCTTGAGCGGGTGGGCAAGTGGGAGCAAATGTCTCAAGTGCAAGGAGCCTCCAGACCTTGTGAATCATGTTGTGATTGCAGCATCACACCTGTCATGTGTCTGCGGGTGTTTGGAAATAGTCTTGACATCCACGAGCTGATAAATGTTACGCTTGGCATTGTTCTCGAAAACTCCAGGAGAGTTAAGGCCGGAGAGTATTGAAAGGCCAGTGTTCCTTCTGGTGATATCTGTCCTAGTTGAAAGAGCTGAAGTTCTGTGATAGGAATGATGCTTCCTGTTATATTAATCCTGCAGCTTTCTGAGGTATTTAGTCAGACAATGGCATTATTATTTTTTCATCTTTCAATATGGGTTTCTCCATTTATTTACGAGATAGGCTTTACCTAGAATGTAGGAACAACTAGCTGAAGGGGAATTCAGCTTTCATTCCTTTTTGCTGGGGATTTCCTCCATCACGGCCGGGGAAACCCACACACCCTCGTTTGCAAATTCAGCATTCATCAGGCATTTCCAAGTGCCTGGAACTGTACCATGCACTGTGCTTCTCTCACCTCTGGATACCCTCCCTACTGAAAATGTGCTGATCTAATTCAGAAGATAAGAGGAGGACTTGCATACCTTATGTGGAGTCTGCTATGGACTAAATGTTTGTGTTCCCCCAAATTCATCTGTTGAAGCCCTAATCCCAATGTGCTGTTATTTGGAGGCAGAGCCTTTGAGAAGTAATTAGGTAATGAGGGTGGAGCCCTCATGATGGAATTAGTGCCCTTACAAGAAGAGACCAGAAAGCTAGCTCTTTCTCTCTCTGCCATGAGTGGATACAGCAAGAAGGCATCTATTGGCAACCAGGAGGAGGGCTCTTATCAGGAACAAAATTGACTGGTACCTTTAGCCCGGACCTCTCAGCCCTCTGGAACTGTGAGAAGTAAACGTTGTTTAAGCCACTCAGTCTAAGGGTATTCGTTATACCAGTCCAAGCAAACTAAGACAGGGTCTATGGGCAACTTTAAAGGAATCTGTCCTTCAGCCTTTCATTAAATGTTAAAAAATTATGGTACTGTCCATTATATATAATTTTTATAACCTCAAGTTACTTTTAAGTCAAGTGTTTAAAAAATGTTAGCTGCTTAAGTCAGATTGGAAGTAGCTGATCACTTTTCTTTAAAGTCTAAAATGGGATAATTGCTGGAGTTGAGTATCAGTGTTTTTTATTCTAGACACTCTGAAACATGAATACTCATGCTGGAAATTCTTGAGTCAGCATGTGAAAAGAAAAAGGCAGTGTCTGCCCAGCGATCGGAGCCAGCTAAGCAGGGAAAGGCAGGCTGATGCTGGTATGGGCACAGCAATGGAGCTTTCGTCTGCCTCGTTCTCTGGATATAGGACTCATGATAATTACGAGCAGTATGCGTTATCAGCAGAATGCAGTTCAGGAATTAAGAATCAGCAAGCTGACATCTGAGTTTTCTGCATAGAATTTCCTCTGTGAGACTAGCCAGTGGTGGTGCATTAGATGCTAGGAAGCCATCCACTCAGTTGTTAAACAGATGATTGACTTGTAATTTGTAAGATTTTTTTTCTGGTGGCCATTGCCTAGTTAAAAACAAAGACTTTAAAATATTGCAAGAATAGAGTACTGCAATAATAATAATAATAATAATAATAAAATATCCTAGATATGCTGTGAACTTTTTCCTAAAAATAGCCCCTGTGATTAGGCTCCCTGCCCTTTCACATTTTCCAGTGCTGTAATGATTGATATTACTAATATATGTTAGTAGATTTGTCTCCAGCTTTCTCCTGAAGCTCTGGAACATGCCTGTTACTAACATTATCCGGCAACTTTTTAAAAGGGAGTTTTTCTAGACTCTTTACATTTCTTAAACAACCAAGATGACTCTTTAAAAAGTCATAATTTTTGGCATTTATGACTTCGTATGTTTTCAAACATGTGAAAGAGCTTTTAGGGTTGGTTGCACAATTTGATCTGAAATCAATAAATAAAACTAAATCTGATGGTGTACTTCATAAGAGATGTTTAACTAATTTAGAGGTAGCTTTTTGTACTCTGCAGGGAACCTTATGTTTCAATGATAGGTGCTACTTATTCACTATTATTCACAAATATTTCACTGATGTCTTCATATTAGGGTAGGTGGCTGGTGGTATTACTGGCTGGTGGTATTTCCCACCAACAGGGCATTGCACTTCACAGGTGATCTTTTCCGGAGAACTTTGATAATTACACTGCCATACTTGAATGTGGAACCCAACTCTGGACATTAAAGGATAAAGGGCTACTGGGCTGTCTATCCCAGGACATTGGACAGATGGTCACTGGAGAGGCAGTAGCTGGCAGGAGCCCTAATAATCTTCTGTGGTTGGGCCTCAAGAATTTCATCTCTCTTCCTTCTCACACAGCTGCCTCTATGGTATTGAGATCTTACTCAGGATGATGGGTTGAATGAAGTTGGTCTGGAATTGCACTCTCTCCTTCAGAAGTGTTAGAGCTTGACTGTTCAATACAATAGCCACTAGCCACATGTGCCTGTTTAGATTTAATAAATTAATTACGAGATATAATTAAGTTATATTTACATTAAGAATTCCTCTGTTGCACTAGCCGCACTGCAAAGGCTCCAAAAGGAACGCATGGCTAGTGGCTACCATATTGAATTGCATTCCAAGTTCTTTTGGACACCGACATCTATGGAGATGCAGTGGCACGCCCCAGGTCACATAGCTAGTTAGTGCAGAATCAGGAGTTTGCACTAGTTTAGCAATTAAAAAATGTATATATCATGCAGCTCTTCAGTTTTGGACATCATAATTTGAATTAAAACGTTTGTCCCTGGAGTATTACATCCTTCTTCCAAAGTCTGTGAGAGAGACTCAATAATAGAACTAGAGATTAGTTCTTACTACATAATTCTAGTTTTATAAATATTTGTGATTCACCTTAGGCTGTGTGTGTGTACACACTTGCATGTGTGTACAGTGGTAGTTTGCCACATGTGCCATATATTGCTAACCCTGGTCTATATGATGCCCATCACATAGAGGACATGGGGATCTAGAGTCACAGGGTATTGGAATTGGACAGGACTTTTGAAGGTATCTAGTTTAACCTTGCACGTACTCTTTTTTTTTTTTGTGGTACGCGGGCCTCTCACTGTTGTGGCCTCTCCCGTTGCGGAGCGCAGGCCCAGCGGCCATGGCTCACGGGCCCAGCCGCTCCGCGACAAGTGGGATCCTCCCGGACCAGGGCACGAACCCATGTCCCCTGCATCGGCAGGTGGACTCCCAACCACTGCGCCACCAGGGAAGCCCTGCACATACTCTTGACAAGGCTGTTGATGGTGAGAGAACTTCTAAAAGAGTTTATTTCTCTCTACAACTTCTAATCTCGTTTTTTTTTTTTTTAGTATCAAGCTAACATGTTCCTTCCTTTAATTTCTACACATTGGTCCAAGTTGGCTCACAAAAAAAAGTTTACTCCCTCTGATATGCAGCCCTGTCAATACTTGAAGACTGTTTTCCTGTCATTCCTATGTCTTTTCTCCTATATGCTAAGTAGGCCTACTTCCGTCAGCTATGCCTTATGTGACAGGTTTTGCAAACCTCTCACCATCCTGCTTGCTTCTGTCTGGAAAAACTCCACAGGATGGCTTAGATCTGTGTGACTGAAAATTTCATCTTTCATTTGAATGTATCTCATGGCTAGGTACATTCAGAAAATGGCAAGTCTTTCTTGAGGGAAAAAATGGCTACTATTATCTACCTGTAGGAGACATAGTAACTTAGTTTTTTTGGTAAGAAGTAATACAGTTGTCTATAATAAATATGTATTACTTTTATAATCAGAAAATATTATATAATTTTAATAAAAGCACTGTTTCTCTTTCCAGTCACTATATTGGGTAGAGTTTGGATGTAGTGAGTGAAACAAGAAAGTAATGTTCCCAACCTCCCTCCGTCTCTCCCCCCTTCCCTCCCTCCCTTTCTTTCTTCCTTCCTTCATCCCGTTCATTCACCAATCTTTGTGCGCCTGCTGTGTGTCAAGAACCATGGCACTGGGGACACAGAGGTGAAGGAGAGAGGTTTCTTCCTTGAAGAGGGCATAAATGAGTGGTAGAATTATTCCGGCAGTTGGGAAGGATGCAGCAGAACATGTTTAATTCTCTGTGATGACACTTATCAACCATATGGTCCCCAGCAGGTCTTTCTGTCTGTCCTTGCTTTTGAATTTCTGAAATGGGAATGGTCCTTGGAGTAGCTTCCTCCTAGGATCGTTCTAAGCCTTAAAATCAAGATGATAGTACACGGTAGGTGAGACTTCTCTGAAGATCATGGCTGTTACTGTTGTGCTCTCGTTGTTACTGATGAACAATACTTTTTTGGAGGGAGGTCGAGTGACTAATCGCCCATGTTAATTTCTCTTTCTTTTTCACGTATTTCTTCCCCTTATCCAGTTCTTTCACCATTTTATTATCAACATTTCCAAGCATATAGAAAAGTTGAAGGACTGTTACAGTGAATACCCACATACCACCACCTAGTTTCTACCTTTTACATTTTACTCTGTCACATAATCTATCCATCCCTCTGTCATTATCCACTGTTAATGAACTTGTATTTACAGAGCTGATACGTGGTAGTCATTTTCTCCGGGAACTGGAGCCCTTCCCACCATGGTTTTGTCTCTCTTCCCAACACCGGTAATGATGGTTAGGATGATGGCGTGGGTACTCAGCGCAAAGTACTACATTATTAACTCGTTTAATCTTTATAATGATGCTAGTAGACAAATGCTGTAATTTATCTCCATTTTATAGAAGGGGAAACTGAGGCACAGGGAGATGAAATGATGTGTCCCAAATCACACAACTAGTAAGGAAAGAAATGAGAAATCTGGTAATCACTCTGGTTAGGCTAGGTTTAAAAAATTTTTTCTAATCTATAGAATTAATGGAAAAAATTTGAGATACCATTTATGATCATGAAAGGTAACCTCTGCATTTGTCTTCAGCTGCTAGTTTGTGGCCACTGCTGTGCCAGGAGCTGGGGTTATGCAGGTGATGAAGTCATGGTCTTCTCCCAACAAGGCCATCATGAGTTGTTGGAAGGATCAGTGTTTTAATATAAACAATTTTGCTGGAATAGTTAGGAATGCAGGATTTCAGTAAAGGAAAGTTACATTATGTATCTAGTTTTACTTCAAAGAAATCTTACACATAAACGTTTGCTTTTTGGGGGTGTTTGTGACAGGATAAAGGATTCCAGCAAATGAACACTACCTATTTGGAAGTGTCTTACTATTTGTAGACTTATTTTCTTTTGCCTTAGCAGAGGAAAATAATTTGGGGGAAATGTATCCAAGGATTATTTACTTTACCCATAAAACATATTCTGATTAATGGTATTGTAAAGTGTGCCTTAATTACACTTACCAAGGCATCTTATCACTTAAAAAAAATACTGTTCCTTCAATATGTTTTCCCTTTTATCTTTTTTTTTGCGGTACGCGGGCCTCTCACTGTTGTGGCCTCTCCCGTTGCGGAGCACAGTCTCCCGACGCGCAGGCTCAGCGGCCACGGCTCACGGGCCCAGCCGCTCCGCGGCACGTGGGATCTTCCTGGACCAGGGCACGAACCCGTGTCCCCCACATCGGCAGGCGGACTCTCAACCACTGCGCCACCAGGGAAGCCCTCTTTTTTTTTTTTTTAATAAATCTTATTTATTTTTGGCTGCATTGGGTCTTCATTGCTGCACGCGGGCTTTCTCTAGTTGCAGTGAGCAGGGGCTACTGTTCGTTGTGGTGCGCGGGCTTCTCATTGCGGTGGCTACTCTTTTTTTTTTTTTTTTTTTTTGCGGTGGCTACTCTTGTTGCGGAGCATGGGCTCTAGGAGCGCAGGCTTCAGTAGTTGTGGCATGCGAGCTCAGTAGTTGTGGCGCATGGGCCTAGTTGCTCCGCGGCCTGTGGGATCTTCCCGGACCATGGCTCAAACCCGTGTCCCCTGCATTGGTAGGCGGATTCTTAACCACTGCGCCACCAGGGAAGTTCTCCCTTTTATCTTTTTCAACATTTTTGTTTCAGTTTACCAGCACAGCACAAAAAGTGCAAATTACAACCTCAACAGGGGGCCAGGAGCCTCGCCCAGGTGGCTCACATCAGTGAGTGTGTGGACATGTTTCTGTGTCTCGCTGCTCCCAGGCCCATTGCCTTAGGAATGTACACTGTTGTGGCAGGGATGGAGTGAGGAACACATTAGGGAGGGTGTACAGGATGCAGAAACAAGGGGCAGCCATGACACCCTTAATCAACATTGGTTGAATGGCACAGTAAAGAATTTTTACTGTGCACAGTAAAAATTTACGGAGCACAGGCTCCGGACGCGCAGGCTCAGCGGCCATAGCTCACGGGCCCAGCCGCTCCGCGGCATGTGGAATCTTCCCGGACCGGGGCACGAACCCGTGTCCCCTGCATTGACAGGTGGACTCTCAACCACTGCGCCACCAGGGAAGCCCAAGAATTTTTATACATCAAGAACAAAAGCATCCTTTGTGTTAAATGCTTAGCACTACTGAAAATTTAGAAACTTCCTGCTCCAGGCTCATTGGCTTCTTTGGGTGGGGTAAGGCTTTTTTAAATTACAGTTAAAAAAAAAAAAAAAAAGAAGCTAAAATAAAGTGTTTTCAGTGACCCTCTTTGGGGCCACTCCTTGATCAGTATCTGTGAATAAGGTTGGTAACGGAAGAATGCCTCTTCTAGTCGGAAATGAGATAATATGCAGTTTTGTTTTAATTTTTCCTGTTAAAGGATTTAAAAAGGTGTTTTTATTTACATATAAGTAAAAATCTGAGAACCTCTTCAGTAATCACTCATATATTGTTATTTACTTTTTTGAATCAGTGAGCTGCCTGAGCATTGCAAGTCATCCTTATTAGCATTCCTCTACAGGTGCTCTTATAGATGATAATTTTATATAGAGGATGGAGGAAATAAGAAAATTGCATTTGTCATCCTGTTGAGGTGAGACACTTGCAAGGGGAGGATAGTTTCTAGCAGGGTGATGAAGCCTGTTGTTCATGCTGTGGTGTTGACTATTCTTCTGGGTGGCTCCCTTGACCGTGGGGGTCCTTGTGATTTCCACATGACACAAATTCTAAATACGATTCCGTGCCTCGCCCTCCTCCCAGAGTCTTTCTTGCTCTGTGGTGATTTCTTGACTGGTGGGTAACACTCAAGCCCTTCTTTATCCCCTTCAGGGCATGCAGACTCCCGGTGAAAAAGCCAAGCAGATTTATTTTGACAGCACTTCCTGGAGGGCTTTCCCCATTTCTTTCCAGGACAAATTAAAATTGCTCTGCCTTTTTAAAAAAAATTTTTTCTTTAAGGACTGTCTATTTCATAAAAGCCACAGCATTATAAACAACTTAATAGCAGTATTGTAACGTTGTTTTGAAAAGTCCTCACTTGGTCACAGAACTGAAAGAAAGAGCTCTTCCAGGATCCATTGCCCACATCCTTGCTTCCTAAAGCCCTGGGGGCAAAAGCATCCCAGGAAAATCAGTAAATATCGTACCTTAGTCTTTAGGTGGTTTCACTAACTCACAGTAACAAAGTCTGTTTTTTGTTTCCATAGGAAGTTAAAGGAAGTTCTTCCTTAACCTAAGTGTAGAGAATGATAGGGCCACAGGGTCCCTTAGAAGTGGTCTTGGTCATACTCGGCAGAGATGAGAAAATGACTGCATCAAGGGTAGGGGGCTCACCCAACATGGAATAATAGCTCGTTAGTGATTGCTGGTCCAGTGCTTTCTTCACTCCATGGAGCCATTTTCGTTAAGGTCTCTTATCCCAAGCTGATTCACAATTTTCATGTAAGTAGCCAGTTGACGAAAGAGGCTGGTGAGAGGCTTCATCGAAGAGGTTGTCATTCAGCAAACACTTTTGGGGGAGTGAGTTACCAAGATATAAAGATGATTGAAGCCTGGTCCTGCCCTCAAGGAGCAAATAGTCCAGAAAAGTGTTTGAAGGCGTTTACAGTTCTAAAGTTCTTTGTAGCCCAGTGATTCTAGCTTCTTTTTCCAAAAAAATGTGTGTTATTTTCATATCTCCACAAAAACAAATGCCTGGTGGTTAAACTGTCATAAAAGGTGAGATACCAAGTTGTAGTGCACGGTGTCTGAGGCGGGAATGCAGGCTGATTGGCCCGAGTTCCCATCAAGAGAGCATCGTCAAGTAGATGGTCGGAATAGAAATCTGGATGGTTTGGGGAAATGGCAGCAAATAGACCTTGGGGAACAAGCACTCAACAGGAATGGGGGCAATTCTGAATGTGGGCTGGGATAATGATGAGTCTAAAAAGGCAGAGGGTAAGTGATGAAAGTTGCAGCTATAGGCACCAACCAAAGAAAGGGTTTTTTTTGGCTGCGTCACGCGGCATGCATAGATCTTAGTTCCCCAACCAGGGATCGAACCTGTGTCCCCTGCAGTGGAAGGGCGGAGACCCTACCACTGGACCACCAGGGAATTCCCAGAAAGGGTCTTTTTTATGTGCACTTTAGTGGTTCCCGTGGAGGGACCATTTTTGGACACACTTGTTCTCTGTCAGGTGCACAGCATGGTATTCACTGGAGAAGTGCTGCTTAATCTGGGTAAAGGATGGTTTGCTGTCTGGCTTATCTCTAGTAAGTTGGCCGTCATCTCTTTTCCCCCTAATGTATTCCTAGGCCTTCCCTTACTCGGTATAGTTTTCCTGGAGAATCCATGAAATTTGAAATCATATTTTAGGCACTTAAAATTAGGCAGATATACTCTTTGCATATGTACAGATTTGAAATAAATTTAGGTTTATTTCCTTTTATTTACATAGCTATGTGGGGGGGGTGTGGGGGACATGTACACACCTTTTCCTGGATTATCATTTAATATTGATGCTGTCATTCGGCGCAAATTTGGGTGTTTTAAGAGTATTGGGAGGAAAAGGATTCGTTTCCTAAGCAATCAGAAAAGGGGTCACATCACTGAATATTTACTGCAAAAGAGGCATGGTTGGAGGAAGAACTGTTTACAAATTAATGAATGAGACAATTATAATGTTTTTCCGATGTGGATGGAGCTTTGCATCTCTAATAGTGAGACCCAGTGATATTCGTGACTAGGATCTGTTCCTCCAAGAGCTTTCAACTAGGGATAATTCATCTGTTTGCGCTCAGAAATTACAGCCACGACACGCCTCTTTAACGACTCAGAGGCAATGGAACGCACAAATAGAGAAATTAGCACGTATATGAAAATAATGCATATTCCCCCCCTCCTCCAAAGGTCTCCCTACATAGGAGTGTCAGTAGCGTCCTCCATTTGAGTTAATCCTTTTCTTAATGTGAAGTGCTTAGGATGAGGGACCAGTGCATCTTCTAATTACCAACTAGCCTGTTATTTAGTGGGAAGAGGCTGGTTTTTGGAAGCTTGACATTACTGAGGCTCATTTATGTGATAGTCACATGCAGAGGACACAGGCTTGCTGTCTTCAGGTCAGGAGAGGGGAGACTGAGATCGGGCAGCTGCCTCCTTTCTACCAGACACTGTGCTGAATGAAGTATGACGTGGACAAGCTCTTTGAGGTGTGTAGAAATTGTTGCCCGACACGAGAAGACGCTGAGGTGAGCAGTAAATCAGGTGACTCACGGTTCAAGCACCACAGCTTGGTTTAAGGTGGTGATGACAAGCACTGACAGTGAGAGGCTCACCCCACAGGGGGAGCTGCTGGGAACACGGCTGTAGGAACTGATGGATGTGGGTTCAAATTCTGACTCCTTTCAGTGTCCTTGGGGCAAGTTAAATTAAACCTCTCTGTGTCTAGGTTTCCTCATCTGTAACACGAGGATTATGGTACCTTCTGTACAGGGTTAAATGCAATGAGGGAAGTGCCTCCCCATTCCTGGCTTACAGCAGACTTCAAAAATATCTTCCTTCCTTGCTTCCTCCTCCCAGGCAGTTCTTAAGAGGAGGAGTGGTTGTGAACTAGCATATCTTTTGATACGTATCTGAAAGATACTATATGAGTGGTCCAGAGCGGAAGGCCAGTGTTTGCGTCTAGATAAAGCCTGGGTCCCCTGCTTGTGCAGGTATAATGCAGACGGCAGGGGCTGCCCAGCTGCTGGGGCTGTCGTTCCAAATACATCTGCTAACGAAGGATTCTGGACTTCCCGTCTTCACGCTCTGCCCAAATGTGGCTGTAAACCTGCCCATGTGCTAGAGAAGATTCCTCGACGGCCGTGGTCCCTTTGACCAGGGATGCTTATAGGAGACCTGAATGGCCACCTTCTATTGGGGATGGGTGTGTATTTGGTGACTGGCTGTGAGTCAGGTTTCTGAAAATGGTTGCAAATTGGCAAGTTTTGTAAAAATGTCAGAGGTATCGAAACCAGATATCAAACCAGCCCTTGAACATTCAGAAAATATAAGAGGCTGGCTTCTAATGAGTGGAAAACAAAAGTTTCTGCTAACTTATTAAATTGGAAAATAACACTAATGAATGTGTAGGCATGGTTTGGATGGAACCTGCTCTGTGTATGTCCTTTATGTAATCATTAGAGAACTTGTAAACCAAATTATGCCTGGGGGAAATTTTAAATCCAATTTCCGTCAATTTATTGGTATGTTAGGGGAATTAAAAAAATGGTTTCGCTTGGCCTTTCAGAGAGCTATTATACTGTTTGAACCATGACTACTATTGTTATGATCATTAGACAGCTAATATTTATTGAATTGTTATTGTTGGCTGGACCCTGTGCCGGAAAGCGTTTACATCCTCGCATCTGATCTTCACAACGCTCATAGGAAGTGGATACTGTATTGTGTCCATGGACAGCCGAGGATGTGAGGTGTAGGGAGATTAGATAATTTGCCTAACGCCACTGGTACGCAGTAGAGCTGGCTCAGGCATATCCGTCTTGAGAAGCTCTGTAGCATCATCTAGAATTATGTCTGTGGGGATTGTGTGACATGCAGAATTCATGCCATATGTCTGTGCAGCTTCCGTTTCTGTTCTATTCCTCTGTCTTCAGTTCTTCACCTTAAAATCTGCATGTAAATCATGCTAATTTAGCAAAATCTATGGTGAACCCACTTAGCATTTTCACTGAAAAGACCTAAAGACTGTAAGGTGAAGTCTCTGGAACTTGGTTCTTCCGGTGCCCATTCTGATTGCATTAGCTTCTCTCTGTGTTAGACCAACACGCATCTTCCTGGAAGCTTTTCCTTCCTGCATATCTTTGGAAGAATTGGAATCAGTTTTCCTGCCGTGAAGGTGTCTCAGGGTATCAAAATGACATTTTAAGTATAACGATGGAATTTTGACTCATCGCCCTTTTTTCTAAAATGCTTTATGCAGATTATATCCCTGCCCCTGGCTGTACTTAAATGGTATTGGCCAAAATTTTTTTCAGGATTAAGATGGGGAACTTTTTGGACTCATATCTTGAAGGTCCTTTAAAAACTTATAATTTGGGGAATGAAAAAAATCGCTTACGAAGGAAATGTGTTTCTTCCTAACAGTGCCTATCAAAGTGATAAGCCAAGTGACGCCACACAGCTGGCAACCTTCTGGGCAGGAAACCTGTAGCAGAGCAGAATCGGCCTTGCTCCGCTTTAGCATTTAAAACACCATCACCACCAGTGTGTTCATTGTCGTGGGAAACGCGTCTGAAGCCACTGCCCGTATACAGCATTTTGCCTTATCGCTACGGTGGGGCAGGGGTGGGTGGGATGTCTGAGTATCTGCTCACTGAAAGGAAGCATCAGTTTGGACTTGACCAGGCTGCGTTTTGAAAGACCAGGTCAACCAAGCCGTTCTGAGGAGGCCCTTCCAGATTCCAAGAAGCATAAATTCCAAGATTTATGATATAGATAGTTCTAATTTTATGCATTTCCTAGGTATTGAATAGTACTTTTGGCTCTGTTTATAATGTATTTAGTATACTTAGGCTTATTTCATAGGAACTAACACACTCTTGAACAATTTTGAATTATTTTAATGGTTTGTATTTGCTTTATCTTTGCTTTTATAACACTGTTGTGTCTCAGTTCAGATTTAAGAATGTTGTTCAGGGATGCAGTCACCAATTTTAATATCCTTCCTGTGGGGGAAATTATATGTTATACATACAAACTGTGTGTGTGTGTGTGTGTGTGTGTGTGTGTGTGTGTATATATATATATATATATAAAATTATGTTATATGTTATTGGTATGTGATATACAGGTTATATGTTATGTTATATGTATAATATATATAACATTGATTATCCTCTAACCTATAGTTTCTAGAAACATATTGGAGTTACAAAATAAGGATAGTCTTTTAACTGTTCTTCTTTTAACTATTTATGGGAGACACTGCACCGTAACAGTTATACGTAACATAGGAATGCAGCCTTGCTTGTTTGTAAAATGAATAACGTTTTGCTCTTTTGTAAGTATCCCAGTGTTTCTGGGATTTAGTATCCGCATTCTCAAAATGAAGGAATTTAACTGACAGCTTCTGAGGTCAGCTCTAAACTGATTGAATTGCCCTGTTAATCTCTTGGGTCATGCAATTTAGTGATATAACTGGGGTTAGCCTGAGTGTTTCAAAAGCAAGATTAATGAAAGCTCATTCTCCAGCTGTCGGGTTAGGAGATTATTCAAGAACGTTGCCCTGTCATTTGAACCTGGGTTGCTGATGAATAAGCCAGCATCATTATCCTGAGACCACCTCATTAATCGAGCCACAGCCTGACCACTGCATCTTCTTCACCCTCTAGTTGTGGAGCCAGCATCTTGAATCAGGTGCACTGTTGGGACCCGCAGAAGGTCTGACACCAGCCCTGTTCATCCAGACAGCATTTTCTAGACGCATGTCTTGGCTCACTTGAATTTGGTAACCAAGGATTTACATGTAGTTCCCCGCCCCCCCCATTTTCAACTGATTACCCTTTTTATATCTTCCTAATTTCTGCTCTTTTCCAACAAAACTATGGATGTACACTGTATAACGGCCTGCCTTTAATCTTCTGCTTTGATTTTCTCAACTGAAAAATGGTGGTACTAACTTCAGCCCTTTCATTCGTTTTGGGAAGAAAAATGAGATAACTGATGCCACAAAGTGCTTTGAGTTTAGAGCAGGAGGGAAGTTCAATTAAAATAAGAATCTTCTATCTTTATTTTTATGTGACATTTAAAATGTTAGCATTGAATACGCATCAGGGAGGGAAATCTC
Source organism: Leucopleurus acutus (assembly GCF_964270905.1). Lineage (NCBI taxonomy): Eukaryota > Metazoa > Chordata > Mammalia > Artiodactyla > Delphinidae > Leucopleurus > Leucopleurus acutus. Next base: position 85,162,913 of record NC_139153.1, on the reverse strand, counting down.
ATTTTGAATGTCATTGATAGAATGATGGCCGAAAAGATATTAGCGTTGCATTGCAGAAACTAAGAAAATGTGTTTAAAAATGATTAGAACCAAGCCATCTACTGTTTCCTTTCAAATAGGAGAATTAGATGGTGACTGTAGGGTAAAATAGAAGATAAGAATGCGTACTTCAAGATTTTACACCTCTATTTCGTATCTATCCTTTAAACTCAATCTCAAGGAAATAGTGTTATGTTTAGTTCAGGAATGTTCCTCTGTGTGGTGAGCTGTATGGTTCAATCTGGTGGCAACTAGCCACAGGTAGCTATTTTAAATAAAATTATAATCAGATGAAATTAAACTTTTAGTTAGTCCCATTTTAAGTGCTTAGTAACCACATGTGGCTAGTGGCTACAGTATTGGAGAGTCCAGATATAGAACATTTCCAGAAGGTTCTGTGAGACAGTACTACTCTAGAGGAACTGGAAAAAGGCAAAAGCAAATTCCCTGCCTCTTCCTCCCCCCAGTTGCTTTTTAGAATTCAGATAGAATCTCTGGCCTTATATTATTAAATTTTAAATGTACATTTGAAATGGTTAAGGGAAGCAAAAGGCGTTTGGGCAGAGAAGAACCACTTACTTCCAAACATCATTTGTTTCCCTACTGAGGACAAACATGCTTTTCAGAACAACACTTGGAAAATCTTGGAACCAGTTCTTTGCTCTCAAGTTGCACTTCTTCCATAATTATTTTCTTACTTAAGTAACGTTACCCAGACCAATACAGTAGTCACTTAATCATGTACCATCTTCAGTTGTTATATAATTATTTCTCGGGTATAAACCAAACTGTTGCCTTTAGCAAAATAACTAATATATTGCAAATGCACTCGGTTCACCAATCCATTCGGGCTCTGTCATCAAAGGATATCCACCTCTCCCCACTCCCACTGACCACTCTGGTCCCAGCCACCACCCTCTCTCGCGCAAGTTACTGCAGTTGCCTCCTGACTGGTTCCCCGCGTCTGTTCCTTTGCCCTCTCACCCACTTTCCAGTCTGTTCTCAACACGGCAGTCGGAGAGATATTTTAAATGTCAGGTCACATCACTCTTGTGCTCAAAATCCCCCAGTGGCTTCCCCTTTTATTCCAAGTAAAAGTGAAAGTGTGGACAGTGGATAGTAGCGCCTCGCGGGTCTCACAGCCCCGTCTGACCTCACCGGTTCTCATTCCCCTCAAGCTACAGTGAGCTCTTCTTTCTCCTCCAAGTACCACAGGCATAGTCTTGCCTCGGGAATATGCTGTGTTTGCCTTTGCCACTTCCTCTGCCTGGACCACTCTTATCTAAGATGTCCACGTGGCTGATTCCTTCATTGTTTTAGACGTTTTTCAACATCACTTCATAATGAGGTCTCACCAAACTATTTAAAAATGCCACCTACCCACCACCCCCTCTCCAGTGCCCACACAGCACTCACTCTTGCGTTTTCCTGCTAGCTTTTTCTCCATAACATTCGTCACCATCTGACATACCTTATTTTTACTTATTTATTTGTGTGTAGTCTGTCTCCTCCCGGTAGACTATAAGCTGCTTGAGGGCAGGGCTTTATGTCTTTTTATCCTTAACGTCTACAAGGCAGACAACCATAATCTAATGAATGAATGAATGACTTACATATCTAATGACAATTATAAATAGTACAAAAAAGAATAAGATAGGTGCATTTAAAAGAGAATTCTACTTTTTTGGAACCAAAGAGTGCTAATTTAATGAAATTCATTTTAGCAAGAGATAGAGAAACACAAAGGCACACCTTCCGGCATAATCCTGCCTCTACCCTGTTCCCCTCTGAGACGACTCTGGGTTCAGCCTCCACTTTTTGCGGGCTCTGCCAGAGGCCTCTGTTGTTCTCCCTCCTAGTCTTGAGGGACCACAGAGAGGAGAGTTTGGACCAGGGTTCCAGGGCTTCTATGTGGACAACTTGGAAAAGGAAGAGAACTTGGGGCTCCAGTCTGGGCTGATCCTTGGGCAGACCAGCCAGTCCTTTGCGGACATTCAAAGAAGGCAGAAGAGGGATCCTCTTGGTGTTGGAGCTGGGCTGCACGGGTCTGTGTGTCTGAGGAAGCAGGGGCCATGGGGGAAGGGGCCAGCCAGAGTTTGCTGCCTTGGGAGGGGAGGTGATGAGCTATAGAAATAGGAATCTAGAAACAGAGAGGCAGAGAGTTCTTGTCCCGCTCTGGGAAGTGGCTGATGCCAGACTGCTGGGGTACCCGGCCTGTTTCTGGCATGGCTGGGGAGAGGGGAAAGCTTGGGAGTGGTCGGGAGCAAAAAAAATACAGGGGTCACTTACAGTTTGCTGGTTCCTACCGAGGCAGGGAGGAGGAGGCATAGCCACACGGAGAGCCAGTTGCTGATTTCTACATTAAAGGGCGTAGCAACAGCAGTGTTTGCGCTTGAGGGATGTCAGCTTTTCACTTCCTCCCATTGTGCAAAGGCTGGGTTTGGCTTAGAAAGCTCTGCCCCTAGTTTCACTTTATCTGGCAACTTTGAGCCATTGGGCACAACGTTCAGGTGGGGTTCTTTGAACAGGTGAGTGAGGTTTCTGTGTTCCCAGAGCGAAACACTTCTCCACATAGCAAATCTCATTTATCTGAAGTTTCAAGAAAGAAAAACATGCTCTGTTTACAAAACTAGGTTTCCTCTCTTTGGCATGTCCTTTCATTATGCCTGCATTTTAAAGATAAGTTTCCTTCTGTTTAAATGGTCTATTAATTGTCAGTTAAAATAACATGTGATTTTTTTCCCCTATATTTTGTATGAAGTCTGTCCCATCAGTACCCTGACCCACCTTTTGTGATTTGTTTCGTCTTGTGGACTCTGTTGGCACAATCAAGGGCAGAATCACGGTCTAGAGAGCCTTAGGACGCCTGAAATCATTCACTGGAGTGGATTTTGCTTTTCCTGCATCTGTTGTTAGAAATGACATTCCCAGCCTGTGGGAGCTGCAGAAAACTAGAGTCTTTCTGTAGTGAATTTTTGAGTAAAGAAGTTCTTCGAACACAGTAGGCGAAAGGCAGGGATGTCAGCGTTTGGCATAGCTACACCTTTCCTCTGCTAGGTTACCGTTTTCTTGTTCTATTATTCTTTTTTTGGCAGGTGAGTTGGGGATTAGCTAGTAGATCTGTTTGAAGTGGGTCGAGATGAGCTGCACACAACAGATTTTCAGGTACTTCCCTTATAGGATATGACTATTACATAGGAAGGATGTGTCTATTATGTGGTAGCTGTCAGGAATAAACAGGCATAACAGAATTTTTATAATTGGATTCAAAGACTGTAGCAACTCTTTTCACCTTCTGAACTCGAGTTTTTGCAGCTGAAAAGGGGGTGAGGTAGAGCAGTAAACTTTGACTAGGATGGATACGGCCCCTGCTCCCAGCTACCTTACAGTCTGGTGGCGCTGTTAGATGTTACATATACAATTCCACCAATAATTAAAAGGTATTACTAAGGAAATGTGCAAATACTGTGAGAATATATGATCGGGAGACCTGCTCTAGTCTGGATTTTCTTAGGGAAGTTCTTGAGGTTAGGATTTGAAGGATGAGCAGGTGTGAATCACGTGAAGGTGAAGAAAGCGGGAAGGAAGAGCAGTTGGAGCAGAGGGTGGGGCAGGTCCCCTTGAGGGGACCAAGTTCCAGTGTGGCTGGAACTGGAGGCGGGGTGGGGAGGAGAGGGAGGGAAAGGAGGCTGCAGGTGGAAGGCAGGGATCAGTGGAGTCATGCAGAGCCACCGGAGAGCTTAAACAGAGAAGCGATTAGATAATGTTTGGGTTTCTAGAAGATCGCATCAAGATTCTATATGGGCAGCTGACTTGGTGAGGCAAGATGGGTCTGTGAGGAGGATATAGCATGTGGTACAGGAGCAAGATGATGGTGGCTTGGAGTACAGTCATTGCACTGGAGCTGGAGAGAAGTGACTGCATTTAAGAGATGTTTAGATTGCACTGAACTTGGTGAATGACTGAGGTAGGGAGTGACATTGACAATGCCTGGATTTCTGGCTTGAGAAACTGTATGGATGGCCATGACTCATTACTGAGCTCAAACTCTTAGAGGAGGAGCAGATTCTGGAAGAAAGATCACATGCTGAGTTTAAGGTTCGGAGAGACAGCCAAGTGGAGTTAGAGAGATCTGATGATCCAAGAATGATCTGGGCTGCACGTGAACTTGGGATTCCTCTGAGATCCATCGAAGTCGTGGAAGAGAATGGAAGGTAGCGGGGAGTGGGGAATGGATATGACCAGGGAGGTGGGTGGACAAACCTGTGGAAAAGAGAATTCCAAGCTTGAGGGCTGTGCCAGTGCTAAGGAGAAGTCTCATTCAGCTGTGCCCAGTGCTAAGGAGAAATCTTGTTAGGAAATGTTAAGAACTATACACGGGGCTCAGCAACAAAGAGGTGATTGGGACCTCAGTGGAGCTGTGGGGACAGAAGCCAGTTTTGAACAGTAGAGTGAATTTGAGGCAGAAAAATGAAGACATGAGGTGCAGATCCTTTTTTGAGAAGTTGGGCTCAGAGGAAGGAGGGAGTTAGATGGAGCTACAAAAGGGGTGAAGACTCCAGGATACAGATCTAGATCTTGGGATCTCTCTATCTGGATATTTACATATGGAATGAAAGGTGTAGTTAGTCACTTAAAGTTCCTGCAAAGGTGGGCAGGATATAATCCAGAGCCCAGGTGAGGGGGTGGGCATTTACCTCCAGCACGGCAGAAGAAGAGGAAGATGAGAGGACAGATGTAGCCGCAGGGGCAGGCAGGTGTGGAGGGTTGGGGTGGGATGGTCAGCGGTACCATTCTGATGAAGTCTGTGTACTCAGTGGCGTAGGAGGGAAGTCGTTTTCCCAGATGCAGGAAGCGAAATCAACTCGTGGGTCAGACCTGTTCTCCAGCTGCACTTGGCAGGCGCCACTGCAAACCTGGAATAGGTGGCTGGGTGGGTTCATCCAGGGTTGAGGTTTTTCTCTGTGGGCGTAATGAAAGGATAGGGCACACAGGCCGAAGGTATTAACAGTGGAGGAATGATTTCAGTGGGGTTTTAGTGGGATGAAGATGGGCTGGGGGGATGTAGGATGGTCAGTGACCTGGCAGGGTCAGGGGGCAAGTAACAGAGTGGCAGGCCCAGCTGAGGAGAGGGAAAGATGCTGCAAATCACCGGGGGATCTTATTAAACTGCAGGTTCTGATGCAGTAGGTCTGGGAGTGGGGCCTCAGATTCTGTATTTCTAACAAGCTCCTAAGTGATGCCAGCCCCTCTGGCCCATGGGTCACAGTGAAGGAGAAATTAGAAGGTTGTGGTCAGAGAGTGGGATGCATGAATTAGGAATCGTAGAGCAGATAGACAGCACGGCCCAGGGAATGACTAAGGGGACCAAAAGGTCAAAGAATGAGAAGGCCACCTGATCACTGAGTCTTGCCGATGCATGACAGTGACGCTAACACTTACTGTTGGCAACACTGTTCTAAGCACCTTGTGTATATCCTCACAACAGCCCCACAATGAGGTGTGTATGATGATCCCTTATTTTACAGATGAGAAAGAGAGACACAGGGAGGCCATTCCCCACATCACCCACGCTTGTGAGTGGCAGAGTCAGGATTCAAGCTGGGACAGTAAAACTCCAGTACATCTCCAGAGTCTAATGCCCTTATGTGAATGGATGCATTACTGACCTCTGATCTCAGAAGTTGGAGAGGAGATGGTGTGTAGAGACTTTTAGCCAGGTGTTAGCATCATCAGTGAATAAAGTTAGGGTGTCTAAGAGAGTGCTAGTGTTTTTACAAGTTATCTCATTTAATCCTCACAACTGTCATATAGAGCTTATGCCGTACCCATTTTACAGGTAATAAAATTAAGACTCAGAGATTATATAATTGAAGTGGGGGAATTGGCAAGTGAATTCAAATTGGTCTGAGTCGAAAGCCCATTCTTTTTTTTTGAATTTTATTTATTTTTTTATACAGCAGGTTCTTATTATCTATTTTATACATATTAGTATATATGTGTCAATCCCAATCTCCCAATTCATCACACACACACACACACACACACACACACACACACACCCGCCCGCCCCCCCCCCCGTCACTTTCCCCCCTTGGTGTCCATACGTTTGTTCTCTACATTTGTGTCTCTATTTCTGCCCTGCAGACTGGTTCATCTGTACCATTTTTCTAGGTTCCACATATATGCATTAATATACGATATTCATTTTTCTCTGTCTGACTTCACTCTGTGTGAGTCTCTAGATCCATCCACATCTCTATAAATGACCCAATTTCATTTCTTTTTCTGGTTGAGTAATATTCCATTGTATATATGTACCACATCTTCTTTACCCACTCACCTGTTGATGGGCATTTAGGTTGCTTCCATGACTTGGCTATTGTAAACAGTGCTGCAATGAACATTGGGGTGCATGTGTCTTTTTTTTTTTTTTTTTTTTTTTGCTGTTCGCGGGCCTCTCACTGTTGCGGCCTCTCCCGTTGCGGAGCACAGGCTCCGGACGCGCAGGCTCAGCGGCCATGGCTCACGGGCCCAGCTGCTCCACGGCACGTGGGATCTTCCCGGACCGCGGCACGAACCCGTGTCCCCTGCATCGGCAGGCGGACTCTCAACCATTGCACCACCAGGGAAGCCCAGCATGTGTCTTTTTGGATTATGGTTTTCTCTGGGTATATGCCCAGTAGTAGGATTGCTGGGTCATATGGTAATTCTGTTTTTAGTTTTTTCAGGAACCTCCATACTGTTCTCCATAGTGGCTGTGTCAATTTACCTTCCCCACCAACAGTGCGGGAGGGTTCCCTTTTCTCCACACCCCCTCCAGCATTTGTTGTTTGTAGATTTTCTGATGATGCTCATTCTAAATGTGTGAGGTGACACCTCATTGTAGTTTTGATTTGCATTTCTCTAATAATTAGGGATGTTGAGCAGCTTTTCATGTGCTTCTTGGCCATCTGTATGTCTGCTTTGGAGAAATGTTTATTTAGGTCTCCTGCCCATTTTTTTGATTGGTTGTTTGTTTTTTTAATATTGAGCTGCATGAGCTGTTTATATATGTTGGAGATTAATCCTTTGTCCGTTGATTCATTTGCCAGTATTTTCTCACATTCTGAGGGTTGTCTTTTCATCTTGTTTGTAGTTTCCTTTGCTTTGCCAAAGCTTTTAAGTTCCATTAGGTCCCATTTGTCTATTTTTGTTTTTATTTCCATTTCTCTAGGAGGCAGATCAAAAAAGATCTTCCTGTGATTTATGTCAAAGAGTGTTCTTCCTATGTTTTCCTCTAAGAGTTGTATAGTTGTCTGGTCTTACATTTAGGTCTTGAATCCATTTTGAGTTTATTTTTGTGTATGGTGTTAGGGAGTGTTCTAATTTCATTCTTTTACATGTATCTGTCCAGTTTTCCCAGCACCACTTATTGAAGAGACTGTCTTCTCTCCACTGTATATCCTTGCCTCCTTTGTCATAGATTAGTTGACCATAGGTGTGTGGGTTTATCTTTGGGCTTTCTATCTTGTTCCAGTAATCTGTTTCTGTTTTTGTGCCAGTACCATATTGTCTTGATTACTGTAGCTTTGTAGTATACTCTGAAGTCAGGGAGTCTGATTCCTTCAGCTCCGTTTTTTTCCCTCAAGACTGCTTTGGCTATTCGGGGTCTTTTGTGTCTCCATACAAATTTTAAGATTTTTTTGTTCTAGTTCTGTAAAAAAATGCCACTGGTAATTTGATAGGGATGGCATTGAATCTGTAGATTGCTTTGGGTAGTATAGTCATTTTCACAGTATTGATTCTTCCCAACCAAGAACATGGTATATATATGCATCTGTTTGTGTCATCTTTGATTTCTTTCATCAGTGTCTTGTAGTTTTCTGAGTACAGGTCTTTTGTCTCCTTAGGTAGGTTTATCCCTAGGTATTTTATTCTTTTTGTTGCAGTGGTGAATGGGATTGTTTCCTTAATTTCTCTTTCAGATTTTTCATCATTAGTGTATAGGAATGCAAGAGATTTCTGTGCATTAATTTTGTATCCTGCAACTTTACCAAATTCATTGATTAGCTTTAGTAGTTTTCTGGTGACATCTTTTTCTTTTTAACATCTTTATTGGAGTATAATTGCTTTACAATGGTGTGTTAGTTTCTGCTTTATAACCAAGTGAATCAGCTATACGTATACATATATCCCCATATCTCCTCCCTCTTGCGTCTCCCTCCCACCCTCCCTATCCCACCCCTCTAGGTGGTCACAAAGCACGGAGCTGATCTCTCTGTGCTATGTGGCTGCTTCCCACTAGCTAGCTATTTTACATTCGGTAGAATATGTATGTCCATGCCTCTGGTGGCATCTTTAAGATTCTCTATGTATAGTATCATGTCTTCTGCACAGTGACAGTTTTACTTCTTCTTTTCCAGTTTGTATTCCTTTTATTTCTTTATCTTCTCTGATTGCCGTGGCTAGGACTTCCAAAACTATGTTAATAATAGTGATGAGACTGGAAATCCTTGTCTTGTTCCTGATCTAAGAGGAAATGCTTTCAGCTTTTCACCATTGAGAATGATGTTTGCTGTGGGTTTGTCATATATGGCCTTTATTATGTTGAGGTAGGTCCCCTCTGTGCCCACTTTCTGGAGTGCTCTTATCATAAATGAGTGTTGAATTTTGTCTAAAGCTTTTTCTGCATCTATTGAGATGATCATATGGTTTTTCTTCTTCAATTTGTTAATATGGGGTATCACATTGATTGATTCGCGTATTTTGAAGAATCCTTGCATCCCTGGGATGAATCCCACTTGATCATGGTGTATGATCCTTTTAATGTGTTGTTGGATTCTGTTTGCTAGTATTTTGTTGAGGATTTTTGTGTCTGTATTAATCAGTGATATTGGTCTGTAATTTTCTTTTTTTGTAGTATCTTTGGTTTTGGTATCACGATGATGGTGGCCTCATAGAATGAATTTGGGAGTGTTACTTCCTCTGCAATTGTTTGGAAGAGTTTGAGAAGGATGGATGTTAGCTCTTCTCTAAATGTTTGATAGAATTCACCTGTGAAGCCATCTGGTGGTGAACTTTTGTTTGTTGGAAGATATTTAATCACAGTTTCAATTTCATTACTTGTGATTGGTCCTTTCATATTTTCTATTTCTTCCTGTTCAGTCTTGGAAGGTTATACCTTTCTAAGAATTCGTCCATTTCTTCCAGGTTGTCCATTTTATTGGCATAGAGCTGCTTGTAGTAGTCTCTTACGATGTAAAGCCCATTCTTTCTCTATATCAGGTTTCACTACATCCCCATCCAGACATGGAAATTCTTTTCTAATTCTCAGATAGGCTGTAGTTACCATGGGAATAATCTCCCCCTGCACTGACTCAACCTACATCCTGGAGATGATGTGTCGAGAACGGGATTCAGGGCGGGAGACAGGGCATTTGGGCTTGTCTCTGTCCCTAACTAACAAGTGTGTACATGTCTCTGTAGGTCTCAGTTTTTTATCCCTATAGATCACTTTCAGAGCTGTATTCTTTGAGGCCAGTTACAATGACTTCTTTGACATTAATGTGTGCTCTAGGCTTAGCACTTGATAGGTAATCTCCAGTTCTTACACAAGGACAAATACTGTCTCCAAGTTAGAGGTGTGGATACTGCAGCCTGGAGATTTAAAGGAACTTGCCTATGACCAGTCTGCTCACAAAATGCCAAAGCTGGGATTTTGTTGTCTCCAAAGCTCACGTTCTTGCCATCCTACCACGCTGCCTCAACCTTCTTATAGCCTCATGGCGGATCATGCTATAGGTGCGGATGGTGCCGTAAACCAGTCTTTATCAAACTCTCAAAATCTGGACCCACAGAAGAAATGCATTTTATATTGATTCTGAGAAGCACCCCCCCCATGTGTGCACACAGTCTTGCGCACACACACACGCATGCTTGTGTGCCATGAGCACACTGATATCTCTGAAACAGAAGTTTCATGAAACAATGCTCTGGTTTCTATTTGCAATGCACTTGATTTTCTTTTCACTTCCACTTCAGTCTATTTTATTAATATGCTTGTTAAACTCTCCTGAATTGATTTAACCAGCCACCAGTGGGCTGCAGCCCTCAGTTTGAAAATTATGTGCATACCTGGATTTCTCAATATAATCACTCCAAATCTTTTTTCTCCTTCTCTCCCTGTTTATCGTGGAATGTAGTGAAGAATATCTCTCAATCTGATTATTTATGCAACAGTATTAAATCTAAGCCAATTCCCCCTACCATATGCCACCCACACTTCTGCAGAGTGGAGGAATATGTCATAAATTTGCTCTGAGAGCAGGAAAGAAAATGTGAACTTTTTTTCATTTGATGAAAATGATAATTAACAAAAGGTGAAGAATAAGGAAGTGACATTTGTGCCTCCTTGGCTTGAGAAGATGGGGATCTAAGGGCCCCCTTTGTAGGCTGACAAGTTGAAATAGTGTAGGTTGGGGAGGGACCACAGCATGAGAATTGTGATAAAAGATGAGTGAAACTTACTTCATGTTCCAGCTCTGCTGTATAGCTGGTTAACTAATATTACCACTGAACTTGTCCAAGAACATGTGTTTATTGGACTCTTTTATGTGCCAGGTCTCGTTCTGTGTAACTGTGTTATCTTAGTGGGCGTATTGTATACATGTTTTTACAGGTGGGGTGATTAAGGCATGGAGAAGCTAAGTAACCTGCCCCAGGTCACACAGCTAGTAGTGAGTGGTCTAGCGGGGGGGTTCATACCCAGGCTTTCTGCCTCTGGAGCCCGTGGTCTTTGTCATTAAGCCGTAACTGTTACGTGTCTTTCCTTTCAGGTAATTCTCTGTGGTCTTTATTGGGTGCCATGCCCAGGATGGGGTTCTCGCTTCTGGGTTTTGAATCTTGAGAGGAATCATACTTGGAAGAAACGTGGCCGGAGTCCATTCACTCCATCAGGGCAGCCAGAAGGGACTCCCCGCTAGTTCTTCTCAAATCTGTAGAGTTGATTTCGTTTCTGTCCCTCTTGAGCTCTGGTTTTTAATGAAAAACATTTTTTTAAAAAAAATTTTTATTATGAGAGCTACCCATTTCCTTTAAAACATTTATTTGTGCTTAAATTCCATTGTTTGGAAAAAAAAAAAAAAAAGCAAGCCCTGATAAATGCAGACAATTGTTTGACCCTTCCTGGTCTGTTTCCTCATCTATAAAATAAAGGAATTCGATATGCCTATCTCCAGATTGCTTTTAACTTTGTGATTTTTTGCTAGAGTTAGGTTCTGGTAACTCATGACTTGTTCAAGAGGAGACTGGCTGGCCTTGTGTTAGGGAAGCACGAGAAGTTTTGTTAACTGGGTTAATGTGACCTTTACATTCATGTTGTATTTTTCTGTATTCTTTGAATGACTGTGATTCTACTGTTGGTGAATTCACTTAAACCATAAATACGACAGTGATGACTAGCAGAGGTCCCTTTCCAAGTGTGCCCCATGCAGACCCATGAGACCCCAATGCTGAGAGGTCTGGGCAGAAACTCTGCCCCATGTAAGTGCCTTAGCCTGACCTTCCTGGACCTGTGGAGCTGGTTCTAGGTGTTGGGCTCATCTTTACTCTGAGCCTAAGAGGTGGTCCCATTCCAGGGATTATGGTCACGCCATTATTCTGCCTTTAAAAATATGTTATCATCATAGAATCAATGCATCTGGTTCCAGAGTTTTGTTTTGGCCAGTGCTTTGAAACGAAGATCTGAAATGTTAGTGACATCAAGAAGAATTGATGTTGTTTGGAAGTAGCCACATGTTCATCCGTGGGGAAAAATTAGAAACATTTGTTTTCTTTCATGCTTTGATAAAACCTTACAATTTGCCATAAAAGGACTGCAGGAAGAATGAAGCGATTGTGTCTGACAAGCTGTATGTAAACATTCCATTTCTGCATAATGGCATAAATAACCAGGTGAAAAGAAGTGGATTTACACAGGTGTTAGAGTACAAAGACTTCCCCCGAAACTAGATATCAGAAGACAGAAACCAAACTCCACTGACTTCCCTGCCCCCCCTGTTGAGGGAGCATCTGTCCTTCCGGGGAGCAGGGGCCCAAGAAGGAATTAATTCCTCTCAGCAAATATTTACTGGCGATTTGCCATTCTTGGCAGTCCATGCAAAGCAAAGAGAAGAGGGGTCCTAGAAATGGGACATTTCCACAGTGGGCCTGAGTCATGACCCAGAGTGTAACAAGGTAAGTTAGACACCTATTCCAACCCCCTGATTTTACACTTGGGTGAATTGAGGTCCACAGAGACAGTAACTTGCTCAGAGTCAGGTCACTTGGCCAGCTTGAGGCCAAACCCAGGCTAAATCCAGTAGCTCTGTTCTTAGTGTAATACTATAATGGACATGTATAATATTATTATAATATTGTAATATAAATAATAACAAACACTAGCACTTTCCGTATATTCTTCTCAGCACTTTACATATGCCCACTTATTGACACACATTAACTTATTTAACCCTCATGGCTCCATGAGGTGTACCTTGTTGCTCCCATTTTACAGAAGAGGAAACTGAGCCACTGAGAAGATTAAGTAGTTTGCCCCAAGTCACACAGATAGTAAATAGTGAAGCTTGGAAGCCCAGGCAACCCGACCCCAGAGTTTGTCCTCTAAACCACTGTGCAAGTGGTCAGCAAACCTTTACTTTCTGTAAAGGACCAGATAGTAAATATTTTTGGCTTTGTGAGGCATAAAAATCTCTGTTGCATCTGCTCAGCTCTGCCTTCATAGTGTGAAAGCAGCTGATGATGATCCATTAAACATGGTTGGGGCTGTGTCCCAGTAAAACTTTATTTATAAAAAAACAGGTGGGGCTGGATTTGTAGTTTTCAGGACCTGCGCTGGACTATGCTGCCTCCTAGTGTGGTGATCCAGTTGTATAAGGGATTTGGGGCCAGACATTGCCCTAAAACGATGTGTTGTTTTGTATTCCTTTTGGGTGAAAGGTCGTGCTTTGGCCAGAGAGGGTGAAGGTCATCAGAGCTGTGTGCAGTGGGTTGTTACGAGGCTCAGAGCCAGAGGGGCTTTTTATTCTTCCTCAACTTTCTGGGTGACCTTGCACAAGTCCCTTAGCATCTGTCACTCGTAACTCTCCACGGTGGCGCTAACAGTCCTCGCCACCTGCCCCTCTCCCTCCCCAAAGCTTGTGTCTTGGATTAATGAGGTCTGGGGGTTTGGAAGAGGGGAAACGTATTAAATGGCACTCATCATTTAGTTTGCTCGCAAATTAGAGAGCATTTGGGTGGTTTAAGACCATTGGTCGAATGTTTGCCATGAAGAGCCCAGTTTTACAGGAAAGGCGTTTTTGGTAATGTGCAGGAGAGAATGTGGATTTAGGGGCCGTGAATTTATGGATTGCCTGTGCAGCGGTAGGCTTTAGGTAATGGAGTCCTATAAGAGGGTGAAACAGATACTTTTGTTTTTAGTAAGTGTGCCATGATAGGGTTCCATGACCGACCTCATTTTGTATCATTTCCATGAGGAAATTTAGGCTTCTCTGCTAAGCTATGAGTCTTAACAGTAGGGAGGATTTTTATAAATGTTTCCAAGTGAAATTTTGAAGTTAAAAGTTGAACCAAGAAGCCTCAAAGGGAACCAGGCTGCTGCTTGCATTTCAATGAAAGGGAGAGGAAATTCATTATAGAGGTTGAAAATGTGGTTTGCATGCTAAGACTCTTCTGGAAGAATGGGCCTCGCAGAGGAGGTGGGAGGGAAGTTCTAGCTTGCCCTTTGTGGTTAAGGTTCCTTGGCTCAGCCCATATACTTCTTCTAATGCCCTCCACACACACCCCCACCCCGAACCCCCGTTTTTTTTAACTCTGCAAGAAAATTCTTCTCCTTCAAGGTTAAAGGTATATATATTGAACTGAAAATGCCAGCCTAGGAGATGTCTCAGAATCGTTGTTTCTGTTTTGCTGTTGTTTGTTTTGTTCTGTTGACAAAAGCCATTATTTAAAAATTCAATAGATGTTAGTCTTACTTTGGGAATCTAAATTTAAGATGCTCTCACACCAATTATTTTGATATATTCAGCAGAGACGTCTGGGTGCTGGGCTAGGGCTTTGTCTACGTTTGTATTTTACTTAAAACAACAGTATTAGATTAGTCCTGCACAGCAGTATTATTCTTGTTCTACAGGTGAGCAAACTGAGAAGTTAACTAACTCTGTCAGTGTTAAACAGCTAGAAAGCGGCAGAGCCAGCATTGGAATCTGTCTTCCCGATTCCAAAACCCCGGCAAAGTAGGGCAACCAAGTGTTCCAGTTTCCGGGAGACAGGATTCTCAGAGCTAAAACTGGAAATGAAGATGTGGTCACCCTGCAAGGAAGATGCTTGCTATCCCTAGCACCAAGGTAGTGCACACTACCGGGAAACACTTCCTGATAGATCAAAGAGGAGTTTTCCTGCGCGATTTCCCCCCTCACCTGCTAGAAGCCGTGTGTGTGTGTGTGTGTGTAAGACCTCCAAGGCCACAAATCCTAGGGCATCTTGGCCCCAAACAGGAAAGCTAGGAGATTGAGTTCTTTGGGGTTCTCAGCATGAATGTGGCCCCATTTATTGGCGCAGTTTGGGTTGATAAAACAAAAAGCATGGGCTTCCCTGGTGGTGTAGCGGTTGAGAGTCCACCTGCTGATGCAGGGGACACAGGTTCGTGCCCCGGTCCGGGAGGATCCCACATGCCGTGGAGCGGCTGGGCCCGTGAGCCGTGGCCGCTGAGCCTGTGCGTCCGGAGCCTGTGCTCCGCAACGGGAGAGACCACAACAATGAGAGGCCCGCGTACCGCAAAAAAAAAACAAAAAACAAAAAGTACAATTCTTGGAATGGTAGCATTCATAGTTTTGCACACTTGCTTCAAAACATTGCTACGCTCTTGTGCTCACAAGTGGGCATGGTGTTGGGAAAGGCTGGGTCAGCATTGGAGAATTTCATCCCTTCGGCTCCATCCCCTTCAAGGCTTTCTAAGAACAGTCCTCATGCCTCTGGAGATCTGAGCTGATCACCAGAAGCGGGACCCGCCAGCACAAAGCTTGTGCCTTCAAAGCCTGGGTGTGTCTCTTTTCAAACAGATGATTTTGGCCTGTGTCCAGCTTCTGAAGGACACTGTGTACCTACGCGGCCTTTCAAATATTTCTAAAGAAAGGGAGTTGGCATGCAGGGCCACAGATTGTGAGCGCTGTTGTTGCCAGAGGGAAAGCGGAAGTGATCATTAGAACCTCATGTATCTACATATGGTCAAGAGTTTGCTCTTTACTCGAAAGGTGAATCCATGTGAACACCCTGGGCTTTTTCCCTCTCTTTTAAAAAATATATTGAGCCAGTTAATACCTTGTCAGTGGCCCCTAGCAACCCCCTGGTGACTTTCCAGGAGAGGGCAGATCAAGAGAAGTCAGGTAGGTCACCTGATGCCTCGGCTGCTCCTGGGAGACGTTATTCTCCAAAACGTGACACTTGTAAACGGGCGGAGATTGCTGCCATGTGGCAGTTATGTGGGTGCCTGTTTTGAGATTAGATTTTAGTAACTAGATTCACCCAGGGGACCTCGTAATCACTTAATTACTGATGTGCTCGTTGTATAATAATGTCAAAAGGTGTCTTGTCATTTTTATTTCATGGTTTTTTCAAGTTTCTCTGTGACTGTGTTCCAAATGAAATACTCTTTGAGAACGGAGAATTTCTTCTGTGATGGGTGCATGTTGTTTTGCAATGGGCATAAATAAGATACAAGCTCTCAGTGATTAGCAGAGAGAAAGCGCTGGGAAATGGGGGCAGAGTGAAGCGGGTGGGGAGCCAGAGGAGGGAAAAGAGAACGAGAAGATGGGTTGGGGCATGGTGGGGATAGCGGAGGCCGTAGCAGAGAGGAGGGATTGGAGGGAGGGGTGGGGAACGGGCAAGGAGAGACACAGATAAGCTGAGAGATACACGTGTAGAATCAAGTAGACAGATCCAAATAGAGACTCACAGAGATTACCCCGTGATCAGAGAGAGACAGAGACAGACAGACACTGGTCTGGACAGACAGTAGAGACTGGTCCTTGTTCTTACGATATGCAAATATCCATCACCTTATGGATGATGCTTTTACCTGTTTGCTTCTTTCTGGCTTTAAAGCTCTGTGACTCATCTGTGTTTGCATGTGTGCAGACTATTGAGGAAGCTGTTCTTGGGCAGGTGAGATTTGAGAGCCCTTATAAGTAATTAGCACAATCTCTGGGGCCAGACCATCTGGGTTCGAATCCCAGCTCTGCCACCTACTTGCTAAGTGACGTGGGCAAGTAATATACTCTCTGTGTGTCTCAGTTTCTTCTTCTTAAAATGAGATTAATAATAGTATCTAGCCCATAGGCTGCTGTGAGGATTAAAGGAGATGATGTATGCAAACCTATGAGAACATGGTACCCAACATGTATTGACTGGTATTACTGCTGTGCTTGTAAAAGGATCCTGGATGTTGTAGGACCAATTTTCCTTTGAGGGAATGTTCACAGAGCTAAACATATTTTTCTGACTACTGAAGAGGCTGTGTGTGTTCCTGTCTGGGGCTTTTGGCATTGACCCTTATTGCCGTTTGAGGAGAGAGTGAAAAGGTAATACACTGGGAATAAGGAGTTGCCTCTTCCAGTCCAGCTCTGGCACAGACTATCTACGAGATGAGTTTCTTTGGATCTGCTCTCAGATTATAAACTCTAAGGGGGTCTTCACTAGGTGATTGATATTGAGTCCTTTCTGGCATGTGAGTTTTATGATTTGACTCTGTGTAAAGGTTTTGTGGACTTAAGATTCTTGAAAGGGCTTCCCTGGTGGCGCAGTGGTTGGGAGTCCGCCTGCCGATGCAGGGGACGCGGGTTCGCTCCCCGGTCCGGGAAGATCCCACATGCCGCGGAGCGGCTGGGCCCGTGAGCCATGGCCGCTGAGCCTGCGCGTCCGGAGCCCGTACTCCGCAACGGGAGAGGCCCGCATACCGCAAAAAAAAAAAAAAAAAAAAAAAAAAGATTCTTGAAAAATCAGGGATTGATCATACAAGTACCCCTGGAAGAAAGAAACGTGTGTGCTGCCATTGTACCATTGACCCTTGAACAACATGAGTTTGAACTGCAGAGATCCACTTTTATGCAGATATTTTTCAGTGGTAAAGACTGTAGTACTGACTAGATGGTCTGTGGTTGGTTGAATCCTCCGATGTGGCCGAACTGGGGGTATGGAGGGCCCACTCTAAGTTATATGCAGACTAAGCCCCGAGTTGGTCAAGGGTCAACCATAGGTAAAGAGGTGAGGAGTCTGGCTTCCTATAGCCATGCTGGTCATCACGACTGTCAGCGTGATTTCCTTCTTTTTCTTTTTTCCTTTTCCCCTGGAGGAGGAGCAGTGTTTGAAAGGATGCCACGTCGAGATGTGCCGTGGAATGGAATATTATTCAGCGGTAAAACAATGCAATTGGCAGCAACGTGGATGGACCTAGAGAATATTATGCTTAGTGTAATAAGTCAGACAGAGAAAGACGAATGCTGAAGGGTATCACTTAGATGTGGAATCTAAAAAGTAATACAAATGAATGTATATGCAAAACAGAAACCAATTCACAGATATAGAAAGCAAACTTGTGGTTACCAAAGAGGAGGGGGAAGTGGGGAGGGACAAATTACGGGTATGGGATTAGCAGATACAAATTACTGTATATAAAATAGATAAGCAACAAGTATATACTGTATAGTACAGGGAGTTATACTCACTATCTTGTGATAATCTATAATGGAGTATAATCTGCAAAAATACTGAATCACTATGCTGCACACCTGAAACTAACACAATATTGTGCATCAAGTAAACTTCAGTTAAAAAAAATGTGCTGGGCTTCCCTGGTGGCGCAGTGGTTGAGAGTCCGCCTGCCGATGCAGGGGACGCGGGTTCGTGCCCTGGTCCGGGAAGATCCCACATGCCGCGGAGCGGCTGGGCCCGTGAGCCATGGCCGCTGAGCCTGCGCGACCGGAGCCTGTGCTCCGCAGCGGGAGAGGCCACGGCAGTGAGAGTCCCGCGAACCGCAAAAAAAAAAAAAAAAAAAAAAAAAAAAGTGCTGTGGGACAAGGTCTTAGTTCAGAGAAGGCAAATTTTTCATCCTTTAAGATGAGTCCTGATCTTGTAATTTAGTCACAGATAACCTGTTTGCCAGACCTAAGCAAATGAGAACACCAGCCACGCCTGTCTCTGGCCCCCTTTTATCTCCCTTTCTATTACTGTCAGGCCTCTTCTGACTGTCTGATGTTCACCACTGAGCCCTGTGTGTCTCACGCAACAAGACTGCCTCTTGCCTTTTCCCCAAAGGCAGCCAAACTCTACTTCCCTGGGTACTGCTGTCTTAGTCAAGGCTTGGCTAGTGTAGATTACTTGAAAAATTTAGCTCTCCGGGCCATTCTTGGATTTGAAAAGAGAATCTTTTAAACTACTGGAATGTTGAGGAAGATACTGTTTGAGCTGGGAGCTTTGTGAATCCCTTCCCAGTCACAGGTGGCCCTGGGCTCTTACCCTTCTACCCCAAATCTAACTGAACTGCCAGGGGCTAGAGACCAGGAGGCAAGATTGGGTTAGAATGTGTAAAGGTAGCCTAATGGTGAAGAGCATAGGCTTTGGAGTTGACAGACGTGAACCCTACTCCTGCCCTTGGGTTATATCACAGAATCTGTTTATTCATCTGTAAAATGGGGGTAATAATGATAGAGAATATGGTTGTTGGGAAGATTAAATGAATCAGTGTATCCAAGGATGTTTGCCCATTTATGGCCCATAGGGAACACTTGATAAATGGTAGCTACTACTCAGGGCTGGCTTCATGGGCATGTGACCTGTACAGGTGCACGGGGCACTGCTCTCAGAAGGGCCCTACGCTTGGGTAAATGCTTTCTGTCTCTGTCTTTAAAATTCTTCATAATTTTTGAACAAAGGGCCCTGCAGTTTATGTAGCCAGTCCTGCTACTTCTGGGCTGCAGTTGGCCTCCACTCACTCATCTGAGCCCACTTCTTACACGCCTGTCCCCTCTCTATTGCTTGTCGCTCCCCGCCCCCATCTCTGAAGGGCCTGAGTAAAAAAAAGTAAGGGTCATTCCTTTGGGAAAAGAACTGTGGTTCATGGCCTAAGAATATTCAAATATAGATGTCTTTTGTTGACTCCACTTTTAGAAGTCACTTATTAATGGTCTTTTAGAGCACATCACCTCTAAAGTCAAGTAGCAAAAATGAACCCGGGTGGAAAAGGATCCCCTGAATAACTGTGATTGAAGGCATCTGGGTGGGAAGTCTTCAACGGGCCGTGCCCCTCTGTCTCCGCCTTCCCTTTGCTCGTTATCAGACTCTCCCAGCCAGTGTTGGGCTACCTCTCTTTACCATCTGTCTCATAAAGGATCCTGACTTGAGTTATTCCCAATAGCAGTGACCTCTGATTATTTAAAGAAGAGTTATCTAGAAAATATACTGTTTCTGTTTAGAGTTGGGAGCGTAAAGAGAAGCACAGAGCAGGCTACAGGCACTCGCATGGACTCACCTTCTGTGTGTGAATGAACAGGATGAGCCCTGGCCTGAATCCGGATAAGTCCTGTAGCAACTTGGGCCTCAGTGGCCTTGACTTATGATTTCTCAAGTTGTGTTCAAATCTAGCATTCTCAGACTAGCACATACGTATCATTTGCTAAATATCAACTTAGTGACAAGCAAGTTGTTTGGAAAATCAAAGACAGGTCTCCCATCAGAACTTGAGAAGTGCTGGAGTCCGCCTTCTTTATTGCAAAGGCCCCCGAGGCCTGCCCGGACCTCCGGGTTGCGGAGTGGCACGTTTAGAGATTAAGGTTGGTAGACTGGGATCTCTGCTCCAGGTAGGAACTACGAGTTCAGCCTAGTTCCAGCCCCTTTGTATTCACAAGGGCCCCTGCTGGGCAAGAGGTGCCTGTAGGCATATGGGACCCCATGGGCTATCTGTATGTTCTTAGCTGAGAGCTGGAATTGGTAAATGTTCTCTCTAGGACTGAGAGAGGCATAGCT
Source organism: Leucopleurus acutus (assembly GCF_964270905.1). NCBI lineage: Eukaryota > Metazoa > Chordata > Mammalia > Artiodactyla > Delphinidae > Leucopleurus > Leucopleurus acutus. The sequence continues at coordinate 85,142,819 of NC_139153.1, read as the reverse complement.
GAGGATCAAAGTCGGGGTTGACTTCTTGGGAGAGTAGCCTGTTTTGCTGCCTGTGTGTCATGTAAATGTTATCAGTTAGTGGACAGAGAACAGGAGGCAAGAGGGCAAACGTGGGTGGCGGTTGTAATTTGGAAAGTGTGAATGAGTACTTGGCTTCTTCATTAAGTTTGCTGTTGATATAGTGAGGCTCCTCCTATGGATAAGATATCTGTGTTTTAATATCTTAGACACCTGTCTTGCTTACTCAACTGGCGTAATCTGTGGCTCCTTTGGGCTGCTGACTGGTTGCTCGTCTTGAGATTTTGCGGGTGATTTGTTTGATAGGGCCCTTCATACAGTGATTCTTAGAGTACAGCTAGTAATCCGACAAGGCCAACAAGCTGTCCCAGGTCACTTCTTCTTCTTACATGTCAGGAACCAAGCCTCTCGAGGCTTCAGTATCATTAAAGTCCTGCGGGTCACACCAAAGCCCACCAGCTCACTTTTCTTTCGGTACTTATACTGATGCGGCTGCTTCTGTCTTACAGGTGCTTACATCATGCCGAGCCTTCCTTGTCACAGCACGAATCCCCACCAAGGTAAGTGTTGAAGAGTTTCCTCCTTCCAACACACACACACACACACACACACACACACACACTGCAAAACGCACTCGCTTCTCAATTGCGTACACTTATGATTTAGGCCAATGTGTCCAGAGTTCTCTTTGCACAACCATATTTTCCTTCCTTCTCCCTAGAAAGCACCTAAACATTTCCTCCTTTGTTCCCTCTCCGTGTTAAAGGCATCCCAAGAAAAGTGGCGAAGCATTTCATGTTCCATATCCCCGAGGCTTGTGGATTTCAGTTATTTTTCTCTCTCAACTGGGGCAGGGTTTACACTTTCTTCAAGTCTAGTTCTTATTTCTTTGGGTCCAGTAACGGCCCATTTTTCTAAGGCTTTGACACGTGGGAAATAACCTTCATAACTACAGAGTGCATTACCGGGAACGTAGCCACCTAGCCCTCTTTCATGGGCAGACTCTGGTGTTGTCTATGAAAAATAACACGGTGCCACTTGGTTCCTTAAAAGAGCTAACATTTTCCATAAGATGTCCTTCGTTATAGGGTGCAAATTAACATTTGAACTGATAGCTCATGAATTAGGCATCATAATTGCTTCTTTTATTTTCTTTATGGTAACAGAAAGGTGTTGACTGATTTTATAGGATATGAACTCACCTGCCCACAAACCCAGGAAAATGGGGAAGGTTTGGGAGACGCTTTCAGCCTTGCTCCTATGTTTGTGCTGCAGTGTTATTTGCTCATTTTCTCAGTCCTTTCTTGCTTCTTAAAATTCAACATTTAGCCACTGTCTTGTGAATACCTACTTACGTGCTGGACACGGTGCTGTAATGCAGTGGACCTGGTAGGACTGACAAACTAATGATTTGCATGATTTTTGTTGAACTTTGAGAAGGTACCAGCCCACTTTTTTTGCTAGTCAAAGGCCATACTGCCTTTTTTCTTTCTGATCATACAAATGCTAAATTTTATAAAGTTTCTCCGAGGAATGAGGCTTTGTATTATCCCACCCCTTTTGATAATATAAAGTGAGTCTTTATGTTTATAATGTGTTATAAGTGAAATCAGTCATTATATAAATGGTGTTGGACTAAATTACCTATATGCTAAAGTACCTGAAGGCAGGATATAAGGAAGTGTTAACCATTATCCCACTGGTGAAAAATTAATTGTGGAAGGAAATTTTATGGGCTTGAGAAAATAGTCAAGCAGCCTATTGAGTAGAAGGCTCCTGAAAGATATGTTTACCCTAATTAAAAATGTTTTGACACAGCAGAAGGTGTATTACCTCTTGGGAAGTCATCTGCCTCCCTTCTGTTGCCCCCTCCTTGCTCTGCCCCTGAGGGAAGGCCCAGCTTCATCCCAAGATGTATATAACATCTCACATCGGCCTGGCTAGGGTAGTTTGGACATTGGTGCTGATTTCTGATACTGTCAGCATCACAAATAAAGGCAGATCTTCTTCCAAAGTGACCTGCCTGCAGAAGGCTGGTTTTCATGTGTCACAGTGCACCTTGGCTAAGAAGCAGAACCGGTGTCAATGACATTTTTCTGGGGAAATAATTATATTCAGAACAGTAATGTACAACAGCCCCGATTTTCACATAGGTTTCTTCTCTTTTCTCTGGGGGCTGATTAATTAAACATTTTCTTCTTTTGTCCTTTTATTGTTAAATGTACCACATACGCAGTCAAATGCACAAAATAGAAATGTATATCACCGTGATTAATTGCAAAGCAGATACCTCTGCAGTCACACGCAGATGAAGAAGTAGAACTTTGCCATCCCCTCCAGAAGGGGGGAGGAGGGGGGCGGGTGATTGTCAAATCAGGGAAGGGTCTACAGAGAAGCTGGGCTGCAGGATCAGCCTGCGTCAACCAGGCAGATAAAGGGGTCTCCTGCTGGTCAGAGGTTTAGCAGTTTGCAAGAGCACAGTGTGTTTGGGGAGCTGAGATGTGGGCCCAGAACTGAGTAGGAAGCTGTGGAGGGAGGGAAATTGGTCAGAAAGATGGGCAGTCGTGACATGGGTTGCTGCATGTGGAACGGTTGGAGTTCCCGAAGGAGCATCACATAATCACATTTAGATTCGCTCTGTTGCCTCTTGGGTGGGGACTGTCTTGCTGAGGGTAGAGGTGGGCCTTGGATGATTCCTTTCTCTTATCTGACTGATCACTTGTATCTGTGGTTCTCTCTCTCTTTTTTTTTTTTTTTTTGCGGTACACGGGCCTGTCACTGTTGTGGCCTCTCCCGTTGCGGAGCACAGGCTCCGGACGCGCAGGCTCAGCGGCCACGGCTCACGGGCCCAGCCGCTCCACGGCATGTGGGATCTTCCCGGACTGGGGCACGAACCCGCATCTCCTGCATCGGCAGGCAGACTCTCAACCACTGCGCCACCAGGGAAGCCCTGTGGTTCTCTCTTAAAGATGTCCTCAGGTCTTCCTGCAGCCTGCCTGTGTCTCAGCTTCCTAACTAGTCCCCCTGCCCCAGTGACATTCTTTAAACTGCCCAGTGACATTCTTTAAACTGTCTTCCGGGTGGGCTGGAGTCAGGAGGGTCAGTGGTGGGAGCTGAGAACAAAGGCCTGTTAAAAAGAGCCATGGGTGAGATTAGAGAGAATGGCTTGAACCTTGCTGTGATGTCGGTCAGTGTGTCCCCATATCTCCCCTCCTCACCATTGATAAGAATCAGGGCTCTGATCACATACTCAGCCTGTGCGCCTTACTCATCCCTGAAACTGCAGGGTCTACTTCTCGTTTCTGTCTTGCCCTTGTTCTTTGAATGCCTCTATGCCTTTGCAAATTCTTCTTCTGCTGCCTGGATTTCCCTTTTCACTCCTTTCTTTGACACACTTGAAGTCATTCTTCAGGGCCTAGCTGGAATGTCTCAGTGCTTTCCTGGTTCCCTGGCACTTTGCTTATTCCAGGGACAGCACTGAGGTGCAGCAGAAGCATCCTACCTGACCTCCAACTAACCTCTCCCAGCCAAATTGACCAAAGCTGCCCATGCTAGTCCTGATACACTGACTGATGCCAGCTGCATCTTCAGAGCCGCTAGGTTATAAGAGACTGTAGCTGTTTACACCTGTCCCCACCAGTTGTATGAGATGCCCACCAAGGGTCAGTGGTTTGCTTCCAAACCTATTCATAGCAGTTATAATTACAATAGTAAATTGTTAAAAAGATATTTTACATATCAATGAAATAGGCTGCAAAAGGAGAGAGTATCTGTGAAATACTGAATGTTGGTAAAATAATTCACTTAAAAAAATTACTGTCTTGTTAAGGACCGGACAACTGTTAAAGGCTGGGGGGTTGGGGGACATAATAGTCTAGAGAACTTATGCCCTCACATTGCTTTCCCAGTGTCTTCAAGCTCTCACTCCATTTTAAAGAGCTTCAGTTGGAAGTTGTGTGTCCTGCATTTACGGGTATGGTCCACAGAGGAAATGCCACTGGAGGGCCAGACAATGGGACTTGACTCAAAGAAGAAAATTTGGCATTATGTCCAAGGCTAGCAGATGAAAATGTTTATAAGTTTTAATTTGAAATAAATGAAGGTAGAGAGGTACTGTTTTTAGAGAATGATTCCCTGCTTGAAATGACTTTTCAAAATCCACCAAGTATAGATCTTGATAATGATAAGTAAGAAGACGTCCACTCTAATGGAATGTTTAAAATGTGCCCCCGATGCTGCATGTAACCATGGGAGGACAAGATAAATGTCTCATTCCTCTTTCCAGTCCTGGCACACAGTAGGCCGTCCGTAAATTCTACTGGTTGGCTGTGTGAATGACGAAAGAAGGAATTATCTTTCTACCTCCAGCCCTCATCACCATCCTGGGGATTCAGGGGTTCTCTGTTCTAAAATTTATCTGACCAAATGTGTAAAGGTACAACATAGCACCAGCAGGCAGAACTAAGGGTCCTATGGGTTTGGTTCTGAATGGGTTCTTTTTCCATTACATTGCTAGTTTTTTTTTTTAAATAAATTTATTTATTTATTTTTGGCTGCGTTGGGCCTTCGTTGCTGCGCATGGGCTTTCTCTAGTTGCGGTGAGCAGGCTTCTCATTGCGGTGGCTTCTCTTATTGCAGAGCATGGGCTCTAGGCGCGTGGGCTTCAGTAATTGTGGCACGTGGGCTCAGTAGTTGTGGCTCGCGGGCTCTAGAGCACAGGCTCAGTAGTTGCAGCGCACGGGCTTAGTTGCTCCATGGCATGTGGGATCTTCCCGGACCAGGGATCGAACCACTATCCCCTGCATTGGCAGGCGGATTCTTAACCACTGCGCCACCAGGGAAGTCCCCACATTTCTAGTTTTAAGACGAGAGGGTAAAATAAACTGATCCAACTCAGTTCTTCGTTGTCTTTAGTACCAGACCCTGTGACTGTTTGTACTGAGATGAGAGACTGAAAAACTGGGAGAAAGATTAGTGGCTGTTTTCCAGGAAAAATAGGCAAAGAGTGTGAGACTAGAGGTATTTTGAAGAAAAAGAAATGCTGATTACAGGAGAAGCGAGGAAGGGACACTTGTTATTAAAATGGAAGGGAAATAAATCATCATTTATGTATATACACAGAGAGAGAGAGAAGACTTTAACTGTGTGTGTTTCATTGAAACACAGATTAAAATTCCTAAATATTATATTCTTTTAAATCCATTCAAATTTGAACTTTAATGAAAGATAGTGGTAGGAAAGATGACTCCAGTAAGTGGTCAGAGGGTAACCCAAAGAGGTAAAGGTTTAGAGAGAAGGGAAAACAAACATTGTCTCTATCCTGATCTGATTTGCTGAAGCAACATCTTGAAATAAGAGAAAAAAAAGTCTATTTAGATGACTCCCTTCATATATTCATTTCTCAGTAAATAAATACTGGAGTAGAAGTACAGAAACTTTCCATTGGATTTGTCCTTGGATGAAATTTAAAAAGTCAGACTTGGAGTTTCCTTTCAGCCCTTTGGGAAAGTGAATAATGCTTTTCCTGAAATATGCTAGATCAAGGTCATGTTCTATTGAAAGTATGGAGATATTAAACCAGCCTACCTTCAGAAGATGCCCAATGTTTTGTTTGCACTGGACTGTTTCTAATTGTAGCATTTTTACTTTGAATTATAGGTTTTAAAACCCTCATTACAGGTCTTTATTTCCCCCTCCTCCCTCAATTGCAGCTCGAGGTAACCTTCAGCTACCTGGAGATTCACGGTGTCCTGTGCAGCAAGCCAACTCAGGTGGGTGTGAATAACCTGTTTGTCATTACTGCAAGGTCAGAACCTTTCTTGAGTTTCTGACACCAGCTAATACCTTCTATTTGGTTCACTATTGAAAGTTTCTTGAGATAATGTGGAAAAACAAGGTAAGGGAAAATGGAAGTTTCTGCATGAGAGACTGAACAGGGGCTAGGTGGGAGGGGACCGGGAATTTGTGATAAGGGAAACACGTTCTCCATAACTCAATTTGAAAAGAACAATTAGCTCTTACGTTACCTGGCCATGTAAACATGAGAGTACCGTTCCTTAGAGATGTTGTACAAGTTACAGCAGTAACATTTCATAGCTATTCTACAGTAATCTGTAAGATCTTTCTGGGAATACAGTGATAAGTGAATCTTTTGGTATTAATAAAATGTAGATTTTTAACAACAGCGTTATTGAACTATAAGTAACGGGCAGCCAACTGAAGTGTACAGTTTGATAAGTTTTGACATGCAGACCCTTGAAACCATTACCACAGTCAGGATGCTGAACATACTCATCACCTCAAGGTTTTCTCAGGCATCTTAGTAAACATTCCTTCTTGCCTCCTCATTCATAATCATCTACAGGCATCTACTCTCAGCCACTATAAATTAGTTTGCATTTTCTAAAAATTCATATGAATGGAATCATACAGTATGTGTACTATTGTCTGCCTTCTTTTAGCCAGTGTAATTATTTTGAGACTGATGAATTTTGTTGCATGTCTCAATACCTCATTCCTTTTTATTGCTGAGTAGTGTTCCATTGTATGACTATATCACAGTTTGTTTATCCATCACCCACTGATGGACATTTGTGTTGTTTCCAGTTTTTGGCCGACAAGCAAAGGGCAATGAACATTTATTTACAAATCTTTGATTGGACATTGGCTTTTATTTCCTGTGGGTAAATATCTAGGAGTGGAGTGGCTGAATGGTATGTATGTACATGTATGTATGTATATAGTGTAAATGTGTATGTAAACTGTTTAAGAAGCAACTAAATTGTTTTCCGAAGTGGTTGTACCACTTTACGTTGCCACCAACATTGTGTAAGAGTTCCAGTTCCTTCACATCCTCCCAACACTGGTATGGTCAGCGTTTTAATTTTTTGCCATTTTAATAAATTTGTAATGCTTTCTCATTTGTAGTTTTAATTTGCATTTCCCTAATGACTAAAGATGTGTGGAGCATCTTTTTATCTGCTTATCTGCTGTCATATATATCTTTTTGGTTCAAGTGTCAGTTCAGATTTTTTGCCATTTAAAAAATTGAGTTGTTTTCTTATTAAGAGTTCTTTATATGTTCTGAATACAAACCCTTTATCATATATGTGATTTGTACATATTTTCGCTCAGTCTGTGGCTTCTTTTTTCATTTTCTTTACAGTGCTTTTCAAAGAGTGGAAGTTTTAAATTTTGATGAAGTTCAATTTATCAGTATTTTCTTTTATGGATCATGCTGGTATCATATTGAATAAATCCTTGATTAACCTAAGGTCACAGATGTTCTATGTCTTCTAGGAGTTTTATAGCTCTGAGTTATACATTTAGGTCTATGATCCATTTTGAGGTAATTTTTGTGTATAAAGCAATATGTGGATCAGTTTTTTTTCCCCCATTATGTATAGATAGTATTTTTACTTGTTCAAGTACCATTTGTTTGAAAGACTGTCATTTCCCCAGTGAACTGGCTTTCACTTTTGTTGAAGATCAATTGTTCACATAAATGTTGGTCTATTTCTGGACTCTGGTCCCTTTAATCCTGTCCCTTTGGTCTATTTGTCTGTCCTTATGCTGCTCTCACACTGTCTTGATTACTGAGGCTGTTATAGTAAGACTTGAAATCAGATAGTGTGAGTCCTCTAACTTTGTTCTTTTTCAAAGTTGTTTTAGTGATTCTAGGTTAGGTTCTTTGCAATTCCATATGAATTTTAGACTCAGCTCAGTTTCTACAAAAAGGCCTGCTGAGATTTTCATTGGGATTATATTAAATCTATAAATCAGTTTGGGGCGAATTGACATCTTTTTTTAAAAATTTTTTTTGCGGTACGCGGGCCTCTCACTGCTGTGGCCTCTCCCGTTGCGGAGCACAGGCTCCGGACGCGCAGGCTCAGCGGCCATGGCTCACGGGCCCAGCCGCTCCGCGGCATGTGGGATCCTCCCGGACCGGGGCACGAACCCGCGTCCCCTGCATCGGCAGGCGGACTCTCAACCACTGCGCCACCAGGGAAGCCCAGAACAGATACTCTTGATTTACTTCTATATTTGAGAGAAAGCATCATTCTTTTTCCATTAAGTGTGATTTTAGCTGTTGGTTTTCATAGATGCCCTTTATCTGGTTGAGGAAGTTCTCTTTTATTCCTAGTTTGCTGAAAGTTTGTATTAGGAATTATTGTTTTATATGATTATTGTGTGCTTTTCTTTTTGTTTCTTTTGTTAATATGGTAAATTTTATTGATTTTTCAAATATTAAATCAACCTTTCATTCCTGAGATTAACCCCACTTGGTTCTGATGTATTGCTCATTTTATATATTGTTGGATTTCATTTTTTAAAATTTCGTGAAGGAACTTTGCAACTATGTTAATGAGACTTATTGGCTGTAATTCTCTCTCTCTGTCTTTTAAAATGTTTTAATTTTCTTTCTGTATTAGAGCAATCATGGTATCATGGAATGACTTGGGAATTAGTCCCCCCTCTTCAATTGTTTTTAGAAAATTCTGTGTAGTCTTGGTGTTAATTCTTCTTTAAATGTTTGGTTGAATTTCCAGTGAAGTCATCTGGGCCTGGAGTTCTCTCTTAGGGAAGGTTTTTAACTACAAATTCAGTTTCTTTAATAGATATGGATACATTCATATTTTTTTTCTTGAGTGAGCTTTGGTAGTTTGTGTCTCCTAAGAAATTTATACATTTCATCTCAGTTGTCATATTTATTGGTATAAAGTTGTTCATAGTATCCACTTGTTATCCTTGAAATATCTGTAGAATATCATTCTGATATTGATAATTTGGTTCTTCTCTGTTTTCTTTTCCATGTCAGTCTGGCTAGAGGTTTATCAATTCTTTTGATCTTCTCAAAGAACTTGCTTTTCAGTTGCATTAGTTTTTCTCTGTTGATTTCATTGATTGTTTTCTGTTTCAGTGATTCTTACTCTGATATTTTTATTTCCTTCCTTCTACTTATGTTTTTTTTGTTTCTAAAACTCTAAAGAAAATGTGTGTGTGTGTGAGAGAGAGAGAGAGAGAGAGTGTGTGTGTAGTTTGCTGATAGCATTCGTAAAAGAAATTGTCAAAATCATCACTTTATGTTGATTGAGATTACATACAAATCCTTGGAACTTTTCCGTAGTCCATCTTAGAGCAATGTTTTATCCTATGTTTATCATTCTCCAAGAACTGGCGTTTGGAAGAAAAATTACAGCACCATATATTTGCCCAAATGGGCAAACATATGCAGGAGTGAGTGATAACTCATGAATGATGACATAACCAGGGCCTTCTTGATGGTCTTAATTCAGGAATGTTTATGTTTATGATTTCGGGGTTGAGATGGGAATAGAAGGGCGCTATTGAAATGCCAGTGTCAAGGTTATATTCAGAATATGATTAGACTGTGGTATTTAATTATGAGAAAGGATGTTGATACAGCAAGACTAATTTTCCCATGTGGCTGCTGGAACTGCTCTTACCACACTTGTGGTCCTGTCCCTTCAATATGTCCAGCATTCAGAGGAACTGGGTGTAAAGCAATCCACCTTAGTCCCATGGAGCTGTTCTGTGGTTGTAAGTACCACAAAAATAGCTCTACCACATGACCTCAGTTTGACTTTGTCCCATGGTACGGACCTTGGGAATGAAATTACTATATAGGGAAACAGTGGTACTACTTCACAGAGGAGCTAGCAATCCAGACACTTGGAATACGAGTCACTTAGTGGTATTCAAAATTTGATGTTTCAAAATTGCCTATGGTGCTTTTTAAAAATACTCATACCTCAGCTATTGGGTTTAAGACAGGCTACAAGGATGTATTGTACTACATGGGAAATATAGCCAATATTTTTAATAACTATAAATGGAGTGTAACCTTTAAAAATTGAATCAAAAATCAAAAAGATACTGATACATCCAGCAGCTCCACCCCACCCTGCTGCCACACACACACACACACACTTTCTCACACACACACACACACACACACACACACACTTTCTCACACACTCATGACAGTTAGGCTTCGATATGTCTGGGGTGGGCATTTGATTCTGTTGTGTCCCAGAGGTTGAGAGTGAATAACCTGTGTAACCTCAGGACCCTTGCTGTCTCTGGTTTTGATTTTCTCTGATGTGAAATCATAAGGATGATCGTGTCTGCCTGTGGCACTTGCAGTCTAGCCTTGATTAGAACATTTTTTTCCTGATGTTCTCTGGGGTTTATTAACTTCTCTGTCATTGCTGTTTTTATCATTATTTCATTACAGTTTGTAAATTCCGATCAAATGCCAGGGGGTATACACAGTTCACGGTATATGAGTGAGAGTGAGTGAACGTGTTATTGAGTTTGTGAAGTGTGATTTTACTGTTGCTCTTTTCCTCTTTTTTGTGAAAATGGGGGAGACCTTCATCTTACTTTACAAGTCTCCTTGCCATCACACTTTCTGGCGTTCAAGTTCTCTTGCTGTCACAGTCAATAAATAGAGACCAACAGTTGTATAGCTTTATAGTTATAGAATTTTTGGACCTTTTTTTGTACAACTGAAGTACCTGCTAAAAATTTTTTTTTTAATTATAAGTTAATTATTTGCTACGTCATAGAACGATTTTGGTAAACCACCCCTGGCTGTTTTTGTTAGAAGAAAGAAAAACACTTTACAGATCTGTTGGCTGGGGTTTAGTAAAAAGTGCTTTTCTTGGACTTCCCTGGTGGCGCAGTTGTTAAGAATCTACCTGCCAATGCAGGGGATAGTGGTTCAATCCCTGGTCCGGGAAGATCCCACATGCCGTGGAGCAACTAAGCCCATGCGCCACAACTACCGAGCCTGCGCTCTAGAGCCCGTGAGCCACAACTAGTGAGCCCACGCACCTCAACTACTGAAGCCCCTGCACTGTAGGGCCCACATGCTGCAACTACTGAGACTGCGTGCTGCAGCTACTGAAGCCCGCGGGCCTAGAGCCCATGCTCTGCAACAAGAGAAGCCACCGCAAGCAGAAGCCCACGCACCGCAACAAAGAGTAGGTCCCGCTTGCCGTAACTAGAGAAAGCCGGTGCGCAGCAACGAAGACCCAACGCAGCCGCCCCCCACCCCCCAAAAAAAACACAAAACTTAAAGGTTAGTCAGGTGGTTCTACCTTAAAACAAGAGGCAGAGTGGGCTTGGAAACTTGAGTCTTAAATAGGATACTAGGGCTTATATCACTATTATTTTAAATGTGTATTGGTTGTCATGAATTATGTTCTGCTAGGTGTCTAAGCAAAAATTGTTTCAAACATTCTATTTTTCCCCAGCTGAAATAGGAGGGAAAGAGATACTTGAGAGGGAGTTCTTTTTCCTGATGAAATGATTTACTGTGTTGGTCTCACCTCTGTCACTTTGTTGTAATTCTTTACATTATGCAAAGGTGGTGACACATTATGCAGGGCTGGATGAATGCTTTTATGTGAAGTTGAATTTTAAAGGCCTCATTTCTTCCCACCTGTCACCTTTTCTTCTTCTGTGTCATTCTATTCAATCCTGTGCAATTAAGGATGATTAGATGTTAAGATTAAGTGGAATTAGAATAAGCTAATTACTAATTACTCGTACCCAAACTGTGAACTGAACAGATGCACTAGATGTGAAGAAAGAAGAAGTACCTTATAGTGAAAAATATAATTACCTGTGGTGCGGAGGTAGGGGGTGGGGTGTGGAACATAGATAAGGTGGCTGCATCCCAAAGTATCTGGCTTTTTAAAACATACATTTGCCCAGATAGGTGCCTATAAAATATCTGAGCCTCATTTCATAAAGCAGTTTTAGTCTTACTTAAGACACCTCACTGAAGTGTTGCATCAGTAAATACCTCCAAGTACAATAATGCTTGCTGCCTCTTTGGGGGTAAATATCTCTTGGACCAGCTTCTACAAGACCGGGGCAATCTTTTGTCTAGAGAATTTCAAAGGCAGTGCCATTAATTCCTTGAGGAATGAATGTGCTGAGAATTAGGATTAAAAAATGTTTTTTATATAGGGAGCCAACTAACTGGTACAAAGGTGGTATGTATTAAATACCTGTTAACAGATTCCCCTAGGGGTACTTACGAAGAAGTAACATTTTAAGGACTCAGATCACTGAAGTCTTTTTCTTTGATCTCATCATTTTGACAAATAGATTGGATTGCTTGTTCTTTTAACATAAACACTCTGAAAGACAGATTATTTTTTTTAAAATTCAGCTAATCGTAGGACAACCTAAAGCAAATCTAAAAGCTTCTTTGTCAATCCAGTTGGCTAGTCGCACATTAAGGGTAGTGTTTCCCCATCATATTTTTGTACAAATTAAGTAACATCAGGAGGTAAATGTATAAGGATATTTGGATGCAGCGATCATCAAAAGGATTGAATTGTACATGGATATTTTTGAGATCCAAGATAATAAATAGTATTTTTTTTTAAAAAAGAGTGATTGAAGTCAGTTCTTTTTATTTGGAACGTGTTTATAATCAACCTGTCTTCCCTTTTGTGACCTGCCCTTTTTGTCAGGTTGTTTTATACTTACTTGTAAGACTAGCTGTATGACCTCAGTTCAGCATTTTTGGACATCTCCAGCAGTTACTATAGGAATGAGTCTCGCCTAGCATGAACGTTATTACTTTGTTTCCTTTGTATAATCCTTTCCAAGTATCCTGTCTTCTTAGAATAGTTGAAGCTTTTATAAGCACTTGATTTTTCTTTTGTTATCAGGCAAAAGGTTTCACCATTTTACTTAAACATCTCATGATGTGTCTTGTTTTTAAAACACATTTTACAAAAAAGTGACTATTGGGTTATCCTCCGGTGCTCACTGAAGGAGGTATTCTTACTTACACTGGATGCTAGGGATATGACAGACTTTGTAAGTCAAGATGAAATCTTGGTAAAAGGAGAACTCACCTGCAAATGTGGCTATTCAGTTTCCATCACCGGGGGTGGGGGTGGGGGTGGTGGTCTGTTTGAATCTGCAGTTTGGCCCTTAGAAACTTGCTTCAGTTTCTGGACGTTTCTGACAAACTAACCACCCTCTACCCAAACAGTTCTTTCAGTCTTAAGGTTAAGACCATTATTTTAAGGAAGTGCTTCTTAAGAAGCTGGTATTGTATTAGTATCTATCAGCGTGAGTACAGAAGTTCCCCCGTAACTGCAGTTTCACTTTCTGTGGTTTCAGTTACCTGTGGTCAACTATGGTTGGAAAATGGAAAAATCCAGAAATAATTCAAAAATCTTAAATTTCATGCTGTTCTGAGTAGCATGATGAAATCTTACTCTGTCCTGCCCCTTCCCACCCAGGACTTGAATCATCTCTTCATCCAGCGTTTCCCACCCATTAGTCATTTAGTAGCCAGCTAGGTTATCAGATCTACTGTTGTGGTATTTCAGTGCTTGTGTTGAAATAACCCTTATTTTACTTAATAATGGCCCCAAAGCACAAGAGTCATGACATGGGCAATTTGGAAGTGCCAAAGAGAAGCCATAAAGTGCTCCCTTTAAGAGAAAAGGTGAAAGTTCTTGATTAATAAGGAAAGAAAAACATTTGTATGCTGAGGATGCTAAGATCTATGGCAAGAACGAATCTTCTCTCTGTGAAATTGTGAAGCAGGAAAAAGAAATTTGTGCGAGTTTTGCTGTTGCACCTCAAATTGCCGAAGTTATGACCACAGAGTGTGATAACTGCTTAATTAAGATGAACAAAGGTATTAAAGGAAATCATCAACAGAGTGAAAAGACAACCTACTGAATGGGAGAAAATATTTGCAAATGATATGACCGATAAGGAGTTAATATCCAACATATATAAACAGCTTATACAACTCAACATCAAAAAAACAAACAACCTGATTAAAAACTGGGCATAAGACGTGAATAGACATTTTTCCAAAGAGGAAATGCAGATGGCAAAAAGGCACATGAAAAGATGCAAAACATCGTTAATCATCAGGGAAATGCAAATCAAAACAATGAGATACACCTCATACCTGACAGAATGGCTGTCATCAAAAAGAACACAAATAACAAATACTGGCAAGGATGTGGAGAAAAGAGAGAACCCGTGTACGTGATTGGTGGGAATGTAAATTGGTGCAGCCCCTGTAGAAAACAGTATGGAGGTTTCTCAAAAAAACTAAAAATATAACTACCTTATGATCAGCAGTTTCAGTCCTGGGTATATATCCTAAAAACCCAAAAACACTAATTTGAAAAGACACAGGTACCCCAGTGTTCATAGCAGCACTGTTTACAATAGCCAAGATATGGAAGCAGCCTAAGTATTCACCAACAGATGAATGGATAAAGAAGATGTGGTATGTGTACACACACACACAGAGGAATACTACTCAGCCATAAAAAAAAAAATGAAATTTTGCCTTTTGCAGCAGCATGGTTGGACTTGGAGGGCATCATGCTAAGTGAAATAAATCAGACAGAGAAAGACAAATACTGTGTGATATCACTTACATGTGCAATCTCAGAAATACAACAAACTAGCAAATATAACAAAAAAGAAAGACTCACAGATATAGAGAACAAACTAGTGGTTACCAGTGGGGAGAGGGAAGGGGAAGGGGCAATATATGAGTGGGGGATTAAGAGGTACAACTATTAGGTAGAAAATAAGCTACAAGAATATATTGTACAACACAGGAAGGAATATAGCCAATATTTTTATAATAAGTATAAATGGAGTATAAACTTTAAAAATTGTGAATCACTATCTTGTATACCTGTTACTTATATAATATGTACATCAATACTTCAATTATAAAAAATGGAAAAGGCATTAAATTTATGTTTTGAGAGAGACCACATTCACATAAATTTTATTATAGTGTATTGTTATAATTGTTCTATTTTATTATTAGTTAATTGTTGTTAATCTCTTAGTATGCCTAATTTATAAATTAAACTATCACAGGCGTGTATGTATAGGAAAAAACAGCATATAGAGGGTTCGGTGCTATCCGAGGTTTCAGGCTTCCGTTGGGGGTCTTAGAATGTTTCCCCACGGCTAAGGGGGGACTGCCGTATATCGTTTACATTATTTAAAATAAAAAAATCGAAGGAATTGGATTCATTATTAAGCAGTGTCCAACCTGGTTGTTGCAGATGGTTGTGGAAACTGAGAAGTGCAGCATCTCCCTGAAGATGGCATCACCTGAGGACGTGAGCGAGGTGCTGGCACACATCGGCACCAGCCTGCGGAAGATCTTCCCTGGCTTCTCCCCATTGTGAGTTCTCCCGCGGGAGGGTGAGGAGAGCAGAGACCTGGTCTCTCCCTCAAACTGAAAACAGCCTTTCTCTTGCCCCTTCACTTGGTTCCTCTCTCATACTTTCTTCTTCTCTTAAACATTACATGTTACAACCCTCTCTCAAACCTTTGTGTTTTATGTCTGAGATTTTCTATATGGCTGCTCTTTATTTTTTTATTTTTTGATTCAATTTTTTTAAAACATCTTTATTGGAGTATAATTGCTTTACAATGGTGTGTTAGTTTCTGCTTTTTAACAAAGTGAATCAGTTATCCATATACATATGTTCCCATATCCCTCTTGCGTCTCCCTCCCTCCCACCCTCCCTATCCCACCCCTCTAGGTGGTCACAAAGCACCGAGCTGATCTCCCTGTGCTATGCGGCTCCTTCCCACTAGCTGTCTATTTTACGTTTGGTAGTGTATATATGTCCATGCCACTCTCTCACTTTGACACAGCTTACCCTTCCCCCTCCCCATATCCTCAAGTCCATTCTCAAGTAGGTCTGTGTCTTTATTCCCGTCCTACCCCTAGGTTCTTCATGACATTTTTTTTTTTCTCTTAGATTCCATGCATATGTGTTAGCATACGGTATTTGTCTTTCTCTTTCTGACTTACTTCACTCTGTATGACAGACTCTAGGTCCATCCACCTCACTACAAATAACTCAATTTCATTTCTTTTTATGGCTGAGTAATATTCCATTGTATATATGTGCCACATCTTCTTTATCCATTCATCCAATGATGGACACTTAGGTTGCTTCCATGTCCTGGCTATTGTAAATAGAGCTGCAGTGAACATTTTTGTACATGACTCTTTTTGAATTCTGGTTTTCTCAGGGTATATGCCTAGTAGTGGGATTGCTGAGTCGTATGGTAGTTCTATTTGTAGTTTTTTAAGGAACCTCCATACTGTTCTCCATAGTGGCTGTACCAATTCACATTCCCACCAGCAGTGCAAGAATGTTCGCTTTTCTCCACACCCTCTCCAGCATTTATTGTTTGTAGATTTTTTGATGATGGCCATTCTGACCGGGGTGTGAGATGATATCTCATTGTAGTTTTGATTTGCATTTCTCTAATGACTAATGATGTTGAGCATTCTTTCATGTGTTTGTTGGCAGTCTGTATATCTTCTTTGGAGAAATGTCTATTTAGATCTTCTGCCCATTTTTGGATTGGGTTGTTTGTTTTTTTGTTATTGAGCTGCATGAGCTGCTTGTAAATTTTGGAGATTAATCCTTTGTCAGTTGCTTCATTTGCAAATGTTTTCTCCCATTCTGAGGGTTGTCTTTTGGTCTTGTTTATGGTTTCCTTTGCTGTGCAAAAGCTTTTAAGTTTCATGAGGTCCCATTTGTTTATTTTTGTGCTTATTTCCATTTCTCTAGGAGGTGGGTCAGAAAGGATCTTGCTGTGATTTGTGTCATAGAGTTCTGCCTATGTTATATGGCTGCTCTTTAAAGAGCTGGAGTGATGAAGGGATTTGGCAATCCTCTGACCTCCACTCCTAAGACTAAAACAGAAGCCTTTTTAATGTAACCTGAGATTTACCCTAGTGTGAATTTTACTCACAGCTATTAGCAGAATGCCAGGAGCTGCATGCTTTGAAAGGAAGGCAGTGAGTATTAATGAAGAGTGAGAGTGCTTCATTTTCCTTATTTTTTTCTGTTCAGTAAGAGGAAACTTGAAAAGCCAAAACTGAACATCAAAATTAGCCTCTTTCATTTTCCTCTCACGTTTCTGGAATACACATTAAGGATATGAGTACATTTTGTCTGTACATGTCCTCATATTTTTTTTTGTGAAGCATTTTAAACCAGGATTCTGTGCTTGGGTAACAGAGTTTGAACATAGGGAATGTGTAGCTTGTTGGAAAGGGGGAGTTAAATTGGCTGAGGTGGAAAGGCAGAGAGATCCTTATGTCAGAAAGCTCCCTAAAATAATAGCGCATATTCAGAATACCTTCCTGATGGAAGGAGATGATACACAGATCGCAGGAAATCCCTGCTGAGGAGGCCACGAAACCTCCCATAGAGCACAGAGATGGGTAGCTGTGTGCCTTGGTTGGTGGGGGCCGGAGGGGAATTCGCGGGACTGTTGTCCTTCATGGAACGTGTCCCTACACTGCTGCTGCCTGTAAGTTAGGAGGCAAAGCAGCAGGAAAACCCGGCCTTCGTGTCTTTCAAACCTTTCTGGTGAGCGGAAAGTGGCTCCTGGGGGATAGGAGCTTCCCTTCAGTCTCTTCGGCTTCAGGAGACCTGCTTGGTCCTTCTCACAGCTCTTCCCTGGTCCCTTCCCTCCCTTCACACACCACAGCGGAGGGGCTGGCCCTGTGCTTCCTGGCTGTCCAGAAAGGGCTTCCTCCTTCCTGCAGCTGAAGTCACCTTGTGCTGCTCTGAGGATCCAGGTAGCTGCTTGCCGAGGGAGCTAAGTGGTCCCAGCCCCGTCCCAGCGGAGTGGAGCGGGGAGCCGGGGCTCCATCTCCAGGTCTGAGGTGTCTGAAAGGCCGGCTGTCTCTGGTCTCGTGTGTGTGGAGGGGACGCGAGGGCCAGGACGGGTGGTGGGATGAGGTGAGGCATGGCAATGGGGAAGTACCCAGAGCAAAACAGTCTCAGGAATGCTTTCCATAACATCCTTAGAGCCGCCAGAGAACTGTCCGGGGTAATCAGGAGATAGCAGTAATTATACAACGCATTTTCCTGAAACTGCACTTGAGTGATGTGACTTTGGACACAGGGTTCCTTCCAGAGTGTCTTTCCTTTCATTCCAAATCAACACCGATGGGATAAGAAAATTATTAAGTACAGCCTTATTCAGCAAGGGCTTGTAAGACCCTCGGAGTGATAGTTAGAATCTCTGTTTTCTTTAAAAGGCAACTTTGTCTAATGCTCTAGGGATTTGTCGTGGGGGGGAGATTATCGCTTTTATTTTTGGTTTGGATTCTCCCATTTTTTTTTCCTGGAGAAAGTTGTGTATGAAAAGTGCTTTCTCTTCCATTTAACTTCTTGTTAAAATGTTTAGGCAGCAAATATTAAACCACAAGT
Source organism: Leucopleurus acutus (assembly GCF_964270905.1). NCBI lineage: Eukaryota > Metazoa > Chordata > Mammalia > Artiodactyla > Delphinidae > Leucopleurus > Leucopleurus acutus. The sequence continues at coordinate 85,124,499 of NC_139153.1, read as the reverse complement.
CTTAAATACGCAGCTCCATTTCTAGAGAGGCCGTTACCTCTAGAGAGGTTTCTAAATCCACGACCCTCCACCTCACCCTGATTGTCATTTCTGTCCCCCAGCTGCTTATCAGGCATCTCCACAAGGATGTCCCCACGCACCTCACACTTCGTATGTCCCAAACGGAACTTCTTACTGTTTCCCCTAAAACCTCCCCGTATTGGATAGTCTATCTCAGTGAGTGGCTTCTTCATTTACATAGTCTCCCGAGTGAAAAGCTGAGCTGCTTTGATTTCTTGTTCCTTACTTGCCCATCTAATTAGTTGCCAAGCTCTTTTGCTTCTGTCTTAATAGCTCTTTGGTCCTTTGTCTTTCTTCTCACTTGCCCAGTGCAGCATCTTTCTAGCTAGTTTCTCTGTCTCTAGTTCTTGCCCTTCCAACGGATCTTCCGTACTGTCACCAGAATTATCTTTCCATAATTCACATAGTCTCTATTCCTTGCCTAAGTTCTTTTTTTTTTTTTTGCGGTACGCGGGCCTCTCACTGTTGTGGCCTCTCCCGTTGCGGAGCACAGGCTCAGCGGCCATGGTTCACGGGCCCAGCCGCTCCGTGGCATGTGGGATCCTCCCGGACTGGGGCACGAACCCGTGTCCCCCGCATCGGCAGGCGGACTCTCAACCACTGCGCCACCAGGGAAGCCCCTTGCCTAAGTTGTTTAATGGCTATCCTTCCTGATAAAATCCAAAATGTGTAGCCTGGCATAGAAAACCACTGCCGTCTTGCCCCATAGTCCAGCCTGTTGTTGAACACATCAGCCTCTTTTATATTTTCATGCCTTTTATATAGGCTTCTAATCCTGACAGACTCCCACTCCAAAAGACATAGCCCAAATATGTGAAGAGTTCCCCATCAGTCAAGAGTTTATGTTTCCGTAGAACGTTGTGATTACTGCCTATACTACCACATATCACATCGTGTTATAATTGTTTGTTTACACATTTATACATTCAGTGAATATTTATTGACTTTCTACTTATATGCTAGGCAGAGTGCTAAGTGTTGGGGCCCAACAGTGAATATGGTCCCTGACCACATGGAACTTACATTGGGAAGTTGCATTACTTACACCGGGAAAGAAACCCCCTAAAAAAGAAGAATGAGAAATGGTGTAAGATCAGGCTGGAAACACAGGCCCTGGTCAGTTTATATAGAGACTCCTGGTAAAGAGTTTGGAATTTAGTAGAATTCCACTAGGAAGTCAGTGTAAGATTGTAAGTGAGGAAAGACACGGTTCCTTGTATATTTTATGGAAATTATTTTTGCTTCTAGATAGAGTGGGTTGCGAAGGGGAACGAGTAGAAGTAGAAAGCTAATTTGGAAATTATCAAAGCTAATTTGAAAGCTGATAGCTAAAGGTACTGCTATTAGAGATAAAGATGAGAGCGACAGTAGATTTATTAAGATTTATTTTGGATATAAGACATGATGATGGATTAGGTAGGTAGGTGACCGCAATGAGGAAAGGGAGGAACCAAGGATGGCTCTTAGGTTTCTGATTTAATAACTTAGTGACTGACACTACTTTTCAGTGAGGTGAAGAGGGCCTAGAGTAGGGTGGGGCAAGTTTTTTTTGGGGAAAAATTACCAACCATTTTGTTGTACGCATGCAAAATTTGAAATCTGGGGCATCTAGGTGGGGAAATCAGATAGGCAGTTAGATACGCTTGGAGGAGAGGTCCAAGTCTGGAGATGTAGCAAATGTGAGAGTCATTAGTGTAAAGAGGGTCTTGAATTCATGACTGTTGATAAGATCACCTGGAGAGAGATGTGGACCTAGAAGAGAAAATGTCCCAACATTCAGAGGTCAAGCAAAAGAGGAAGAACCGCAAAGGGAGCTGGGTTATTACTCTAGTAGGAAACCAGATTTTTTGGTGGATTCCAGTGGGAAAGCAGAGCCTGGGAGAATTTTCTGGAGGAAGGAGTGGGTGATTGCAGAATGCTACTGGGCATTGAATAAGCCAAGGGCAGAGAGGTTTCCAGTGGACTGGCACCGTGAAGGGCACAGATGATCTTGACCAGAGCAGTTCACATTTTTTGATTGGGAGAGGCAGACTGCCGTGGCTGTAGGATGAACTCAGATGTGAGAATGTGGATGTGGTATGTGTAGAAAACTAAGTAGAGAAATTTAGCTATGACGGGTATGAGGAATTTCAGGGAACTTCCGTTTGGTACTCAGGATGGGAGATATTAAAGTATATGACTGTAACAAGGGGAATGATCTAGTAGAAAGAGATTGTTGCTGGAGACATTGGTAATAAACCAGCAATATCCTTGGGAAGGTAAGAGGGGTACAAGACACACCTGACCTTCCTTCTACCCTGGGCGCTGCTTGAGCAAAGGCCAAATTTTTTTCTTAATCTTAAGTCCCTAGCCTTTGGCACATAGTAGATAGTCACCGAGGTTTTGGATGAGCACATCCATTTTGTGCTTCCTCTGTGCCTAGTACATTGTTGGGAGAGGTGCCCTGGGAGTGTATAGAACTTACAAGATGGTAGCTCTGCCCTCAAACCATGGACTCTTGAGCTGAAAGTGATTGGGTGTAAGTGGGCGGTGAGTGAGTGGAGGCTGGCTGTGCAGAGGACATCTACCTGGAAAGGATGGAGAGAATTTATAGGAAAGGGTAGGGAAAGGAGAGGCAGTTCAAATGAATATACCAGCATGGAAGACGGTATAGATTATAATTTAGAAAATGACTGGGCAGAGAATTTAAATAAACATACTTGACTTTCATTTCGCTTTCTTACCCAACATGCACAGTTAGCTTGTCCAAATAAACTCTTAATATTTTGTGACTTGCATGTTCTGCCTTTACTCGTGAAGTTCCTTAGATTGTATTACATGAAGTTGGCCGGGAAAATGTATAATTCTATTGGTGTTGGTTATTGTGACTAGAGAGAGTGGAAGGAGGAGGTAATCATACCCTTTCTTCTACGTTCCTAGTAGTCAACGCTGTCAGGAAGGGAAATAGATCCTTTACGTAAACGATATAGAACACGCAAAAGAAAACAGGTCCCCGGTAACGTCATACGACCTGCTCGTAGTAAGTTGGAGAATATGATACTGTATTTGGAATTCTCAAGCCTTGCTTGAGTCATTTGTCCCATCAAATGTATTACCTGAGCCCGTCGTGGGGCCCTTGGGTCCTTAGCCCTCACCTCCTTCCTTACCCAGGTAGAGCCTGATCATCGGGGAAACGTCTGATGAGCGGGTATCAGAAACTGGGTGAATCAGGAGGACAGACACAGCCAGGGCCTCAGTTAACGTAATACGTTCTTGAATAACCTAAGGTTGGCTGTATATATTATAAATGAAATGATAACCTGCCAGGACCTGAATTTCTGGTTTTAAATATAATTTTGAAATAACATCCATGATCAAAATCAAATATATAAAAATAGTATATATCTCTATAAAATATAACCAATCCCCTTGACTATAGTCAAGAGAATGCTGGTAGGAAAAAAAAATGAAGAATTTTAATTAAAATTAAGTTTTTACACCTAGAATCTTCACCTCCCTGCTACAGGTATGTGTTAGGATGTTTCTCTCTCCCTCTCTCCCTCTCTTCCCTCACAGAGTGCCATTTCCCTGCCACGCCCCCCCCCTCATTAAATAAGGAAAGTTTATTTTAAAATATAGAGAAAATGTAAAGGTTCAAGAAGAAAATTTAAATTTAAAAATCAGATCACCATTAGCATTGTTTTGTCAACGTTCTCATCTTTGCTGTGTGATAGTCACTATCACTGGAGGCCTCATCTCTAAGGCAGTGATATTGGGAGGAAACTAGGGAAATACTTGTAGCCCAAGTGTTGTTTAGTCTGTTTCACAGAGATGTCTGTAATGGCAGTTCCCTTCAGGAAGCTGTTTTGTGTTACGACCTTTAGCTTTTCTAATACCAAGAACCCTGGCTGTTCTCCAAAACCAAGCTAGATTTTTTTTTTTTCATATTAAATTAAATCATTAGGGCGAGTTAGAACTAATTTAGAAAATGTTTACTAGAGAACATAGATGAGTGAAATGTTTCCTGCCATCTAAGAGTTTCTTGTCTAAAGGTAGTGTAGGAAAGTTCCACAGATAATATCATGAAGAGAGTGAAATATCCTCAGATTTCAGAGAAGGGAATGTTCCATGTAACTTGGGATGTCAAGAAAATAATGTTTGATTTGTGTCCGTTTTCCTCTTTGTTTTGAGAGGTGGGCTTTTGTTGGGGGTGAGCTCCAGGGAGAGTTCTGTGCGGGAAATGGCAGAGGTTGGAGGCTGGAGGCAGAGGCGAGGGCAGGTGCAGCTGTAACTTAACTTGCCTTAGGAGGACAGCAGCCAGCCTAAAGCAGTTAGAATTGGGAGCCTGCAGATATCACTGTGAGACAAAGGTAAGGCACACCTGGAGAGGCCCTGAATAAAAGCCTCTGGGATAGGCAGTAGGGAGCTAGTGAAGGCTTTTGAACTTTAGAATGAAATGACAGCTACACTTAAGGGAGAGTCAGTCTTGTAGCACTGATTTATGAACCTGGGGGAAGAGAGCCTCCAGGTGGAACTAGAAGGTGTCAGATTGTCTGGTTACTTTAGGGGGCGAGGCTCTTGGCAAGTTAATGCACTTCTCAATGCCTCAGTGTCCTCCTCTGTAAAATGGGAATAATGATACTCATGCAGTTTTGTGAGGATTAAATTAACTCGTCCTGACTGCTTAACAAGTGCTCCACAAGTCTTAAGCTGTATAGCCCGTTGCTGTTCTTACCCAGAGGCCCTGGAATGAAAGCCTCCACTGTTGGAAAGGAAATGGGTGACATCCGTAGGGGATTTATTTGATGTTTATGATTCTTTATTATTATTATATGTTTCTATGTAAGTTGGTTGCATTTCTCTAATTTGATTCTTTGCTGTTAAATGTGGCTCATAATACCTTTTTAGGTGACAGAACAGTAACCTTCTAACATGATTTTCTTCTAGGCTTTCATCATATTGGATTATTCTTTCACGTATGTGACAATATGAAAGTTGGCTGGGTACTAGTGTCGGTATGTTAGGACAGTGCGTCTTTACTACGATGATAAAAATGGAATTGCAAATCCCTTTTCAAGTCGAAAGCCGGTTAAGTATGAAAAGGTGAGGTTATTATAAGTGAAGAGAAGTGGGAAAATAGAAGTTTATGGTTAAACAACAGAAAGGTGCTTTACAGGCTGTGGCAGTTTCTCTATTTCTCTAAAGCAGTAGGTAGCACTGTGTGGTGTGGTTTACGTCAATAAAACGTGTCCTCTTCTGGCGACAGCTGCCATATGGTGGTATAGGATGAGCACTGGAATTGAATTTTTGATAAACCAATTAATTTACCTGGATTAAAATAATTTGCAGATTTTTTTCCCACGTCAACAGTTTAAGCATGAGATTTGCATAGAGAGCGGGCATGCTTGTCACCGAGTTCACTGTTCTTACCACATACAACTATTTTCTGAGTCTTGTGTAAATTAAATGCACATAATGGAAATGTAGTTGGTTCAGCTGTATAGTGCCGCGTGTTAGTGAGAGGCAGGATGTACGTATCTGTTTGCTAGGATTTTGGTTTACCTCTTAGGGCACTTACTCTGCCAGCAACTCCTTTGTCTGTTTGTGTCTGACACACACGCGCTCTTTTTGTGTGTGTGTGTGTGTGTGTGTGTGTGAGCAGGTGCCCTGTGGCGCATACACAGATGGCTCTTTGCTGTTATTTAGCTACAGGCAGAACTCATGTGGGGTAGATTTTTCTTTTCCTCATTGTCTCTGTCTAGTGTTAGAAAACATAAGAAACAGTTGCCGCCTTCTGGAAGTTTAGTTCTTATGACTTTACCTCTTATGTAAATAAATGCACTTGTTTCATGATACTCCTTTAGTTCCTGATACCTAATTCTTTTTTCTTCCTGAAAAAAGAAAGATGAAAACTGTTACAGAAGGGGAGCTACTTGGAGAAGCTCAGACTGATACTTTTGAAGGGTGGTTTGAAGTTTAGGGAAAATGCCAGGTGTAACCACCTCACAGCAGGGCCCTGTTCACGTGGATGTCTACACTGGCCGCTTCCCTCTCCAGATGATTTCCTCCTACTTCTGAGTGTGACTGTCCAGTGCTGTTTCTGGAGTAAAATTAGGCTCTGGTTTCTGCACCTGCCATAAGGATTAGTTTATTCCTCCCTATAATCCTAGACAGCCACCTTCCTATTCTTAATCCTACCAGCTTCCTGCCTTATTTTCTGTCTGTTTTGGACTAGCTCAACTTCATCCTGTGTGTTATTGAAACAACATGCCCTACAGTTCAGCTGAAATAAAGCAAGAATTTTAGCAGAGAAATGTGATCTCAGATGAAGTCAGACATAAATCCAGCTTGGTGTGTCCAAGGTTTAGTTAATTCATCTGTGGAAATGCATCTGCTTCCAACCACTCTGCTCCTTCTTTACATAATATCCGGCTTCGCTGTCTTGTAGCCAGAGAATAATGCCACTGCGATACCAGAATGATGGTATTGAACTGCGATGAACCATTCCGAATTGCGGGATTCTGTAATATCACTTTCATGATGAACATCTTCTTTAACCCACAGTTGTCCCCAAATTAAGCACTTTTAGAATGATGAGAGTTAATCATATGTGTGTTCAGGTAAAACAGAAAAATCATGTTGCATTTGTAGATGTCATGCACTTACACAAGAATTTGAAGGGATCACTGATAATTGACATCAATTGGTAATACCTGCTTATGCTTCAGTCATAAAAATTATAAAGAAGTAGGAGTATTTTTCAATGCTAGCGGAATGCTTGTATTTAAATGCTTGGGTATGTATTTGAAGTTTTTTCTAGGAGTAGAACAGGCCAGCCAGGCAACTTGCCAGGCTCTGGCACATTTTATCTGGAATATTCATCCAATCAGAAAGTGGAAATAATTGGGACCATTCTCTTCCAGTACAATACAAGGTGATGGAAATTCATGAGGATAAACATTATACACATAGCCAAAGTGCTTTAAATCATTAAAGAAAGATTAAAATGATGTTCAGTGTGACTTACTATGTTTATTTCACCACTTTGCACCCAGGGCCTGTCATGGTCCTGGGTGATTTCGACCTGCCAGCAGCCTTCCTCACAGCCCGTGACCCCTCCACCCCGCTTTACCCTTGATGGTCACACCCTACGCCTTGTCATCTCCTGGAACGGCTTCTCTTGGGGTGAAATCATCATTTAGTCATCTCTCTCGGACCACAGCCTCTAGTCTTTCACTTTCTCTCCCTTGGCGGTACCCATACTTGGACTTCTGGGGGGCCTCCAGGCCATGGATCCCTTGGCTTTCCCCTTGTTTCCATCTCCTTCCTGCCTTCCCTTCCTTTCCTGACCGCCAAGCCCCATGGTGTCCATCACTTCAGTGGGGCCCTGTCAGTATCCCCCACTCCTTCTGTCCCCACTGTTTTTCTGGCTCGCCTGCCTGGAAAGCCTGCATCCGTGCAGCAAGCCAACTGCCCTTTCTCCACACACATTTGGGCTGCTGGGAGCTGTAGGAGAAGATCACACAGCTGTTCAGCTTGGTACCACCACCAATTCATGACGTTCACTCTCACTGGGCTCTTAACGGCCCGGGAAGTTCTTTTTAATTTCTCAAGCTATTTTATCTCTTTATTTCCCAAGTTTGCCCCAGGCTTATCCCCCACCCCTGTAGCAGTTTGTCTGCAGTGCTGTCTGATCATCTTATACTCCCTGTGTAGCCTTTCTGTGGCTCCTCATTGCCCTGAGAATAAAATCCCAACCCCTTCCTTTGACCTCTGAGGCTCACTGTGACCTGGTTCCTACTTAGCTCCTAGATTCCTGTTATCCCCTCCCTATCACACGTTATTTGCTAACTGATTTGAACTGTGTTCAGTCTCTGGAAAGCACAGGCTCCCTAGGAGTTGTAGTCCAGGGGAAGAGATAGTAAAAGGAACAGCTCTTCCAGTATGAAATGCCCAGTTTCTTGATGGACATTTGTACCAGTTGTACTATGGAAGGAGAGAAGAGGAGGTTGGTACTTTAATTCCTTGAAAATTAGTAATTTATATTTAGTGTACACATAATCTAATAAATTAGGTAATTTATTGAGTGGAACACACCATTTTCTATTCTAATAAAATCTAATGTGAAAGAACTAAACATGGAGAATATTTATGTTGTGAGATATCTTTAGCTTACAAATGGGCGTTAAATAAAGGGCTTTATTATTAAGTTCCTATAGCTCTCCAGCTCCTAGTACTCAAAAAATGGAATTATATTTACCAAAATTGAAGTGATACCCATCTTTTTTTTTTTTTTTTCTTTCTTTGCTGCGTCGGGTCTTACTTGCGGCACGTGGGATCTTCGCTGAGGCATGCGGGATCTTTTGTTGCAGTGCCTGGGCTTCTCTCTAGTTGTGGTGTGCGGGTTCCAGAGCACACGGGCTCTGTAGTTTGCGGCACGCGGGCTCTCTAGTTGAGGTGTGTGAGCTCAGTAGTTGCGGCGCGCAGGCTTAGTTGCCCCGCGGCATGTGGGATCTTAGTTCCCTGACCAGGGATGGAAGCCGCATCCCCTGCACTGGAAGACGGATTCTTTACCACTGGACCACCAGGGAAGTCCCGAAACCCATGTTTGTTTAAAAAAAAAATGGTGTATCACAAATTTCTGAGTGCATTTCAGAAAACTTGAGTTTTGAAATGTCTCGTTGTTTTTGTTGATCTTACAGGAGAATCATGAAAAAAGTCTGCATGGAGCCATCTGAGCGACTGGCCGGTCTCCAGGCTCTGTGGGACAGCCAGACTGTGGCCGAGCAGGGCCCCTGTGGTGAGCATGCATTTTAAAACCGAAAAATAAATGGCTGGATGGCCGCCGTTTTGCCAGGAAGCTAAGTCTATTCCCAGCGTGCTACCGTAAAGGTACAATTACTTTTAAGGTGTAATTAGCACCGCACAGACTTTAGATTGGTGGACAAGCATCCTATATTTAAGCTATATTGCATCCTGCTATGTACTTACTGTAGAACAGGGGGGAGAATCTTTGCTGTTTTCCCAAAAGGAGAGAATAATCAGCACTGTCAACATCGGCCATATTTAAGCTGTTAAATTTTAACTTAAAAAACATTTAGTCGAAAACCTGTCACATTTCTATTGTATCATTCAGGTGGCTTTTCTCAGATGTATGCCTGTGTTTGTGACTGGCTTGGATTTTCATACAGGGAAGAAGTACAATGGGTAAGTGTATCTGTACGCATGCACACACACACTTTCTCACGCACACACCTGGAGAATATTCCAGTATTTGACTGGCTTATTTCGCTCTCTCTCTCTTTTTCCCCCCACCATTCATTGCTTGCTTAACATCTTCCTTCCTCAGATTACATAAAAATCTGCCTGTGTCATTGTCTGATTCTCTTTGCATCTCTCTTGCTTCCCTGATCCTCTACGGGGACTGTTTATATGACTGAATTATGTTTCAAATAGGATGTGGATACAATTTATCTGACACAAGACACCAGGGAATTGAATTTACAAGACTTCAGTCATCTTGACCACAGGTAAGCTGCTTTCTTTCCTTTCTTTCACTTCTGATTTTGCTTTCAGAGCTGCCCTTGTCTGTCGGTACTTATAAGTGTACATTATCTCCAGAGAATCCTTTTTTTATAAGGGGAATCAGGAGAGCCTAAGAATCTCTAGATTTTGCCTTTTAAGTAAGAGTTTCCAGTGTGTTTATCACTACGACTGGTTTGGGACGGGGGTGCATGAGTGTACCTCAAGTCCGGGATTTACACTTAAAAACTGTGGAAACAATTTAATTCTTAGGTTCTTATGCCAGCCCACAAATCTATTTAATCTACCCTGTATATAAAATACAGTACTATTTTGCCTAATTGCCGTTTAGAACATTTTTCTATAAGGGAACTTTATGCTAAATCCTAACAAATGACTTTACAATTCCTTTATTGGGACTGGCTAGGGTTTATATGCCTATATTGGTGGAAATCAGTTTGCCAATATCTACCTTACGGTAGTGGTAATAAAACACTGAAGCCTGTTACAAGTTATTTGAGAGACTTGTAGGTTTTAAGATGTCGACTTTACTATATGTAGGGCTGTGGCTTGTGTGATCAGGCCCCGGAGAAGAAACTTCATTCCGTTCCCCTTCTCTCTGTAAGAGCAGACCTAGCGAAGTGATTCTGATACCTGACAAAGCTGAGCTTTGCAACCCCCCTCTCACCCCACCCCCCTGCCCCTGGCAAGTCTTTGTGGTCATCTATCCCGGCCTATCTCCTTAACCCTGGAGATGCTGCTACTTATTTTAGGTGGGCAGATATGATAGCTCCATCGCAATGAATCCCAGCTTGAGAAATCTTTTCTCTCTGTTTGGAATGCAGAGAGAGAAATCTGAGATTCCAGGTGTACCTTTCATGCCATTTGGACGATTGGAATTGTAGACAGGACGGTTGCCTCTTTTTACCACCAGCATCTTGCCCCCAAAATACCATTTCAAATTATTTTTCCACTTACCTGGCAGGGAGTCCAAAATTGTAGCAGAGTCCCCAGAGAGTTCTGGCCACTGAATTGAACAAAGAAAAAGTGTGCTGGATGGATATGGCCTTTGTGCACAGCCTGGGTCTACGGTGGATGGTGAAGCAGGCTCAGCTGTGTCTGTAGATGTGGCTAAAGCCTAAAGCCCCCAGTTCTCAAGCTCAGATTTGATTCCTTTTTGTGGAACAGGGAGTTTTGTCTTGCTTAGAGCCGTTCTCCCTCTTCCTATATTTGAGGGAATGTCATACTCCCGTTTAGGGAACATGTTTCCTGTGTAGATCATGAAAAAGTGCACTGAGAAACGTAAAGGGAAGATATTTTATTTTGTAAATATTTTTCAATAAAAACAAAATTATATGTAGAATAAGATAAGAGTAGGTAGGCCTACAGTATCCAGTCTCAATGTTTTGGGTCCCAGAATCTCTTTATAGTCTTAAAAATGGTTGCATTGTTCATGTGGGTTTTATCTTATGGTATTTATCATATTGGAAATTAAAACCAAAAACAGTTTATTAAGTCCTTTAAAAATAATGTTAGTAAACCTATAACATGCTAATATAGATACCTTTTTTTTTTTTTTTTTTTTTTTTGTGGTATGCGGGCCTCTCACTGCTGTGGCCTCTCCCGTTGCGGAGCACAGGCTCCGGACGCGCAGGCTCAGCGGCCATGGCTCACGGGCCCAGCTGCTCTGCGGCATGTGGGATCCTCCCGGACTGGGGCACGAACCTGAGTCCCCTGCATCGGCAGGCGGACTGTCAACCACTGCGCCACCAGGGAAGCCCTATATACCATTTTTATAAAAAATAACTATTTTCCAAAAGAAAAATCAGTCAGCAAGAAAAGTGGCATCAGTTTACATTTTTGGCAGATCACTTTGTTTTTTCTTTTATTTTTTTTAACAACTTTGTAATTGCTTTAAAATGGTGTGTCAGTTTCTGCTTTATAACAAAGTGAATCAGTTATATGTATACATATGTCCCCATATCTCTTCCCTCTTGCATCTCCCTCCCTCCCACCCTCCCTATCCCACCCCTCTAGGTGGTCACAAAGCACCGAGCTGATCTCCCTGTGCTATGCGGCTGCTTCCCACTAGCTAGCTATTTTGGTAGTGTATATATGTCCATGCCACTCTCTCACTTTGTCCCAGCTTACCCTTCCTCCTCCCCATATCCTCAAGTCCACTCTCTAGTAGGTCTGCATCTTTATTCCCAACTTGCCACTAGGTTCTTCTGACCATTTTCTTTTTCCTTTCCTTTTTTTTTTTTTAGATTCCATACATATGTGTTAGCACACGGTATTTGTTTTTCTCTTTCTGACTTACTTCACTCTGTATGACAGTCTCTAGGTCCATCCACCTCACTACAAATAACTCAGTTTCATTCCTTTTTATGGCTGGGTAATATTCCATTGTATATATGTGCCACATCTTCTTTATCCATTCACCTGTTGATGGACACTTAGGTTGCTTCCATGTCCTGGCTATTGTAAATAGAGCTGTAATGAACATTTTGGTACATGACTCTTTTTGAACGATGGTTTTCTCAGGGTATATGCCCAGTAGTGGGATTGCTGGGTCATATGGTAGTTCTATTTGTAGTTTTTTAAGGAACCTCCATACTCTTCTCCGTAGTGGCTGTACCAATTCACATTCCCACCAGCAGTGCAAGAGTGTTCGCTTTTCTCCACACCCTCTCCAGCATTTATTGTTTGTAGATTTTTTGATGATGGCCATTCTGACCGGGGTGTGAGATGATATCTCATTGTAGTTTCGATTTGCATTTTTCTAATGATTAATGATGTTGAGCATTCTTTCATGTGTTTGTTGGCAGTCTGTGTATCTTCATTGGAGAAATGTCTATTTAGGTCTTCTGCCCATTTTTGGATTGGGTTGTTTGTTTTTTTGTTATTGAGCTGCATGAGCTGCTTGTAAATTTTGGAGATTAATCCTTTGTCAGTTGCTTCATTTGCAAATGTTTTCTCCCATTCTGAGGGTTGTCTTTTAATATTGTTTATGGTTTCCTTTGCTGTGCAAAAGCTTTTAAGTTTCATAGGTCCCATTTGTTTATTTTTGTTTTTATTTACGTTTCTCTAGGGGGTGGGTCAAAAAGGATCTTGCTGTGATTTATGTCACAGTGTTCTGCCTGTTGTTTTCCTCTAAGAGTTTGATAGTGTCTGGCCTTACATTTAGGTCTTTAATGCATTTTGAGTTTATTTTTGTGTATGGTATTAGGGAGTGTTCTAATTTCATTCTTTTACATGTAGCTGTTCAGTTTTCCCAGCACCACTTATTGAAGAGACTGTCTTTTCTCCACTGTATATTCTTGCCTCCTTTATCAAAGATAAGGTGACCATATGTTTGTGGGTTTATCTCTGGGCTTTCTATCCTGTTCCATTGATCTATCTTTCGTTTTTGTGCCAGTACCATATTGTCTTGATTACTGTTGCTTTGTAGTGTAGTCTGAAGTCAGGGAATCTGATTCCTCCAGCTCCGTTTTCCTTCTCAAGATTGCTTTGGCTATTCGGGTCATTTGTGTTTCCATGCAAACTGAAATTTTTTGTTCTAGTTCTGTGAAAAATACCATTGGTAGTTTGACAGGGATTGCATTGAATCTGTAGATTGCTTTGGGTAGTATAGTCATTTTCACAATGCTGATTCTTCCAGTCCAAGAACATGGTATATTTCTCCATCTATTTTTATCACCTTTAATTTCTTTCATCAGTGTCTTACAGTTTTCTGCATACAGGTCTTTTGTCTCCTTAGGTAGGTTTATTCCTAGATATTTTATTCTTTTTGTTGCAGTGGTAAATGGGAGTGTTTTCTTAATTTCACTTTCAGATTTTTCATCATTAGTGTATAGGAATGCAAGAGATTACTGTGCATTAATTTTGTATCCTGCTACTTTACCAAATTCATTGATTAGCTCTAGTAGTTTTCTGGTAGCATCTTTAGAATTCTCTATGGATAGTATCATGTCATCTGCAGACAGTGACAGCTTTACTTCTTCTTTTCCAATTTGGATTCCTTTTCTTTCTCTTCTCTGATTCCTGTGGCTAAAACTTCCAAAACTCTGTTGAATAATAGTGGTGAGAATGGGCAACCTTGTCTTCTTCCTGATCTTAGTGGAAATGGTTTCAGTTTTTCACCACTGAGGACGATGTTGGCTGTGGGTTTGTCATATATGACCTTTATTATGTTGAGGAAAGATCCCTCTATGCCTACTTTCTGGAGGGTTTTTATCATAAATGGGTGTTGAGTTTTGTCGAAAGCTTTCTCTGTATCTATTGAGATCACATGGTTTTTCTCCTTCAATTTGTTAATATTGTGTATCACGTTGATTGATTTGTGTATATTGAAGAATCCTTGCATTCCTGGGATAAACCCAACTTGATCATGGTGTATGATCCTTTGAATGTGCTGTTGGATTCTGCTTGCTAGTATTTTGTTGAGGATTTTTGCATCTATGTTCATCAGTGATATTGGCCTGTAGTTCTCTTTCTTTGTGACATCTTTGTCTGGTTTTGGTATCAGAGTGATGGTGGCCTCGTAGAATGAGTTTGGGAGTGTTCCTTCTTCCGCTATATTTTGGAAGAGTTTGAGAAGGATAGGTATTAGCTCTTCTCTGAATGTTTGATAGAATTTGCCTGTGAAGCCATCTGGTCCTGGGCTTTTGTTTGTTGCAAGATTTTTAATCACATTTTCAATGTCAGTGTTTGTGATTGGTCTGTTCATATTTTCTGTTTCTTTCTGGTTCAGTCCTGGAAGGTTGTGCATTTCTAAGAATTTGTCCATTTCTTCCCGGTTGTCCATTTTATTGGCATAGAGTTGCTTGTAGTAATGTCTCATGACCTTTTGTATTTCTGCAGTGTCAGTTGTTACTTCTCCTTTTTCATTTCTAATTCTGTTGATTTGAGTCTTCTCCCTTTTTTTCTTGATCAGTCTGGCTAATGGCTTATCAATTTTATCTTCTCAAAGAACCAGCTTTTAGTTTTATTGATCTTTGCTATCATTTCCTTCATTTCTTTTTCATTTATTTCTGATCTGATCTTTATGATTTCTTTCCTACTGCTAACTTTGGGGTTTTTTGGTTCTTCTTTCTCTAATTGCTTTAGGTGTAAGATTATGTTGTTTATTTGAGATGTTTCTTGTTTCTTAAGGTAGGCTTGTATAGCTATAAACTTCCCTCTTAGAACTGCTTTTGCTGCATCCCATAGGTTTTGGGTAGTTGTGTTTTCATTGTCATTTGTTTCTAGGTATTTTTTGATTTCTTCAGTGATCTCTTGGTTATTAAGTAGTATGTTGTTTATCCTCCATGTTTTTGTATTTCTTACAGATTTTTTCCTGTAATTGATATCTAGTCTCATAGCGCTGTGGTCAGAAAAGATACTTGATACGATTTCAATTTTCTTAAATTTACCAAGGCTTGATTTGTGACCCAAGGTATGATCTATCCTGGAGAATATTCCATGAGCACTTGAGAAGAATGTGTATTCTGTTGTTTTTGGATGGAATGTCCTATAAATTGTCCTATCAATTAAGTCCATCTTGTTTAATGTATCATTTAAAGCTCGTGTTTCGTTATTTATTTTCATTTTGCATGCTCTGTCCATTGGTGAAAGTGGGGTGTTAAATTCCCCTACTATGATTGTGTTACTGTCGATTTCCCCTTTTATGGCTGTTAGTATTTGCCTTATGTATTGAGGTGCTCCTATGTTGGGTGCATAAATATTTACAATTGTTATATCTTCTTCTTGGATTGATCCCTTGATCGTTATGTAGTGTCCTTCTTTGTCTCTTGTAATAGTCTTTGTTTTAAAGTCTATTTTGTCTGATATGAGAATTGCTACTCCAGCTTTCTTTTGATTTCCATTGGCATGGAATATCTTTTTCCATCCCCTCACTTTCAGTCTGTATGTGTCCCTGGGTCTGAACTGGGTCTCTTGTAGACAGCATATATACAGCTCTTGTTGTTGTATCCATTCAGCCAGTCTGTTTGTTTTGGTTGGAGCATTTAATCCATTTCCATTTAAGGTAATTATCGATATGTATGTTCCTATTACCATTTTCTTAATTGTTTTGGGTTTATTATTGTAGGTCTTTTCCTTCTCTTGTGTTTTCTGCCTAGAGAAGTTCCTTTAGCATTTGTTATACAGCTGGTTTGGTGGTGCTGAATTCTGTTAGCTTTTGCTTGTCTGTTAAGATTTTAATTTCTCTGTCAAATCTGAATGAGATCCTTGCTGGGTAGAGTAATCTTGGTTGTAGGTTTTTCTCTTTCATCACGTTAAATATGTCCTGCCACTCCCTTCTGGCTTGCAGAGTTTCTGCTGAAAGATCAGCTGTTAACCTTATGGGGATTCCCTTATGTGTTACTTGTTCTTTTTCCCTTGCTTTTTAATATTTGTTCTTTGTATTTAATTTTTGATAGTTTGATTAATATGTGTCTTGGCGTGTTTCTCCTTGGATTTATCTTGTATGGGAATCTCTGTGCTTCCTGGACTTGATTAACTATTTTCTTTCCCATATTAGGGAAGTCTTCAACTATGATCTCTTCAAATATTTTCTCAGTCCCTTTCTTTTTCTCTTCTTCTTCTGGGACCCCTATAATTCTAATGTTGGTGCATTTAATGTTGTCCCAGAGGACTCTGAGACTGTCCTCTATTCTTTCCATCCTTTTTTCTTAATCTGCTCTGCAGTAGTTATTTCCACTATTTTATCTTCCAGGTCACTTATCCGTTCTTCTGCCTCAGTTATTCTGCTATTGATCCTTTCTAGAGAATTTTTAATTGCATTTATTGTGTTGTTCATCATTGTTTGCTTGCTCTTTAGTTCTTCTAGGTCCTTGTTAAACGTTTCTTGTATTTTCTCCATTCTATTTCCGAGATTTTGGAGCATCTTTATTATCATTAGTCTGAATTCTTTTTCAGGTAGACTGCCTATTTCCTCTTCATTTGTTAGGTCTGGTGGGGTTTTGCCTTGCTTCTTCAACTGCTGTGTGTTTCTCTGTCTTCTCATTTTGCGTAACTTACTGTGTTTGGAGTCTCTTTTCGCAGGCTGTAGGTTTGTAGTTCCTGTTGTTTTTGGTGTCTGTCTCCAGTGGCTAAGGTTGGTTCAGTGGGTTGTGTAGGCTTCCTGGTGGAGGGTACTAGTGCCTGTGTTCTGGTGGATGAGGCTGGATCTTGTCTTTCTGGTGGGCAGGTCCATGCCTGGTGGTGTGTTTTGGGATGTCTGTGGCCTTATTATGATTTTGGGCAGCCTCTCTGCCAATGGATGGGGTTGTGTTCCTGTCTTGCTAGTTGTTTGGCATAGCGTGTCCTGCACTGTAGCTTGCTGGTCGTTGAGTGGAGCTGGGTCTTGATGTTGAGATGGAGATCTCTGGGAGTTTTTCGCCATTTGATATTATGTGGAGCTGGGAGGTCTCTTGTGGACCAGTGTCCTGAACTTGGCTCTCCCACCTCAGTGGCACAGCACTGATGCCTGGCTGGAGCACCAAGAGCCTGTCCTCCACACGGCTGAGAATAAAAGGGAAAAAAGAAAGAAAGAAAGAAGATAAAGTAAAATAAAGTTATTAAAATAAAACATAATTATTAAGAAAGAAAATTTTTAAGTAAAAAAAAAAAAAACAAAAACGGACAGACAGAACCCTAGGACAAATGGTAAAAGCAAAGCTATACAGACAAAATCTCACACAGAAGCATACACATGCACACTCACAAAAAGAGAAAAAGGGGGAAAAAAATATATCGTTACTCCCAAAGTCCACCTCCTCAATTTGGGATCATTCGTTGTCTATTCAGGTATTCCACAGATGGCAGGGTACATCAAGTTGATTGTGGAGCTTTAATCCGCTGCTTCTGAGGCTGCTGGGGGAGATTTCCCTTTCTCTTCTTTGTTCTCACAGCTCCCAGGGTTCAGCTTTGGAATTTGGCCCCGCCTGTGCGTGTAGATCGCCTGAGGGCGTCTGTTCTTCGCTCAGACAGGACCGGGTTAAAGGAGCAGCTGACTGGGGGGCTCTGGCTCACTCAGGCCGGGGAGGGAGGGAGGGAGGGGCACGGAGTGCGGGGCGAGCCTGCGGCGGCAGAGGCCAGCGGGACGTTCCACCAGCCTGAGGCGCGCCGTGTGTTCTCCTGGGGAGGTTGTGCCTGGATCCCGGGACCCTGGCAGTGGCGGGCTGCACAGGCTGCCCGGAAGCGGGGTGTGGATAGTGACCTGTGCTCGCACACAGGCTTCTTGCCGGCGGCAGCAGCAGCCTTAGCGTCTCATGCCCGTCTCTGGATCCGCGCTTTTAGCCGCGGCTCGCGCCCGTCTTTGGAGCTCCTTTAAGCAGCGCTCTGAATCCCCTCTCCTTGCGCACCAGGAAACAAAGAGGGAAGAAAAAGTCTCTTGCCTCTTCGGCAGGTCCAGACTTTTACCCGGACTCCCTCCCGGCTAGCCGTGGTGCACCAACCCCCTGCAGGCTGTGTTCACGCCGCCAACCCCAGTCCTCTCCCTGCGCTCCGACTGAAGCCGGAGCCTCAGCTCCCAGCCCCCGCCCGCCCCGGCAGGTGAGCAGACAAGCCTCTCGGGCTGGTGAGTGCCGGTCGGCACCGATCCTCTGTGCGGGAATCTCTCCCCGCTTTGCCCTCCGCACCCCTGTTGCTGCGCTCTCCTTCGCGGCTCCAAAGCTTTTCCCCTCCGCCACCCGCAGTCTCCACCCCCGAAGGGGCTTCCTAGTGTGTGGAAACCTTTCCTCCTTCCCAGCTCTCTCCCACTGCTGCAGGTCCCGTCCCTATTCTTTGTCGCTGTTTTTTCTTTTTTCTTTTGCCCTACCTAGGTACGTGGGGAGTTTCTTGACTTTTGGGAGGTCTGAGGTCTTCTGCCAGCGTTCAGTAGGTGTTCTGTAGGAGTTTTTCCACATGTAGATGTATTTCTGATGTATTTGTGGGGAGGAAGGTGATCTCCGCGACTTACTCTTCCGCCATCTTGAAGCTCCACCAGTCTGGCAGATCACTTTGATTTCTTTTTAAAAAATATTTATTTATTTATTTATTTATTTATGCAGCACCGGATCTTAGTTGCTGTTTGCGGGATCTTAAGTTGCGGCATGTGGGATCTTTAGTTGTGGCATGCAAACTCCTAACTGTGGCATGCGGGGTCTAGTTCCCTGACCAGGGATCGAACCCGGGCCCCTGCATTGGGAACGCAGAGTCTTAGCCACTGGACCACCAGGGAAGTCCCATCAAGGACATTCTTAAATGAAATGGATGTTTGTTTGTGTGGTGGTATAGAATACAGTGATGACTAGCACAGTTTGATGCTACTGCCTTGGTTTGTGCTAAGACACCAACAGTTTTTGCCACCATGGCTTTTGCACCATCCATGTAATGTCAACATGATATAAAGGACAAATTTGTTTTAATATTAGTATAAAAATTGTTTTGAACTTGTGAACCTCTAAGTGAGTGTCAGGGTCCCGCAGGGGTCCATGGACCATACTTGGAGAACAGCTGGTCTGTAGGAGTGAAGACATGTAGGGCAGCCTGAGGTGTTTCTCCAGCTTTCCTTCGTATACTCGTCATGATTTTTACACTGTTAATAGATTATGCGTGGCATCAGTGCTAAAGTTTCCAGTTAATCCCCTGTGCTTAATTTGTTGATTAAACTATATCTAGAGAAGCTCCTAAATACAGTTACTTGAACTATGTAAAATCGAGAAACTCTGTCCAAACTTAGAATTCTCCCATGGGTAGATTTTTCCTAATTTCTCAGCTGGAGAATTTTTATTTCATCAGTGAACACCACATTAATGGGGTGGACTATCATCATCTGCTTTTCTTACTTCATTAAGGGCTAGAAGGACTTTTCCATTCCTGAGACTCTAGATCAGAAGTTGGAAATATTTTCTGTAAAGGGCCAGATAGTAAATATCTCAGGCTTTATGAGACAGTCACTGTTACAGTTATGCATCACTGCTGCTATAGCTTGTAAGCAATTCTAGACAGTATGTAACTGAATGAGTGTGACTGTGTTTCCGTGAAACTTTATTTGCAAAAATATGTGTTGTGGGGACTTCCGTGGTGGTCCACTGGTAAAGAATCTGCCTTCAAATGCAGGGGACACGGGTTCGATCCCTAGTCAGGGAACTAAGATGCCACAGGGCAACTAAGCCTGTGCACCACAAGTACTGAGTCCGCAGGTGCCTCAACTAGAGAGGAAGCCGGCCGGCGTGCCGTGACAAAGAGCCTGAGTGCTTCAACAAAGATCCCACGTGCCACTACTAAGAGACCCAATGCAGCCCAAAATAAATAAATAAATCCTTAAAAAGAATGGTTAAAATATATATATATATATGTTGTGGGCTGTAGCTTGCTGACTCTTGATGGAGATCAGTGGCTTCTTATGTAGGATGTATGTAACCAAAGGAGCTACAAAAAACATTAGAACCTCTATTTATTTTTATTGTTGACTCCCTTTAAGATTTCTATCTTGGTTTTATAATATATAATGACAATGATATATTTCATATATAATAACTGAATGTTAAAAAAATTCGAGTGTTTTTTTCTAAAAAATTAGAAACCTTTTTTACTGTAGTGGGCTTGATTAATAAGAATGGGGACCACTGCTCTAGATGTCATCTCTCCTGCTAATGCCTAAGTAGTTGGCTTTTTTCAGATGTCTGTCTTAATCACCCAGATCTTTAAAGTTTATCTCCTCTTCTTGAGGAGTTAATTTTTTCCCATGGTTCTTACTGTTAAAATTAAAGCCAGCTTCTGTGTAAAGAGGCTACCCCCAGTCCTGTTAGATGGCCCGTATTAATAGTATTTTTCTAATCAAGTTGCAACAAATTATATTGGCTGAACATTTCTCTGTGTTAGAATGAGCACGCTTACCCATGAAGGAACAGTCTGTATTTAAATGGCACAGGAGTTTGGAAGGATTCGTAATGGCACAATTTGAGTGTTATGGGGGTCATTTGAGAGGTTTTACAACACGCTGTGTTTGTATTTTTCTCATTTGGGTATGAGTTAGGGAGAAGAGAACGGAGGAATTAGAGGTGCAAGAGGAGAGATTAAATGGGCCGTGTGTTGAGCTGGAGTTTGTTAGAAAATAGGGGCAATAGTTCTCATATGTACTGATGACTTTTCCCACTGTGGCAGTTGGCTCCCATGTATCTCTATTTGATCATAATTCAGATACAAATAAGCAATTTTGTTTACAACTAAAATGAGATTCTGCATGCATTTATATGTTGATGTCCCTGAACCTGATCATTTCAGCAGACTTCCTTCTAGAAAGCTGTACACATTTCATATAGTCAGTCTGAAAGCTCTCCCGATTGTCCATCATTCAAAGCTTTATTTTTCATTCCATTTTTTCTCCCCATTGCATTTAGTCATGAGAGGTAGATGCCTTAAGGGTCCTTGAAATCATTAGTGCTCCCAGGATGGAAGTTCCATGGGGACTGGGCTCTCTCTGTCTTGTTCACATTGTATGACCTGATACTCTGCAGTCAAACCAGTGGCTCAGAGTGAGGGTTTTTCAAGGGAAACTGAACTGCTCTGGGATAGCAGAGCGGAATCCTGGGAGGCTGAGCGGATTAATTTTTGACACATTTTTGACCAGAGATATATTACGGCCAGAGGTGTTGGTTTCTGCAGAAATCCTCCGGCCAATAATGTGTTAAGCGTCTATCAGATTACTCAGTTACTTTCTTCCCCATACTCAAGTTGGCAAGTATTGCTGTAACGGCACTCAGTTTTGCTCTGCGTTACCTACTCCAATCCAGGGCTAATCCTGTCTGGATTCCTATGCAATTCCATCTGTTTCTTTCAGTTCACTCGCCCATACGTTGTCTTTTTGCACCCAGGGGTTTGTAACTACCGTTTTCTAGGACCAGCTCAGATACAAAGTGGGAGATCTGGGTCGTGTGTGTGGTACTGATGTTAATGTTGCAGGTCTAGTGACAGGGAGGACCACACATGGCTTTGGCAGCTTTATCATCTGGAGCGCAGGGATGGAAGAAACAGTAATGTCTGTGTGACCCCATCATCACACATAGGAGACGGATTTAGAAGAAGGTGCAGATCTAGGGACAGGGCAGTGCCCTTGTCATTGTTCTCATCACAGAGACCTTACTAATGTCCTCACCCTCTGATTTGCCTGGGATCTGCTCTTCTTCAGAGACATGCCCAGTGGTATAATACATGTTATATCACATGACCTATAAAGCCTCATGTACTGAGAAATAGAGAAGTATATCCATTGTATTGAGGCTTCTTAGGAGTCATCCAGCATGCTAGTCTCTCTTCACTGTAGACCAGCCTCTCTGTTCCTATATATTCTGCTACCTCACTAGACCGCTTAGGGTCTGCCCAGGAGCTTCAAGGTAGATTTATAAGCAACTTGAATGCTGTAACTGATTAATGAACTAATTGATTCTAACTAACGAACTATGGCTCTATCAGAATTAAATGTAGGGCCAGGTACCCCGTTGTTGCTGAATAAGCATTCAGGTATGAGGGTGACAGCGGTCATCCTGGATCCATCCAGTTCGTCTCTGGAGGAGAATAGGAATTAGGAAGTACTTGGAAAAATGCCCATTCAGTTATTATTTATAGCTTCCAAAATTTTATTTAAGTGTATTCTTAAAATTTATTCTAGTTTAGGTATCAGTGGGCCGAAAAGATGGCACAGGTTGAAGAAGGCTTTGTTATACATTTCTCATGGGATCTCTCAATGGGCTGTGAGCTGACATGTTAAAAATGTAATTACACTGTAATTTGGAGTGGCAGGGAACGATGAGGTTAGAGGTGGTGGTGCCGAGAACAGAATATATAGCTTTAACTACATCGATTTTTCTTGTTCCCTGAAGATTTTTAAGGGGGAGCTAATCTTCTCCCTCCTCTGAAGCCTCCGCGACATCGAGCTTAAACTTGGCTCATGAGAGCGCAGCCAGCAGTTCATCCCCTTCAGACTCATGTTTTTGTGTTGTCATGTTTCATACTCATCAAGGTGACATTCATGTGCCTGATGCTTTCAGGGGAGAGTTTGGAGTGTGGATTAATGTTTGTCAAGGTTGTCCTGAAGACACTGGTTCCCAATCTAAGCTCCTTCTCTTTATTCCTGCTCTCATTTAAAAAGGAAGAAATGCTGTTTTGGAGTGTGGAATCAGAAGCATTAGCTTCTATTTCCATTCCTAAATTTCTGTAAATAACTCTGTAAAACAATGGTCTCCAGCCCGGGTCAGATGGACTGTATGGTGAACACAGTAAATGATGAGATACTGAGGAATGTGGAGAAAAGAGTAGAACTTGTTTTACGCTTATTTTCTTCTTATCCATTTTATGTGTGTGAGTATGCTTTTTTTTTTTTTTTTTTTTACTGAGCCTAATATATTAATATAGTAGCACATGTATATAATTTGTAGATTAACACACAGATTTGGGGGAGATGTGTGCTCAAAATACGTTTCAGTTAGGAGTGAACGATCAAAAAATTTAGAGAATACCCCTTTAGGCCTCTGGCATGTCCTCATCTGGGAAGTGTTTCAGGTTGTCATATCGTCAGAGTTGGTGAGTGGTCCAACTCATTTATATAGACGTATGCATTTATATGTTGATGTTCCTGAACATCAACATACATCTATATAAATTAGCATATCAGGCAGGATTGGTATCCATGACATTTAAAAAATGTTAAAGCTCTCCCACTCCCATTTTCAAACTAGAGGTAAAGGAGAAAAGTCTAAATTATCCCCAGAAAGGCTATCAAATGAATATGTCAGGAACTGTGGTTCCTGAGTTTTATGCTGTGGTTCTGAGTCTTACCAGCCTTTCTACTACAGAGCATGTTTCATTGTGTGCACACAGAAAGCAGCAGAGTGGCAAAACTCTGTATTCTTGCGTGAAACGCTTCCTTCGAGCCTTTAAATGTAAGATTTATTGGGGGGAACTCTTCAATCCTGTGGAATGTGGGCACACTCAGATAATCACAATATTGTTCATTGGATTATTACTCTGTACCTTTGTGCTTTTCTTGCATTGTAGATTATGGGGCCTGCTAGACATCCTTCCAATCTGTCAGTCATTTTTGTTCGTTAACACTGTCCTGGAGTATTTCACACTATTTGAAAGTCACAGTGTTTTTACAGTTTCAGGGAGGAGGCGGGCGGGGGCGAAGGAGTAAGGAGGGAAATTTGGCCCAAAAATAATAACTGGAAAAATTGAATTCTTACAAAGTCATCTAGATCACAAAGATCAGGTGAGAAATTCTAATTCAATAGATTATCTAGAATCTCGAGTGGCAAAGAATTTGGCAAGTGATTTAGACTCCAGATTGCTTGCCAACTTCTTTGTTTTTACATTTTAACTTCTTTTAATAGTCCCCAAATATTAGTTTATTTTTGATGTCCAAAGGAATAAGAGGACAATCGTTGCTTAAGAAATCACCTCAGAATACATCTTAGTGTTGGCTTTCAAATTAGAAACTAAGTGGTTGGTTGAATGTAATGAAAGGGGTTTGAAATTTTTGATTTGAAAACCCATGGATATGCCACCCTGGATTCCCCTGTAGAGTAGGTTGAACACTCTTGACAATACGGAAAGCATCTGACCCATTAGCGAGATGATGGCACAATGGTTAAGACAACCAGATCATAGGTCACAGTGCCTGGGTCTGAATCCTGTCTCTGTCCAGACCAACTTTGTGACCATGGGCAGCTCACTAACCTCTCTGTGCCTTGGGAGAGGAGGGTGGGTCTCCATCTATAAAGTGGTGTTAATGACAGTGCCTCCCTCCTGGAGTTACTGTGAAGACTACATGGATTAATGTATTTAAAACACTTCGTGGGGCTTCCCTGGTGGTGCAGTGGTTGAGAGTCCGCCTGCCGATGCAGGGGACGTGGGTTTGTGCCCCGGTCCGGGAGGATCCCACATGCCGTGGAGCGGCTGGGCCCGTGAGCCATGGCCACTAAGCCTGTGCTCCACAACGGGAGAGGCTGCAGCAGTGAGAGGCCCGCGTGCCGCAAAAAAAAAAAAAACCACTTGGTGCTAGTACATAAAAATGTTTAAATAAATACTTGCTATTTTTATATCCTACAAGATTTGCCCTCTTTTTAAATGAACAACTATATGAAGTGACCAGTTTTCTTAATTGAAAGAAAAAGGATTAGAGTTACAAAATCCCTACATTACAGAAAATTTTAGATATTTCAGAGAGTAGTTTATGGTCTTTTCTATGTTGCTTCTGTCTTGTCAGTTTTATGCTGGTATTTTCTTCTAGAAAGATAAAAGGGAAAAACTTGGTTCTTTTGAGTTTTAAGGGAAAGTTTGGATTATTCAGAGGTGTCAACTGAAATGAGAAATAAGGATCCCAACTTTCATTACCAACCCCAACTAGAGGCTGGACGAACAACAACAAACCAACTCTATATGTAGTACGTTTACGTCAGTAAAAAGTTAGGGGGTAGGAGCTGTCTTGTCTCTGTTCAGCAGAGTATAAGAAACAACTCTGCCATGTGGCCCTCCAGGTTATTCCCACTGGCTCTTCCTTTTCAGGGTTTGGAGTCTTGAAAGGTTTTTACTCCCATTTTAAGGAAATGGTAGAAGTGTCACATGAGAACATACATGAGAATACTGTGTTGTGAGGTTACCTCAGGAGAGGCTTCCCTCAACGGCTCTAACTCTTCACGGCTAACTTCAGATCGGAAGTCACGTGGTAATGAAGGGTCATTTAGGAAGTCAAAGCAAAACGTAGTGGGGGGCTTCCCTGGTGGCGCAGTGGTTGAGAGTCTGCCTGCCGATCGATGCAGGGGACACGGGTTCGTGCCCCGGTCCGGGAGGATCCCACGTGCCGTGGAGCGGCTGGGCCCGTGAGCCATGGCCGCTGAGCCTGCGCGTCCGGAGCCTGTGCTCCGCAACGGGAGAGGCCACAACAGTGAGAGGCCCGCGTACCGCAAAAAAAGAAAAAGAAAAAAAAAAAAGAAAAAAAACATAGTGGGATATACAATAAATGCCATGAACTGATGGCAAAAAGCTGTTACCCACTTCCCACCATGAGAAAATCAGTCAAGATGGCTAGCACGGGTGTTTGGAAAGCTTTCAACATTGTATAATATAATCATTATGTGATACAAGCAGTACTTAGTGAAAACATGGGCAAGAATTGTTCCTGAGTGACACAGGCCCCCGTCAGGGAAGTGCAGGGAGTTCTCTGCAGTGAGGTGACATCAGCACAGCAGTTGGGAGGCGCATGTGAATGCAAATTGAGTATTTATCCAAGATTTGCTTGTGTGCTCACTGATAACTGTGCTCTGAGAAAGCCGTCCCGGAAAATGAACTCTCAGAAATGAAATTAGTTATGTAGTGTCTTGTGTATTTTCTATTTAAGGGAGGCCAAATCAGAGGAAGAGGGAGACAGGGAGAATGGGCCAAGCAGCAGCCGTATTATTACCTTTTCTAACCTGGTGTCACACAGCATCACTGGACGACATCTACCTCTGTGTTGTTTCCAATTTTTGACAATTACGAATACAGCTGTTTACCAACAATACTACTGGGTTGGCCAAAACGTTCGTTTGGGTTTTTCCGTAACATCTTATGGAAAAACTCAAAGGAACTTTTTGGCCAACCCAATATGTAAGCTTTTGTGTAAATAAAAGTTTTTATTTCTCTTGGGTGAATGCCCAGAATTGAGGTTGCTGGATCGTGGTAAATGTACATAAAACTTACTAAGCCACTGTCATGCTGTTGTCCACCTTGAGTGTGCCATTTGCATTCCCGTCAGCAGTGTATGAGGTTTCAGTCGCTTTGCATCCTGGTCAGCACTTGATATTGTCACTTCTTTTTTTGTTTAAGCAATTCAGTAGGTTTGTAGTGACATCTTATTTTGGCTTTAAATTGTATTTCTCTAATGGCTAATAATTTTGAAAATCTTTCATGTACTTATTTGTCTTCAGTATATTTTCTTTGATGAAGTGTCTGTTTAGATGTTTCTGCTCATTTGAAAAAAATTGAGTTAATTGTTTCTTATTACTGACTTCTGAGAGTTCTTTATACATTTTGAATACCAAGTCCTTTGTCAGAACTGGGATTTGCAAATATTGTCTCCCAGAATATGGCTGTCTCACCCTTCTCTCAACAGCATCTGTTGCTGAGCAAGACGTTTTGGCTTTGATAAAGTCCAGTGTATCATTGTTTTTTTTCTTTGCTTTTGGCGTCAGATATAAAAACTCTTAAACTGGGCTTCCCTGGTGGCACCGTGGTTGAGAGTCCGCCTGCCGATGCAGGGGATGCGGGTTCGTGCCCCGGTCCGGGAAGATCCCACATGCCGCGGAGCGGCTGGGCCCATGAGCCATGGCCGCTGAGCCTGCGCGTCCGGAGCCTGTGCTCCGCAACGGGAGAGGCCACAACAGTGAGAGGCCCGCGTACAGCAAAAAAAGAAAAAAAAGAAAAACACAAAAAAACTCTTTGACTAAGCCATACATTACTCTGTTGACCATTTCTTCTGGGATGGTGATGTGTCTCATCTAGAAGGCTCACGAACTTCCCATAAGAATCTTTTGTGACTGCTTTTTTTTTTTTTTTTTAACATCTCTCTTATTTGCACAGTAGTACTTCATACTCCCTCTATGCCAGAGGGATTATTTCACTCTATTAGAGTTGCTTTAATTTTCTGAGCCTTCTGCTAGGCTGTGCTGGGTGGTTAGTATCACAAGGGGAGGGGCTATCTTGCTGTGTTCATTGTTGCCTCAACCCAGTGATTCATGCACTGTGGGTGGCACTCGCTGGATCTGTGAATGGATGGAGTTGCTGGTCATTTTCGACTTCCCATGCCTTTGCACATGCTCTTCCTAATTACTTGAAATACTCTCTTCCGTTTTCCCTGCCTGGTTGGCCCCTTCCTATCTCTCAAGCCTTGTGGACCCTTCCCCATTTGCTCCAGGATGAAGTGCTTATGTCCTCCTGTGTTCTTAGGGCACTTTGAACATGCTCCCTTTTCAGCGTGTCTCCCATGGTGCTGCAGATAGCTGAGGAGGGGTCTTTCTCCACCACTGGAGAGCTGCCCTTACTCATCACTTAATCCTCAGACCCTAATATCCCTACCTAGGACTTAGTAGGTACTAAATAAATGTTATTGAATGAATTACGGTATATGCTTGTCCTTTTCTAATTTATTTTTAACATTAAAAAGCCTAGGCATTAACATAATTTAGAGAAACACGGTGGGCAGACCATGCCAGCATGCACGCGTCTCCATCATCTTCATGGACATTTTTTATATAATAAAATTTTATTTACACCATCCATAGAACATTTACTTTTATGATTCTTTTAGATTATGAATCATTATAGATAAATTTAGAAATATAGTACAAAAATTCTGTTAGAAAAATATTCATATCATCTTTAATGCTACCACCCAGGCAAGGTATTCTTGTAACATTTTGCTATACTTTTCTTCTTAAAAAAAAAACACAGTGTCTATATTTGTGAGCATTTATGTCTATCATTTTATATGTAGTTTTTACCAATTACACTCATTGGCTCTGATCACACAAGTATGCACCTGTAACGCTGTATATTTTTAAAATTTAATATTGCACTCCAAACATTTCTGGTGTCATTAAGTGTTAGGTTTGACTTTTAGTGTACCAGAATATTATTTTCAAGGTTTTTGCAGGTCATATATAGAGATGATGCTGTCCTACCCACCGCATTAACGTGAAACCTGGTTCTATTACTGATGTGCCCTTCAACTCCTAGAAATGAATTCATATGACAAAAGCCAGCTGTACTTCAAGTCACATCAAGTGACAGAACAAAATACACAATAAAGAGGTTCTGAAGTGTAGTCACTACTTGACATTAAATCCACAAAAGGAGATGAGATGACAATGATTTGCCATAGTTCCTGAATGGGGAAGTACAGGTGAGAACTCTCAGATACCGTGGGCTTGGGGGGCCCTGTATTATAAGGTGGAATTTACTCCCAGAGAAGCTGCAACTGTCATTACATGTCATGGAGAAATGTCGGGACTTGTTCTGAGCCCCTGGTCGATGGAAAGAGATGAGAGAGTGGAGACCCTAAAACAACTATGGGAAGAGTTGTTGTTTTTGAATCTGAAACTTCCTTTTTTAATCTGAAACTTAGCAAAGTTAATAAAGAGGCTTTTCGGTGGAAAAGATGGCACGTGGAACCCCATGACTAAGACTAATTCCCTGGCGTTTTCTCTGACACCTGTGGGTGCTCATTTCACTTTTTAAAGCAAATCTGATGAAACTACACACACGTGCTTCAGAGGCTGGGTTTCGACTGTAGTTCTGTCCCTTTGGCCTAGTTTCACTATATTTCTCTGAGCATCTATTTCTTCATCTGTAAAATGTAAACAATAGTACCTCCTAGCGTTGTTTTCAGATTTAAATGAGCTGTTGTTTGAGATTTAAATGTAAAGTGCCTAGCATGGGGCCTGGTACCTTGAAGCTTGAAACAATAGTGATTTTCAGTTCTCTTTCTACCTTCTGCCTTTCATTTCTATTTCAGTAAAAATTTGTTCATTTGCTGCTTGTCATGCCCTGAGGGTAAAACTGATATGGCCTCCCTGAAGCCACAAAGCTGAAATAGACAGCGATGTTGTTTTCAAAGAACTTACAACCTGGGGTGATGAGGAATAGATGTTTAAGCATCAAACTATACTATAAGACAGAATAAAATAAATGCTAAGTAGAGGTGTAAATATTGTGCTGGTTGAGGTGACGTGGGGGAACTTAATAGAGGAGAGGATTATGATACAGGCATTGAAAGATACATGGATTTTTGTAGCTGAACACAGCTTTTTTTTAATTTTTAATTTTTTTTTAACTTTTAATTTTGTACTGGAGTGTAGTTGATTAACAATGTTGTGATAGTTTCAGGTGTACAGCAAAGTGGTTTAGTTATACATTTTCCCATTTAGGTTGTTGCATAATACTGAGCAGAGTTCCCTGGGCTATACAGTAGGCCCTTGTTGGTTATCCATTTTAAATATAGCAGTGTGTACATGTCCGTCCCAAACGCCCTAACTATTCCTTCCCCCCACCCTTCTTCCCCTGTCGTAAAAGATAACTCTGATTGTGAAATTGCATATGTTTGGTGAGTAGTGAAGTGTCTGCTTTTTGGCTTGAGCATGAGTTAGGGGCTGGAAAAATAGTGTGGTGGCAGATCTCTGTTACAAATAGCTTCACTCTATGGTTGAAGAACTTGTATGAAGCATAAGACAAAAAATAACACCTGGACCATCTCATGTGTATAATCAGTACTAAGAACTGCAGCAAGGTACCAAATGGTTGTGGGATGCTTGCCAATAAGCATTGGGGATCCCATCTGATGTCACTCATTATCAGGCTAGATACTGTCCTTGCTTGCCGTATAAACTCCTCTAGCTAGAGAGCATATGATATACTTGATGGTGAAAGAATTTATGAAGGAGCAGTCTAAAGAAATAGGACCTGTTAGTATGGAATTAGACATATGATTTCTCTTAGAATAAGGAGGTTCTTCAAACGAACACTGCTACCCACCTCTTTTTCTTTGGAAATAGGAATCAGTCCCTAGAGGTAATTTACCTTCAACTTTTAGGAATTCTGCTTACATCATCCTGAAGATCTGTCCTAGAGAATTTAATTGTTGTCTGGGGGTCAAAATAGATATAGCTGAATGTTGTGCTTATAAATAACAGAAATTAACAGGTAAACTGGGATGTCATGGATTAAAAAGTCAAGCGCCATATGGCCACTGTAAGAGCACTTTCATGTGTTTTGTTATTTCTGCTTCTAGGGACCTAATACCTATCATCGCTGCTCTGGAATACAATCAGTGGTTCACTAAGCTGTCCTCTAAGGATCTAAAGCTGGTAAGTAATTGAAGATGTTGCTTAGCTTTGCTGAATTTCAAAACCCCGACAATTATATAAAAACACAACACACATTTGTTTTTCTACCACACTGGTGAGCCGCGTACATGTTATTTCTTAGGGGGATATTTTCTTATAAATGATCTGCAGACCATTTAATAAAGTTTGTAATGTGAGATGCTTCAGAGAAGTACTTCCTCATGTTTTCGGCTGCTTCAGGCAATTTTAGATGATGAACAGAAAGACACATTTAGTGGAGCTTCAGTACACACTCATTCTGTTGGCAAAGACTATTAAAGTTACATTTGCACAGCTGCAGATAGCAGGTTGTATGTTCCTATCTTGCATTCCATCTCCACAAAGCTTCCCTTCCTGAGAATTTAGGAAAACGTTGCTAAGGTAGAGTTGGTCTGGTTTAATTATGATAGTTAACATTCATTTTCTAGATGAGTTTTTGGGCAGATTTATATGTAAGCAAAATGAAATCAAAGTGAAATCTGTTAGTTTTCATAAGGCATGGGGGAGCCAAAGTTTTGGTCTGTTTTACTATTGGAAATAAGATGCTCTGTTGGGTTTTTTTTTTTTTTTTTGCAAATTCAAAGCAGCCATATGGACAGATGCTTATCCATGAGTTAGGTTTCTGCTGCTTCATCTTAGCACAGAAGATAATTTAGATGTTGTTTTATTGGAGACTCTTACATTCAAGCCTCCACCTTTCAGAGGTCATAGAAACTGGGGGTTTAAGAATTTAAAAGTGAAGAGATAGAATTGGGATTGAGACATGGATCTGTTGAAAGTGGAGGGTTGAGATTTGCTGGCGGCCAGCCTGCTGGTTCTCTGAACTTGCCTGGCGTGTGAGTGGCTTAAGGCGTTATAGGTATGAGCATAGGCAGAACTCATTTGGGGATTATTAAGAGCCAATGCAGCAGACAAAAAGAGTGTGGGCTTGGAAACCCACATATCTGGGTTTCAGATTCTGACTCTTATTACAAGGCTGTGTGACCTTAGATACATTACTTGACCTTCCAGGGCCTCTGTTTCCTGCGTCCCTATTATTGTGAGCTAGTTGGAGCTCATGTCTTATCAGAGTCTGTGGCTCAATAGCTACACAGTAAAACTTGGTTTAATAAATAGATGTCAGATGAGTTTGTTGAATGAATGGACATAGAAATATAACTATTTTGCAGGTTATTGAGATGAGTAAATAATGTGTATAGAAATTCTAACAATGCCTAACGTATTACAGGCATGTCACAATCAGATTAGCAAAGAGGCTGAGAAAGGAACAAATGGGGGAGCGTGAATTACGGAAACTGTATCAGCTACACGGCCGGGGGGGGGGTGGTGGTGTCTGAGGTCAGTGATGGTTTGAGGTACGGATGGTGACCTCCCAGGGAACAAACAGCCGTGATGGGAGACCTGGGAACAGAAGTCTCTCATTGCTGTTTGCAGGGATGGGGACCATTTGCAGGACTGAACCAGCAGAGATTCCAGGTGCGCGAGGGGAGCCATTTTGAGGAATGAGAAGTAGATTAGCCCAGGGATTGTGGGATCAGAGAGAACAATACTTTGCTACCAAGTCAGATTTCCTGGTTCATTCAGACATTCGCCTTAAGCCCATGATTTTCAAAACGGGGCACAAGAGAGCTGTGAGGAGGTTGTGGAAATCCCACTTTTGGAAGTTGTCCCAAATCATTAGTACCAGGCCACCGGTGCTGCCATTCTGTCATTATTCCTCCCAGGCAGCATCTCCTTTTAACTGCCTTAGATGTTTAGGGAAGAAAACATGCACCTAATTATTTCAGTCTTGGCTAGACAAAGCGTGTAAGTGTTCATATGCTTTCTTGGGTGTCCCGGGATGGCAGGAAGTGGAGTGACAGGATTTGAGGATTGCCCTCACTGCTTATCTATTAACTGAGATTTAAACATAAAAATGCAAATGTGCATAGTTTTAATATTGGGTATTTAAAAATGAAAAATGGTCTTTGGGCTATGTCTCTGCAAGTTTTCAGAAAGAATACTAGCAGTTCTTCCATGTTTGTTACTCAAAGTTAAAAAGAAATGATAGGGACTTCCCTGGTGGCGCAGTGGTTAAGAATCTACCTGCCCATGCAGGGGACATGGGTTTGAGCCCTGGTCCAGGAAGATCCCACGTGCCGCTGAGCAACTAAGCCCGTGTGCCACAACTACTGAGCCTGCGCTCTAGAGCCCATGAGCCACAACTATTGAGCCTGCGTGCTGCAACTACTGAAGCCTGTGCGCCTAGAGCCTGTGCTCCACAACAAGAGAAGCCATCGCAATAAGAAGCCTGCACACCCCAACGAAGAGTAGCCCCTGCTCGCCGCAACTAGAGAAAGCCTGCACGCAGCGACGAAGACCCAACACAGCCAAAAAGAGAAATTTTTTAAGAAAAAAAAAAAAAGAGAGAAAGAAAGAAATGATACTTTCCCCTTTGATGGCTTCTACAGTATGCAGTCTCAGAACATTTTCTAACACCTGGTCTGTTTGAGGCAAAGGAAGGCATTACACCTTCCGTGAATTTTTTAAAACACGAAGTGTAGAAAGAAGTAACCTCCTCTCAAGTTACATGAATTCTCTGGGTTGTTAAGATTGCTGCTTGCTCAGTAGAAGCCTCCTGAGCTGAAGGTACCACAGGAAAAATATGACATATGCTTTATGCTGATCCTATGAAGCCACTTAGCAGTCAGTATCGTAAATTTCAATGGAGGGATAGAGGGATTTTTTTTTTGAAGATATGCTGAATATGCAATTAGGACCAGGATTCTGGACTCATTAAATTAGCAGTAGAATTGAGGTCTTGCTCAACGCTCTCAGTTTTAGAATTTAGGCAAGTCATTGAGCATCAATGGGTCTTTTTAAATCATTTAAAAATGATATGGTTGGGCTGGATAATGTACGTGGTTCCTCTTAGTTCCAGATTTTCTTATTTGTTTTATTGGATTAGTTCATTTGTTGTTTTATAGTGATTCTTCTAGTTTTTATACTGTACTTTTTATTTTTAAATTGTTTTTAAGTTGATTTTCTTATTTTTTAAATTTATTTTATTTTTATTTTTTTGGCTGCGTTGGGTCTTCATTGCTGCGCACGGGCTTTCTCTAGTTGAGGCGAGCAGGGGCTGCTCTTTGTTGTGGTGTGTGGACTTCTCATTGCAGTGACTTCTCGTTGCACAGCGTGGGCTCTAGGTGTGCGGGCTTCAGTAGTTGTGGTGCGCGGGCTCAGTAGTTGTGGCTCGCGGACTCTAGAGTGCAGGCTCAGTAGTTGCGGTGCATGGGCTTAGTTGCTTTGCAGCATGTGGGATCTTCCTGGACCAGGGCTTGAACCTGTGTCTGCTGCATTGGCAAGCGGATTCTTAACCACTGCACCACCAGGGAAGTCCTACATTTGATTTTTAAATAAATACAAGCTCTTAGAGAGTCATTGTATTAATTCGTTAAAAAAAATTTCCTCTAAATCTGTAAGCGTAGTGCTGAACATGAAGTAGACATTTGGGGAAGACTACGTAATGGTAACATCTACTTGTTATCTAGGTTTGTGTGTGTATCTCTTTAAAATGTCCATCACTTTATATTCTTTGGTGTAGCAAATAATGCTTTTCATGTAGTTGACACTTAATAAAAAGTAGCAAAATTAATGTAATCATGAACGACTTACTACTCCTCTCCCCTGCTGGCATCTTAAAGAAAAGTTGGACACACTTTTCATACATTTTTTAAAAAACTTTTATTACAGTAATTATGCCCAATGGGTAAATGAAAGCCCTGCTTTACATCCTGGCTTTGGTAAATTACTTTTCTGGTTGCTCTGAGGTAGCCCTGGAACGGTAATGATACCATGGATTATTTCTGGAAATTAGAATAATCTTTGCAAAAACATGTCTGAGTAATCACTTTTTATCATGACGACACAGAATAAGATCAGTTCCTCTGGTTGTATATTGTAAGGTGAAGAATTATACTGATAAGGGGTCACCATTTTGAAAATCACCACTGTCAGCATAATATAAATTGCAGGCATTGGGTCACTTGGAATTAATTTTCCTCTCCCCTCATCAATCTGTGGGACACATTAGAAGCCCAGGAATAGTGTGAAAGCAACATTATAGACCCAGTGGGATCAAGCAGCACAGAAGAATTATAACAGCCTTAAATGCTGGGTGACTTGGTGGTTTTTCCAAGTCAGTTTTTCTAAAGGCTACTTCACTGGAGAACTTTTGCTACATTTTATACTGTTCCCATAATGGTTAATCCACTTGGGTATTTATGATCTGATAAATCAAAGAACTATAATACTTTTATGTGGTATTCTAAGAAAAGAAACTGCTTTGACATTTGTATGCATGACACAAAATGACTTCTCTCTCTCTCTTTTTAAAATAATATAAAGGATTTAAATAGACCCTAGATTATAATGACATTTAAATATCACTTTTTAATGTCCAAATAATTTTAAGGTCAGGAGCCACCTTAGATTACTTTTGGAATAAGGCAGGATATAGGTAAATATAAAACATTAATAAATAAAAATTTAAAAGAAAAAATTATGCACAATTCTACCAGGGCACAACTCTTCATTTTTCATAGTCGCCTCAAGACTTTTGCTACATAGCTTACCTATTTCAATTGTTGTAATCTTTATTAAACATTTTAATTATGCATTTTCATTTAACATTATATCATAAGAATTTAAAATAGTTTGACAGATGTAAGTTTACAACTACATAATTTTTGTAAACATGAGGTTTATTAACATGAGACCATTAATTACTGAAGTCTTTCTTATTACCTTACCCTAGTTTAGAGATTACTAGTAGGAACATCGTAATACCTAACGATTATCAAGTGGTTATTCAGCCTCCCTTTTAAAGTACATGACATCTTTAATCTAATTTTCTTATCTACAAAAAGGGAATAATAATAATTAACAGTTTTATAATGAAATACACGTAAAGGGCTTAGCTCAGTAAAGAAAGCCTCATCATCGTCACCATCACCATTGTTGCTACCACTCAGTCTTTAGCGTGTTATTTTGGATATCCCTTTCTTGGGAATTCCTTTTGGTTTTCCCAGGATTGGGTGAGATACGCCTCTGTATGCCCATAGCACTACCAAAAATGGCCTTTCTAGTTTTCTATTTCTATATTTCTATTTTTCTATCGTAATTGTGTATTTCCTTCTTGTCTGATTGCCTTCCGGAGGGTACGCTCTTGAAGGCAGAGACCTTGTCCTCTACGTCGTATTCCCAGGACCTTCATCGTGAGGGTGTGTAGTAGTAGATGTTGAGTCATAGTTTGTTGAATGAATGATTTATTTAACAAAAACTTTGCATCTGCATAGATTTATGACAGTGAAGTGAGATTATTTTTAGACCTATGACATGGTCAAACAATATTTTCTCTTATAGTCCACGGATGTCTGCGAACAGATCTTGAAGGTGGTGAGTAGGTCCAATCGACTGGAAGAACTGGTGTTGGAAAATGCTGGACTTAGAACGTGAGTATTTCCTGAATACATGAATGTGTTGCTTTAAAACATTTTGCCATTTCCTCTAAAATTAATGTATAGTTTTGAGAAAAACGTTAGGCTACTCACATATAGAGTATAGTGTATTCCTTTCTTTAAAAAAATCCCTGTGATCCCCATCATTATCATGAAGGTCAGGGATTTTCTAACATCTTTTGTGGTTGTGTCACATGGTATTTCTGAGGGTACATAAGTATAGTGGTTAAGAGCATGGACCCTTGAGCCAGATGCCTGATGGCTTTGGGCAAATTGTTTCAGTTCTCTGTGCCTCAGTGTCTTCATCTTTAAGGTGGAGATAATAATAGTGCCTCCTTTATAGAATATGGTAGTAAGGATAAATGAACTAATACTTGGGAAGTGTTTAGGAAAGTATCTTT
This sequence comes from Leucopleurus acutus, assembly GCF_964270905.1. Lineage (NCBI taxonomy): Eukaryota > Metazoa > Chordata > Mammalia > Artiodactyla > Delphinidae > Leucopleurus > Leucopleurus acutus. The sequence continues at coordinate 85,088,157 of NC_139153.1, read as the reverse complement.
CATATTATAGATGCTATGCGTTAGCTTTTGCTAGTATCATTAATGGTAGTCATAGTAATAACACATTTCATAGGATGTTACTGCTTTGTTTTGAGCTGTTTTAGCCATTTCTCTCCCTTTTCAAATTCACACTTAAATAATCTTCATCTAGTGGTTCAGTAACCAATACCCAAGCCTTACCAGGGGCAGGCGAGTTTGAATCTGCTGGAGTAAAGACTTTACTGCTACTACATGAGGAGGGTTGACGGTTTCATAATCATAGCACTTAGTGCGTTATTTTATGTTAAACACACCTGAAATAGTGATTTTGACTTTTGTTAAAATATAGTGCTAGCGACTGTAGCCTTTAAATTCAATGATTAGGGCAGTCAGCTTTGCATTCATGATTATTGCATGAAATTAGAACTGATGCAGTGAATAGCCTACTGTACTTTTCATGAAAAGCAGGTTCAGTTCAGGATTTGTTTTTTAAGTCATGAAGGAGCCAAATATAGCATCCTGCAGTGTGTCTTTAAAGGGGCAATTATATATTTTCTTTTTTCTTCTGAATGAGATATTGACTGATCAAGATGAACCATATTCTAGCTATGGCTTTACAGACTCTAATGAGGATATGAACTAGGGTAAATAGATTGGTTCTTAACAAATATATGATATATAGGTTAATATTGTAAAGAATGCTTTTCTCTTTTTAGATTTCACCCTAGCTATTCTAGCTTTAAATTTTTTATTTGAGCAGTTTTACACTTTGTGTTATTTCATCTGACTGTTTTGTTTACTTGCAGAGATTTTGCACAAAAACTGGCCAGTGCTCTAGCACATAATCCCAACTCAGGACTCCATACAATTAACCTTGCTGGCAACCCACTGGAGGATCGAGGTACCGTAACATCTACGTGACCATTGATGCCAGAACTGTAAGAGGATTAGGGAGTTTTAATTGAGCCACGCCTGAAGAATAGTGTCAAGCTTAGTTGTAATTATGGTATAAATGCTGCTGATGCTCTTGTTGGCTTCTAATTCTTTCCCCCCTTTTGTGAAAATACTCGTGCTACAATTTTATCAGCTGATAAGCTATTCTTGAAGTGACACAGATGGAAAGGAGGATATTATTTTTATTTATTATTTTTATTGAAGTCTAGTTGATTTACAATGTTGCGTTAATTTCTGCTGTACAACCAAGTGATTCAGTTATACACATATATACATTCTCTTTTATATTCTTTTCCGTTATGGTTTATCCCAGGATACTGAATATAGTTCCCCGTGCTATACAGCAGGACCATGTTGTCTGTCCATTCCAGATGAAATAGTTTGCATCTACTAACCCCAGACTCCCAGTCCATCCCTCTCCCCGACCTCCCCTCCCCCTTGGCAACCACGTCTCTTCTCTATGTCTGTGCGTCTGTTTCTGTTTTGTAGATATGTTCATTTGTGTCATATTTTAGATTCTACGTATAAGTGATACGGTATTTGTCTTTCTCGGAAAGAGGATATTATTTTTAAACTATTGTATTGGTTTTTTATTGCTGGGTAACAAATTACCAGAAACTTGGCCGCTTAAGGTGACACAGATTTATTATGACACAGTGTTCTGGGGTCAGAAGCCTGGGTAGAGGTTAGGTGGGTTCTCAGTGTCATGAGGCAGAAATCAAGTTGTTAGCTGGGGCTGTGATCTTACCTGTGACCTGGGGCCTTCCTCAAGCTCACTGGTTGTTGGCAGAATAAGTTTCCTGAGGCTGTAGGACTAGGTCATTATTTTCTTGCTCGCTGCTTGCCCGGGACCACTCCCAGCACCTGGAGGCTGTGTTCAGGTCCTTGCCACGTAGTCCCCTCCTCTCACAACACGCCTGTCTGCCTCGCGTTCCAGGCCAGCAGAAGCACATCTCTCTGATGCTCTTTCTTTCAGTCTGCTCACCTGTTTGAGTCAGACCCACCCAAGACAATCTCCCTTTTTTTTTTTTTTTTTTTTTTTTTGCGGTACGTGGGCCTCTCACTGTTGTGGCCTCTCCCATTGCAGAGCACAGGCTCCGGACACGCAGGCTCAGCGGCCATGGCCACGGGCCCAGCTGCTCCGCGGCATGTGGGATCTTCCCGGTCCGGGGCACGAACCCGCGTCTCCTGCATTGGCAGGCGGACTCCCAACCACTGTGCCACCAGGGAAGCCCCAATCTCCCTTTTGATTAACTCGGAGTTGACTGATTAGTAACAATCACATTCATAATATCCCAGCATATTCACTGGTCTGCCCACACACTTGAAGAAATTATAGCGGGTGTGTTTTACCAGGGGGCAGGAATCTTGAGGACCATCTTACGATTCTGACCATCACAAATGTTTTTAAATTTTTAACAAGATTTGAATGTAAGAATAGAGAGAAGTTGAAGGACTAGATTTCATGCTGAGGCAAAAGAAGTTTTCATTACAAGTGTTTGTGTGAGTAGAGGGAAGAGTCAGTAGGTTTAGAAAGTGAAACTTGAGAGTTTGAATTCACAGTAGGATGAGGTTTAAGATGAAGTAGCTTCATCTCTAGAGGGAATACTTCATTTTCATTATCTGTTGCAGGTGTTTTCCAGCATTGTTGAATAAGGGCCTTTCATCCTGTGATGTGATATATTCGATGAGGATTAATTATTCAACTGAGCTGAGAATACTGATATAGACATTCAGCTCTGCTTTTTTATTCCTGATATTGACATTGTTCTTCATTGAAAAAGATACCCATGTGGTTTCCAAACAAACATTCGAAGAGGAACTTCACAGCTTCTGAAGTAGTGAACCTAAAGGAAGGTTGAGACTGAATTGGAAAACTAGTTCACGTGAAAGACACTCTCATAGATAATAGGGCAAAGCTGAAAATAATGGATACATGTCCCTGCAACAGGAGTTTCTCTGGGGTTTAGTCTTTTCTTTAAGAAAAACAACTGTTCTATTAGTCGAATGCCACAAAGAGGTGACTATAACAAAGTGGAAACCATTATAGATCACCTTTTATAGACATGAGGTCTGTTTGGCTTTTGTTTTTAAGATGGAAGGGACTTGAACATTTTTCTCTACTGGCAGGACAAAATCAGTAGTTGTTAAATGCCAGTTGCTAAGGATGTGAAATCCAGAGTGCAGTAAGGGACACTCCTTAGTCATCAGGCAAACACAAATTCAAACCACATTGAGATACCACTTCAGAGCCAATAGTTTGCCTATAATCAACATAAGTGTTGGAGAGGATGTGGGAAATGGGAACTCATGCATTACTGGCGGGAGTGTAAAATGGGGCAGCCTCTTTGGATACTGGTTAACCAGTTGCTTCAAAAGTTAAACACAGGGGCTTCCCTGGTGGCGCAGTGGTTGAGAGTGTTCCCTGCTGATGCAGGGAACACGGGTTCGTGCCCCGGTCCGGGAAGATCCCACATGCCGCGGAGCGGCTGGGCCCGTGAGCCATGGCCGCTGAGCCTGCGCGTCCGGAGCCTGTGCTCCGCAGCGGGAGAGGCCATAGCAGTGAGAGGCCCGCGTACCGCGCAAAAAAAAAAAAAAAAGTTAAACACAAATTTGCTTGATGACCCAGCAGTTCCACTTCTAGGTGTTACCCAAGAGAAATGAAACGTATGTCCACAAGAAGACTCGTGGATGAATGTTGATAGCAGTGTTATTCATGATCGCCCCAAAGTGGAAACCCAAATGCCCATTACTGGTGAGGGGATAAACAAAATATGGTGTATCTGTACTGTGAAACACTACTCAGTAGCATGAGAGAACGTGGCACTGATCCTGCCTAAGACACGGTTGAACCCCCAGAAACGTTACGCTCAGTTGAAGAAGCCAGACCCCAAAGACCTCTTGTTATTGTTTGGGTTTGGGAGGCAGTGAGGGGCAGAATGAGTCTGAGGCCCTTCATCTTTCTTGTCATGTGCGTCATATGCCCTGAGGTGCAGCCCTACTGGACAGCCTTGTCTATTGGACCCTCTCCTTTGGTTTAAACTCCTGCGACAGTGCTTCCTTCATTCTGCCGCATTGTAATTAGATGTGGATGTTTCTCCACCAGCTTAGTTCTCTTCCCTACTTCCGTCCATCATTCTTTCCTAACCTTCGAAGACACACTACATCTAGCCTAAGACCTTGTACATAATCAATAAATATTTTCTTTAAATTGGATTTCATTTAATCGAATTCCCTTTTGTGGTTTTTAAATTGCAGTGGAAAACCATGGTGAAGTTTATAGGGATTTCTTTTGTACAGAGTCAGAGCATGTATTCAGAGATGACATTTCCCTGCCTCTTTGCTCCACTTTCCTACCTGTGTGACCTGATTTTGTGCATCTTTTCACCTACCTGCAGTCTGTTCCCAGGTGTTAGAACCATGAATCCTTCCAAGGATGTTTTCCACAGCTTGATGCATAGATACCGACTCTTCGCGGTGTTTTCTGCTCACTTACATTCAAGTTTTGACACTCCTGACAGGGTTCTGCCCCCTCTGATTCATTTGTCGCTGTGTTTGCCGGTGCCCTGGGACAATTGCCAACACCTGTATTCCCCACCTGTTTTCACTCTTGGGGCTGACCCTCCTGAACACAAATTCTTTACGGGCTTTTTTTCCATCCAGGCTAAATATCTGAAAGTGATTGGTAGCTTTTCTGCTCCTGGATGGAAAGTCCACAAGAAATCCAACTGAGTGTAAAATATTTATAGAAACTTCAAAATAGGGAAAAATATTCATGACTTTTTTTCTGAGCTTTTCAATGGAAAACAATAAAAAAGCATGGGGGAGGAGTTTGCAATTGAATTGTTCAGTCTTGAGACCGAGCCCAGGAAGATTATTTACAAGGAATTGCAAAGAAACACAAGGCAGTTTGGCAGCCTCGAATTCGGAGGAATTTAAGCACCAAGTGGAATTTGATTTTGTACCTGAACCATTCTTTCAGGGACTTATTTGGAAACTCTAGAGAGGAAGTTTGGCTCCTTGCTTTGTGATATGAAAGTTGATGCAGCAAAGCCCTGATATTTACAGCTCAGCTTCCCTGTCAGGCTCATGTGCAGAGGACAGGCAGCCTTCTGTTGTTAAGGGGCTTGGGGTGGAGGAGGTTGAAGTATGGTTTAGTAGGAGGGGTGTAGTGTGTATGGGCAACGTTTCCAATGCTGGATGCCCTGCTTCCGCTCTGCGAGAGCCCCACAGGGCAGTGAACGGACCACACACAGGCAGGAGCTTCTCTTATCCTGTTTGTGGGGCCGGCCCTGCGCCCCAGCTTGCTCTTGGCCTTCTAGCCCAGTGTGTTTTTAGATTGTGGGTCAAGACCTGGTAAGCATTTAAAAAAAAAAAAAGAAGAAATAGAATAGAAAATACCAGAGTGCATTGTTCAGGAAAATTTGGGTTTTAGTTTTCTATTACATGTGTATGTGTTTATTTTGGTATGAGGTTCCTGCATCATGATGACAAATCTCTTTCTTTATGTGGGTCATGGTTGAAAAGGCTTGAAACTCCCTGTTCTAGCTGAACTTCATTAACTAGTTCTGTGGTGAGTCCTCTGGGCTGACCTAGTATCTGAACCAGGGTGTTTCAGTCATCACCTCGTGACTAATCCTTTGGATCTGATGACTTTTTGGATCAAAGTTGAGTGTTTTGTGGGAATGCAGCTCTTCTCTCTCTGCTCATTTCACACACTTTCCTTCCCTAAATGTCACAAGCTCTGTATTCTGTTCTCCCTAGTTACCCGTCCCAGTTATCCTAGATTTTATGATCTTAGCCTCATCAGGAATGTCTGTCCTTATTTCCTCCCCTCACTTTGTTCTAAATTGGATTATTTTGTTTAAAGATGATTTAGAATCCTGTCTTGGAGTTTTTTTCTTTTGGAAATGTTGACCTGAAGCACCCAAATATTTTATTTTTTCTCCAGCCATCTGGTGGTGGCTCTGATTTGATTTTCTGGATGAGACAAGATAAATAGATTCTAGAATTGTCCCTTACATTTTGGGGTGCTGTAGATCTTTCACATCTCAGTGTCTACCAGTGGATTCTGGAGTCAAAATACATAGGTTCAAATCTGGGCTTCTCTACTTTACATCTGAGTTTCCTTGGACTAGTTACCTAACTTCTCTATGCCTCAGATTCCCCATCTCTAAAATAATAATAGCACCTCCTACATACGGTGTTCTAAGGATTAAATGAGATAATACACATAAAAGCCATAAGAATCGCCTGTCACATACTATGCACTCTCAATAAGTGTTAACTTTTACTACCATATTTGATTCATAAAATAGTCTTGTGTGGGCTTCCCTGGTGGCGCAGTGGTTGAGAGTCCGCCTGCCGATGCAGGGGACGCGGGTTCGTGCCCCGGTCCGGGAAGATCCCACATGCCGCGGAGCAGCTGGGCCCGTGAGCCATGGCCGCTGAGCCTGCGCGTCCGGAGCCTGTGCTCCGCAACGGGAGAGGCCACAACAGTGAGAGGCCCACGTAACGCAAAAAAAAAAAAAAAAAATAGTCTTGTGAAGTTAAATAGCACAAATGTTATTATTCCCCTTTAGAGATGAGGAAACCACGTTTACATAATTTGGAAAAGTTTGCAGAGTCATACCTAGTACCGACAGACTCTTGTTCAGAATTGCCTTAGTGATCAATCAATCAGCCTCTTATATACTGTGGTTGGGATTTTCTGATTTGGCTGTCTAGATTTCCCTTGGAAGTGTAAGGAAATAATTTTGTGTATGCGATTTGGAAAACATTGGCTTTTTCCATAGCACGTCAATGCATTTTCTTAATCACTTTGATATTTAAAGAGGCCAGGTTTCTGTGCGACAGCCACTCAGCAGAAAGTACTTTTGTTTAGAGTCATGATTTCAGCCATATTTAATTGATATTTTTATGGTTATACAGGGTAAAACAGTATTTTAAAAACTGCATAGATTTGGATTTTAGGGCATTCAAAAATTAAGTGTGTTGACAGTTTTTTCCCACTAGTCTTTCATTCCTATATTCCTAGTTCTTGAATCTCTTTCTCTCAGTCTTATTTTTGAAATGGAAATACTCCATCGTGTTTTATTTATTTACTTAGTTTTTTTTTTTTTTAGTGTTTCTGAACTCTCCAGGGAAGCCATTGGAATTAGTAGAAATCTAAAGATTTTAACTCTCACCTGTGTTCTGATATCTACAGTGTCAAATCTATATGCTTTCTAACAGACAAGAAAGAGGTCTTTTGTTTCCCTGTATCATGTTGCTAGAACTCCATAGCAGGATTTTGTTAAATTATTAATATTATGCTTCCGGTCAACCAGGACCCACCTTAAACCGTTTTTTCCAACCATGTGAATCACACTGATTCCAGAATATCAAAATTTTAGAGTTTTATATGTTATTGTCATAGGCTTTTAAGTACATGCATGATTTTTTTTTTTTAATTTATTTATTTATTTATTTTTGGCTGTGTTGGGTCTTCGTTTCTGTGTGAGGGCTTTCTCCAGTTGCGGAGAGCGGGGGCCATTCTTCATCGCCATGCGCAGGCCTCTTACTGTCGTGGCCTCTCTTGTTGCAGACCACAGGCTCCAGACGCGCAGGCTCAGTAGTTGTGGCTCACGGGCCTAGTTGCTCCGCGGCATGTGGGATCTTCCCAGACCAGGGCTCGAACCCGTGTCCTTTGCATTAGCAGGCGGATTCTCAACCACTGCGCCACCAGGGAAGCCCACATGCATGATTAATGGGTTAAAACTGCAATGTCAAATTTAATTTCCTGTCTTAGGAAGTTAATTACATCAGATGGCAAATTATAATTCTAAACATTTTATAATTACTTTTTTATTAGTCATAAATATTTCGATAATAGTTTTGTTTTGAAAGGAGAAATAAAAATTCGACCATTTTTTTCTTCTAAATTTGACACATAGTAAAACAAAAATAAATTACAAGAAGGGTTATTAATCCAGTAAAGTCTCCAGATGAAAGCTTTTGGTGATAAATTTCGTTTTAATTCACAGCGTTGAAGGCTAAGTTTTGCTCTATTTGGGGGGCAGAATTGAATAGTTTTGGCCAGAGGTTGAAAACGTCTCTTCTGTCCTTTCTTTGTGGGGAAATGTTTTCTTGATGATCAGTTTCTTCCATGGCACTGTTGAGTAACTGACTTCAGGAAGTACAAGGCAGGTTAATTTTCTTGTTTTTCCTGAGATTTTGGCTGCCAGGCACCCTCAATTCATTCATGTTGCCAAGACCCCATTTCTGAAGTCTGCCAGAGTGGAGGACCCTTTGTGTAATAATCTGTTACGTTTTTATCAAAAGTGAATTTAGTTTTTTCATTTTCAAAAAACTGAACAGTACTGGCCCCAGTTATGCCTTTCATTCCATTAGCACTTAGCAAGGGTGTTTCTTTAAAGAAGAAATATAATATATTTATGAGTTGTGGATGCCTAGGAAACTAAAACAAAACATTTCATCAAGAAAAAAAGCTAGTAACTTAGTCTGGGATTAGATAAAAAATACTTTAACTGAACAATCTTGTATCTGAGACTTTAGTCCTTTTTACCTTTAATCCTGCTTTCTTTGTTTAAAATAAATGCTCAAACATGACTTTATTCATCTTTATTCTAACTTAGGAGCTTCACGTTTTATTACTTTCATTACTTTAGGGTGTGATAGTTCTATTTCTAGAGAAAAGTATTGTTGGATTATTTATTCTTTTTTTGTCTACCTTCCTTTTTAAAAGGAAGTTTATGATTAAGGAATGAACAGATGGGTGGGTGTCACCAGTAGTGTAAAATAATTGTTCCATTCTGGCCTTGCATTTGGTTGTAGGCATTTACAATTTTATGTGGTGTTCCAGGTGTGTCTGACACAAAAGGAAATATTGAAAGTTTAGAAATTATCATTTTCTCAAAGAACAAAGCAAAACAACTCAAGTCAACCTGAGTGAAACAAATTTGAAGTTTAACTTTGATCTAACAGATATTTTCAGCATGATTTGGGGATATATATATCCATTTTTAAACATTGTCGTAGCATATACTTTGCTGAGTGAAAAAATACGTGAAAGAATTGGTCATGAGTAGTCAGTGATAACTCTTGTCAATATTTAAAATAAGAATCTGGTGTCCTTTCCTCTTCCATACCTAATTTTTTTTAAAGACTTAACTTTTTTAGAGTAGTTTTAGGTTCACAGCACAATTGAGAGAAACATAGAGAGATTTCATATATTCCCTGGGCCCACATAGGCATAGCCTCCCTTGTTATCAACATCCATCAGCAGAGTTAAGACATTTGTTACGATTGATGACCCTCCATTAATGCATCGTAATCACCCAAAGTGCATAGTTTTCGTTAGGGTTCACTCTTGGTGTTGAATGGGTTTGGACGAATGTATAATGACATGCATCCCTCATTATAGTATAGTATCATGCAGAGTATTTTCACTGCCTGAAAAATTCTGTGTTCTACCTGTTTATCCTTCCTCCCCATGCGCCCCCATACCCAACCCCTGGCAATCACTGGTCTTTCTACTGTCTCCAGAGTTTTGCCTTTTCCAGAATTTCGTGTAGTTTTCAACTACTATGGGTAAATACCAAGGCGTGTGATTGCTGAATTACATGGTAACAATAAGTTTACTTTTATAAGGAATCACCAAACTGTCTTCCAAAGCAGCTGTCCCATTTTGCATTCCCACCAGCAATGAGTGAGCGTTCCTCTTGCTCCACATCCTGGAACATTTGATGTTGTCAGTGTTCCAGATTTTGGCCATCCTAATAGGTGTGTAGCAGTAGCTCATTGTTGTTTTAATTTGCATTTCCCTGATGACATATGATGTAGAGCATCTTTTCATATGCTTATTTGCCACCTGTATATCTTCTTTGGTGAGATATCTATTAAGGTCTTCGGCTCATTTTTTGATTAGGTTGTTTATTTTCTTACTGTGGAGTTTTAAGAGTTCTTGTATATTTTGAATAACAGTCCTTTATCAGATGTGCCTTTTGCAAAGATTTCATCTCAGTCTCTGGCTTGTCTTCTCATTCTCTTGACATTGTCCTTTGCAGAGCAGAACTTGTTGATTTTTAAAAATTAATTTATATTGGAATATAGTTGATTTACAATGTTGTGTTAGTTTCTGCTGTACAGCAAAGTGAATCAGTTATACATATAGCCACTCTTTTTTAGATTCTTTTCCCATATAGGCCATTATAGAGTGTTGAGTAGTTTCCTGTGACATACAGTAGGTTCTTATTATCTAGTTTATGTATAGTAGTGTGTCAGTCCCAATCTCCCAATTTATCCTTCCCCCCTCCTTAGTAACCAATAGAACTTTTTAATTTTAATGAAGTCCAGCTTATCAATGATTTCTTTCATGGACTGTGCCTTTGCTGTTGTATCTAAAAAGTCATTGCCACCCACAGACATCTAGATTTTCTCCTCTGTTATTTTCCGTACCTAATTTTCTGAAGTAACTTTTTTCATTGAAGTATAATGTACATTGATAAAAGTTTGTAAATCCCGTAATGAATTTTTACAAAGAGGATGCTCTTATGCAGCCTCTACAAAGATCAAGAAATAGGACATTACCAGCACTACACAAGCTTCTCTTTTGTTTTGCCCCACCCTTCCCCTCCACCACCCGGAAAAGATAACTACTATTCTGACTTCTGTTATGATAGATTAGCTTTATTTATTCTGGAACCTCACCACTATAGAATTATATAATACATACTCTTTTATATTTGTCTTCTTTTGCTTTTCTTTGTTGAGAGGTTTTTAATAATAGATTTATTATTTTCTTAAATAGAGGAGATTATTTCTTCTTATGTAAATTTTGCCAAGTTGTATTTTTCATGTGGAATTTCTTCTAAAATGATACATTTTTTGATCTGTAGATTTTTTTATACCCTTCAGTTCTATTTGTAGTGTCTGCAGGATCGCTACTAGCATTCTGTTTTCATTTCTGATTTATATAATTTGATTTGATCCTTTTCTTTCTCTTTTTTAACGTCTTGCTGGGATTTATTAATTTTATTGGTTTTTTTTTTTTTGAAGAACAAGCTTTGTTAAATTTACTTATTTTATGACTGCTTTCTGTTTAATGATGTCTTCTCTCTGTTATTTCTTTCCTTCTGTTTATAGGGATGGAGTGAGGATAAATTTGCTGTGTTTTTTTTTTTACACATCTTGAGATGGATACTTTGATAATTAGTTTCCAGCTTTTCTTCTTTATTCACATATGTATTTAGGAGTATAGACTTCACTCTAAGGAGGGCTTGAGTTGTATCCCCAAAATTTGATGTCATAATTTTTAAAATTTAAATAAAAATTTTAAAAAGATTTCTATTGTGATTTTTTTTTCTTGGACTCATTTGTTATGTAGGAATATATTGCTTGAGTTCTAATTATTGGGGGATTTTTCTAACTGTAATTTTTTAAATAATTCCTATCTTAATTCCATAGTAATGGTAGCAGTTAGAGAACATACTAATAGTTTGAAAATATACTCTGTATGATTTCACATAAGTTAAGGAATATACTGTTTGTTGAGACTTGCTTTATGACTCAGTAGATGGTCACTTTTGGTAAATTTTCCTTGTGTATTTTGAAGAAATATATTCTGTAGTTATTAAGTACAGTGTTTTAAATATATCAAATAGACTTTTTTCAGTATGCTCTTGATATCTTGTATATTTTATAGCTTTTTTTGTCCATTTATCGGCTACTGACATAGATGTGTTTAAAAATCTCCCTCTATTGAGTGTGTGTGTGTGTGTGTGTGTGTGTGTATACACACACACATATATATAATAATAATACGTGTATTTTCTTTTTTTGCCATTAGATTTACTTTATATATTTTGAGACTATGATGTTCAGATTGTGCAGATTTAAAATTATTACATCTTCTTCATTAAAGAAATATCTCATTTATCTCTAGTAATACTTCTTAAAATCTAACTTGTTTTATATTATTACAGATAAACTAGCTTTCTTTTGGTTAGATTTGCAGCATATATCTTTTTACATGCTTTTAGGTTCACTTTGGAATACATACATTTCTAAGTGTGTCTCTCAAAACCATCTGATATTATTGTTTAGCTAATCCATCTTTGACTTTTAGTCTGAATACTTAGTACATTTATATTTAATGTAATTATTGATTTATTTGTGTGACAATCTACTGTATATCTGTTTTCTCTTTATCACTTTTTTTTGTTGTTCCCTTTTCCTTTTTTTGACTTTTGGATTAATAAAGTTTTCAAAATTTCTCCATCTTTTTCCTCTGTCCCCTCCCACCCCAATACATTTTACAAGAATGTATTGACTAAATATCAGTCCTGTTCCCTCTCTGCAATTAATATTATGGATTAACAGTTTCAAATCTCTAGAAATATTTTTAATTAAAAAACCTGTTTAACATTATTTAATCCAGTGATTGTCAAACTTATTTTGGAAATGCTGTGGGAGATAGGTAGGGTCTCTCAGTACCCTACCATCCTTGGGGAAATGCCCATCTAGAAGCTTCATCAAGCTGAATGACGTTTAGGTTATTGCTAGAGTAGTACGTATTAATTGATAAAATTTATATGTAATTTGGGGTTATGTGATAGGGCAGCAGCCAGCACAGTTGTTCCTTATTGGTGCCTGGAGTTTGGGACCATACAGTTAATACTGTTTTAGGATTCTTCCCAAAACATGCCCCCTGGGAAGGTGATAACTCAGATACAGCAGGAGGTTGGTTGAAGGACCTGTTGGAAGAGCATACATTCATCTTATTACTTATTTCCTCCCAGAAAAGAGTCTACCTTCATTACAGTCCTTGGGTGAGTGAGCTGGTTTTCACAGTAGCCCACTCTGGCCGTTAAATTTAGAGACCACCGGATTTTTATTACTGTACATTCCTTGGGATTAATTTTATGTTACCAAACGTAGGTTAAAGGTAGTTTAAAACATGCTCTGTTGCTTTGTCTGAGGTTGTTAGCCATAAGCCAATTAAATACTGGAAGTCATCTGCTTAAAGTGAAGCTGTTATCTGAATAGTTAACATCACATTGTTTTTCTTGACAGTAATTAAATAGCATGCATCCGTTCACATTGTTTTTCTTGACAATAATTAAATAGCATGCATCCGTTCACCCAGAAGAGTGATCAGCTCATTAAGACACAGGTTAAAAAGAAAAGAGTCGAAATTATATCACTCTTCCCAAGACTATTTGCATTTGAAATAGCACTATGAGGAAAGGATAATACTTGGTCCAAAGAAAAACATCTCTAATGGTAAAGTTTCGATAACTGCGCTTTTCTCTTACCCTATAGGTAGGACTGAAAGTAAAGGAGGCATGATGGTAGATGATTAGAAAACAGTGTCTAATATTAGAAAGAAAAACCGATCACTTTAATTGGAATCAAAGTTAACTTTCAGGCATTGTAAAACAAATGCAATCCTAACAACTTAAAGATTCTAACAATCCCCCTTTTCCCTTTCTTTCTCAGGTGTGTCGTCTTTAAGTATTCAGTTTGCCAAACTCCCAAAGGGATTAAAGCATTTAAATTTATCTAAAACCTCATTGTCACCTAAAGGTACAGTATATCTTATTTACTTAACTGTGTCTATAATATTTCTGCTGCCCCATGGTACCTTACATAGTTAGAATTAATACTTGTCGTGTATCTGCATTTAAAAATGTAGTTGACCCTTGAACAATGTGCTTTGAACTTCCCGGGTCCACTTACATGCATATATTTTTCAACAGTAAATACTACGGTAGTACACGGTCCACAGTTGGTTAAATCTGTGGAAGTGGAGGAACTGTAGATACAGAGAGCTGACGATTAGTTACACGCAGATTAATCCCCACGTTGTTCAGGGGTCATCTGTATGTGTATTATAGTACTCTGGAAGTTTTAAGATAAAGAAGTTATCTGATTGGACTTCTGGTGTTCTAAAGTGAAATGCTTTCAGAGTAGAGAATAATTTTCAGGTATGCCTGTGGTCTCCAACTTCTTAAACTTTGAGTCAGGGAACGCTCACCTGGCTGCTTCCTGCCTCACATTCCTAGAGGTAGCTGGTTGTGTTTTGCTGTGGTTGTTTTTGTTTTTGATTTAGCAATGTTTTGTTTGTTTTTATTGAAGTATAATGGACTTACAACACTCTGTTAGGTCCAAGTGCATGAGATAGCGATTCGATATTTCTCTACATGACAAAATGGTCACTACTGGTTGTGTTTTTCTTGGTTCATCCTTGGAAAGACATCAGGCATCCCCACTTCCCCTCCAGATGGACTGTCTGCTGCACAGAAAACAGTTGGGCCTAACTGCCCAGTCCCAGTCACCACTGTAGCTCTACCTGCTCTATTTCCTGTCATGGAAATGCCTTTCCTTCCCCAGGTTCTTTCCTGACTCCACTCACCATCCTCTCAGTTTTTCAGTTTTGTTCTTATTTTGCTACATCAGCACCGTCACAATAATAATTAAAATCTCCCTGCATACGCCGTGCCTTTGTATACACTTCGTATTCTGCTTGAAAAACTTGTCTTTCATCGTGTATAGGGAAAACCTCCATTCTTGCCTGCCTTCTGTGTTTCTCTTTCCTGTGCATCTCCTTTACTACTCACACAACACATCTCACTTCTGACACCTCTGGTCACCAGATGTGTGGAAGTTTTTCCCTCACAACAGGCCATTCTCTGTGACACCACCTGGCTGGCCTACAGTTCAGCTCGGTATCTACCTGGAGATGGCACGAGATCCTGCAGGTTAAGGGCTCAGTCCCACAAGACTGCCATGCCCCCCGACCGCCTTTAGATACCAGTTCACATGCCCAGGTTATCAGAGGTTCCAAAGACCCCCCTCCTTGAGTTTGATTAATCTGCTAGAGTGGTCCGCAGAACTCAGGGAAACGCTTACTTACCTTTACTAGTTTATTAAAGGGTATGATAAAGGGTACAGATGAACAGCCAGATGAAGAGATATTTAGGGCGAGGTCTGGGGGGGTCCTGAGCCCAGGAGCTTCTGTTCCTGTGGAGTCGGGGTGTGTCACTCTCCTGGTGTGGATGTGTCCATCAACCTGGAAGCTCTCCAGACCCCATACCGTTGGGATGTTCGTGGAGGCCGCATCACGTAGGCGTGGTCAGTTATTAGCTGCATTTCCAGGCCCGCTCCCTTTTCTGCAGAAGTGTTGATGGGTGGGGGTGGGGCTTCTCAGCATGGCTTGGTCTTCCTGGTGACCAGCCCCCATCCGGGAGCCCACCAGGGTTACCTCATTAGAGCAGAAGATGCTGCTAATACTCTTACCACTTAAGAATTTACAGGCGTTTAAGGAGACCTGGGTCAGTGTCAGGGTCAAAGACAAATATTAGAACAAGGGATGTTTCTAGTGCTCTTATCACCTAGGAAATTACAAGGGTTTGAGGAGCTCTGTGCCAGGAACGGGCATGGGAGGCAGAGACCCATATATATTTTCTCTTATCTCACACATCTCCAAATATTCTTGGAGAGCTTCAGTTTATTTTATAAAACCCTCGTCTGTGATCATCTCTTCTGAGACGTCTTATTCCTGAGGCCTCAACAGAATCAATTTCTCGTTCCTTTCTAGATCGTATCTAACATTACTGTATAAATGTGGTGTCTTCCCTACTTGAAGGGGGCTCTCCTCGCAGCCTCTGTATCTCTCATCTCCGTATCTCCAGCACCTGGCGTAGTGCCTGGACCATTGTGGGTGTTCAGTGAAAGTTTCTTGAATTGAATAGTTTCCCATTGCTTAACTATATCACTATGTTTTGAGGGCAGTATGTGTAGCAATGGCCGGTTCTCTTGCAGATTGCGTAGGTTTGAATCCTAACTTTTTTGCTTACTGTAAATTTGCTTTTACAATCTCTTGGTTGTACCTACCTCATTTGTAATATGGAAATACGAGCATCTGCTTCATCAGAGGTGGTGGGATTAAATGGGTTAATACGCATACAGTGCAGTTTTTGGCACAAAGGGCCGTGCTGTCCCTGCCGCCATCATCTTCTTCCTCTTCCTTCTCCCCTCTCCTCCTTCTCCCTCTCCTCCTCCTCTCCTTCCTCCCTCCCTCCTTCCCTCCCTCCCTCCCTCCTTCCCTCCCTCCTTCCCTCTCTCCCTCCTTCCCTCTCTCCCTCCCTCCTCCCCTCCCTCCCTCCTCCCCTCCCTCCTCCCCTCCCTCCCTCCTCCCCTCCCTCCCTCCTGCCCTCCCTCCTGCCCTCCCTCCCTCCCGCCTTCCCTCCCTCCCACCTTCCCTCCCTCCCTCCTTCCCTCCCTCCTTCCCTCCTCCCTCCTGCCCTCCCTCCTCTCCTCCCTCCTCCCTCCCACCCTCCCTCCTCCCCTCCCTCCTCCCTCCCACCCTCCCTCCTCCCCTCCCTCCTCCCTCCTCCCCTCCCTCCCTCCCTCCTCCCTCCTCCCCTCCCTCCTCCCTCCCACCCTCCCTCCTCCCCTCCCTCCCTCCTCCCCCCTCCCTCCCTCCCTCCTGCCTCCCCTCTCTCCCTCCCTTCCTTCCTTCCTTCCCTCTGTTGTGTGTTTTTATATGCTTTTATTTCGCCTGGGACAACCGCAGTGTCACACCTACAAATCTGGTGAATGACTGCTGCTCCTGGAAGATTCAGTTTCTATCTCATTTTCTCTTTGAAACCTCTCAGACAGCCTCCTCTCACCACACCCTGTGGGACTAGATGTTCCCTTCTCTGTGTTCCGTAGCACAGGAATTTGTAAATTCCTCAGTTTTAGTGCGTCTCCCATTGTATTTTGGTTGTGTCCTAGCCTGGGAGGTTCTGGATGGTAAGGGCTTTGCCTCATTCATTGCCATGTCCCTGGCACCCAACACACTGGAAATTCTCACTAAATGTGTCGTGGATGCGTGGGTGAAGCAAAGTGGTCCCAGAATGGTTTTCTGTCCATCTAGTCATGCTTTATTCTGACCATACAGTTTCACTGAGTGATTTGAAATTGGGGGTGGTTCCATACGTCCCATGATTTTATGTGCACACATTTGTACCCACATGTTTAAGATGAAGGCATAAAAGCAACCTTCCAAAGGGAAACATTTCCCCAGGAGCCAGTGTTTTCTGTCTTGTTGCCTGAAGCCATCTACAGATCTTAAAGCTAAGTGTGTGTAGTCCCTTTTTGTTATCACTCTTCTACCTCAGCAAATTAGTTTCATAAAAACCTTTTTTTTCTGATGATTATCGATGCATTACATATTTATGGTAAAGATTTAGAAGATACTGAAAAGTATAAACGAGAAAGCAAAAATTACTTGTAATGCCAGTACCAAGCCATTACAAGACTGTCACTGTTGACAACTTGGTACCCATCCTTCCACACTGTTTTCTGCCTGTACATAGTTTATTTATATACATACCTACAGAAAACACTCACATGCATATATGCGATTATACTGTGCTTACTATCTCATAAGCTTCCTCCCCTGCCCCCTGTAGTAAATTGTGATCATTTATGTCAGTAAATACTTGGTCCACTTTCAAAGGCTATGCCATAGTTCAGCGTATGCAAAATGTTCCCTAATTTATTTAAATGATCTGTTGTACATGTAGATCATTTAAAATTCTTCAGTAGTGCAGAGAACACTAAAATGACTTCTATATCCAGTTAATGGTCATGTGTTAATTTCTTCTTTAGGATAAATTCCTGTAAGTAGAATTGCTAGATCAGAGTTTGCAAACATTTTTGTTTGTTTGTTTGTTTTGCTGTATGCGGGCCTCTCACTGCTGTGGCCTCTCCCGTTGTGGAGCACAGGCTCCGGACGCACAGGCTCAGTGGCCATGGCTCACGGGCCCAGCCGCTCCGCGGCATGTGGGATCTTCCCGGATCGGGGCACGAACCCGTGTCCCCTGTATTGGCAGGCGGACTCTCAACCACTGCACCACCAGGGAAGCCCAAGAGTTTGCAAACATTTTTAAAAGCTTTTTCTGATATTTATTGTCGAGTTGTCCTCCAAGTATTTCATATAACCCTCTTTACACTCTCACTGTCCGTAGATATTGTTCTCTTTTTTAATTGTTTATCAAGCATAGGAACAAAAGTATTCTGCTATTTTAATTTTAGTTTCTTCAGTTATTGCTTAAGTAGCTTTTCCCGCCTTGTTCCTTAGTCACTTGTATTTCTTTTGGAGGAAATTGCTAGTCCCCCCTCCTCTGGTACTGTTCCGTCTACAGTGTCAATTTTTTTCTTTATTCATTTGAATTCTCCACACATTAAAATGTTAATCATTTACTATGTGCTTCATAAGTCTAACTCTTTTTTTAGGTAGAGGTTTTTTTGTTTTTAAACTTGATTATAGTTATGTAACTTATTTGTTAATTACTGTAAGACAGATAGAGGGACGCTGTGATCGTTGATCCTTCTGAGGGCAGGTTTGGCTTCTGAGGCACCTGAGTGCTACCCACTCACTGAGGCCCTGTCCCTTCCAGTGTGATGCGAGTGGGCAGAGTCCCTAGGCAGAGCTGGGTTCCGCAACTTCCTTGTGAATCAGGACAGCCCCCCATGCCCTATACCCTTCACAAATAAAGATCAACACCTTTATCTCTTCTCTGCAATAAAATGTGTTTGAGAATTAATATTGTTTTATAACGTGACCCAAAGAATTGTAAGTTGCCCTTCCTAAGATGTATATCTTGAAAAGTTGTGTTTTAAAAAAATTGATTTCTTAAAGGTTTTCAGTATTCTTGCAGACTGTCACAAAGGATCCGAAAGGTTTTGCAGGTTCAGAATAACTCAGATTAAATGGCAGTTTTAAGCTTTTGCTGGATTTGACTCACATTTATATTTTTGTTCCATGAAAACATTTATATTCATGGCTCATAATTCAAGACAGATTTTTTTTTTTTTAATCTGCCCATGACATCCACACTGTCTCCAAATATCCTTTCTCTTCCTCAGATGTTAGCTAAGTGATAGTTTTCTGGATTTCTAGTAAATGTCCTGCTGGTTGCCAGATTATGTCAATGCAGGGCCATCTGGTACCACCTTTCTCCAGCTGTAAACACTCCAATAATAAATATGAAGAATGGTCAAAATCACTAGACAACCAGAATCGATGATAGCATGAAAATCTGTGCCTAGTTTGGGTTGGAAGAGCCCTGATTTTTTCCATCCTACATTTTTGTGATTTCCTGCTATTAGTGTGTTATTAACACAGGCCTCATGTGGATGTAGGCTCCAGAGGTGGGGGAGGAAATCCTTCATTCTGTTTCAGTAGCTTGAAGCTGATCATGATAACATGATTCTCTCCCAGTTCTATTCAAATGTTGGCCAACTGCCAAGCGCCCACGCTTGGCAAGGAGCGTTTTGCTGTCAAGGCTAATTTCACCTTCTAATTTCGGAATTTATTTATTGAGTTTTGTTATACCCCACTAGGGACATAATTTTAAAAATGATTTTCTTGATGAGAGTCTGATATTTTCCACAGGTTTTGGACTCGATTATTCCATTTCAAAATGCATTGATACTACCAATAACAGGACAAACTGAAGGGAGTTGGTCATTTAAACAATCATACAAGTTGCCTCCAGAAATTAACCTTTTCTGTGGGCCGTTGCAAATTCCTTTTATCTAACACAATTCATCAAATCTCTGCCTCCTTCACTGCAAAGCTCTTGTCTCTTACCTCTTTGATAGTATTGACGTGGCTAGATTATGATTATTCAACTGTCTGGGTCTCCCACTGGACTGGCTTTGAGAGGGTGAAAGGGTATCCCCTGGGTCTCAGAAGCCCACGCCTGGTATACAGTAGGCCTTAAATAAAGATTTGTTGTATTGAATAAATACTCGTGTAGCACTGGCTTTTCATCCTGGAATTTATTTAGCTTCTTTCGTGGTGGTCTTTGAACTTTTTGAGGGCAAAGAATGGGTCTTATTTACACATATCTCCCGAATCCCCAGCATTTGATAAACACATTATGAGCGCTTAATAAATGTTGAGTTGATGGCCAAGAAATTCTTCCATGTACTTAAGTAAAACATTTTCCCCTCTCTGCCTCTGAGTCTTCTCTCTACAAACCCAAATGGACACTCACCATCAAGAAATGGCTCAGTAGCCTTTATTGGACACACACTGGAGTTGGTTCTCTGTAACTCTCCAAAGCTGAAGGATGAGGTAGTGACCCCTGCATGAGTGCCATGCACCAAACGTTCTAAACGTGGAGCAGAGTACTTGTAACCCTCGGCTTTTTTTTTTTTCTTGGAGTGCCTCCTTGGGTCCTGCAGCCGTGACCAGTTCTGGCCTGACCCTCGCCCCTTATCCTGATGAAGGCTCTGTCCATGTGCAGGCAAAAACCCCGTTCCCTGTTTCCCTTTCGGGTGGTTAAGATAGGCTGGGATTTTCACGAAGAATTTTACTGAAAAACAAGAAAAACAGAATGATTTGTGAAAGTATACCCACCTTAGAAATAGCCGTATTTCCAAAGTATACGATTTAGAACCATGGACTTTCAGTAGAAACATGAAGAGAGCTTTGCAGTATCCGTATCCCAGTTATCTGAAGAATAATCATCAGTGATAATTGTGTGTATTGACCTCTTTGAATCCCAGGGAGGGACCAGCCTCTTCTGGGCTCCCATTTTGAAGTGACCCGATGAAAATCTACCCACCACAAGTTCCTGACTAACAGGCCTGTTTCAATTCCTGATACCCACAGATAGTAGACCATACCTCTCTCTGCACAGAATAATCTTACCCTCCTCATGTGTTCATTCTTTGTCTTTTGAGGTGGTATTATCAGTTTATTTCAGTTGACTTTAACTTGAACCATTTATGTTATGTATATAAATAGTGTGTAGAGTGTTAATTATCAGTTTTTCCTTTTGATTGCTTCTTCCATGGTGTACATGTCATTAGCTCTTTGTAAAGTCCATTTCAATCTAAATTTTGCCTTGAGTATATAATATGTTAAGTAGAGCAGTACATTCCTGTATTAACTTCCAAGTACTTTCAATAGCCTAAAGTACCTGAATTTTCATCTGCATGCTTTCAATACTGTACGTTAAGGCAAGAATCACCTGGCAGGATTAAGAGAAGGACTAAAACGCTCAGTTAGACTGCTTGCATCATTTTAAGACTTCAAAGTAAAATCCTTTCCCTCCACATCATTAGAAGTAGAGCAAAATGAAGTTGATTCTGTTTCTTTGTCCTACTCGGTGAGTTGGTCGTGTCTGTGACTAACCTGTTCTTCCTATCAAAAGACCATCCTAGAGCTGCCTTTTGGGGACAGGACTTACGGTTAACCTCAGTCCTGCAAGTTGATGGGGCTGCTAGACCATTTAAAGAAACTCACAAACCTCATTTTGGTTCCTGGAGTGGAAACTGAGCCTGGATCTCATCGATGTTGCAGGGGTGAATAGCCTTTCTCAGTCACTCAGTGCCAACCTGTTGACCGCCACCACTCTTAACCATCTGGACCTCTCAGGGAACATCCTTCGCGGAGATGACCTCTCGGTAGGTTTTCTTTTCCTTACTGCCATCTTCAAAGAAGCTGTACTTACTAACCCTGGAATAATTTCGAAACATATTTCCCCACATCTCCCTTTATCATGACACCTTCAAATCATTTAGTCACGAGCTTATGAAGAGTTTTTAGAGAAATGTTCCAGAGCCTTCCTTTACTAAATGTAGCCTATTGTAGAGATTTTATCCCCCCTCACTTAAGATTGTTGAAGTTTAAATTCTTTTTGGAAATACTTTTTCTGAAGGAATTTTTTTCTCCACTTCAGAACATTATTGCACCTGTTAAAATTGCCTGATAAGAAAGATTGGAAACGTAAAATGAATTATTTCATCATTAAATAATATTGTTAAGAAGACTGGTGGCTTTTTAAAAACATGGTTTGTGATGGAAAGGGGATATTGGGATGAACTTCAGTCCCATATTCCATGATTACAGTAGAGAGGGGGAGGGTTAGGAGTCAGCTGGGGCCACTCTTGAAAGTTTGAGTGTGAAGGCAAAAAGTTTCCCCTGAACTATAATAAGATTTTTCATGCAGCTGAATCAGTAATATAAATGTTTGGCAGATCTTATTGATACAGTGAATTAGGCATGATCTCATTGCCAGATGGGGTGAATAGTCCCCTCTAGTCACAGGATAGAATTTAGAAGAAATGCTCCCTTACCAATGGGGTGGGACCCACAGCACACGGACCTCTTCAAAGGACCTTAATTTACATTCCATTGCTTTATGGGAGTGAAAAACACTGTGACATGTATTCTCATTTCTCTTCTGTTTTCCTTTCCCTGTAAGACAGGGAATGTTGCCACAGCCCTCTTTGTAGTTATTTTCCTCTCCCTTACACCTGAACTCACTTACATAATATTAGTACTTGCTTCCTGGTGTGCCGTGACTTTTTCAGTGTGTTGTCCAATTGTAGTTGTCACTTTCACTGATGATTCATAAATCTGCTCCCTCCCAAGATGAAACAAGGAGTCCGATGTGAAACCACTAAAACATTACAGTGACAAACTAGCAGGGTAGAGAGAAAGGTAAAAGAAGAGCCTGAAGATTAAACAAGAAGGGTGCTAACATAGGGGCATTGATGGTCACCCAAGACAGCAAAGTAGCCAGCCAGGAGTCCTGTCCCAGCTCGCCTCTGGGGAAGGGCAAGTGGAATGATGAAGCCGAGTGACAGTGGGCTTCTAGCCCCGGCAGGCTGAGGTTCTGAGAGCCATTCAGCAGGTGCAGGGAGGGGCTTACCTGGCCCTGTGCTTTCCAGGAGAGCAGCCTAGCAGGGACTGCTGGAGAAGTGTTGGCCAGGTTGGGTCTTGTCACCACTTGAGGGTGATTAGAGCTTCCCCAGCTGGTGGCCAGGAGTAAACTCACAGGGCCAGGCAAAGACAGAGAATCAGATCTTCATTAAGTCAGAACAAGATTATTTTTCTGAATCAGAACTTTTCATAATACAGTACATTGTATGTCTGGTTATTCTAAAATACTTACAGGCCAGTCTTTTGCTATTCTGAATTCCTTGGTCAGGAGGAGTTTTCTCAAGCATCTATAGCTAAGCTGCTACACTTACGAGTCTTTGCCAAGGACTAGGACCTCTCAGTGTAAGCTTGTTTGTTTTTTGCAAGTATCTCGTGGCATCCAGTGAAGCAAAGCAGAATTCAGCTGTTTGCCTGGTGGCAGGAGCTGGGATTTGGTGGCTATTGGTGGATACTGGCGCCACCTGCTCACACAGGGCTATTAGAGAATAACAGAGAGTTCATTTTATTGTTTGGATAGCCTTGCACGGGGATGAGGGTATAGTTTAGGCATTGTGACACTCTAGAAACTGGAGGATCTTAGTTATAAGTGAGATTAAGAAAAAAAAAAAAGCCTAATAGTGCTGTCAGGCCCTTTCTTGTTAGATTTTGGAAGTAACTAAGGATAGAAAAATTATTTTCTTGAACTGAAGAGAGTATAGCCCGAGACCACCATCCTGTGGTCCAAATTCAAATTAGTGGCTCCTTAAACACTTTCAAAAGTGATTAGCATTTTGATAGGGTGGCTGCAATTCAGGTGGTATTTCAATCTCAGCAGTTAAAATTAATTAGCACTGTTCCAAATTGTGTAATAAAAATGGAGCTAATCAGGAAAACTGAGCCATGTGTAACAAAAAGGGGGTTTGGTAGCCAGGACTCCATTTGGCCTTTTTTAAACTTAAACATACTTTAAAATATTCTTTGGGATTTTGCTCTCAGGGAAGGTAATGGAATGACAGAAAATTCTGCCATTGTCTTGGGAAGAGTAGAGGATGATCCTCAGTGGATTTGGGCAACTTGTTTTTAAAATATTAACTTAACATCGTGTGTGCACGCGCGAGTGTGTGCATGTGTGTTTCTGGATCCTAACATATTCGGTTTTTGCTTTTTATTCAAGTCCATGTACAGTTTTTTGGCCCAGCCAAATGCCATTGCTCATCTGGATTTGTCCAATACAGAATGTTCCCTGGACATGGTAATATTTTTTTATATTGCTCGGGGGGGGGGGGTCTCAAATATGGGGGTCCCATATTTAGATGGGAAACAATGGGCTTTCTTCCCAATAAAATATTCTCCGAGTCCTAGAAATATTTGAAAATAAGAGAGCCTTGTTTCTTTCCCAGGTCTGTGGAGCTCTTCTCCGTGGCTGCCTTCAGTATTTAGCTGTGCTCAATCTCTCCAGAACTGTCTTTTCTCACCGGTATGGATTTATTCCTGCTATCATTCTCATCTAGGAGTGTCTTTCTCTCAGAGAAAGTTGTAGTGAGATGAAAACAGAGTGATAAAGGGTGAATGTTGTGCATGAAAGGGGATGGTCCTGAATCATTATCTATGAATATTAGACCTTGAAAGTTCAAGTTTTTATTATATCTTTTTTCCCTGCAGGACAATGTTATTATCAATAACTCCAGACTGCCTATATGAACGATGTAATAATGTACTATTTCTCATATGTGGACAGGCATTCTCTCTTAATATGGTAAAGACCCTTTTAGAAACTTCTGTGGGTGTTTCTCAATAATGCACTTTGAATTAAGTATCAGCTGTGTCTGGGAGATAAAGAGAATCGTCACCCCAGAGCTCATGCATTCTGATTTGTAGAAGTGGAGGGCCCGCCTAAGTACCTCACTTCTACCTTCCCGACTTAGAATTGTTTGCAAAATCAGGCAGTAGATTAGAAGCAAAAGTATTCACACACAGCAGCCACTTAGAATGGCAGAATGCAGAAGAATTATGAAAAGTACATGGGTTATGTAACTGTGGAATTCTGGAACCATCTAGTGTATTAATACAGTTCAACACTTACCATTTGTAATTATTACCGCAAGTCGTAAACAATATTTTAGTCATTATATGCTCTTTAATAACATGGAGAATTGCTTAATATTAGAAATACCTCCTTTTTTATTGGTTAACTTTTTGAAAACTTCACATATTCAAAGGGATAACAGTCACTTGTTTGGAAAATTCACAATTCAGCATGCTTTATTCTACAATTATGCCTCATAGTGAGTTATTCTATATTTTAAAGTATTCTTGGTCCATTACTTCTACAGTATGTAAATGTCTATGATAGCAAAAAAATATGCCACGTATACCTCAATAGGATAAGATCAGAGAGAGTAAAATGTAGGAGATAAAATGGTGGGAGAAGGTGAGAGTTTTCTAAGATACTTTATTTCAAAGGCCTTGGAGGGTATTAACTTGACCACCCAGACCACTCATGTATTTGAAGTCAGCTTATGAAGCCATGCTTTGGTGGAGCTATAATAGACTGAGGAACGGGGTTAGAAATGATATCATAGATGATAAGGATTTTCATCTAATCAGCTCTTTTGAATTCATACTACTGTGAATTCTGTGATGACTGGGCCTAAGTAGAGCTTTTAAGCTTATAGAGCTGGAATTGTGCTAACAAATTTCCTTGTCTTCCAAATGAGAGGCTGTGATTAAACTGTTTAGTACCCACTACCTTACCTAGATATAACCATAGAAAGCCCTTAGTAATTACGTAGAAATTGCTGCATTTACACTGAGTTGTGCATTATTAGCCAGGCTGTTCATACTTTGGTTCACAGATAATTTCATAAGTGTAGCAGTCAGGATAGGTCAGATTGTTCCAGTAACAAATGATCCCCCCAACCCACCACCCTCTCCACAGCTTTCAGCGACAGCAATTTTGCGACGTGTGCCTTATGGGTTAGCCACATCACTCTGGGAGGTAGAGCAGCCTCTTTCTAGTACGTTGACAGTCACATAGTAGAGGAGAAAGGATCATGGTAAAACTTGTCTCTGGAAATCACACACATCACTTCCACTCACATCCCATTGTACTTCAGGGAATACAAGGCAGGTTAATTTTTTTGTCTTTCCTGAGATTTTGGCTGCTAGCCACCCTCAATTTATTCATGTTACCAAGACCCCATTTCTGAAGTCTGCCAAAGTCTGCTCATCAGAAAAAGAATGTATATATATATGTATAACTGAGTCACTTCGCTATACAACAGTAATTAACACAACATTGTAATTCACCTTTACTTCAATTATTCAATTAAAAAAAAAGAAAAAGAAAATGAACACGATATACAAGCGTCTGTCGGGGACCAGAGTTGTTTTGAAACGTCTAATATGTATTCTACCAGAATTCTCTTTCCTCTTAAGTGTATTTTTCATCCTCTTAAATAGATATTCTGGTTGCTTAGGTATTTCTTCTCAGCCTGAAATTGTCCTGTTTTAAAACCTTTTTCAAATATTGACAGGTTTCCTAGACCTCTGTACGTAAAATATTGTTGAATGTTCTGTGGTTGAATTCGACCCCTAGGACGGCCTCTGCCCTGAGAGTCTATGATTCCCTCCACAGAATATGAATAACTCTCATTGAATAAGCGTTTACAATGCATCAGGCTAAGTGCTGTACTTACTCAGACCTTCCAACAATTCTATCAGATAGAACAAAACAAACAAAGCATTCGTATTCCAATTTTGACTCTGGAATCTTTTCTCAAATCCTCATAGTGTTGACTCTGTCTTCTTATTGAGTTGTATGATTTGATTCATATACTTCCCACTGGAATAGCAAGGGGACGTATTTGGAGGTTATACGCATTTCTTTTTGGAGTTTTGTCTTTATTCTAATATTTGGCCTGAAATAATTAGATCTGTGATATGGATATAAGAGCCGAGTAGGATATTTGTCATGCAGGCTTCTTGCCAATCAGACTTGACATCTGGTCACAATCCCGTTGCGTCTGAGACCTGCTGCATCTGAAAACATAGCCAAACACAGGTAGTGATCCTTAACAATCTGATGCCACCCAGTGGGAAGGCTCTTTAAATTGGTGAGAAATATGTATCTTCTTTGACTTATTTCTTAAAAATTCAAATATGGAGTCTCCTGAAGAACTAGGCGGGGGGAACACAATGAGTTCTTTGGCTACAAAGAATAGGAATAAAATGTTTTAAAGACTTAATGACATTTCTTAACCTCTCCTACATAATTTTCGAAAGTACGCTGAATTAATTTATTTAACTTTCAGACATTTTGTTTCTTTTTACCTTTAAATTTCTACTGAAACACAGCCAGTTCATGGATTATTTCACAGGGTTTGAATTTACCGATGAATAATTGTGCCAGTTTGGAAGTGGGGTGCAGAGATGGAAGTTTAACTGCATGTAAGACTCTCATGTTTTGTTTTTCAGGAAAGGAAAAGAAGCACCCCCATCTTTCAAGCAGTTTTTTAGTAGTTCTCTGGCTCTGATGCAAATCAACCTTTCAGGCACAAAACTGTCTCCTGAGCCCTTAAAGTGAGTGTTGAATTCATTTTTTCCAGAGCTTTTTAAAGTTCAATTTGTTATTAGGAATGTGCTTGAGGGAAGGGAAAAAGACGTACAATCCTAAGACAGACAAGGCAGATAAAAATGCCTTTTTACTTTGGGTCACAAAGGAAGTCAAATTCTTTCTGAGTACATTGTATGCTGTTGATATTATTGCATCTTCTATGAAAAAAAAATCTTCCTTTGGTTTGTGACCTTGGCAGTAGTCACTGATCTATAAAAGTTGTGTTTCTGGGTACCATCACCTTTCTTTTGACCTCTGTTCAGTCCATTTTAGGTATATTCTTGTGTGCATTTTAAAATCTATTCTCAATATTTCTACTAACAGTAATAATCAAAGGCTATACACATGTGTGCAGCAGAAACAATTTTTAGGTGCTTTGTTTTCTGAATTACCTAGGTATCTATTTGGTATTTTTACTTGGCAGGCAACTTATGGGTTAATATCCTTAGTGTAGGTGTCGTGGTAAAGTTGAACTTTTTAGAATAATTTGTTATCCTTGAATTTCTTTTCACCATTGCCAGAAATAATCAAAAGGACTATAGAATCTAATTCTCTCTGAGTCAAAAGAACATTTTCAAGTAGTTTTGAATATCTGCGTTGTCAGGTGTGTTCAAATGTATGCACAGATTTCTCCTTTCCTCAGCTGACATGTAAATCAGCATTCAATTTGTTCCCTTGCAATTTGTATGAAATGTTAAAATCGATGTCTGCTATTCGTTCTACTAGAAAGTTAATCATCTAATTTGTAAATTGCCTTTTCTTTGCTTTTTGAGAGGTGTGAGATTCTTGATTAGTTTTCTACAAAGTACCATATGACTAAAACAACGGAGGCCTTTAAGAACAGTTGATCCACCTGTGCAAAAAAAAAATCCTGATGTTATAGCGGCCTGTTTTTAAAAAAAAAAGAGGAAGAATTGAATCTTTGTAATAGAGATCTCTAAATATAATAGCTGCAAATTGTAAAAACGTGATTAGGCTGTATGGATGTTAATAAAGCTATCAGCATCAATATTCTAAAGGGGATCCATTATAATTTAACCATATTCATTCAACTGATATTTATTGAGCATTTACAACCGACTAGATGCCGGGAAGGCA
The DNA here is from genome assembly GCF_964270905.1 of Leucopleurus acutus. Lineage (NCBI taxonomy): Eukaryota > Metazoa > Chordata > Mammalia > Artiodactyla > Delphinidae > Leucopleurus > Leucopleurus acutus. The sequence continues at coordinate 85,059,796 of NC_139153.1, read as the reverse complement.
CTGAGTAGAAAGCAAAACCAGACTTGCTTTTATCACATCATATCAGCGGGAGATTAGCATATTCAGAGTAGTTTTAGCATAGGTACATGGTATGCTAATTCAATGTTGCTGGTTCCTGTAAAAGATAGAGTAGTTCTTCATTGATTAGTACAATTGATTTTATAGAATAATCCTCACCACAACAACACTGGATTTACTGTACTTTATTATAGGTCAGTGTTAAATCTTGTGACCTGTTGTTATTTATGTTAATGTTTAATAATAAATCAGTACTGGCAGACCTCGGAGATGTTGCGGGTTTGAAACGTTCCAGATCACTGCAATAAAGTGAATATTGCGATAAAGCGAGTCACACAAATTTGGGGGTTTCCCAGTGCATTTAAAAGTTACGTTTACACTATAGTGTAGTTTATTAAGTGTGCGATAGCATTATGTCCAAAAAAATGTACATATCTTAAATAAAAAACACTTTATTGCTAAACAGTGCTAACCATCATCTGAGCCATCAGCGAGTCGTAATCTTTTTGCTGGTGGAGGGTTTGAAATATTGTGAGAATTACCAAAATGTGACACAGAGACATGAAGTGAGCAAATGCTGTTGAAAAAGTGGCACCAATAGACTTGCTTCATGCGAACTGCCGTAAACCTTCAAGTTGTAAAAACACGCAACGCAGTATCTGTGAAATGTAATACGGTGAGGTATGCCCGTAGTCTCTTCAGGTCTGTGTTTTACTCAGTCAAAATTTTAATATGAGGAAAAAGTCTTCATGGCCAAAGATTCTGTAAACAAAATTCTGGATGTACATTTAATGTGATACTATAATTTGAAAAGATATAACAAAACTGAGGTGCTTGGGTTTGCCTGTGAGGGGGTGAGGATGGAAAGGAACTTGCCAAGCACTGCCCTAAGTTAGACACACAACTGGGTGCTTACCCACAAACTGTCACCTGCAGTGTTGACAACAGCCGTGGGAAGGCATTATCCCTATTTTACAGCTGAGGAAATGGAAGCTCAGAGAAGCTAAGTAATTTGTGAAAACTCACTGCCATCGCAGGTTGGGTTTTCTGGGAAGCCAAGTTAGAGATGCAGATTAGCATGTAGGATGTTTATTAGGAAGTGCTCTTGCAATCCCACCTGTGGAGGGGGAGCAGGAAGAAAGCAGGATGGGACAGAGGGCAAGTTGAACTGGGGCTATCACAGTGAAGACCTCAGCCAACCCGATGGGAGCTTTGTTGCTAGAATGTCCCTGAGCTGGGCGACGAGGCTGGGCCTGCATACCCCTGTGTTGATCAGTCCTTGGATACAGGCTGCCCCAAAGCAGATGTGACCTTGGGCCAGGCACTTGTCTTGGGCTGAGGCAGCCCCCAAAGAGGACCGACAGCTGAGGGGGCTCTGGGAGGTACATTGCAGAGTCCACTGCTGTCAGCCAGCGGACACTGGCTCAGTCCTGTTCCTAAACCCACGCTGTATCCCCAAGCACCAAGAGGGGCAGAGGGAGGCCCTCATCTCTTAAAGGGAGATCAGTAGCCATAAGAGAGAAAGCTAAAGAAATGCAGCTTCTCTTGATGTAATTGCTTATTTCATAATTGTGTTTTTCCTTGGAGGCTCTTTTCTGTCCACATTAAAGTATTTCAGGGCTTTTTAAGAACATGGTGACGCTGCCAGAGCCGTGGAGATGACATACAAATTCTTCTGTTAGACCTACTAGAGCATGGACTTGAGGATATGGGGAGGGGGAAGGGTGAGCTGTGACAAAGCGAGAGAGAGGCATGGACATATATACACTACCAAACGTAAGGTAGAAGCTAGTGGGAAGCAGCCGCAGAGCACAGGGATATCAGCTCGGTGCTTTGTGACCGCCTGGAGGGGTGGGATAGGGAGGCTGGGAGGGAGGGAGACGCAAGAGGGAAGAGATATGGGAACATATGTATAACTGATTCACTTTGTTATAAAGCAGAAACAAACAAACAAACAAATTCTTCTGTTAGTCAGTTTGGCGCTAATGATTGAGGACCAAGAGGATGGCGATGTGAAGGCAGTTCACTCTGGGTTAAAATAAACAACACACCTTGTGATGGAGTTTTCCCCCAGAGCCTGTGATGCTTTCTTGTAGTTGTTCTGTTTTGTTTTACTAGGGACAGTTTCTGTGGGTTATTTATATTTGTCTCATGAGTCGTTACCTCTTAATCATTGGCCTTCTGTAGTTAAGTATCTTAAAGGACACCATTTATTTCCTTGTCCTTAACCTACTCTTCAGAAAAGTAGGAGTTTTCCCTCCATCTAAGCATTATACAAATACAATGTTAAAATATGTGGCTAAGTCCTAGAAACTGAAAACTTAGAAATGTAGGGACCTGTTTGGTAATGTCCTGACTCTCCCATTTTGCTGATGAGAACCTGAGACACGGAGAGGAAAAGTGATGTCCTTCAGGCTACCCAGTGCTCAGTAACAGAATCAGGACCTGAGGACAGGCCTTTTGGTTCTTAGTACCAATAGCTTTCAGTAGCTCAATACTGCCCCCAAGAAAGAAAGGACGAAAAGGCACTTTTTAGGAAAAGAGAAACACTTGAATAATTAATTGAACAGAGGCACACACACAGATGAGACATGCCCAACCTTTTTCATAGGATAGTGTTTTAGAAGAGAGGACAGTGAACTGGATTAAAGGAACGAAGAGACAAAGAGACACGCAGTCTCCTCGACCTTCTTACCCACAGGGGTTGTTTTTGCCGCTGGGAACAGCCAAGTTCTTGCGCTCTGCCCACCTCGGGGATTCGCTCTCAGTGGATGAGACCAGAGAATCAGTGGATGGGGGAAAATCTCAGAGACTTTGGCATGAAGTAATTCCCTACTTTCCCACCTCCCCCTTCCCCTGGGGTATTTTTGGAGTCTGCTAGTAGAGGTGCCTTTCCTGGGAACATAGAGAACAGGTAGTCACCCCCAGGTGACAGGTGCCTTGGTTCTCCTCTGTAGTATTTACAACTGTCTGCCTTGCGTTATGGTTATTTGCACACATATTTGTTTCCTTTGCTTGAGATTGGCAGCCCTCTCCTGCTCATCTTTGTACTCCTCACAGGGCCTAGTTGAGGGTCTCTTTTCCTTTCGGTGTAATTAATGGATGTGGGTGCCTGTATGAAATTTTTGTTTCAAGCCTGTTCGGTGGTGTTGGACTTCATAGGACTGACTTGTAAAAGTGGAGTTAATTTATTCTCTTACCTGTGAGATCCATATGATGAGTCCAGTCTCTTCCATAAGCAGTTAAGAAAAATCCTTTGCGGAGTGGTGATGGTGTTTATCCTGTGCCCAGCTAGTAGCTGGATAGACAGGCAGGATCCTGCACTCAAACTCAAGACTAGTACCTTGTCTTCCATGCTGTACACCCTTACCCATCCCACCTCTGCGAGTCCTTTAACAAACTCATCTAGATATGATTTCACATCCTGGAATACTCTAGAGCCTGCCTTCCCCCATTAACATAACCCTTAGGGAAAACTAGCTTTACTTTGCTATTCTAATAACAATTGCCTAATAATATTCTAAACATTATTAAAGGTGTTCTCAAGCAGATGCAGGGGGGCAATTTCTCTGTGATGAACACAATTTAATTTCAGTGTGCAATTAGGAGCACTGTTGGTTTACTTCCTTAGGAATTAGCAACCCTGTCGGGTTTCGCATTTATGAGGGACCTGCTCTGTGTCAAACAGAAGAGTGTTTCCCTGTCATTTTTGTCACTACTCTTGGTGGGCGGAAATGCAGTTGGCATTTTAAAAAGTGAGACGCTGCTTGCTGCTTGACCTGTGATTCAGAAAAGGCCTTCTTCTTTCTCTGGGTTTTGTTCAGTGTGCTTACACATTTTTAGAGCAACAAGTGGAATTTTTATCTAAAGTGTGTGTGTTTCCTCCCCTCAGAGCGCTGTTATTGGGCCTGGCTTGTAATCATAATTTGAAGAGAGTTTCCCTTGATCTCAGCAACTGTGAGGTAAGAACACCTTTAGATGATGCACTAGAATAGATAATAGCCTGAAAATTGCTTTGTCTTTTTCCTGGAAACAGTGTGATACTGTGATTCCAGACGGTATACAAGGAGCAGAATAACACACTTTATAGAAATTTCTGATGTTCTGTATATTGTCAGTTTTATCTACAAACAGCCACGGAACACCATTCAGAAAGCAGTCAAATGTAATGACTTTTCCTTTTCTCCCCTTCTTCCTGCCAGTTGCTTAAGTATTTTATGATGAAACTTGGAGATATCAAGCCTTAAACTAGCTTTACCATCAGGAAAATTGTACCATACAGCCTTCCTTGCAGGGGCCAAGATGTGTACAGCCTAACTTGGATTTGGAGAGTGTGAAAGGGAAGATCTTTGTCATTAATTTTGCTTTTTAATATCTTCATTTTAAAGCAGGAAAATTAAGATGCTTCTCAAAATTATAGGAACTACAAGCAGTTTCTATCAAAGTACACACGGAAGAATTGAGACTAAAAGCTTCTACATTTTAGAGGGTACCTGAACTTTTTCGCTATCTTGAAACTTTTAGTTTGTGTGGAGATTAGTAAGAAAATACCCGGGTACAAACTATCCAGCTCTTTAGAGCCTGACTTTACCCACCGTGTCAAACGTGGTGCCTTTTCTCAGGGCTGGAGGTGGGAGTTTATTCATTCCTATTCTTGGGCCTTTATACCCACTCTTCTCTCTTTCTGGAACACTCCTGCCATGTCCCTCTTTTTCCCCAAGGCCTCCCTCTCTTTGAGGATCTAGTTCAGGTGCTGTCTCCTCTGTACCTGCATCAGATTCCTACTGTTTGATCTGAGTTTGGCCATGACTAGCTATGCAATCCTGGGTGAATTACTTGATAGCGTTACATCTCAATTTCTGCATTTGCAAAAAGGAAACATTAGTGCCTCTCCTAGTAGGTTGTTATGAGGTTTAAAAGGTTAAAAAGTAGGTTGTTATGAGGCTCTTCTTTGAAATGTGATGCTTAGATCGTCCGGTACCTATAAAGGTTGTTCCCTGTTGTTGCTTATCTGTCTGTACGTTTCTTCCCTGACTGCTTCAACACTTTGTGGTCTTATTTTTTTCTAATTGTCTAGTACTTAATGACGGTGACATGCATTTGGACACTGAACCACGTGTAGTGCCTTGCACAAGTATTAAATTGGCTCCTGTATGCTTTCCCAACTGGGCTGTGGCTTTATGGAAGGCAGTATTTGTGTCTTACTTTGCTTTGTGTTTCCTTTAGCCACTAACAAAATGCTGAGCAGTAAGCCAACACTAAATACTGAAGATTAATGCTTTACCTCTCGGAAAATTCTAGAAACTGACAAGTCTGAAATCAGCCATATAAATTGTTAGTGCAGGATTTTTTATTAATTTTGAGCTGGGGTGAATGCCAACTGTGTGTGATTTACTAGTCTTTTTGTTTGTTGGGGGGAGTGGGGGGAAGGGAAAATCTTAAAAACCTAACCTGGCATTGTGAAATTTTCATGTACAAATTAATGCTCTTTCATTTATAAAGGCAGACCGTAAAACAGAAACTAGCTCTGGTAATATGAATTAATTATTTGTTTACCAGCACTTAATATTAAGGGCATGCCAATAATAAAAATTCCTTATGAGGGAAGGCGTAAGATGAATGAGGATAGAAAGGGTTATTCTATTAAAAAAGCAAGTTGGTGTAACCTTGATTGCTGTTAGATCAAAATACTGAATTAGCAATAACCCATATGCTTTACTATCCTGATTAAAGATCACGATTGCTACCAATATAACATCATTCATTTAATTCTGTAATCAAAACTGGAATGGACATAAGTGATCATCTGATTCTCATGCTTATTGATGAGGAAACTGAGGTCTAAAGAAGCTGAAATAATCCAGCTCACTAATGGCAGAGTCATAATCAAAGTGTGCTCTCCCGATTGTTGTTAATACTAGTAATTATTGGAATATCATACAATTAGACATTTTCTCCTCAAATAAGTTGATAGGTACCATATGCCCAAAGAACACTGTGTTAGATTGTCACACAGCTTCTTTTTTAAACTCCTTTGTGATCCTATTCAGAGTAACTTTCAGAGACAGTTATATTTGGTGAACCATATAAAACTGACATTTCTGTGGGTCATAAATGGCAGACAACTATGGAGAACAGTTTGGAGGTTCCTTAAAAAACTAAATATAGAACTACCATATGACCCAGCAATCCCACTACTGGGCATATACCCTGAGAAACCCATAATTCAAAAAGAGTCATGTACCACAATGTTCACTGCGGCACTATGTACAATAGCCAGGACATGGAAGCAACCTGAGTGTCCATTGACATATACAATGGAATATTACTCAGCCATAAAAATAAATGAAATTGAGTTATTTGTAGTGAGGTGGGTGGACCTAGAGTCTGTCATAAAGAGTGAAGTAAGTCAGAAAGAGAAAAACAAATACCACATGCTAACACATATATATGGAATCTAAAAAAAAAAAAAGGTTCTGAAGAATCTAGGGGCAGGACAGGAATAAAGATTCAGAAGTAGAGAATGGACTTGAGGACACGGGGAGGGGGAAGGGTAAGCTGGGACGAAATGAGAGAGTGGCATGGACATATATACACTACCAAATGTAAAATAGATAGCTAGTGGGAAGCAGCCACATAGCATAGGGAGATCAGCTCGGTGCTTTGTGACCACCTAGAGGGGTGGGATAGGGAGGGTGGGAGGGAGACGCAAGAGGGAGGAGATATGGGGATATATGTATATGTATAGCTGATTCACTTTGTTATAAAGCAGAAACTAACACACCATTGTAAAGCAATTATGCTCCAATAAAGATGTTAAAAAAATATTTTACACAAATGGAAGAAAAAAGTGGCAGACTATTGGCAGCTTCATGTGGATCCATCAAATGCTAGTAGACGTTTTCCTTTATAATTTTTTTAATAAAGCAGGAATCCAGATCAAATTCTGATGGTAGGATTGACCATTATTGTGATGATAATTCCAACTTCATTTTGGCCATTCATTTGTGAATTATATGATAAAATGATACTGCTGAGGTGGGGACCCCTTAATACTACCTTAGTGCCATGTTCCACCATCTTACAGCTTGAAGCACAGTACTGGTGACCACGTTTATTAAGTCACACATTGTATTGCTGCTCATAAAAATTAATGAAACACAAAATTATTTTTGTAAATTAAGGTGTCTTGTGACATTTTTCTTCTTAAAGCTAGATGTCCAGGTTTAACTAGGTTTCACTTTGCTCATCTCCATGATACAGTAAACCCCTTTCCTATAAAGGTACTAGAAGTTACAGTGTTTTCTGTTTAGAATGCTTGGCACTTAGAGTATTAACTCCTACTCCTTAAATCATTCATTGCTTCAGAATTTATGTAATGCTCTTGGAAAAAAGCGTTCACTAACTTGGAAGTTTAAGATTATGCATATGTGTATTTTTTCTGTTCATTCTCTATTTAGCCACAGTAGACACAGCCTTCTTTACTCTTATTATCATGCCAGTCAAAACCACGGAAGAATTCATCACTTAATGATGAATAAAAAGAAACTGATGATCAGATAAATGCCCCCACCTGTGGTGGGTTGGGGGGAAAGAAGCTTCACCCTGATGCCATAATCATCTCGGGAAGTCATTTCTACAGGGGTGGCTTACTCAAGGTGAGGGACTGACAGACCTAAAAGGTCAAATGTCTGTTGTATAATACTGGGGAGTTTCAGATGTGGGCGCTGTATGAGTTCAGTGCCCCCTACAGGTACCTCTAAGTACAATAGTCTACCCAAACCATGGAAGCAGAGGACAAATGTGAAATACGTTGAAAATTTTTTTCATATTTATAAATAGATTACTTATTTTATTATAAAACAGCTGCTCTCCACTGATTAACTTTAAAATTAGGTTTATATGTGTGTCATAGAAAGTAAACGACCATCATCTAAAATCGTGGTTGAGTTTATTTGGAGGAGAGAGACTGTAACCTTGAAACAGGAATTAAAAGTGTCTAGACAGGAAACTTAGAATAACTTTCCTTAAGCAGATTATTTTGTTTTTACCATTTACTGATTCCTTTACTCTTCACGTTTACCTATCTTGGTGCATTACCCTTCAGTACTGCCCTGAAAGAGGCATTTCACATTCATCAGTTTGAATGAGAGAGATTCACACTTCATGCTATTAAAGAAAAAAGTGTCATGCAGATATTTATAAATTACGGAGTTGCTTTCCTACAACACAAACATCCTGGATATTTAGAAACTTCAAAATTTGGGGCTGTAATCTTTTGCTCTGTGAGGGCTCAGCTAGTCAGTACTGAAATTAACCTTTCATTTACAGATAACTTCTCTACTTAGAGAAAAAACTTACCTGTTTCACATTAATTATGTTATCATTTCATTTTCTTGGTCTTTTAGTATCAGAAAAGTTTTCTTTGAGAAGAATAAGAAAATGACTCCAAGTAGTCATGGAAGGAAAGAGAGTATCATAGCAAACAAAGGGTGGGCACTTTGGAATCCAAGACGTTCCCTTCTTTCAGCCCTCATTTTTCACCTGCGGAATGGGGATTATACAGTCATCCCTCAGTATCCGCCGGGGATGGGTTCGGGGAGCTCCCACAGATATCAAAATGCACAGATGCTCAAGTCCCCCATGTGATATAGTGGAGCACAATAAATACAGTTGGCTTCCATATCTGCAGGTTTTATATCTGCTTATTCAACCAACCTAGGACTGAAATTTCACAGAGGGCCGACTGTAATAGTTTGCTGAGATAGTATTTGGCACAGTGCCAAGCCTAGGGTAACTATCTTTATGAAACTGTTTTTTAAAAAATCACCTTCAAAGTTGTTTTAAATCTCTCAAGAATAATTAGTCTCATCAATTTATAGGCACACCTGGTTTTGGACACAAAACAGCATTACCCTCTACGGCCAGGCTCTGAATGGCCCGGGGCTGATCCCAACTCACTCTCAAAGCATAAGGACTTAGCATCTGTGCAGGTGTTCAGAGAAATGTGTATGTTCCCTTGTCTTCAAGGTTAGTTCAAAAACAAGAGTTTCAAAACTCTTTTATATATGGTGATAGTGATGTTGACGTTCATATGCATTCTCCCCATGTACCCCTCTGCCTGAAAGGAGGCAATGGGTGTATGCATCCTGGTATGTGTTTAAAAATCTTATTACTTCATAGTCATACTTCAAGGGAAGAATAAGTCAGTGCTGGGACTGAATTCTTCAAGCTTAATCTCCTTCCAGGTGAGAGAGGAAAATCTCTGATACTTCAGAGAAGACGTAAAGGCTAGCCATAACTGAGGATTTGTTGCAGTCTGGATGTGGGAGTTGGTTCTTTTAAGGAGAAATTTACCTGCACATTATGCCATATTCGTTGCAATGTGCTTTGATGATGAGTAGAAAAAAAGAGCATCAGATATTAAAATTCGTAACAAGTAGGACATTGCAGCAAGTCAGTAGTAACTTTTCAGACAGTTCCACTCAATTTGATAGTCATTCAGCTTTGAGGTGAGAAGGCGGGTTTGCGTGTGTGTGTTGAGCATCACCGTTGCTGTACCCCTTCTATCACTTTCCTATTAGGCTGGGTGTGGAATGCAAAATGGAAAATGTTTCACCACAGGATGGACATAAGCAATATAATGCATGCAACTGTTTGGAAATGCAAGTATTTCCATTCTCTTGGAAATGACAGTATATATATAGTTGACCCGTGAACAACACAGGTTTGAACTGCATGGGTCCACTTACACGTGGATTTCTTTTCACTAAATACCTTCTACAGTAGTACATCGTGGTTGGTTGAATCTGCACGTGGGGAAGGAACCACGGATACTGAGGGCCGACTGTAAAGTTATACTTGGATTTCTGATTGTGTGGAGGGTTGGCCCCCCGCAACTCCCCTCACCCCAGAGGTGTTCAAGGGTCAATTGTATTATATATCTTTCTTGGGTTCTAAATTACCTTTTGGCATCAAACCCTGCTAGTGAGGATATGTTGAACTGGATCACGTCAAACCATTTTCTGTTCTTGGAGAATCTTACAGTATTCACAGTTCCATGTGAGAAAATTTCCCAGGATGGAAATTATTTTTTCATTAAAAATGGAACCCCTATAGAGGACAAGTGATAAATAGGGAGGTCATTTTATATTTAAACCTGTAATATTTGCCACCTCTTTTTAAATGGCCAGTGCTCTTGAGGAAGGAAAATGAATTATTAAAAGTTCTCTAGATTATAGTTTCCTTGTTTCTGTACCCATGATGGATGTTTTTGTATTAGATAGAACTATTCACTTAGAACTATGAGTAACAGCTGAAATATTCCACCTTCCTTGAGTGAGACCACACTTCTCTCTTGAAAGAAATGTGATTTTATTTTTAACATTTCAAAAAGTATTGAGTGATTCAGTCACGTTTACTCCTCTTTGATCTTGCACTCTTTTTAAATAATGCTGGTGTGTGGGATCCAAATGAGGGTAATTTAAAACCAGTTTCACATGCATACATGCAGACACAGCCTCTAATTATGCAAATTTGTTTAAAAGGATTTTCATTTACAGTAATGGAAAAGCTTTTACTGTTTTGGGAAAGCCTTAAGCTTTGGGGGAATTTTAGGCATCTAATAACCTGTGAGTTCAATCGAATGTTCTTGTGACTGAAGGTCAGTTATTTTCTTATTTAAGTTTTGGATTTTTGTTTTGGGAGTTTATTTTAGTTGAAGTGTTTTTTCTGACTCTGCCTTTTTACATCGTGTGTTGATAGACGTCTACTTCTCTGTTCTTATTCTGCTTACTTAACATTTTTTGTTTTTTCTCCTTGGGCTTTCCTTAGCTTGGCCATTGTGTAAGTACTTTATGAATCAATAAATTAGGGTATGTTGACATTTTTTAGTATTGGAAAATGTTAGTATATGCTACAAGTATCAGTCAGGAGTATTTGTAAAATAAACAGAATTGAGCACTGAAATCTCACCTTTGTTTTCCATTTTTGCAAATGGACTATTTTTACTATACATTATAATAAGAAGTAGAGATTTTGTGTAGAAATTTGACTTCTCAACAGAGAAATCACTAACAGCAAATAATGAAATTGTAAAAACTTATGTTTGTCTTCTCAAAAGCATAATTTTTTTCACGCTCTGAAAATCAAATTATATTCCTTGGAAGTGTATGCCTAAATTATTTCTTGCTTTAATGTTGACATAGTCTACATATAACATTCACTTCTTCAAATATTAACGAACTGTGACCTGGAACAGTGTTTCTCAAATCTATTTGTGAAGAACCTGGTTGTTGTTTTTAAATTTACAGCCAATCATAAACCAGTACTTTGGCAAAAATATAATAAAAATGGCCATAGCTCCACACACTGGATTCGTAGCCCTGCAGCTGTGGAGTTGGTTGGCCTTGGTTTCCCTGAAGCGTGTAGACCAGCCTCCTGGGGAGGTCTGCCTCTGTGTGACACTCCCCGTCAGAGTTCACATCAGGCACCTCACCGTGACCTGCTGTTACCTGAAAAAGTAGAAAGGACTGAATTTAAACACTCCAGCTGAAATACTCCTGAATAAAGCAATTCCAAAGATCTGTGCAAAATTCTACTTAACATGTAAGCAGCCAGGGAAATTGGCAGGGTTTGGTCCAGAGTACCGCAGACATATTTCATCTAAAATAGTGAAATAAGGATTCTTTAAATTTTTACATCAAAACTTGAACAAGTAGAAAGTATTATCAATTTGGTGTAGAATTTTTACATAAATTTAAATTTTCTTAAGTGAATAGAGAAACTACCATGTTCCTTGGCACATAGTAGGTTCCCAATAAATGAATTTCTTTTCCCTTATTAGATTGTAAGTTTACTGAACAAAGGGCCACAGCTTGGGAAACTGCATCCTGCACAGTGTTTTACACATAGTAGGAACTCAGATAGTTGCTGAATGGAAAACAAAAATACTCTGACCTCTGTAAAATATGCTTTTGGTTTTATGGGAAAAGATGAAAAGGGTTTTATAGGTCTTTACTGTCTCCTTTGGTTGTTTTGCTGCTACATGGTGGAGAGTTATACCTTGAAATCTGTAATAATCAAATAAAATAGTAGCAGTTTCTAATGTATAAAAGGGATTTGTTAGCTTTCCAAAAGTCAGAAATGAAGAAAATTCTTGTGTGTTGACGGAGACCATCTTGGCAATGGTGATGTGGAGTGGCCTCTGTCTTCTGATTCTTTTTCTAATGATTTTCAGACTTACGTGAGATGGGAAACCATATAATGACTAGTGATTAGCTTTTTACATTGATGATAGCTTTTTTGGAGTTGATAAGTTTTCACTTTTTCTTTGGTGCTAAGTTTGAGACTGTATCTCCTATTTTTCATTTTTTTGGCTTTACCCCTCCAGTGACCACTTTACCTGTTCGGTTTGTGTTTCTCTAGCTGAGATCTGGAGGTGCGCAGGTATTAGAAGGCTGCATCGCCGAAATCCACAACATCACCAGCCTAGACATCTCCGATAATGGTAAGTCAGAAATCAGAGAAGAAAAGACATAGAAATGTTATTTGAAGCAAGTTGGTAAAGGGAAAATAATCTTCTAGCCCAATCTAGATGACACCTTAATAAAATTATTTCACTTCTTGACTAGAGGACCTTTTAATTCAACAGAGTTTATTTATGGAATAATTCTGTGCCAAAGTCTTACTAAGATTTTTCCATGGCCAAAAATGAAAAGTCTATGCAGTAAAACAGTTCAGACCAAACAAAAAAAAACTTGTCATCAATACATTGATAAAGATCTGAGTCCAACCTTTTGCATGCTTAGTGGTAATAAAATTGAGGTCTTGTTTATTTATTCAGAAACTTGTTCCATTAGCTTTATTTCTACTGGTTACATTAACATGTGCGTATGAACTTGCATAGACAAGAATGCAGTATGAATTTGCATAGACAACTTTAACTGCAGTTACCTCCCAGTGAACAGTATGTCAGAATCTTCTTTCACAAAGGGATGGGGAGAGATGAAATTTTCTGCTGTCATGCCTCCCCGTTCCTTGTTGACTTTATTTAGCCACTGATTGCATAAGAGATTTAGGTAAGTCTTTGTGGAGAATGAGTTTATCCCTGTGAAATAAGAGGACACAGAGTACCTTTGGTGGGGGGTTGGGGGAAAAAGGATTAGCATCTCAGAACTCTCAGGACAGTACAGAAAGTCATCCACTGCCTTGCACCTTTGTTTAATTGTGCTGCACCTGAGAATTTATTTATCCACATGTGTGTTGATTCTCCATTTACTCTGATTCTTTCCAGGTTTAGAATCTGACCTATCTACCTTAATAGTGTGGCTCAGTAAAAACAGATCCATACAACACCTGGCGTTAGGCAAAAATTTTAATAATATGAAATCCAAGTAAGAGTTTTGCATTTTTTATATGACAATGATGAAAATAACCAGCCTCCTGAAAGCTTTTGATTTGATTCCACTGTCCACATCTTTAAAATCTCTTTAGAAATCTGACACCTGTGTTGGACAACTTAGTACAGATGATTCAAGATGAAGAATCAGTGAGTATTACTTTTAACACTCTTGCCTAAAATCTGCCGTTTGTTGCTGTTCTTACGAATTATGTCTGCTGGGTTAATGCAGATATGCTTTCAGATAATTTTATCTCTGTATACATTTTCTATTGTTATTGTTTTTAAGTGCAATAAATATTTATGCTTTAGTACAGTTTTAGAGAGTACTTAAAATTTACCTACTTTCACTTTATTCAGCTTATCACTAATTAAAGGAAGATTGTAACTAATAGATGAAAAGACGTATACATTGACTCCTAAGCCCATCTTTTAGTAAGCCTTACTACTTCCTAGCTTCAGCTAATACACTAATCTGCAAGTGTGAATTTTTACTCTCTAGTTGACTTTATAACCTTCTATCATGTTGAGAAGCATCATGTTGCTAATTTGAATTTCATCTAGTAATTATGCAGAATTACAAGAGACTAAGAAAGTTGTCCCCCATCTTAAATTGTGTCTAGAACTCTAATAATCCTTCTTCTATTTTAATTCCCTTTAGTTGTTCCTGGCTAAGACTTGGTTCAGGGTAAAGAAATTTAATTTCACATAGTATCCTATTTGGCTGCCCTTAGAAATGCATTAGGATAAAGGAAGATATTTTATGGACAAAGTGAGAAGCGCTCTACCATTAATTCCTTTCATTTAAACCTGGTGCATCACATCTTATATTTTACTAATGCTCTTTAAGATTTTGTCCCTTTCCTATCTTAGTCCTATTCAGCCACCGAAGAGCTTTTATGGTTCCTAAAATCCAAATCAATTTGTATAATGAAGATTCATATTATTCATGTTTGGTGATAGCTACTTTTGTAGGTTATAAGAGTGATTTCCTGTATTAATCATGTGAGATATGTCACATTTAAAAAAAGTATCATTTCGGGACTTCCCTGGCAGTCCAGTGGTTAAGACATTGCCTTCCAGTGCAGGGGGTGCAGGTTCAATCCCTGGTGGGGAAACTAAGATCCCACATGCCTCGCGGCCAAAAAACCAAAACATAAAACAGAAGCAATATTGTACCATATTCAATAAAGACTTTTAAAATGGTCCACATCAAAAAAAAAATCTTTAAAAGCAAAAAGTATCATTTCCCATTTTGAATTCACACAGGGTTATAGCAAATTCTACTATAACTGTAAGCTAAACTTTTGGAGGAAGCCATGCGGTCAGGAGAGATGGAGACTGGTACTTTTCCTTGCTTACCCTTGCCCACATCTCTTTGTGGAGCTCTGACCTGGAGGGCAGGAGAAAATTCTGTTGTCCTGCCGCTTCATTGTGTGGATATAATTTCCAACCTGTGGACTAGAAATGAAACTCATTATTATTTAATGAATTCAGACACTTCTCTTTGTCCTCATTTGCTAATAAACCCCATATTTTGTACTCTTATACTGGGTTATTAAAGTTAGAGGCATAATTAGAATGTAATTTACACTTTTCAGAATCATGCAGTTTGTTTTACATATTTAATTTGACTTTATACCACCCTGCTGTATTTGAGATTTTGATTTCCTAGTACTGGCCCAGTTTTAAAAGGTTGGGGAAGCCAGTATTGCAGAATCATATATATATATATATATATATATATATATATATTTTTTTTTTTTTTTTTTGCGGTACACGGGCCTCTCACTGTTGTGGCCTCTCCTGTTGCGGAGCACAGGCTCCGGACGCGGAGGCTCAGCGGCCATGGCTCACGGGCCCAGCCGCTCTGCGGCATGTGGGATCTTCCCGGACCGGGGCACGAACCCGCGTCCCCTGCATGGGCAGGCGGACTCTCAACCACTGCGCCACCAGGGAAGCCCTGCAGAATCATACTTAATAATCATTCCCAAATATTTGTTCCTTAGCACATATTTCAGGAAAATTTATATGTTATGAAAAATATATTTCTTAATTTCATGTTTTGCTTATTACACGAGGGTCTTCAAACTCTGTTCCTATAATTTTCAAAGTCTCTTACTCAAAGATAATCTTGATATTTAAAGTACACCTAAAAACATATTCGCAGATGGTAAAGTCTGCTACAAAAATGTGAACTCTGTTATAAATTTGAAAAATTGCCACTAATAATGTACAGTGAAAAGCCTTTTATGTTCATGTCACAGAAAAGTAGGTGGCTTTTTCAATAAGTAATTACATTCTTTTTATCCTTTTTCTACTTCTGAATCAGTAATGTGCAAAACTATTTAAAATGATTAGGAGTTCAGTCTTGTGACTATAAAAATTCCACCCATAACTGGCGCCATTGGGCTCATTTTTCGGTTTTATTTTTTTAAAGGTTTCTACATATAAAAAGTAAACTCTTTGCTTTTTACATTCTGACCTGTGTCTGTAGAGCTTATTCTTAGACAGTGTGTGGAATACTTTATTCTCCCAATATTGCACAGTATGTTCACTTGGACAACCTAGACACACGGGCTCCCGTGTCACCTTCAGCTCTAGACAGTGGTTGTCAGGCTGCTGCTCCCAGATTCGAGGGACGGTAACACTGAGGGGCCAAGATGACAGGGACTCTTGTTCTGGAGTATTACATACAAGCCTGTGTTGTGAACAATACAACAGTATGTGTTTGTCCTGGGAATCCCTGTAGCAAGGAGACAGATTGTCAGATTAGGCGTGTTCAGCTAGGAACAGGAATAGTAAGATTTCAAATAGTAATGTTACCTGGAAGTGCAGTAAATCAGGAAGGGATGACCTTATAAATATGCATGCAATTCCGGCTGTTCTGTTCGCATTAATGGCTCTGCCTATTACTTTTAAGTGTTAACTGGGGTGTATTAGGGTTTGAATATAGTACTGGAATTGGTGCTCTCCAGCTTGGAGACTTGCCAGTTTTCCAGTATGAGGAAGAAGCTGTAATGTGTCATTTTTGTAGGCGTTGAATAGAGCTTATTGAAATGATGGGAGATGCGATTACAGCTTTTTATTAAAGCAGCATTGCTTATGTTTTCATTTAAAACATGAAGTTTCCTGAGTCTGAAGCGTTTTTCGTTGAGTTTTTTTTTCTATCTACTGGAACGTAGACTCTTAAGAAAATTGAAGCTCCCTCCCTAAACCTGCCTGAGTCTAAGATTATGCAGGCTTTTGGGCTGAGGTTTTAATTGACTTAGCACTTACTATGCCATTTAACCTTAAGAAATTTGATTCTAATTTATATAATATTACCTTTTGATTTTACCATAGATGTATTACGTTTAGAAAACATGGTCAAATTTGGACAATAAGGACAATCACTCGGGAAAAGTAGAACCAAATGCATAATGCCAGTTTGTGGACATACGAGTCTTGAAACTTGTCAACACTCTCATTCTGCCTCCTGAGCCTTTTGGCAGATGTGCCTGGAACAGGTGTTCTATTAGAAGTCCATGTTCAGTGGTTAAGTGGACACGAATACACCCCACGATTTGTGCGGGGGTCCTACAGACCACCTAGGCACATCTCAAGAACCCCAGTCCCACGGGCCACCATGGAACCTGGTCATAGATGATCCTAGAAGCTGCTTCCAGCATCCATCTCCTGTAATGTCCGAACTGCTCATGGAGTTAGCATGTACAGTTGTTGAATACGGCTGGGCCAGTGTAGACCACCGCAGGCAACCCAGAAGGCATCCAAATCCCCTGGAGAAGTCTTAGTTCTGACTTTTAGAGCAACCTTGGCTTAAGTCCTGGAATTCGCACCACCTCATTAATTCAGTTGTGGCTGTAATCAGGGATTGCAATTTAAATACCCACAGGGCTAGGAAGGTGACATAAACACGTGTGAGCTGGGTGTAAGTAGGGAGCCCATTCTTTTTTTTTTTTTTTTGGTCAGATACTCTGTAGGCCAAACAAAACATGCCTCCAGGCAGAGGGTTCTCAGTCTCTGGTTTAAATAGACAGTGAGTGGATTGGCTCGGGTTCACCACACAGCTTACAGTAATGAAAAGGTCACACACATTTGACTTTTTGTTTTTAAATTGTAAGTGTGTCTTTTGATTGGATCTTATAAGACAAAGCTAAGAGTGAGGATCAAAAAGATCTAGGATAAGCCAATAAGGGCAATGTTGTGTAGGAGCTGAAAACACAAAATCTGTAACCAGTCTGTCCGGTTCCTGTTCAGCTACTTTCTGTGTGACCTTGGTTGAATCACTTAACCTTTTGTTTCTTACTTGAGAAGTAGGATAACAATACCTAATATAATAATACCTAAGTATTGGGTTACTGGGAGGATTAAATGAGGAAATATATGTAAAAAGCTTAAATAGTGGTTAAGTGTTCAATAAATGTCAGTTATAATTGATCTTGGCTGGGTTTTATTTTGCATTTACTACTTCTAGTAATTTAGTACTAGTATTCCTCTACTAGTATTTTAAGACGTCCTTCTACCTTGCATAGAAATAAAATGGGCCAAGGGATAGTGTTGCCATACTGAAGTGCAGACGTTTCTGTGTAGTATTTTTATTTCTTTCCTCCCATCCTCCACTTCAAAAGAGCTGGCATCTGCCACTCTGGGTATCTTTCCACAGCTTCCCTTAGAAGAGAGGTGGCTGATATTCAACATTAAGACACAAGCTCTTCATGTTTGACTCCAAGGGTCCAGAACCTTCAGGTCCCATTCATCAGTGTCTTTTGGCCAGAAGTTTCCAAATGAGGCACTTTGTGTTTGTGCGGTGGGTCCCTCCCCTGATGGTTCTCCATGAAGTGGGTCCCAGCGAGCGGCAGCAGCTCTGACAACACTGTGTGAGCGCTGCCTGGTGTTCCCTCCACAGCCTCTGCAGTCCTTGTCCCTGGCTGACTCGAAACTCAAGAACGAGGTCACCATCATCATCAATGCCCTGGGAAGCAACACCTCCCTGACCACAGTGGACATCAGTGGGAATGGCATGGGGGACATGGGGGCAAAGATGCTGGCCAAAGCGCTGCAGATCAACACCAAGCTCAGGTACGCAGGCCGGGCCCTCAGCCCCGAGGAGTGGATGCTGGTTCAAAGGAAGGTCTGGAAGAGGGTCTGACCCAGCAACCACTGGGGGGCCGGCTGTGTTCGTGTGAGGCCTGAGTTTCCCAGGCGACCAGCTGGGGAGCAGAAGCGACAGCTTCAAGTCTTTTTTCAAAATATGGAGGAGGGTGTTCCCAAATTTAGACACAGTCATTCCTTCAAACTGCTGTCTTAAAGATTTCCACTATGAGGTAAACCCGGCTGAGAACCATTGCAGTTTCCCATTTCACAGCAGCATTGGCAGCTGACTGATGTGTCCGGAAAGGCAGGGGGCAGCAGAGGAGGGGTTTGGGGGCAGAGCTGGGAAGACTGGAGGAATAACACGAGGGGCTTCCCTGTACTTGGTTGTGAGCCCAGCGTCTTATCTTCCCTTCCCACTCCTGCGACATAAAGACCTAAAACCCAAGGGATCCATGAAGTCCACTGTGTCAAAGGCAAGTTTGTACTGGATGCTAACTCTTCTGTTCAGTGGTTTTCATCCGTAGTGCTTCCCAAGCATGGCTTTTCTTAAGGATGAGCTATGCAGTAACCACTTCTCTTAGGGACTAGTTATCTGGTAACCATGTTTACCATCCATCGTTAGAGAGACCCAGTTGCTACCTAGCCCGGCAGTCTGGTGAAGGAAGAGTTAATAATTCACACTGCTCCTCGAGGGCTTTTTCTGGCTGTTTCCCTTGCTTCCCAGTGCAAGGCAGAGCCCGCACCTTCCGTCTAAACTGAAGGCAAAAGCGAAAATCTGCCGCAGTTTCTTTGAAGGTCAGTGTGTACGTGAAGAAGGTCGTTGAGATTAGGAAGAGAAAGAAAGCAATTAGAGGTTGTGAGCCTGGGAGCGTTCAGACAAATAAAAGGCATTTCATGTGTCAGGTGAATTGACAAATCCTACAGTACTTCCGAAGTATTCACATTCTGAAAGGAAAGTCATACTTTTCTTCCAAAATAGATTTTGTATTTAGAAAGTAAACCACCTCCTAGAGTAACTGGGGCTTTATCAGCAGAGTGAACTCAGTTGCTGGGACTGCTGATCATATCACGTCAGGGCAGTGATGAAATGTCAGAAAATATGACCACTTTGTCCCTCTAGTTGTTTAGAATAGAAAAAAGTCTCAGTATCTGGAATTCTGTCTGTTGGACATGAGACTGTTTAGCCTCTTGTATAAATCACTTCAGCCTCAGACTTGAATACTAGAATGCTGTTTGGAGAATCTTTTGGGAGAATATCAGGGAAATAGGGCTTTCTGGCTAGCAAAGCATTAGGTGACTTAGTGGTAAGTTAATGTGTGTGCTGTTGCTTTTAAGTATGGTTTTTTTCATAGTACTTGAGCAGAGAATGGCTTTGGAATCTAATGTTGGGGGAAATGCTCATCCTTGCTTTGTTTGAAATAAAGCTGAACATTATTCCTTGCTCACTGTACTAAAATACCTAGACAGTGTTGCCTATAAGAGATTTATCTGCAATGGGAGAATCATTTCCTCCATTCTTAAGTATCTGATCATTTATGTGATTTGGTTTCCAAACAGGACTGTTATATGGGACAAGAACAACATTACTGCCCAAGGCTTTCAAGATATAGCTGTTGCTATGGAAAAGTAAGTTTTACTTAGGACTTCTGTCTAGAAAAATAGAAAAGAACCAATGGTGTTTGTGTCTCTGTGGGGTAATACAAGTAGCAGTAGATTGGGAATCAGAAGATCTGGGTCTGATTAGTCTCCTGCTAACCAGCCATGGGACCTGGGAAGACGTTGACTTTCCTCTGGTGTGAGTTTCTTCATCTATACAATGAGAGCAGAGATGCTTATTCCACAGAACACACAAGATCCTGGTTGCAGGGGGGTGGGGTGGAGGGTGCTACACGGCGGTCACCTTGCTTCTTTCCCCTTGTGGTTTTAAATCTCCTTCCACTGGCTCTCACTCTTTTTGCCCAGGATGACAACTCTGAATCCAGTGGTGAGAAGAAGGCTGAGGTCCAGAAAATAAAAATGAAATTGAGGAAGTGGCAAGGCCAGGGCTCACTGGTCTCATTCCTGTAAAGGGCTTTTTTAAAATTACCTTCGTAACTAAAGTCTGCAACTATTATTTATTGTCAAATTTACTTTCCCAGTAAACTAAATGAGGAAAGAAGAATACAAACGTGGCTGAAAAAAATGCTAGAAATCTGGTTCTTTCTGAGCTTTTCAATCCTCCTATTGTATGCTAATGGTAGAAATGATCAAAGCAGATTTATAGCATTAAAAACGAGAGGTTACAAAATGTAGGAGGGAAATTAGGGGCCAGTAGCATAGAAGTTGGGCCTTTTAGGAGGGGGAGGGGGTGCTCATTATTTTGTGTTTTCCTGCATGCACGGCCCCTCAGGTGGAGCTGTCATGCCCAACATGGTGACTTGGATAAAAGCCTAGACCTGGAATTAGGAGCCCTCCATTCAGTCCCCAGCTCTGTCACCAATAAGCCTATGATCTTGAGCCTATGATCATTTCACTTCATTGATGAATTTTTCTTTTATAAAGTGAGAAATCACAGTAAATTATCTCTAAGTGGCTTCAGTTCTAAATCCCGTGGTTCTCCTGTAGCCAGGAAGTCAAAGTTGCTGCCACCACCAGCCATCGCTAAACATGGATAAGGCAGCTTATGCCATCAGTCATCATGGCCACTTCTGCCGGGAGACTTCTGTGACTGCAGAACCTCCTGTAATTACACCTATTGCACACAAAACCTTTGAATGGAAACATATATTTACAGATTGCTGCATTTGGGTGCTAACAGCACAGCTGCCACTCTAATGATGTTGCAGACTGCCAGCCCAGGCAGGTCTTTGTGAGAAGCCAAGAGGATGCAGCCTCAATACTCCACACTTCCAGATTGAAAGTAGAACTCCCTGATCACAGTCTGTTATGTACTCTGTGCTACAAGATGCCAATGGTGTGAAATCACATTTGGTTTAAATAAACCACACTGGTCTGAAGCATGATGAAAAGTGGATGAGGGAAAAGAAAAGCTTCAAGGCTGCAAAAAGAGACGTATTATCTGTTAATTTCAGTTGGCTGGTTCCTCTTAAGTCAAACAAAAGCAATTTTGCTCAAACAAAGCTAAGGTAAAAATTAAAGTTATAGAAATAACAGCCTTGTCTTTGCTGATTATTTTACTTTAAGCCATCTTGTCAGTTGGACTGGATGAAGAACAGTTGTTCTTTTTTTCCCATTAGGTAACCATCCAGATTGGCTGCTTTTATTAAGATGACTGTTTATTTTCTTTATTATTTCTTCATTATTAGTACCTATTTTAGGAATTAGTTGTTAATTTATTCTTCCAGTAGAAGCCATCTGACTGTCCATAAGAGTTACACCATGAATGCTGCTTGTTGTTGAGAGACCTGAAACAAGCCAGCTGTGGGATGCCTGGGTACCGGTTGCCAACACGTGGCCCACAAGGTCATCCTTCCTGAGTGTCTTGTAGAAACAGATGCATTTTGGTTGGGAGAGGGGAGGCATCTCCAGGTCTAGAGTTTGTGGTAGGGGAGCAGGTGTGAGTGTTCATCCAGACACACAGCACTTTGTAGCAAGTTCAGGAACACAGGCCAGAGTGCGGATTCAGAGTTCTCACGCAAAAATGACTCACCCTTGCATTCTTGTGTCTAATCAGCCGGGCAACAGCCGTGTGAGGTATTACATAGACCCAGAGTTCCACAGTTGCTTTACTTGGTGTCTAGAGCCTGGGGCACTCGGGCTGATCTGGGGTGCCCACTGCCAGGCCCTGCAGAGGTCAGGTGGTTGAGCCAGCAGGAAGGTTTTCTAAAGACAGTCACTGGTCTTGGACTTGGTTATTTAAAGGAACCCAGAGCCCGAACAGATGGTTTTTGTGGATGCTCACATCCTTGGCTTGGCGAGCAAATGTTTTGGTTCTATTTTGGGGTTTTCCTCTACTGCTCTGGGTCTGTCTGTCACGTTGTCACTGTGGTAATCAAGTTACCTTCAGATCTGTCGGTGACTAAAATCCAAGTAGCAAGTTGATGCTGGACTTTTTTCCCAGCCTTTCCCTCAGACCATCTCTCCAGTTCCAATTTGAAAATCCTGTCCTTACTGTAACTGAAAACTGAAAGCAAAACAACAAAACCAGATTCCTTCAAGTTGTGTAGGTTTTGTAGACAGCGTGAATTGACGAGGTCACTTGTGGTGTCGCACAGGTGGTAGGACCACCTACCTGCAGTCGCGGGGCCTAAGATGGTCCGGTAGTTTAGAATTTTCTAAGACACCCTGGCGACTCTTTTCTGATTTTAAAAGAGTGCTGAATTAAGATAATAGGAAGTTATTTTCAAATAAACATACCATTTTCTCCTTTTTCTAGGAACTACACGTTGAGATTTATGCCAATTCCTATGTATGATGCTTCTCAAGCCTTAAAAACAAACCCTGAAAAAACAGAAGAGGCTCTGCAGAAGGTATTGAAGGATCGGTAACTTAATTATAATAAATTCACATTCGAGTGGAATTGTGTGAATAATACATTCTGAACATACGAACAGTGCTTTGTCTTTTACAAAGCTTTTTTCACATTAGCTTGTGTTCTTATGATCATGACTGGCATAATGCATGACTGGGGGAGGAATAAAATAAAGACTAGAACTTGTCATGAAATTTAAATGAAGTAAAATAACATTCTTACAGCATCAACGTGCCAGACTTAGGCATGGATACCTCCCTCTTCGTCCATTGGAGAATGTGTACAAGTGAATGACAGCTAGCACAACCTTCATCCCCTTCATCCTCAACAGCTAGAGCCTTCCCTTCCTTCTTCATTGAGAAATTTAGGGCATTACTGAGATCTCGCTTTACCACCTTTGTCTATAAATGTGTCTGAATCCACACCCATGCCCACCTCCTTTCTGGCAACCCCAGAGGATGATGGGTACCTTCCCCTTCAAAGCCCAGCCATCTTCAGTGCCTTTGACCCCAACATCTCTGCCCTGTGCTGGAAACTTGCCCTGTGAGTCATTCCCTCGCTCTTTCATATCTTCATCCTTCTCGTTCTATGGTTATGGCTACCTTTCTCTCTACTTTTAGATGTGCTCAAATATTTCCCATATGAGGAAGCCTGCTCCACCTTTATTATGATGTTATTTGGGAAATCTTCTAAATCTTTCTTCCCTCTTTGTTCTTTCATCTGGTGGTACCACCCTCTGTCCAATCTCCTAAGCTTGACTTTTTTCCCTCTATATCTTCTGTAGCCAATCAGTCACCAAGTTTACTGATTCTAGCGCATAAATCTCTTCATTAACTCTTCTTCCCTCTATTCCTATAACAGATGCCTTTATTCAAACCTCATCCTCTCTCACCAGGATGATTACATCCTCTTGTCTGTTTTCTATGCTGCAGTCAAAAATAGCCATCTTCCTTCATGGTGAAGTTGATCAGACTAAAACGTTCAATCCATTCCTCCTGGTGGCTTTTAGGATAAAGCCTCATCTCCTTAACTTGTCATGAATTTCTGCCCAGGATCTGCCTCCTATTCACCGCCAATTTCATCTCTTACCAACCCTTAGTCTTTGTTTTGCTCTACCTCAGGGAACTTGTTAGAAATGCACATTCTTGGGCCTCAGAAACTGGGGTGGGACTTAGCCATCTGTGTTTTTCTGAGTTGTCCTGATGATTGTAACATTTGAGAATCACTGCTGGACTCTAGATGATACTCGTGCTTTCCCCACTACTGTGCATATCTGTTGAGATTGAAATCAAGGGTCAGTTCATCCAGGAAGACTTCTTGGAGTCCCTTTTCCCTGCTAGGTAGGTGGTCTTCTCACAATTTCCTGTGGTTCTCTCCGTCACTGGCCTTGTGACATTGTTTTAAGTTACCTGCCTCTTTTTTTTTTTTTTTTTCTCCCAGCGACTGTGAGCTCTTTGAAGGCAGAGCCTATATTTTTCATCTTGTTTTATTCTCAGAAGCTAGCGCAGTACCTGGCATGCATGCTTGGATGTTCTTTAGACATTCAGTGAATTAAAGGGAGTAAGGTTGGGAGTGGAGGGGAGAGGAAGCTGTGGTGTAGCAAAAGAAACCATCTAAGGTTTGGATTCAGAAGATCTGACTAAATCAAACTCTTCCCAGCGTTGTAAATTCAGTATGTATTTAATTTTTCTGAAATTTAATTTCTCCATCTACATAAAAAATAAAGCTACACAATAACTGTATTTAGCTGACACTTAGCATATAGTTTATACTGGGTGCCTGACACTAATTTAAATGATTTACATAAATGAACATCTGTCACTTTAAAACAAACCCATGAGGTAGGTTCTATTATATGCTCATTTTACAGATAAGAAAACTGAAGGACAGAGTGATTAAGTAATTTACCTAAGGCGTCCATGAGGATCAAATGAGGTGGTATGTGTGAGAAGCAGTTTGTAGACAGTAAAGCAATATACAAATGTTCGATATCTTTACACTTTCCTAAAGGATATTAGTCAGGTTATAACAAAAGACATATTCTACAGAAACAAGGTTTCTGGTTTCAGATTAGACAAGTAAAGAGTTTGGAAGTCATCATTGCCATCCTCACAACAAGAAAAAAAAAAAGCTTAACAAACAAAATCAGTGACTTTTCTTAGGTCTGCCAGAGAATTGAGGTTACAAGGCAAACTGTCACCCTGGAAACTGGAGAGATGGTAATACAGAGAATCACAGAGAATCAAAGCTTACCAGGGGCAGAAGCTAATGGAGCTGGTAACTCAGAGGAATGCTTAAACAGTAATCGATGAATTGCTGGAGGCTTAGTGTGGACTAGTTTAAGAGCTTAAAAAAAAAAGAAGCTAAATACTCCTAGGTGCTTAGTCTTAGGGAGGCCCTGACCTTTGCATGGGTTTTAGTTACAAGAACCCAAGTTATCACAGTGAAGATTGGAGGAGAATAATTCACTCCTGTTTCTGGCAGGGGGAAGGGAAAAAGTAACCATTTCGAAATACACTCAGAGCATGCTGTTCTCCATAACAAACGCCTACCCTCAAGAGAAACTATTCTACCAGAGCCTTATCTGACCTAGTAGAAGACAGTTAGACCACTGCAGCCCTTCCAGCTTTCCTGTTGCACATAAGGGAGGAAAAAAAGAAAGGCCAAGAAACACTTATGAAGGTCACAGTCCAGGGACTCAGGCCTGGTTTAAAAAAAGAAAAAAAAAGCCTAAATTTAATCATATGATTATAGAATGCTTCCCCTCCGTATTATACTTCCATCACAAATCAATTATAATAACACTGAATTACAACTAAGCAAAGCTGTAAGACACTTTATTTAAGGAGGCATTTCTAGGGAAACCCCAAAACAGCAGGGGAGACATAAACAAGGTCATTAGAAGAAATTAACTGGCATATACAGTTACAGCAGACATTCAACACAACTCAGCTTCTAGCCAGATGAACATAAAAGCCTCACATTAAAAGAATGACTACCTCAGTTCCTATTACTAGCTACATGATATCTGGCTTTCAACAAAAAATTACAAGGCAAGCTAAAAGACAAGAAAAAACACAGTATGAAGAGGCAAACATCAGAACCGGACTCAGATATGACACAGATTTTAGAATTATCAGACAGGTAATTTAAAATAACTGTGATCAAATATGTTAAGGGCTCTAATGGAAAAAGTAAAAAAAAAAAAAAAAAAAGCAAGAACAAATAGGTAATAAAAGCAGAGAGACAGGAACTCTAAAAAAATCAAAAGGGAATGCTAGAGATCAGAAATGCTGTAACAAGCAAAAAAATGCCTTTTATGAGCTCATCAGTGGACTGGACACAGCTGAGGAAAGAATCATTGACCTGGAAGATATGTCAGTAGAAACTTCCCAGATTGAAATGCAAAGAGGAGAAAAAGAATAGGGGGAAAAAAGAACAGAAGATCCCAGAACTATGGGGCAATTACAAAACAT
Organism: Leucopleurus acutus; assembly: GCF_964270905.1. NCBI lineage: Eukaryota > Metazoa > Chordata > Mammalia > Artiodactyla > Delphinidae > Leucopleurus > Leucopleurus acutus. The sequence goes on along the minus strand of NC_139153.1, from coordinate 85,033,335 downwards.
TGAACATCCTGGTATTGGGAATACCAGAAGGACAAGAAAGAGAAAAGAACAGAAGAAATGTCTGAAGTAATAATGACTGACAGTTTTCCAAAATTAATGACAGACATCAAACCACAGATCCAGGGATCTCAGAGAACACCAAGCAGGATAAATACCGCCTCCCCCGCAAAAAAAAAATGATGTGTAGGCATATCATATTCAAACTGCAGAAAACCAAAGACAGAGAAAATCTTGAAGGAAGCCAGAGGAAAAATATACCTTACATATTGAGAAATAAGGGTAAGAATTACATCAGACTTTGAGTCACAAAGCATGCAAGCAAGAAGAAAGTAGAGTGAAATATTTATTTAAAGTGTTGAAAAAAAAACCCAGCAGCCTAGAATTCTGTATCTAGCAATATTTTCCTTCAAAAATAAAGAAGAAATACTTTCTAAGACAGCAGTGTTACAAGGGGTGAAAGGGAGAAATTGGTGATACTCCCTTATAATGTACCTGTACCTGCACTATTTGTGAAACGGTATACAGTTGACCCGTGGACAGCATGGGGCTTAATCTGAGTATACCTTATAGTTGGCCCTTCTTGTCTTCATGCATGGATTCAACCAACCATGGACCATGTATGCTGTAGTATTTACTGCTGAAAAATATCCACTTATAAGCAGACCTGTGCAGTTCAAACCTGTTTGTTCAAGGGACAACTGCAGTGTTATTTGAAAGAGGAGTTGGATGAATTGTAAATGTATATTGCAGACACTAGGGAAACCACTAAAATATTTATAAAGAAGTATACTTAATATTCTAAGAAAGGAGAGAAAAGTGCAATCATATACAATACTTAAAACCAGAGAAGGCAGAAAAAGAGGGGAGGTTAAAAGAAGAAACAAAGAGCAAATGCAGAGTATGCAAATATATTAATTATAAAAGTTGTGTCTTTTTTAAATGAAAATTGGTGACTTTAAAGCTCATATTTATTGTTTTTTTCGCTATAGTATTTAACTATGCTCTTATATATTCAAGTTTTCTTTTTTTTTTTTTGCGGTACGCGGGCCTGCTCACTGTTGTGGCCTCTCCCGTTGTGGAGCACAGGCTCCGGACGTGGAGGCTCAGCGGCCATGGCTCACGGGCCCAGCCGCCCCGCGGCATGTGGGATCTTCCCGGACTGGGGCACGAACCCGTGTCCCCTGCATCGGCAGGCGGACTCTCAACTACTGTGCCACCAGGGAAGCCCCTCAAGTTTTCATTTTAACAGAACTGTCCTCTGGAAGAATTAAGGCTCTTTAATTTTACTCTACTGAAAAACAATATTGTGATTCTATACTCAATCTTTATTTTTTTTAAATATAAGATTCCTTTATTAAAACAGATTATTTTTGCCCTCTGTGCTGCTGCTATTTTCAGCAATGAGACTGAAGATGTCTGACTGACTGTAGACTGTCTCCCAGGTCACTGCTGCCCAGGGGTACTGGCAAATGTGATTAATGACACTTTTGGCTCTTCCTCTTTCCTTTTGACCTGAGTCAGGCCCGTGTCCTGTCCTGGTTCTCTGTCTTGGTCTCTAATGGTGCACAGAAGGAAAGTTTACCTTGTAAACTTTCCCGATGCAAATACTTTCAGCAAATAACTTTCACCGTTATTAAAGACACTTAAGCATTGTTTTTCTTCCTTCCCCTTGCACTAGCTTTTAGAAATGAGCTTTGAATTTTATTTTTTTTCCTAAAATATTCCCTCCGGGCTCAGTCTGTGAAACACTGTTGGTGCACCTGGGGAAGGCCTGGAAGCGCATGGGCCAGCCTTGGGTGCGCTGCCTGTGTGTGAGCTGAGCCTCCTGAATAAACAAGCTGCTCTCAGAACTGGCCCATGGCCAGGGCTTAACGAGGCCAAATGTAGAACAAAACAAAATCACCCAAAGCTGGGTGGCAGTGTGCCTGTCATGTTTTAGGCAGAATCTTTTTTTAGCAAAGACATTCTACCTTGATGGTAATGTCACCTTGGAAAGAGATGACTTCTTGGGAAGCAGCAAGAGAAAATTAATGTAATATAATGTCATGGTATTAATGTGTCACTTTAATGATGCTTCATTTCAGGGATCTTTTTTATAATATCTTCATTTATGTTTAGTAGAATGGTACATTTTGTTCTGCTTTATGGTTTCCAAGGATGATAATAATTATAGCCTATATTTTAATTATTCCTAATTGGTATTAAGTAGTAGTCATTTTAGCATATGCAAAATGAAAATGAAAATGTAATAATCCTGAAGGCCTCACAGTTACTAGAAATTCTTAACCAGGGAACTGTAGTGACAAATTAGAAGCCAAATGGTTAAGTTGCATTATGAAAACAAATAAAAACAACAACTGAAAAAAAATAGATGGCATACTTAATCATCTCAATCATTCTTTAAAAAAACACATTAATACGTATTCATTATAATCAATAGTTTACATTTTTCAATGTATTATATATCCATTGTATATTGTTCTTCTTCAATACTTTATTTCAATCTAGTTATCATTTGTATGTTTGAATTTTTCATAAAACATTGTCTATGTATAAAAATATAGATTGTCAAGCAACTTCAAGATTTCTCATTTTCTGTAGAAATCCATTTTCTTATTTTTGGTAATTTTGCTAAAAGCATTCCTGTTTTTGAGAAAACATGTAAACCTGGTGGATTAAGGAAATTGGTATATGGTTTTGAGTTGTACCAGCCTGTATCCTTCCAATTTTGTACCTATTTTCTCCTTTTTTTCCCTTAAAATAAAGAATTTTCTGAGTGCTGGTGGATAAGGCCAAGGGGTTCAGAAAGGACCATCCATACACCGTAGGGATATTTATTTAGCTTCTGAACTGTTTAGTGGTTAAAAATTTGTGAGAGAGAAAGATTGCGATCGTGTACAGGAAAGTGATGAGAAGTCACTAAAAGGGGTCTCTAACCCTGCAGGCAATTAAACACTTGCTCATCTCTGTCAACTACTGAGTCACATAAAAATTACCCTGGTTACCTGCGAGTGAAATTTCTAACTAAAAACACCTGTAATGCATCGCGACCATAGCCAGTTTCCCCATCTCATACGTTTTGTGGGGTCAAGGCCCTGGCAGGATGTGTGAATTAGTTGCTTGGGTCTTCAGTTTAGCAACTGGCTGTTGCACTTATGATTTTACTCTCTGCTGAGTCGAAATGTGTTCTTGAGAGAGACATGTGCTTAATTTCCAGATAGAAAACTATCTGCTCCGGAATCACGAGACTAGAAAATACCTTCAAGAGCAGGCCTACCGCCTACAGCAGGGCATTGTCACCAGCACCACGCAGCAGGTAAGAAGGTGCCAGTCTTCTCCCAGTGGCAGTTCCTCCTCCTACACATGCTGAACTGACCCTTTAAAGAACCAGGGACCAAGGATTTTTATCGTTTGAATCATTCCCAATGGGGCAGTAAGAACCTATTTCTGAAAATGACAACAAATGTTAAGTAGAGTTTAGAAATGTTAAATATGCATTTTTCATTGTTGATGATTTCTGCCTTTTAAGATTGTCAGTAAGGTGTATCTTAGATTTATATACAGCTATTAGGAACCCTGGATTACAGATGATAAAAGTCTGAGGGTAATCAAATTTGCTACTTTGGAGACATCCTATTCTTTTTCTTCTACTCCCTCCCACTTCTATGAGTAGGAAACAAATTCCCAGATTCTTCTGAATAATTAAGAATTTGTTAAGAATTATTCTTCTGAATATTTAAGAATTTGTTGAATGTTAATTAACGCAAGTGCTGAAGGGAAACTAAACTGTTTTTTACTTCATTCCTCTTCTCTCTACCCAACTTTAGAATAAAAAAAGTATGGAATGTTTTCCTCCAAAAATGTTAACCAAAACCAAGGAACATAAGATATTTGAGGAAAACCTATAGGATGTCAAAGAAACAAGAAGATATACCAAAGAACTGAGCTCAGATAATTCAGAGTATGGCAGAGGACTTTAAAAAAATATTGTAATAAGTAAGTTCAGAAGGAATTGAGAAAATATTATATCCATAAAATAGGAATGAGCTGCTATGAAAAAGAATAATCAGAGAATAAGAAACTATGCTTAACAGTTGAAAATATGAAAACTGTAATATAGAATTAAATTAACCAATAGGGCACAAATTAAGCTGTTTCTCTGGTAGAAAACAAGAGAAAATCTTAAAACATGCAGTAAAAAGACAGATAAAATATATGAGAGAAAAGTAAGTCAGAATCGTGAAGAGATTAAAAGTGACCAATAGCCTTCTAATAGGAACCTTGAAATTTAAAAAGAGACATAATAGAAAAAGTTAAAAAAGAGAAAATAATAGAAAAGCATTTCATATGAATCTTGGGGTTGACCTACTGAAATTGATATGGATGAATGGGTAAAGGCCCACACCTCGTCAGAACACCGAGAATAAAGAAAAAACATCTTAAAGAGTTCCAGACAGAATAAACAGGCTACCTTACAAGGGAACTGGAACCAATTCTTAGCATCAGTCTCAATTACTAGAAACAAATGAGGTTCAGAGGGGGATTTGTTTTGGACCAAGAATTCTATATCTAGTCATTTTATCAAACAGATGTGAGGGCAGACTAAAACTGTACTCAGACATGGACCCAGAAATTTTACCCCCAATATTCCATATGAAAAAAGGCTTTTTGAGGAAATTCTCCAGCGTAACAAAGAAAAACAAGAAAGTATACAGTACGAGGTATAAATAAGAAACTGAACCAGAAACGAAATCATAGAAGTTATAAGAGCTGAAAGAAAGCTTTAAAAAGTTGCCACTTTGGGAAACTCTGCTTTGAGCTGCAGAATTAAAAGATACAGGATTACATTTCTTTCTCTATGAATCCCATAATCATAATTCTATACCTGCATTTGAGTGGACTTAAAATTTTAATATCAACTTAGACAGGAAGGGAACACCTAATTATTGCTACACTGAAAAATTTACATGTTGGAAATTTTAATGTAAAAGTAATGAAACTAATTAAAATTCGGAGTTGAAGAGGGAGAAAGGTGAGTGGTAGTATAAGTATACTAAATTTTTACTTTTTGTTTCATGGAATAATCTATATTCTATAATTCATAAATAAAAAATACAGATGTAAATCTATTTAAAGTTAAAATGGAAGCCACCAAAAGAATTAAAACAGGGTTTTCAAAAATGTTTATTTCAGCAGATTGAGAGGAGCTGACTGGTAGGGAAAGTTTTGTCATTTGAGACCATTTTGTATGGTTTGTTCTATTTTCTTACCTTGGGCAGATGTCATTTTAATTTTTTGTGGTGTCTTTGGTTTTGGTATCAGGGTAACACTCATCTCATAGAATGACTTTGGAAGTGTTTCTTCCTCTTCAATTTTTTGGTATACTTTGAGAAGGGTAAGTGTTAAGTCTTCTCTCAGTATTTGGTAGAATTCACCTGTGAAGCCATCTGGTCCTGGACGTTTGTTTGTTGGGAATTTTTTTTTTTATTACTGATTTCATTTCATTACTGGTAATTGGTCTGTTCATATTTTTTATTTCTTACTGATCCAGTCACGGGAGATTGTATGTTTCTAGGAATTTATTTCTTCTAGGTTGTTCATTTTATTGGTGTATATTTGTAGTAATCTCTTATTGTTTGTATTTCTGTAATGTCACTTGTAACTTCTCTTTCATTTCTGATTTATTTATTTGAGCCCTCTCTCTCTTTTTCCTTGATTAGTCTGGCTAAAGGTTTATCAGTTTTGTTGATATTTTCAAAGAACCAGCTCTTAGCTTCATTAATCTTTTCTATTTTTGTTTTTTTAGTCTCTATTTCTTTTATTTCCACTCTGATCTTTAGGATTTCTTTCCTTCTACTAACTTTGGTTTTGTTTGTTCTCCTTTTTTGAGTTCCTTTAGGTGCAGAGTTATGTTATTTATTTGCGATTGTTCTTATTTCCCAGGATAGGCTTGTATTGCTATAAACATCCCTCTTAGAACTGCTTTTGCTGCGTCCCATAGATTTTGGATCATTGTGTTTCCATTTTCATTTGTCTACAGGTGTTTTTTGATTTCCTCTTTGACTTCTTCAGTGATCCATTGGTTGTTTAGTTGCATATTGTTTAGCCTCCACATGTTTGTGGTTTTGCACTTTTTTTCTTTTAGTTGATTTCTAGTCTTATACTGATCAGAAAAGATGCTTGGTATGATTTCAATCTTTTTAAATATATTGAGAATTGTTTTGTGGCCCAGCATGTGATCTATCCTGGAGCACGTTCCATGTGCTCTTGAAAAGAATATGTATTTTACTGCTTTGGGATGGAGTGTCATTTTAATTTTTTGTTGTTCTTTTTTCTTAAAAGAGAGTGAAGGAACGACGTCCATAATAAATGAGTTGCGTGTAATATTTAAGTAGGTAAAATTATATGGATGACTGCATAGATATACATAGAGATTTGTGAAAAGTGTTCACCAAAATGTTAATGATGGTTCTCTCAGGTGCTGTGATTAGGTGATTTTTATTCTCTTATACTTCACAGTATTGTTTGAATGCTTTACAGTAAGCGTGTATTATTTATATAAAGAAAAGTAAAGCGATACGTGTTGAGAAAAAGAAAAACAGTAATTATGAATATTAGTGAAGTAACAGGGAGTTTTGAGAAGGAAAACATTATTTTGACCTTACCAGTGCCTTAAAAAATCTAAATTGTTTTCCTGCAGCAGACCAATATTAGCCTTTAGTACTTTATGGTTTACTGTTATTTCCTGGTTTTAGTGTTTAACATTAAAAGCAATGAGAGTGCTAAAATCTTACATTGAACCTTTGCCTTGGGTTCCTTTATGAGCTACCATAATGCAGGCTTTTTGTAATACAATATCCTTTTAACTTTTTTCCTCATTTACAGGGGTTTTGCTCATCCAAAAAAATTACTGCCACAACCTTTAATGCTAATTCTTAAAAGTAGGTTTCGTCTTCTCAATCGAGGAAATTATACACCGGAGGCATATACAGATGTTTCATTCTGCCTGGGTGAATAAATCATTCTGAATTATTTGAGTCATTATGCAGTAGGTATACTGCTACCTTTTTGCTTTAGGGATTTCTTAGGACATGATGATTAGCAGTTTTCAGACTTTAATTGTTTCAGTCACCTTAGGAGAGATTTATCTCCTTCTTATTGAAACTTCTTATTGAAGTTTCCAGAAATAGGAACACAGAAAGAATAGACCCTCTGTGACTACTTCTGCCAACCGCATAGCCAGTCATCATTCCCGGGTGACACTGAGGGATTAAAATATGTTTCAGTGAAACATTGCAGTCTCATAATTGTTCACATATTTGTTTTTGTCTCTGGTCTTTGTTTAGGAAAGACCTTCACATGACGACACTCCACCGCTGACCTTCACATGACTCAACATTCCACCTCTGCTTTTGATCGCTTCTTTTCCATCTTATAAACCCTCTTAATCAAGAGTTAGCAAACTTCTTCTATAAAAAACCAAACAGTAAATAGGCTTTACAGCCTGTATGGTCTCTGTTGCAACTACTCAGCTGTGCTATTGTAGAGCAAAAGCAGCCATAGACAATATCTTCATGAGTGAGTGTGGCTGTTCCAATAAAACTTTATTTACAAAGACAGGCCCAGAATTGATAAACTATGCTAAGCCTTCTCACCCTTAAAAGAAAAAACAAAACAATTTTATTGCCTAGACCTATTTACTTAGCACACTCTCTTTCCTTCCTTTCATGTGCAGATTTTTATACTTGCTTTCATGACTTCTTTGCTACCCACTCACTTTGCAACCTTTCAGAATGTGCCCTCTGTCCCAATCTGTCTGCCGAGATGGCTCTCAATGGACCTGGTCACCGAGTCAGAGGCCTTTTCTCCCTCTTCGTCTTTTGATGAAAGGAGGCCGTCTGTATGTGTAGTGGTCAGGAACTTGGGCTCTCAAGTCAGATGGCCTGGATTTAAGTACAGGCTCTGCTATTCCCTCTCGGTGGGAACTGTTGTTAGTCATTTACTAACCTCTTTATGGCTTGATTTCATCTGTAAAAAAGGGGAGAATGACTCAGAAGGTGCTGTGACAATCCAGTGAGGTGATGCGTGCAAAGTACTTGGCTCCTCACTGGTAAACATTGTTTGTAGCTATATTTTTATTATCACGATTATTATCATTATTATAGACTGTTTCATCTTTCTTAAGACGCACTTCTTGGTTCATCCGGCAGTGAGCTGTTCTGAATATTTTTCTACTGCTCTTTGTCTCCTTTCTACGTAACTTTCTCTTTTTATCCTTCAAATGCAATCATTTTTCAGAGTTTTGTACTTAGTGCTATCTGATCTGCTTCTGCCATTTTTAACTCTCATCTGTGGATGACTCCTGGATCTATCCTCTCAGTCCCTGTTTCTTTCCAGAAAATCCTTTTTTTTCAACTGCTTGTTCAGCATCTTCATCCAGATGGCCCTCTGAGAGAGCACGGTCACTACGACCAAACTCATCCCTTAGAACAACCGATTTTGCCATTTCTCTCAGTGACATCATCATTCACTGAGGATAGAGCTCCTGGAGTCATCTTGGATGCCTCGTTTGCTTTCTTCATCCAAGGTCACTATTGACTGTCCATTTACCTTCAAGGTGTTTTTTACAGCCATTCTTTTCTTTCCGTTTCTATTGCCTCTCCTCTTGTTAAGGCTTTTTATTAACTCCCTCCTATGTCTTCTTTTACAAGCACTGCAAAAACTAGTTTATTCATCTTCTATGTCTCCTTGTGCTTTTTTTTTTTTTACATCTTTATTGGAGTATCATTGCTCCACAATGGTGTGTCAGCCTCTGCTCTACAACAAAATGAATCAGCTATACATATACATATGTTCCCATATCTCTTCTCTCTTGCATCTCCCTCCCTCCCACCCTCCCCATCCCACCCCTCTAGGCGGTCACAAAGCACCGAGCTGATCTCCCTGTGCTATGCGGCTGCCTCCCACTAGCTATCCATTTCACGTTTGGTAGTGCCACTTTCTCAGTTTGTCACAGCTTACCCTTCCCCCTCCCCACATCCTCAAGTCCATTCTCTAGTAGGTCTGTGTCTTTATTCCCGTCTTACCGCTAGGTTCTTCATGACATTTTATTTTCTTAGATTCCATATATATGTGTTAGCATACGGTATTTGTCTTTCTCTTTCTGACTTACTTCACTCTGTATGACAGACTCTAGATCCATCCACCTCATTACAAATAGCTCAATTTCGTTTCTTTTTATGGCTGAGTAATATTCCATTGTATATATGTGCCACATCTTCTTTATCCATTCATCCGATGATGGACACTTAGGTTATTTCCATCTCCTGGCTATTGTAAATAGAGCTGCGATGAATATTTTGGTAAATGACTCTTTTTGAATTCTGTTTTTCTCAGGGTATATGCCCAGTAGTGGGATTGCTGGGTCATATGGTAGTTCTATTTGTAGTTTTTTTTAAGGAACCTCCATACTGTTCTCCATAGTGGCTCTACCAATTCACATTCCCACTAGCAGTGCAAGAGTGTTCGCTTTTCTCCACACCCTCTCCAGCATTTATTGTTTCTAGATTTTTTGATGATGGCCATTCTGACCGGGGTGTGAGATGATATCTCATTGTAGTTTTGATTTGCATTTCTCTAATGACTAATGATGTTGAGCATTCTTTCATGTGTTTGTTGGCAGTCTGTATATCTTCTTTTCTCCTTGTGCTTTTTACAGCCCTTTTCCTTTGTATCAGGGAAGCCGAGTCACTGTGAGTGCTACGGGGTAAGGAATTTTTAGATCTTCACAATTGTGGGAGAAGCTGGGGGAATAGATGCTCTATGCCTTGTACACGGTGTTTCAACTCCTTAACCTGTGCCTGAGTCTTATACTATCTTGCCTCAACTCAGCATTCCAGTCTGATCTCCCACAGTAAAGTACCTCTGTTCCTAATCAGGAAATAGGAATCAAGTGTCTGGATATGCCATTGCTTATGTTCATTCTTTGCTTTTAAAATTCCCTTCTCTTTTCTCAGTTTGTAGAAATCTTTCAGGGCCCAGTCTAAAAGCTACCTTTAGCATCAGCTACATGTGATCCCTCCCTTGACTGAAATCCTTTAGAACTTTCTGTCATTTATTTAGTCATTGAATAAACACTTATAAGGGTCTGTGATATGGCAGGCACTATTATAGGAGATGGAGCTTTGGCAGTGAACAAAATGTGCCTGTCTTTGTGGATATTACATTATGCAAACTTTATATCTTGTGTTATTGCTAATATGTCTTTCCACTTCTAGATTTTTACGTTGCTTGGTGGCAAAGGGTATATCTTACTCAGGACTGTATCTCATTCAGTGCAAGGTGTTGAGTATATTTCTTTTGAATTGAATAAAGAAATAGACGTGGAGGAAGATAAAATTTTCCACGAGTAAGCTATTTGCTGGGACTGAGAACAGTTGTAACAAGTTGCAAGCAACCGAAGATAGCATTTATTGCGAATGGTTCTAAGTTCTGCACTTGGGTTCTATAGCCCAGTATGTTTGGAAAAGCCTAAGTGGTCACCACCAAGTGACATGTGAGTTGCTGTGTGATTTAGTTGCCAAAGAAGCCAATTTGACTTATACCACATAAATGAAAGTATATTTTCTATGTTAAGAAAGGTGGTAGCCCCGTTCAGCTTACTGATCCACTCTTCCTGTGTTACAATCTATTTTATTGAGGGGGGGAGGCATGTTTTGTGACGGTGTTAGATGGAGGGAGAATTCAGAGAAGTGACCTGGGGTGGACAGGGAGAGGTGGCAGTCAGGGACCACACAGTGGTGTCACAGTAGAATGGTAGAAGGAACTGGGAATGTCAATCCTGAAGAAGAAAAGATTAGAGAAGATAAGACTGGGCAAGACTGTCACATGGAAGAGAGCTTGTGACTGTTCAGAGTGCTCTCAAGGGGGAAGACGTGACCTGTAGAAGAACATGGGAAGACAGATGAGGGCTCAGAGAAGACCAAGTCCAAGTACATTTCCTTGGAAAAAAGTGAGCTTCTCAAGCTATGGCAGTTAACAACTTTCCTGGGGTGCTTTAGAAAATGGGACACTAGGGCTTAGGGTAAAGTAGGGAGTTGAAAATCAAGAGCCCAAATGCAATCATCTACCCTGAGGTCGTTCATGAGATAACCAAAGAGATGACAGTCTTTCAGACTGCAGTTTCCTTTGTTTTTATTTGTGTATCTTAGGGACTTGAATATGAACTGAGAGTCAAAATCCTTGGTTTCCTGTTTTCAAAATCTCCAGTTGGTACTCTGTGTAATCGTTCTGTGTCATCTTAAGTAGTTTCACTTTTCTGGGCCTTGAGGTCTTTAGTTGCAAAGCATCTGAATGTGATCTATTGGGCTGTGCTGAACCTTAGCAAGTGTGTGTACAGAAGAACCTTTGAGACTTGTGAGATTTAATGTCTTATTCGAATCAAAGAACGAAATTTTTATGTTTCTTTTGGACGTGATTTTAAAAGTTCTACTTAAAGACCATTTTGCTGAGTTCATTTAGACCCTCTCTCCTTGGTGTATGCTTAATGGCACACGCTTCAAGGGTCTCTGGTCTCATGATTATTAAAGGTGATCAATTTTATGGTACCACATCCACATGCCTCTCAAATTAGTCTTTTGTGGCCTCAGATGTATATCAGTTCCTTTCTTAGTACGGGGTTCATTTTGTTTCTTGAAATTAGGTATTCATTCTTGGTGAGATATGAATTATTGATGACCATTTTTGTTTCAGGAAGCACAGATCAATACAATAGTTGGAAGAGCTGGAATTTATATCAATTAAGATTAAAAAAAACATAGTTCTCTTCAGGACTCTGTGTAAATGCAGAAAATTAAGATGTGCTCCCTGCCTACAAGCTTAGATTTTGGTTAGGGAGATGATTATTATATGAGAAACATTATTCATGTAACTTCTTTTTCCTACGAGAGTTGCACATAGTTCACTTATGTAGCCTCAGTACATTTTACAGTCATAGGAGCTGTTCTTTTTTACTTTTATTTGCATTTATTTTTTGTGTCTTTTATTACTAGGCCATAAGTTTTTGTTTCTTCAGTTTCTTCTGGGATATCTTTTTCTTCTGGGCAACCTCCTCTTCTGGTTTAGGAACAGTCTGTTCTTTTTCAGTGAAGATCATCTCAGTGTGGCAGGGAGAGCTCATGTATGGGTTGATCTGACCATGAGCTCTGTAAGTCCTACACCCCATCCTGGGGGCTTTGTTCACCTGGATGTGCTCAATGACCATCGAAGCCCTTAAGTTCAGCATTACTCTCTGCATTTTTGAGCATGTGCAGTAAAAATTCAGCACTCTTTTTTGGGCCACCAACCCTGCGTCCAGCCCCATTGTTTGGCCAGGGCACACCTACGAGCTCCACCATTGTAATGGCAGAATGGCACACATTGCTTCTTTAAAGTGACATCCTTCAGATACTTGGTGGCTTTTTGGATCTGTGTACCCTTAACGGCCTGGGCAGTTTCACAAGTGTTCTTAAAGTGAACGCGGGGATTTGAACCTCTTGACTTGCATGATTTTGTGGGGTTTTCTGGGTCAGGTGAATAACGAACCATTTTTAGAGGTCATACATTAACATTAGCATCACTGACCCTTTGTCAAGAGACTAAGTGCTTTGAGTGATGTTATTTTACTGGATTGTCTTCATCATACACTAGAAAAGAAGATGGAGTAGACGTTACGAACCTGATTTTTTAAAAGAGAAAGGCAGGAGAATCGGTGATACTGCAGCAGGTAGATGCGGGCTCTATAATCAGACCTTCAGTTTGCTGAGCAGTGTAGTAAAGTTTCTATTATGGTGGAATTTATGGGGGAAGGAGGGCTCATTTTGGCTTCCTATAGCTGTTATACCAAATAATTCAAACTAAATAGAGAAGTGTGAATTTAAATAAAAAAGGTTGTTGCTGGATCGTCACCTCTGCTGAATGAATTATCAGGAAGGATACGACTTGATATGTAGGGTCTCTGGGGAATAAATAAGTTTTTTTTAAGAATAGACGATCTGCAGCTCTGATCAACACATATATATGGAATCTAAAAAAGAAAAAAAAATGGTACTGATGAACCTAGTGGCAGGGCAGGAATAAAGATGTAGACATGGAGAATAGACTTGAACATCTGGGGTGGAGGGGTGGGAAGCTGGGATGAAGTGAGAGAGTAGCATTGACATATATACACTACCAAATGTAAAATGGATGGCTAGTGGGAAGCAGCCGCACAGCACGGGGAGATTAGCCTTGCGATGACCTAGAGAGGTGGGATAGGGAGGGTGGGAGGGCGGCTCAAGAGGGAGGGGATATGGGGATATGTGTATGCATATGGCTGATTCGCTTTGTTGTACAACAGAAACTAACACAGTATTGTGAAGCAATTATACTCCAATAAAGATCTATTAAAAAAAATATTGGAGAAACTTTTAAAACCGCACTGTAATTGTCTTTTTCTTCAGACGTCTTAGCTTTGTTCACGTTTCTCTTTATACATACAAATAGAATAGAGCATAATCTTACCCTTCTGTACTAGTTTTTGTCCACAGTAGTGATCTGCCACTACCCTGTGGGTTTTATGTTTAAATCCATGAAACATCTGAAAGTGATTCAGATGTAATCAACATGGGAGAAGGACCTTAATAGAATAGAAACTAGATGTTATTAACTTGATTATTGCCTATGTTAATATAATAAAACCTCAGCTTATGCTTGTTTTGGTAGAAAATTACCTGATACAATTGAACTAATTAAAAAATATTAATTTCCAGGGATGTCCTGATTTCCATAATATTGAGACCAACTGGCTGTGGGCATCATTTTGTCATCAGCTGCCTCAGAATTGTACATCTCCTTTTTCTGTTTCCTCAGTACCCAGCACTATGTCTCACGCATAGAGGGTACTCAATAAAAATTGATGAAGGAGAGTTACTATCAAGCAAAATGTCACTGAGTAGCTATGAGATTCTGAATCATCAAGAAGTATTCACTTTTGTTCTACATGCTGCATTTCCTAAGGCAGGAGAGGGGACCAAAATCCCTTACATGTTTGTTTGGAATTAACGTTGCTAAAGGTTTCTTATAGAAATAGATAAATTAATAATTGGCTATAAGCCGTCTTGAAGAGTCCAGTTAGGAGAAGTATTCATCCTCATTCAGTGTTTCCTTTTGTCTGAACATTGGCTGTGCTGACTTGGGTGCTTTTGCTCTCCTTGTTATGTGTGGAGCAGATGATTGACAGAATATGTGTGAAAGTACAAGATCATCTCAACTCTTTACGAAACTGTGGGGGAGATGCTGTCCAGGAAGATCTAAAATCAGCAGAAAGGCTCATGCGTGATGCTAAGAACTCTAAAACGGTGAGTTTCACTTCCAGCTACATGAGTCCTGTGGAATAAAAAGACTTTAAACTAGTTTTAGAAACTAGTTCTAACTAAATTTCCTTTTCTACCCAATTTCAAGGTTACTAACAAGTGGCAAGGTGAACTGAGTTAGTCTTTGCCTCCTTTCTGTACCCGTGCTAATTACCAATAATCAAAATACAGTTGTCCCTCAGAATCTGCGGGGGGATTGGTTCCAGGACCCCCTGCAGATACCAAAATCTGTGGATGCTCAAATCCCTTATATATAAAACGGTGTAGCACAGGTGGGCCTCCTTATCCGCGGGTTCTGCAGCCTCGGATACAGCCAGCCGGCTGTATAGAATTAAAAGCAGAGGGTCAGTGTGATTTACAAAGGGTATAATCAGGTTCTAGGTAACTGGGAGGTAGTTGTAGTTTCAATGAGTAACAACTCATTGCACATGATTCTACTGCCAAACTGATAGCACGAAACTCTCCTCGGTCACCTCTAAAAGGAAGCTTCTCTCAACTTAGACTGTGGTCCCCAAAGTGTGATTTCATAGAGAAAGGACTAACTGGGAGTCAGGAAACCTGGGATCTGGTCCAGGCTCTGCTATTAGAATCACACAATCATTGAATTTTATAAGTAGGAGGAATCTTGTGGATTAGTCAGATACTCTCACACCCGAGATGAAGACTTTAAGGCACAAACAGGTAAGGTACTGTTCCTCTGGGTTTAAAGCTGGACCTCAGTTTTTTAATTGGTATAAAGGGCCTTTCATCAAGACGATCTTTGTGTATCTCTAGTATTTCTGGACCCTGTTTTATGAACTCTGCAGTGACTTTGGTGCTTATTTAAACATTTATCATGGAGAGGTTACTTTTATTTTTCTTACAGTTGTTACCAAATTTATACCACGCTGGTGGTGCATCTTGGGCGGGAGCCAGTGGCTTGTTATCCAGTCCAATTCAGGAGACCCTGGAATCGATGGCCGGAGAAGTTACGAGAGTTGTAGATGAACAACTCAAGGTTTGTGGTTTCTGTTATTTTGGAAAATGGAATCGTTATGACTTAACTATGTATGATAGCATTTCATACCATGCTAGCCTATATTTTATAGGCGCGTGTGTGCGTGCACGTGTGCACGTGTAGTAAAAATTGAATACCGTCCTTTCCCAGCTTCATCTGTAGTTTTTGGAATAACTTTTTGCATAATAAGGTCAAGTAAAACCTATCAAATTCAATTTTGTTTTTGATGGTAAATCTCTAACCGTATTTAACGTATGACAGGTGGTCACTGATAAGGGAAAGATTGATTTTTGCTTAGAAAGAGAAGTCTGCTTCGCGAAAAAATATCTCCTGTTACTACATTCGATTTAGAGAATGGGAGAGATGACGGAGCTGTGTGCTTACAGTGCCAAGCTTCTGCGTATGTGGAGAGTTTGCCACTAGGTAAAGAGCTGGTTGAAAGATTAAAGAGGGATTTAGAATGAAGTTACAAGGCACCCAAAGTAGCAGAGACTTGTCTATAGGCTCATAGGTTGAAAAAAAAAAATCTTTGAAATTTAAGCGACGAGAGTAACCTAAGACCAGCTTTTTCCTAATGTAACTTCAAAAAACAGCTACAGCAGAAGACATTTCACTTTCCGAAAGTTTTCATCATTTTCAGTGGGTTCAAGGATGCCTTAAAAAGACCTTATCTAAATTACTGTGTTTATTTGGTTCGTTTTCTTCTGAGAACTCAATTGCTGTAGCTCAGCGGGATTTGATGAGCAACTCAGTCATAACTTTGCAACATGCTAATTATTCTGTTTGTAAATTTAATTAATGTGGGAGAGAGCGTTGTGGATTATTTAGGCGTTTAAGCCCCTTTCTTCCTGTAGTACAATACAGAGAGACTCTTGTGTATCATTTTTATTTTACTTAACTGTGGTTATTTTGAATACATTCTGAGCAAAGACAAAGGGGTAGGAAAAGGACTGGTTGGTTGATATAGAGTTCTGCTAGATCAGTTGTTACCTAACAGCACTTGTTTTATCCTCCATGAAGGATCAAATATGTAAAAAGGATACTTTCTTACACATTTAAAATAAAGTCATCTTTGTTGCTTATTTACTTCTGACTGTAAAAAATGAAACTACTCTTTGTGAAACATTTGAACAGTAAAAATCACTTGAAATCCCGGGGACAGCATCATTCTTAATATTTTAGTGAATTTCCAAACATTCTCTGTCTACACACACAATTATACGTATGTGATCATACTACACGTACTTTTTTATATTTGGTACAATATCGTGAATACAGTTCCAGATCAGTGAGTACTCATCATCATTTTAGTGGCTACATGGTATTTCATTGTATAGATGTCCCAGTGTATTGGAGAAGCTCAGTCCTCCTCTGTGTCTCTCCTTTACTTTCACACAGAACTCCTCATTTTTGACACTTCTGGTCACCAGATGTGAGGGGTTCCCCCCCCCAACCCCCGAGCTGGGTGTCCTACTATTTAACTCAATTCAGATATTATCTACCTAGAGATAGCATTAGATCCCACAGTTTAAGGGCTCAGTCCCACAAGACTGCCCCCACCCCACTTCAGATACCAACTGGAAGTCCAGTTTGTACCTGAGCTCCCGACCAATTGGCAATAAATCCGAGGTTCTTATAACCCCTCCTCCAGTTCAATTGACTTGCCAGAGTGGCTCCCAGAACTCAGGGAAACACTTATGTTTACCAGTTTATTAAAGGATATGATAAAAGATATAGATGAACAGCCAGATGGAAGAAATGTACAGGTCCAGGTATGTGGGAAAGGTTTCAGGGCTTCCATGCTCTCTTGGAGCACACCACTCTCCCACACCTCCACGTGTTCACCAACCCTCTGAACCCATACTTTTGGGTTTTTTTTTTTTTGCGGTACGCGGGCCTCTCACTGTTGTGGCCTCTCCCGTTGCAGAGCACAGGCTCCGGACGCGCAGGCTCAGCGGCCATGGCTCACGGGCCCAGCCGCTCCGCGGCATGTGGGATCTTCCCGGACCGGGGCACGAACCCGTGTCCCCCGCATCGGCAGGCGGACTCTCAACCACTGCGCCACCAGGGAAGCCCCTTTTGGGGTTTTGATGGAGGCTTCGTCATGTAGGCATGGCCAGTCATTAACTCCATTTTTAGCCCTCCTTAGGAGGGGGGTGTGGAGCTGAAAATTCCAAGCTTCTAATCATGGCTTGGTCTTTCCAGTGACCAGCCCTCATCCAGGAGCCATCCAAGAGCCCACCCAATAAAGCAAAAGACACCCCCATCACCCAGGAAGTTACAAGGGTTTCAGGAGCCCTGTGTAAGGAACCAGGATCAAGGACCAAATATTAGAACAAAAGATGCCCCTAGTGTTCTTATCACTTAGGAAATTACAAGGGTTTCGGGAGCTCTGTGCCAGGAACTGGGGGCAGAGACCAATATATATTTTCTATTATCTCACAGCCAGCATGATTTATTTTCTAATTTCTGATTAATCCTATTAGAGTCAATGCCTGTAGTTGATCCATTCCGAGGTCAAATGGTACACACGTTTGATACGTTCGTATGTATTCACAAACTTTTCCAGTAGTGTACCCAGTTGCTTGTTTTGTCCCCCCCTCACCAATACTAAGCATTTTAACGTTTTAATATTTGTCAGTGTAACAGGTTAAAAAAAATCTCATTTTGTCTTTTGGATTTCTTTAGTAGCCAGCGAGGCCTCAAGTAGTTTTATCATCCATTTGTATTTCTTCTTTTGTAAATTACATATTTGTATCTATTGCCTTTTTCCTTTAAAGTTTTTGTAAGAATTCCTTATATACTAAGAATGGGCTGTCATTTAAATCAGCACGAAACGTTGCAACTGGAACTTTCCTGTCAAACAGCTTCCTACGGGCACTTGTTTCAACTGGTCTAAACCACAAGCTATCCCTTGAAATTTTGGTCCGTTTCCTCCCCAGCACACCAGATGGTTGGAATAGACTCTTGCCAGTCATTCTTGGAAGGGAGTAGAAGGCAGAGGTCTAAAGTAAAAGGCATTTGAATTTTTAAAAGCCTGAAATAATAACAATATATTTAGGACCAAAAATATTTTTCTGTAAATAGACATTCCCCAGATTTTTTGAGGCTGACCTTTCTGGCCCCTTGTCAGTGTCACCAGTGTTCTCCGTTCATTACAGCTTCCTTATTTGCAAGTGTCATCACCTGCTTTTCTCTCATTCTGTCTCTGAGGTCCCAGGCTCCCAAATGCCCTGATTTTTTCTATTCCCCACTCCCTTGTTTTCTTTACTCTCAATCCTTTTGAGTTGCAAGTTCTCTTCCCTTCTCTTCCCTTCAGGGACTTCTGGCATGAATCAAAGCAAATCCTCAACCACAACTTCTTAATTAAATGTTACTTATTAATTTCCCTTTCACTGAGTTCACAGTTTTTGATACTTTCAACAGACTATAGACAGTTACTTCCTTTCTTTTCCCTTCCAGTTGACCTGACAAGTGGACATCATTTTATGATTTAAAAAAAAAATCCCCTTTTATCTATTTTATATAGCTTTCCAGCACCTTGATTTTCTTAAAATTATGTAGGAAAAGAATGTATTTTTACTACAATCAATATTCAGTTTCTCAAATTAAACAACTGTGTCCTAATTTATTTCACTAGTAGTATTATATTTTGTTTGGTTAAAAAAGAGTCCTTTCGGGCTTCCCTGGTGGCGCAGTGGTCGAGAGTCCGTCTGCCGATGCAGGGGACGCGGGTTCGTGCCCCGGTCCGGGAAGATCCCACATGCCGCGGAGCGGCTGGGCCCGTGAGCCATGGCCGCTGAGCCTGCGCGTCCGGAGCCTGTGCTCCGCAACGGGAGAGGCCACAACAGTGAGAGGTCCGCGTACCGCAAAAAAAAAAAAAAAAGAAAAGAAAAAGAGTCCTTTCTCTATTTCTGAAATTCTCTAAGATTAACATGTTATACTAGCAAAAGCTAAAGTGTATGTACTTTTTTGTAAAAATATGTTTTTATTGTAGTGAATTAAAAAAAATGGGACTAGCAAGCCTGGATTTGTGACCTGGGTTTGCTACTAGCTGTTTGCTCCAAGCAAGTCACCTAATTTGTTGGGACTGAGCCTCCTTGTGCAGGATTGTCTTGGTCTTGAGATAATTAGGGAGATTTTATCCTTAATATTTACTCATCCTGCATCATGGCCAGCAGCACACATTTTGAATTCTGGATAAGAATAAGTTCAAATAGCTCTTTGAGTCATCTTTCAAAAAAATACTAGTTCAGAAAAGCCAAAGAAATGGCCGGAAGAGCCAGGCTTCTTGGCAAACTTCCTGGAGGAGAAGAAAGCAGTAAGTGTGGAGAAAGTCCTTCTTTGAAACGAAGTGATATTTTCTCTGGACTGGCCTGTTTTAGGTGTTTTTAAATGACAACTCACCTCCTGTTTTCCCTGTTTTTCATCCTAACATTTATTCCTGGGGTAATCGTAGATGAATAAGTGGGATTTGAATGTTGGGATTTGAATGTTTTAACATAAGGGAACTTTCATTTTCCCCTTCTGGACTTAAATTTTAGAATGCTTGTTTTGGCCTTGAGAATGCTTCATTTCCCTCAGGGCTTCAACTGTGAAATACCAGGGCTTCACTGGTAAATATCAGGTTTACCAAGGAAATGAGGCCTGAGGGGTGTAGGTGGCATTTTGGCAAGTACTAACTCAGTTTGCTGGGAGAGTTCTCTGAGTTTTCTTATTTTCCTACATTTTATATAATATTTTCCAAAGCAAAAGAAAGAGAAATTTCAGAGCACTTCAGTGTGGAAGTTGTATTTGCTTGTAATGAATTACATTTATTACATTTGTTATTTGTTAGTCATTTGTTCACTGCAAGAATATGTGAGCATAGCTGCCATGTTAAGGATATTAACTCAATTTATTTTACAAATATTGTACAAGGTTTAAGTACCATTAGTTATTTTTACAGTTAAGAAATATAGATTCTCCTAACTATCATTTGGAAGATACATGCAAAATGAAATCTGATTATCACATTTCAAATACAGGGCCTGCTCGTTCAAGTTGTCTCAAGGTAGTACACATAGACTCACAAAATGGAGAATATGTAAGAAAAGTTAAGAAACATGGATAGAGTGAGAAAATTTAACATAAGCCAAATTAGATTTCCGGAAGGAAAGAGAAGATAAATAGGACAAGGTAACAATTGTGGGGATGGTGGCTGAGAATTTCAGGGATTGATGAAAGGCTAGAATCTTCAGATTCAGGAAGTCCAGCGAAACCCAGACAGGAAAGAGAAGCAAATCTATGTCTCGAATCATCATAATGAAAAGTGGAAAACACTGAAGACAAAGACAAGATCTTAAAAGGAGCCAGAGGGAAGGGAAAGCCATATTACTTTAAAAAGATCAAAATTAAGACGGACAGGACAGCTCATTTCTTGACAGGAAGCTAAAAAGACAATGAAATAATATCTTCATGCTTCTGAGAGAACAGATCAAGAATTATATACTCAATAAACCTACTATTAAGAATGAGGATGCAATGAAAACATTTCATCCAAACAAAATCCAAGATAGTTTACTGCCAGTAGACCACACTAAATAAACACCTAAAGGATATGCTTTAGGACAAAGGAAACATTATCAAAGAAAGAGGGTCTGAGCTGCAGGAAAGAATAGTGAGCAGGGAAAATGCCAAATGTGAAACATCATATATGAGACAACAACATGGATGTCTAATGTTTGCTGTCAAATTAAGAATAAATGCAAGTAAAATACTAGAAGTGAGCATCTAAGTCAGTTAGGAGTGAGTAAAAGAAGTCTAACATCCTAGTTTTATTCTGGAAAAACCTTAAGGGATCAACATTAGATCTGGGTTGTCCATTGTCTTGTCCATTAGCCACATATGGTCACTTAAATGTAAATTAATTAAAATTCAATGACATTTAAAATTCAGTTTCTCAGTTGCACTAGCCACATTTAAAGGGCTCAATAGCCACCTGTGGCTCGTGGCTCCCATATTGCACAGCACAGGTATTCCCATCATCTCAGAAAGTTCTATTGGACAGTGCTGCTTTAGACATGAAGTAAAGTATGCAGGTTAAACTTTCTAGTGTAACCACCAAAACAGAGGCAGTGCACCAGGGGTCATACTGCATACCAAGAGGAGCATTAGGAAATGTTTGGGATTATTTTGGGTTGGCATGGGCAGGTGATAATGATCCTAAACATCCTGTAATACAGGTTCAGTTCCACACCAGAAGGAATGCTCTCACTCAACATCTAGCGATGCAGTAGAAAAGGAATCACTAGGACTTCCCTGGTGGTCCAGTGGTTAAGACTCCGCGCTTCCACTGCAGGGGGCATGGGTTCGATCCCTGGTCAGGGAACTAAGATCCCGCATGCTGCATAGCGTGGCCAAAAAAGAAAAAAGGCATTACTAGACATAAAATAGATCAGTGAATAATGACAAATGATCCAATTTGCCAGAGATAATTTCAACTGTGTAAGTATTTAATTATATGGCTTTATATATATGAGTAAGTAGACAAAATTACAAAGAAAAATTAATAACATTTACTATTATGGTAGAGATCTTTCAAAATGACTGCCAGTAACTGATCAAGTAAATAAAGTAATGATAAAGAATATTTGAACAATAGAATTCTCAGTTGTGACCTAGTGGACCTATGTGATCAGTGCACCAATAATAGGAGACGATCAGTTCTTTGCAAGGATACGTGAAATATTTGACATGAGGTCTGTAAGAACATCTCAACAATTTTCAAAGGCGTTATTCTCTGGTTTCATTTAAAATAAATTAGAAATTAATAACAAAATTTTAAAAAGGGAAAATCCCCACGTTTATAAATTTAAAAATTACTTGTAACCCAAGGGTCAAAGGGGAGGGCAAAATTGAATTAGAGGATCTTTATAATTAAACAATAAAGTAGTTAGTAATCAGAACCTGTGAGATGCCGCTAAACCAGTACTTAGGGTGAAATATATGGCTTCTTCATAAGTCCAGACACTTATGAGGAAGAACAAGAAGGTGCGTGCTCTTGCCCTACCACATATTAGCACTTACCATAATTAGGACAGTATGCAGAGGTAGACAGACCAATGCTACAGAGAGATCCCAGAAATGGACCCATACATCTATGCAAATTTTCATAATGCCGCCTTCAGTGAGTTATCTTTGATCAATAGAAAAATGATGGACTATTCAGAACCCACATTCAGTAAGTTCCTGAGCTTATAATACTTTTTATATGTTTCTTACAGATTGTTCCAAGAAGTGTGGTAGGCCCTGGGGAGAGAGGGTAGGGCTTCACAGTTGCTATCAGGTACAGGTTGTGTATCTGGAGTCTGGTGCCTCTAGCTCTCCATGAACTTCCAAAGTTATATGTAAAATCTCATACCAATTTTTCTGGATGCGTGTGCATCGATTCTCAAAGGCGTTCTTTGATCCCCACGTTACTGCATTCTTGACCGTTTTATAACACATTTGATTACTGAGGTCGCCACTGGATGCTATGAGATCATCAAATGCAGTTTGGAGTGTGAAGGGCGTGGAAGGAACAAGCAAGAACATCTCCTCCAGGAGGTGATGCTTGAGCTGAGCTGAGTAGGGAGGCATACAGGTGATTTATTCTGGCTACAGAGGGGAACAGGATTCTAGGCTAAGAGAACAGTTGTAGAAAGCATGGAGACAGAGCCTGGATCATGTGGGGAACTGCCCTATAACTGGATATGAATAGTTATAAGGGGAATATAGAGAGATGACAAAAAATGAGGCTAGAAAATTGAGCATTTACCAGATATTTCAGGGATTTCTATTCTGTGCTAATGAGCAATATTTTTGGCATATTTCCACTTTTGAGAAAATGTCTAGGAGTCAATTTAACATGTTTTACAGATACTTGTGGTGGAAGGAGTTGAGGTAGGTGGAGTGTAAGGAGAGTTGCAAATTTCTGCCCTAGTTTGGTACCATACCTCACAATAAAAACTTTGCAAGAATGGTTGATTTTGCTGTTGCAGTTACTGTTTAGGTGGGATTAATGGGAGGCCAAACATGTTGTGGTTGACCTTGCCATGGTAGAATATCCTGGTGGAAATTCCTAATAGGCTGTATTATATATGCATTGGATGTTTTGTGTAGGTGGCTATAGGTAAACATTTAGTTGAGAACCATTGGAATATAGGCAGTAATTTGAAGCCATGGGAAGGATGGATGTTGAAGAATATGGTTTGGTGTGTAGAGGGCCATGGGACTTGGAAAGAGATGCTGTTTAAGGACCTGAGCTGGGGGCTAGACACAAAGAAGTGGTCAGGGGCTGCATTACAAATTTATCCTGTGATCCTTTCTCCCCTTTTTTACCAGCCCTGTCACCAGAACATCCACCATGGTGGCATTAGGTACCAGCATTAGGGGATGAAAATTGTAGGTAATGAAGAGAGCCGAAAGGGACACACCTTTGGGCAATGGGCAGAGCATTGGAAAAGGGTGGCTGGAGTAGGAAACAAGAGTAGAAGACAAAAACACCTGAGTCCCCTTCTCACTTATTCCAGTAACCAGCTGCGTGACCTTGAGGAAGTCACTTATCTCCTCCGAGTCTCCGTTTTCTCATCTATAAAATGGGTTTGCTAAAATCCACCTCTACTCACAGGGTTGTTATGTGGATCAAAGGAAATCATGGATGAAATCACTTTGTAGAGTATAAATTGTCGGGCTAGAGATGGTGGTAGGGAATTAACTGCAAAATATCTGTCGAATTGGATGCCCAGGGCAGGATGAAATTCCTTTTTATAGGGTCAAAAATCATGCAGTAGTCAATTTGTAGAGCAGAAAGAGACCTTAGAAATAATTTTATAGGTCAGAAAGCAGAGATCTGCAAAGGTTCTTCACTTAACGCTGTGCACTTAACGTTCCACAGAAATTTCCCGTCGGGATCTACATCGGAAGCCAGGCTTCCCTCCTTAGGTCTGGAGTTCATTCCAACTGAATGAACACTGTCATGCAGGGCACCTTTCAGAAAGTCACGCTATATTGATGAACATGACAGAATTCAAACAGCGTATTGATACCTGAGGTCGTTCTTATCAGGAGTGCTGGACTCTGCTACTCCATCTGGAACAGAATGTGTTTATTTTAATGCCAGAGAGGAAAATGATTTGTCTTAAACTGACTCACTTGGCATGGCTTGTAGCTCTCTTGGAATAATGTACTAAATGAGTGATTATTCAGAGTTCTCACAGGGACAGAGCACTGTCGGAATACGAGTGGCTTTCGGAAACTTCTCAAGTGGCTGCCTCCCCCACTCCTCTCCTGCTTTTCACAGGCTCTTTATAAACATCCTGCTGCTCTGCTGCTCATCCTGCAGTGTGATGAGAGATTGTACTATTGGCATCGGCATCGTGCTTTGCATGTGAATATAGGAGCCGAGAGACTAGTCTTTACATAATAATGCTCCGCTAGTCCCCTTCATACTGGAATAGTAATGGGATCAAGCTTGGCTTTCTTTTTTTTTTTTTAACATCTTTATTGGAGTATAATTGCTTTACAATGGTGTGTTAGTTTCTGCTTTATTGTAACAAAGTGAATCAGTTATACATATGTTCCCATATCTCTTCCCTCTTGCGTCTCCCTCCCTCCCACCCTCCCTATCCCACCCCTCTAGGTGGTCACAAAGCACCGAGCTGATCTCCCTGTGCTATGCGGCTGCTTCCCACTAGCTAGCTATTTTACGTTTGGTAGTGTATATATGTCCATGCCTCTCTCTCACTTTGTCCCAGCTTACCCTTCCTCCTCCCCACATCCTCAAGTCCATTCTCTAGTAGGTCTTTGTCTTTATTCCCGTCTTGCCCCTAGGTTCTTCATGACTTTTGGTTTTTTTTCTTAGATTCCATATATATGTGTTAGCATACGGTATTTGTTTTTCTCTTTCGGACTTACTTCACTCTCTGTGACAGACTCTAGGTCCATCCACCTCACTACAAATAACTCAGTTTCATTTCTTTTTACGGCTGAGTAATATTCCATCGTACATATCCATTCATCTGTTGATGGACACTTAGGTTGCTTCCATGTCCTGGTTATTGTAAATAGAGCTGCAATGAACATTTTGGTACATGACTCTTTTTGACTTCTGGTTTTCTCAGGGTATATGCTGGGATCTTATCATGAGGATTAGCATCTTTGAAAACAAATTAATAACATTATCTGTGATATACTGAATTTTTATTGTATGCTAGACACGATACTGAACACCTTACACATGTCATATCATTTAATCTTCAGTAATCCTATTAGGCAAGAACTTTTTTATTTGCCATTTTATAGATGAGGAAGGTAAAATTGAGAGATCAGTAACTTAGCCCAGTGTCACTCAGCTGGGATTCAAATTTAGGTCTGATGCTCACTTGGGTGCCCTTTCCACACTTACCAGCCGTGCCACCCATCTCAGGCAAATCTTTTAACTTCCCTTAGCTCACATTCTTCAACTATAAGATGGTGATCACACGAATAGCTTCTGTACCCATCTTCACAGATCTTGGAAGGATAAAATGAACGGAAACATTTTTAAAATTCTGAAGTGCTATATAAGTAGGTTTTGACTGTTATTATTAATGTTGTTTATAAAGTGTTCTGTTAATATTTTTGTCTGTTATTCATGTTTTTGATTGTTCCGATAACAATTACAATTTTACTGAACATTAAAGCTTTTCTTTTAAAAGGGGAAAGCCAGCGGTTGTTACGTAGTGGTTTGCTATGACTGCTCTTTTGATGGAGCTATTGAATGCTTCACCCTGATTTGAGGTTTCTGTGATTTGTGAAATTGCACAAGAGTTCTAACTTGATGTATGTTCTAGGGACATGTGTAAATTTATTTGCTAATACCCAGGAGAACAGTCTGGTGTGGTAAATTGGTGTATATGTGTCTTTGTAAATCTTATCACGAATGCCTCTGTGTTAAGTACAGCTAGCACACCATCATGCTTCAGACGCCAGGGTGAAGCCTGCGTGGATCTGCCAGGTGTCTGGTTTAAAGTGATCACCTGCGATCAGTGATCACCCAGCAGTTGCAAGTCATCCCAGGGCAGCTCCGAATCCTTAGTCGCACCTGGGACTCTGCTGTGTCCCCGTTCTCCGAGAGCTCGGCGTCATAAATAACCACCTTTCAGTTTTATGGGGGGCGCCTCCGGGGCTGTGTCATCATCTCTCTGTCTCCACTTGTGCTGCGTTGCAGGCGTTGCTTGAGTCCATGGTTGATGCTGCCGAGAATCTTTGTCCCAATGTGATGAAAAAAGCCCACATTCGGCAAGACTTGATTCATGCCAGCACTGAGAAGATTTCCATCCCACGTGCCTTTGTTAAAAATGTCCTGTTGGAGCAGTCTGGAATTGATATCCTTAACAAAATTAGGTAGGTTTATAATGTTAATAAACCGAGGAGCTGCAGTGTCTGTGAATGCAGTTGAGGCAGCTGTGAAGAGCGTTATCGTTGGCTTTATTCGTACAGAATGTGTTTAGACATGTCTATGAGGCAGCGACTATATACATATATAGCTGTGCCTAAATGCATAGGTTTAATACATTTCCAAAATCAGATGACCACAGATATGCCTGCATTACTGAGGAACAGTTACCTGCTCTTTTTAAGAGTTTTATTTTTTTTAAGAGGGAGGTACCTGTTTGTAATCCCCTCTTTCATTCTGCTTCTGAAGCTTATCTTTCACCTTTATAAATCACTAACTTTTGAAGACTGAGGTCGGTTTGCTTTCTACCACCAGAATATTCTGAGCCAGTGCACAGCCTATAAATAGGCAAAGAGGCCCACTAGGACTTCACCATGTTTCCCTTTGGGTTCATTTTTTTTTTTTTTTTTGCAGTACGCAGGCCTCTCACTGCTGTGGCCTCTCCCGTTGCGGAGCACAGGCTCTGGACATGCAGGCTCAGTGGCCATGGCTCACGGGTCAAGCCGCTCCGCGGCATGTGGGATCTTCCCGGACCAGGGCACGAACCCGCGTCCCCTGCATCGGCAGGTGGACTCTCAACCACTGCGCCACCAGGGAAGCCCAAGAACCTTTTTTTGATGTTATAACTTGCAATAAACTTTCCCTCCCGACCTCAGAGAGGCGGGGGGTGGGGAAGAGAAACAAACTACTGACTCTGTAGTCTTAGAAGGAAGCAGAATTCCCAAACATGTCTAAAAGCATCAGAGGAAGTACTTGTTAACATTAGATTCCCAGGCCTCTCTGGATGTTTGGGGTAGGACCTAGTTATCTGTATTTTTCATAAGCAACCCGGGTGAATCTTATCAGTGGACACCTCTGGGGAATAATATAGTATTAGATAAACCAAATAGCTAGTGAGACCTTGTTTCAGAGACAGGAATTAAAGAAACATTCCTTTATATGTAGCCCAGGAAAATTTTTACTGTAGTCATCAAAGAGTTGGTGCTTCCCCTCTGCCCTGCCATCAGAAATCTTCTGAGCAGAAACATTGCGATGCAAATTTCAGTTAGAAAGACTTTCCCCTATTACACAAATATACTTTCAACTTTAGCTTTAGGAGTAAATAATCTTATTTTGATAACTCCTTTCCCTGCTCGAAAATTTTTAAAAGTATTGACTTCAGAAGTAGGCTGAAATTATGTGACGATGTTGGAACGTGGGTGTGTGTCTCGCCAGCACAGTTACCTTGCAGTGTATTGTGCATTTATGCACATTTGTGCATGTGTGCATTTAGGTAGGGTTATGTAGACTGAAGACACACAGGGAAGTTGAATTCTTGGGAATGCCAAATAGCTAAAATGCTAACCAAAATACCAGCCCTCTGATGGAAACCTTAGCGGCTGAGTCATTTATTAGTAAAAACTACAAGCTACTTCTTGCTGTCTGGGCATCTTTATAAGGTTAGATAAGAGGCACTAAAACTAAACATTTTAATAACTTCTGTTCATAAGAGGCAAGAGAACAGTGAATTTGACTTGATGGCAAGTCAAAGCAGAAGCAGTTCAGTATGGTACCATTTGACTGGTAAAAAGTTTTTTGAAAGGCGGTGGATATGCATATGAAAGAAATAACCAAGACGTCACAACCAGACTAGATTTTCTTAATTTACTCCAGCCCAAGTTTGTTTTCATTTATGTCAATGGATGAATTGTTCCTCCCACATGGTACATATGGTTCCCATTAAGTTTGTCTTTATCCAGATGTTTTTTATTTCTACCGCTAAACGTTGAGTTTTGAAATTGTAGAGGCAGGTTGGAATTGGTGAAGAAAGTCTATTACCTGTGTGTTTATGGCAGTGTTTAAGGCTTATTTTTGGAACTCCTTAGCCCTGTTTGCACATTCTTGTATGCCATTTTCAAAGACAGAAACAAAATCACAGTTGACCTTATCAACATAGTATCAAGGGTGGGTGATTTTTTTTTCCCTCTTGCACAAATTAAAATGCCACTCTGTGCTTTTGGTTTTCACACAGTGAAGTGAAGTTGACAGTGGCCTCCTTCCTATCTGACCGAATCGTGGATGAAATTCTGGATGCACTTTCACACTGCCATCACAAACTGGTAAGTGCTGTGGACGTCTTGAACTCTTATCCTAACCCTGGTTTGGTCTGCGGTAACGCAGGGCAGTCTCCAGCGTGGGGTTGTGGTTGCTTTTCTACATTTTATTCCTTTGCAGCTTTATGGGTTAAAATCCTAGTTTTCCTCCTTCTTCTTCATTGCTTCCAGCTGTTCTAGAGCATGTTAGAATTTCTCCAGAGAGAATGGCAGGGCAAAGCAGAAGCGATGGTATTCAGAATTGTTGTTGTTCATTTAAAATGCATACAGGTCAAAAATTTTGATAGGAGATGATGTTGGGACTGAGGTCTAAATTTGAGAATTTTTTTTTAGATTATAGTGGACCCTTGAACAACACCAGGGGCTTGGGGCAGGACCCTCCCTGCAGTTGAAAATCCACGTATAACTTATAGTTGGCTTTCCACATCTGAGGATTCAACCAACCCGGATCGTGTAGTACTGTAGTATTTACTACTCAAAAAAATTCTCGTGTAAGTGGGCCTGCACAGCTCAAACCCACGCAGTCCAAGGCTCACCTGTATTTAATTTATCTGTGCTCCTTTTGTTGTTCTCTGATATGATTATCTGATAACAGAGTATTCTTGAAAACATGACGGAAATGAAATGTTTGGAGCCCAAAGAGAGTGCAAGAGTAAAATGGACACATTCCAGCGATTGATAGCTGCCGAGTGTCCAGCCAGGCCTTTTGGATATCACCAAGGTGGAAAACTAAAATTTTCTTCATCTAGAGACTGGTTCTACATCAAGGTAGAAACTAGGAAGAAATAGTTCCAATATCAGTGCATATGAAAAATATATCAGAAACTTCACGAAGTCCTCTGAGGTGCAGATGAAGGTTTTATAAGTAGCTATATCTTCTGTCTCGAAAATATTTGTGATATGATGCAGTAGAAATCTCCCAAACAAGTTATGACAGTGTTTTTTCTCCAGAGAAGAATTGCAGGTTAACTATGTAGGCTGTAGATAACAGTTTTATGGCATTGAATTGTTGAGTGACGGTAGAGAACACCAAAGTCACAGGAGCAGTAACAGCTTCTTCTGAGGAGGCAGACAAAATGAGTATTTTGAAAAATTCATTTGAGAAAAATATATGACTCTTCTCTAAAATCTAAAAGATAAGCTGGACATCTCTAGCTACTCAAAGTATTGCCTGTGGACTGGAGCTGGCCCACTAATGAACGGTTACTAGTCCGTGACAAGGCAAGTTCAGAAACTAAGAGGAAACGTGGAGAGACTTCTAGAGCAATTTGACATGGCAGTAATATGCAAACACATGTCATTTAAAATTTTTTAAATTTGTATTGTATTTTATCAATATACTGGTTT
The DNA here is from genome assembly GCF_964270905.1 of Leucopleurus acutus. NCBI lineage: Eukaryota > Metazoa > Chordata > Mammalia > Artiodactyla > Delphinidae > Leucopleurus > Leucopleurus acutus. Next base: position 85,003,050 of record NC_139153.1, on the reverse strand, counting down.
GTGGCAAATTGGAAATACAAAAAACTCGTTCATCACCACAGAGATTTTAAGAAGCACTGGTTTGCAGTTCGTTGCACAATAAAGAGCTACAACCTTGTCAAGAGATCAAAATTCAAACTTTTTTTTAATAAGCAGGCATCCTTTATAGAAATAGTTTATCGATAACCTACAGCTCCAGGGACTGTCTCAAGATGCCTACTTGATGACACAAATACTAGATGTTGTATCACTTTGGCTGCATGTGAGAACTACACTGACACTTTGAATGTTTTCACTTTTTTTGCATTTGTCCTCCTTTGAAGAATATGGTAACTCTAAGTACTGACATTTTCTTTTTACAATCGAAAAAGAATTGTGTGAATGCACTTTCGTTTTGAATTTCTTACTGCTGATTTGGATTGTAAGTTGAGAGCTTAACTGCTGTGTGAAAGAAATTGTACCTTCAAAATGAAATACTGCTTTCAAAGACATTCCAGTAGCATTCATATTTTCTCCGACTTAAGTTTAGAAATATTCCCGAAGTTTCCATAGAATTGTCAACTGGTTCTCAACGTTTCAAAGTTCCTGGTGATGAATCAGCTCAGCACTAGAGCTTATTAATTTCAGCCCAGTTTATTTCATCTCTTACCATTTACTTTTTAGGTTTATCTAAAGTACAACACTGGTAATTAATAAGTCACGTAAAATATGATAATTATTACATGAAAACAGTGAAAGCTAGCAATAATTAAAATTTTATTAGCAGTTTCTTTCCTTTCAGTCCTTTAGAAATAGTGAAGGTTGGAATCATTTTATTTCCCCTCATTGGATACTTTTGAGCACTAGATATAGAAAGAAATTCTTTCAGAGGAAATACGAAATAAAATTAACAAAAAGGAACGCTTCTTATTTTCTTTTGTACTAAGTGGTCTCCTCATTTACCCTGTGTCAGTTATTTTTCTGGTTTAAATTTCCCTTATATTTCCACCAGTAATGTTGGTGGCAATGACATCGTGCTTCACTTACTTTTTTTTTTCCCCAAGGGGGAGAAAACATTTTTATTGTGGAAAATTTCAAACACAGACAAGAACAGAGAAAGTATGACAATGAGCCCTCCTTTGCCCACTATTCAGTTTTAACAATTATCCCAATATTTTGCTGATCTGTCTTTGCTTTTTCTACCTACCTTTCTCTTCTCCCCGCCCCCCCCCCCACTTTTTTCTGGCCTATTTTAAAGCATCGCTTGTATACCATGCCATTTTGCTGTAAATACTTCAGAAGGTGTCTCTAACTGGCACCATGATTTTTACGTGATTGCCGAAACAGTCACACCTAAAAAAATCAACAAAGATTCCTTATTACCAGTTAGAATCCATTTTATATTCAGATTTCCCCAGTTGACTCAGAGATGTCTTCTTCCAGTTAAGATGTTGGAATCAGCGTCCAGACCAGCCCCGAGTTACTATGGTTGTGGGTCTAATCCAGCGACTTCAATCTGTCCTTCCCCTTTGACTTCTTTCCTTCCTAGTGTTTTTTTTTTAATAGATCTTTATTGGAGTATAATTGCTTCACAATATTGTGTTGGTTTCTGTTCTATACCGAAGTGAATCAGCCATATGCTTACATATGTCCCCATATCTCCTCCCTCTTGAGCCTCCCTCCCACCCTCCCTATCCCACCCCTCTAGGTGGTCACAAAGCACCGAGCTGATCTCCCTGTGCTATGTGGCTGCTTCCCACTAGCTATCTGTTTTACATTCGGTAGTGTATATATGTCCATGCCACTCTCTCACTTCATCCCCAGCTTCCCCTTCCCCGCCGTGTCCTCAGATCTATTCCCTACGTCTACGTCTTTATTCCTGCCCTGCAACTAGGTTCATCAGTACCTTTTTTTTTTTTTTTTAGATTCCATATATATGTGTTAGCATGCGGTATTTGTTTTTCTCTTTCTGACAAGAGTCTAGGTCCATCCACCTCATTACAAGTAACTCAATTTCGTTTCTTTTTATGGCTGAGTAATATTCCATTGTATATATGTGCCACATCTTCTTTATCCGTTCATCTGTCGACGGACATTTAGGTGATTGTATTGAAGACTGAAAGGTGAAAAAAATCACATCAGCCTCCTGAAAATGTTCATAATGCATCTTTTGGAAAACAAAAAGACATGCCTACTTTGTGCATATTTACACGAACTTGGCAAAGATTTATGAATTACCTATTTTTCAACTAACGTCTCAAAAGATGTTTAAAAGGAGATTTTGTAATTGCTTGTTTAAAATACTCCACCTTCCAAAGAAAGATGATAAAAGAGGTAACTTACTCCAGTGTGAATGTATTAAGAGTCGCCATTAACCAAGTGCAGACAGTATCCTTCACTGTGCCACCTTGTGGAAGGTATCTTCTGGAATTCAGCTGACCTGCTGTTCCTGTGCCTCTGGGCTTTCATTTCTCCTTGGATGTGTCTTGACTCTCTAGGCCGACCATTTCAGCAGACGTGGCAAGGCCCTTCCTCAGCAAGATTCCTTGGAGATCGAGCTGCCTGAGGAGAAGCCCGTTAAACGCTCCATCATCATGGTGGAGGAGCTCACAGAGATAGAACGTTTGGAAGATCTGGATACTTGTATGGTAAGACACATCTTTTGGTGACAGCATTATCCCATTCACTGGATTTGCTATTGTTTTTTGTTTTAAAAATCTCACCTTTACAAACCAGACCAAATAAAACTTCCCTGCAGAGACAGTTCTTTCAGAAACTTGTTGCTGTATATAGTCTGTTAATGACACTGATGAAGCTTAACCTTCTGGTTCCCACGAAGGCCCTATAACTCACTTTTTATCTGTAATTTTCTAAAACTTTTCTTAACGAGTACCTCCACCCACCCCACTCACCCCCCCAAAAAATGAAAAATTGTGAAAATTGCAGTGAACATAAAACTTGGATCTGTCCCTAAAGCCATAGCGGGGGGTGGGAATTCCTAAATTAATTAGGAGAAATTATTTTTTTACCTTTTAAAGGTCATTTGTGATGGGAAAATACCTTTAAATAAGCCTTCAGAAAAACGTGGGGAAGGAATTTTTCCCCAAAAAAATACATAGGATGATTATCTCTTTGTTGGTCCTATAGGTATTTTTAAAATCTCTTGCTTCTTCCTGTTTTTTCTTTACGTAATGTTGGGGTACACTCTAAGATTTGCATTTACCGTTTAGTTCATATTCTCTTTCATTGACTTGACTTGATGTGCTTTAGAAGACGGAATACGGTGCGTCCACGGGATGCATCCATCTGGCCATAAAACTGAAGCATTCAGGTTGTTGATACTTCATTTTTCTGGGGACAATTTGATGTCTGTTTTTATTATTCTAAAATTTGTGGTATTAGTGTAGTTATTTCTCATTTTACCATTAATATAGTTGTATATACCTCTGTATTAAATATGTTTTCATCCTTTGTATGTAGTATTTTTATGTTTTACTAAAACATTCATTTTTAGTAATTTCTTGTAATCTGAGAGGGTGCTGGTGAGACTAGGTTTGGTCTACTTATGTGCCCAAACATTTCTATATCAGCTTCTGATTTTAGTAATTTTTCAATGCAGCCATTGTAAAGAAATGGTACTTGTTTTTCACTTTCATAACCAAAGATCTGATGAGACTGATACTACTTTTCTAGCCCGGAAGAGAATATGCTTTAAGTAGTTCCTTATTTATAAACCATTACTATCATCTTTAAAATCTGTGAATAAAATAGTTAAATGCCCTCCAGATAAAACCTTATCATATACAAGGAGACTAGCAAAGAAAGACTAAAACATATCTTAGATTTCAACATTAGTATGTTAGTATATACTTCAACTAGTAACATTCTAGTATAACTAAAGATAAATAATTTCCTGTTAATATATAACTGTATAAATCTATAAATATATTTGGTCTATGTAGAGGGAATATCAAGTTTTTTAAAACTTGCTTATCTAGTATGTTTTAAATGTATGTTTAATATTGTAAATTTTGTTTACACTTTGAGGCAATAGACACTAAGTTATCATAGGATAATTATTCTGGAAACCTCTTAGGCTAACCCTAAAAAGAAAAAAGGAGTAATAGGAAATAGATTTGAATTAAAAATTTAAAATTAACTCTACATATGATGTTTTCTGCCAGAATTATCTGATTGTGTGTGAGTTGGAAAGGGGTATAGGAAACATGAGTTTCTGAGTTTATAAGTCATGTGGTTTTGGGTGATGGAGTGTTGGTTAAAAAAGATTGGCTTGGGCTTCCCTGGTGGCGCAGTGGTTGAGAGTCCGCCTGCCGATGCAGGGGACATGGGTTCGTGCCCCGGTCCGGGAAGATCCCACATGCCGCGGAGCAGCTGGGCCCGTGAGCCATGGCCGCTGAGCCTGCGCGTCCGGAGCCTGTGCTCCGCAACGGGAGAGGCCACAACAGTGAGAGGCCCGCGTATCGCAAAAAAAAAAAAACCAAACAAACAAACAAACAAAAGATTGGCTTAGCTCATGGTTTTAAATTGTATAAGCTTGGTTTGTTTTTGATTGACTAATTTTCTTTTGTTATGTGAAAGAAATAAAAGTTGTTCTCCTTAAAGTCGGCGGGGTGAGGATAGAGGAAAAGAACCCTTTTTTAAAATTTAGTTTTTATTGAGATACAATTGACATAACATTGTATTAGTTTTAGGTGTACAACATAATGATTCAATATATGTATATATTGCAGAGTGATTGCAACAAGTTTAATTAACATTATCACCACACATAGTTATGATCTTTTTCCTTGTGATGAGAACTTTTATGCTGTACTCTCTTAGCAACTTCAAATACGTAGTACAGTATTGTTAACTACAGTCACCATGCTGTACTTTACATCGCCAGGACTTACTATAACTGGAAGTTTGTACTTTAAAAAAAAAAATGCAGATACAGAGCCACTATGAGGACCAAAGGGCAAACCATGCTGCAGGCACATCCAGCACCGTGTGGCTTCCGTTTTGTAAAAACTGTCTTGTTGCCATGATGCAGAAAGAGGCAGAACTAGATGGAGAGCTCTCTGAACTTCGCTCAAAGGATGACCCAGGTTAGAAGGGTGGTTTTTTTCTGGTTCAGACGGCTGGGAGGCAAGCAGTTAGGGCCATTTCTGACGTGAGCACCTACTGAATCCTAGGACCAGAAGCAGGGCCTCTGGTGTCGAGTGTCTTGTTGAGACAAGACAGAGCTCTCTATAAAGAAAAATACTTGGGCAGAATTTTTAAGCCATTAAAAATAGCATTATTTTCAGTTCTAAAAATTTTGTCTGTGATCATTGTTTTAACGAGGCTAATGAATTGTTAAGTAGCAGAAAACCAGAGCCAAATTTGATGTTAGTTTAATGAAAAAGAACATTTTTGTGTAGAAAGTGCAAGTCAGTGGATTTTGTGCTGTAATAATTTTCTCTATACTCTCAGCCTAACTATCGATTCTAAGCCACCCAAAGATAGCCCCATTTACATGGTGGCAGTTACCCCAGGTGCAAAGGTCCCGCCCTGAAGGAAAATCAACTTTCTAAGCTCTGGACTTCTTACCCTAAGCCAGTGGTACAAACTCACATCTAATTGGAAAGAGCATTAGATTTGCCTTTTTAAGTTACTTGCACTGCCACCTTTCATAATCAAAGTAGCAAATCATTTTTGTTTCTCACTGACATCTTACCACATATTTCAAGTTGTTATCCTTATGTGGTGCGATTTAAAAAAATGTTTGAAGTACATATTTCAAAGGGAGAGACATTTAATTGGTGATGATTTTCTAAATGAGCCTATATGTATTCTTTGGCAGCATTTAGATCTTAAGTGATCCAGGAAGTAAGGACACAGGATAAACTGTGGCATAGAAAATTCTAGAAGCATTTAAGTACATGCATACAACCTTTCCCACGTGGAATTATACATCCCTGGCAGGTAGAAATTGTGCCACATGGAGCCGGAGCTCTCTTGAATGTGACTGCTCTGGGAGATGCTATAACTTTATTCCCTCAAATGTTTATTTGTAGCCCAAAGCCCTGAAATAGTTGCCCTAGGACGTTCCAAAGTAACTCTGACTCATCACCAACCTACTACTTATAGATTCAAGATTGTTAACAGATCCTGGCATTTTCTGTTTGTGATGTTCATGGTATCTACTAAATCCATTGTTGAACGTTTCTTTAACAGACTTAGTGGAGATTCTGGGCATCTCTTCGTTCCCCTATTCCTGGATATCTTTATGTTTTCCTCCATTTCTCTGTGGTCCAAAAGTCAATTCCATTTCAGTGCTTAAGTCTCTTTAAAGAACCAATAGCTATGATCGCACTAGGGAAGGTTCAGAGCCGTAGATTAGTTGTTGAAATACATATTAGTTTGAACTTAAGGATTGCCTTCGTGGAGATGGAAACAATGATTGATTTCTTAGAAGGGAATTCTTCACTTAGTCAACACCTATTGAACTTGTACTTTGAGGGCTGAAATAGGGATGATTGAATGATTTGATGAGGCCTGTTATCTGCTGGGAGGATGACTGAGAGCTTCTCATCAACCTTAATTTCATAAAGTTGAAGAAAAAGGCTGATTTCTTTAAACAAAATGGCAGAAAGGGGAATCATTTTTTAAAACTCTGTCTCCAATCAAGTAATTATTGTTTTTTTTCCTTTTAACTAGAAAGAAACTAAGAGGTAATTTAGTTTACCTGTGGGGAGGAGGGCAGCGTAGAACAAGAACTATTAGAATAACCTGCAGGGCTTTTCAACCTGTATCCACTGTCGTAGCGCCAGAGATTCTGATAACCCTTTAACTCCAGGGCTGGGAATCAGATGGCTTGAAAAGTCTTCTTATTCATTTATTTAACACTTACGTAGCACCTATGACATGCTAGGCACTAGTCTAAGCTTTTTATTAAATTGCAACCAGTTTAATTCTCATGACAACCTATGAAGGATAGGTGTTGTTAATACCTTCTATTTAACAGATGAGGAAACTGAGGCATGGAAATATTAAGTAACTTGGCCGAGGTGATCTAAGGTCACCCAAAGGCAGGCGCCCAATGGTCTGTAGACCATTGCATGTTTAACCAGTCTGCTATAATCTGTATACTGATTTCATATCTGGTACGTTTCTTGCAATCAGAATTAAATTCCAAGTTAGATGTAAATAGACTGCATTGTTTTATGCAAAATATCTGCTTACTATTTCCGTACTAAATTAATATGTGAGCAGAAACACAAATGAAAAATGTGTGCCATTTAACCATAATGTAAACCCATAGTTTTTAAACATTATTGGAAACAACTGCATCAAGGATCTGATCCACTTAATTGTTATCCAGTTGTTAGAAATGAATCTGTCTACTTTTGGCTTCCCTGGAACATTCTGTGCCTCTCCATGTGTTATTTTGTTGCTGACAGTGATTAATGAGCTTTCCAATATGCTGCTTGTCATTTCAACATACATGCCTTGTATGTCAAGCTGAAGCGGGTATTCACTTAGAGTCTTTATTGTCCGTAGACAATCTGTTCTTTTCCTGCAATCAGGTGCTCTTAGGAAATCAGTATTTCCCACCATATCTTTCAACTTTGGTTTGTCATTGGCCCTTGGGGTATTAAAGGATACAGTTCTCCTTCTACTGACTGGTAATGTCCACATATTCAATTTGTCACTATGTATAGTCTACTACCTTTAAAAAATTGCATACGTTTGAGGTTTCAATAATGTGCCAAGTGGTGAAGAGTATCTTCTCCTTAGGCAAAACTAGCTCACTAATTGTGTGTAATTCTTGCAGTTATTTTAATGAGTGTCATACCAGTTTTAAATCAAAATATATTCATGCAGGGGAACAGGTCTTTTACTTACTGCTCTTTCCTAGGAAAACAATTTTAAAAGGCTTGAATTGTTACAGAATATATCTTGTGAATCCTTGCTCCAGTGACCAAATAGCAATTATTTTCCCTTAACGAATTCAACCTCAAATTTACATATATAATTTTTAAGCTTTTTAATATAGATTAAAATTCAGTGAAGATCCATTTGTCTTGGTCAAAATGATATTTTATTTTTAAACAAATCACCTCATTTTCACGTACCAACAGTTATTAATTGAACTAATTGAACATATTAAAATTAACAGTGTTGCCAAGCACAGACTATTAAGTCGATATCTCCTTTAAAATTAGTCAACACTGATATTAACTGTACACAGAAGGTGATTCAAGTCCTAACTGTTTGTTTCCTCTTACAGTTTTATTTATTCTGTACTGTCATTTTCATATTGATATCACTCTGGAAAAATGGAGGCTTAACTTATTAACCACTAGAAAGCAACATATGAAAACCTCTTAATTTCCAAATTCTAAATTTCAGAACTATGATACCATCTGTATAATTCAGCTAAAATGTATGTTCCTTAAAATTTCTAGTAATTTTCTTGACAGCCCTTGGTGGAAGTGCCAGAAGCACATTCCAGATCTTATTCCTTCAAGACCAAGGTCCAGAAGGGCCTTGAACAGAGATTCGGGGGTAGCAGAGGGTATGGTGCCCTGGAGAGTCTCTGCTAAATAGACTCAACCCCTTTTTTTCCTATTGTTTTGGTTTTCCTATTGTATTGTATTGCTCTTACTGTGTTGTGCTTTTGCATCATGTCGTTGACTTTCATTAAGGGCCGCTTTAATATCCCTATAAAAATTGTTACCATATGTGCTCTTTCTACTGTCTGTACCACTGTTGTGGGCACTGTTCAGTTTCATCCCAAGATGCCTTTGTTGCAAATCTATGCAGAAGAAATTGCAGTTCTTTGTCAAGAGGAGTGGAAACCTGGAGCCGTTAGTTTGCTCTGTCTCAGACACAGTGAATTGTGCTATGACTTATGCCTGCCTTTTGTACTGTAAGTTGAGAGGCTCAGAGCTGAATGTGCACTTGACATATTAAAAGGGTTCTGGGCCTGGGACTTCCTTGGTGGTCCAGTGGTTAGGACTCTGCCTTCCAATGCAGGGGGTGTGGGTTCGATTCCTGGTTGGGGAGCTAAGATCCCATATGCCTCGTGGCCAAAAAACCAAAAACATAAAACAGAAGCAATACTGTAACAAATTCAATGGAGACGTTAAAAATGCTCCACATCAAAAAACTAGGGGCGTGGGTGCAGTTCCAGGCCTAAAGAAGTATAGTTTGTTGTATTCAGTCTTAGTACTGGCTGCACTTATTTCCCATTTTTATCCTAATTTACTCATTAAAAACAAAACAAGGAACACTGGAATCACAACTAACTGCTGAACAGTCATCGACAGGAAGACACTGGAACTCACCAAAAAAGATACCCCACATCAAAAGACAAAGGAGAAGCCACAATGAGATGGTAGGAGGGGCACAATCACAATAAAATCAAATCACATAACTGCTGGATGGTTGACCCACAAACTGGAGAACACTTACACCACAGAAGTCCACCCACTGGAGTGAAGGTTCTGAGCCCCACATCAGGCTTCTGAACCTGGGGGTCCGGCAACGGGAGGAGGAATTCCTAGAGAATAAGACTTTGAAGGCTAGTGGGATTTGATTGTAGGACTTCAACAGGACTGGGGGAAACAGAGACTCCACTCTTGGAGGACACACACAAAGTAGTGTGTGCATCAGGACCCAGGGGAAGGAGCAGTGACCCAATGGAGACTGAACCAGACCTACCTGCTGGTGTTGGAGGGTCTCCTGCAGAGGCGGGAGGTGGCTCTGTCTCATCGTGAGGACAAGGACACTGGCAGCAGAAGTTCTGGGAAGTACTCCTTGGCGTGAGCCCTCCCAGAGTCCGCCATTAGTCCCCCCAAAGAGCCCAGGTAGGCTCCAGTGTTGGGTCGCCTCAGGCCAAACAACCAACAGGGAGGGAATCCAGCCCCACCCATCAACAGACAAGTGGATTAAAGTTTTACTGAGTTCTGCCCACCAGAGCAACAGCCAGCCCCCACCACCAGTCCCTCCCATCAGGAAACTTGCACAAGCCTCTAAGATAGCCTCATCCACCAGAGGGCACACAGCAGAAGCAAGAAGAACTACAATTCTGCAGCCCATGGAACAAAAACCACATTCATAGAAAGAATAGAGAAGATGAAAAGGCAGAGGGCTATGTACCAGATGAAGGAACAAGATAAATCTCCAGAAACACAACTAAATGAAGTGGAGATAGGCAACCTTCCAGAAAAAGAATTCAGAATAATGATAGTGAAGATGATTCAGGACCTCGGAAAAAGAATGGAGGCAAAGATCGAGAAGATGCAAGAAATGTTTAACAAAGACCTAGAAGAATTAAAGACAAACAGAGATGAACAATACAATAATTGAAATGAACAATACACTAGAAGGAATTAATAGCAGAATAACTGAGGCAGAAGAACGGCGGATAAGTGACCTGGAAGACAGAATGGTGGAATTCACTGCTGCGGAACAGAATAAAGAAAAAAGAATGAAAAGAAATGAAGACAGCCTAAGAGACCTCTGGGACAACATTAAACGCAACAATATTCACATTATAGGGGTCCCAGAAGGAGAAAGAGAGAGAAAGGACCAGAGAAAATATTCGAAGAGATTATAGTCGAAAACGTCCCTAACATGGGAAAGGAAATAGCCACCCAAGTCCAGGAATCGCAGCGAGTCCCATACGGGATAAACCCAAGGAGAAACGCCGAGACACACAGTAATCAAATTGGCAACAATTAAAGACAAAGAAAAATTATTGAAAGCAGCAAGGGAAAAACGACAAATAACATACAAGGGAACTCCTATGAGGTTAAAGGCTGACTTCTCAGCCAAAACTCTACAAGCCAGAAGGGAGTGGCATGATATACTTAAAGTGATGAAAGGGAAAAACCTACAACCAAGATTACTCTACCCAGCAAGGATCTCATTCAGATTCGATGGAGAAATCAAAAGCTTTACAGACAAGCAAAGAAAAGAGAATTCAGCACCACCAAACCAGCTTTACAACAAATGCTAAAGGAACTTCTCTAAGTGGGAAACACAAGAGAAGAAAAGGACCTACAAAAACAAGCCCAAAACAATTTAAAAAATGGTAATGAACATACATATCGATAATTGCCTTAAACATGAATGGATTAAATGCTACAACCAAAAGGCACAGGCTTGCTGAATGGATACGAAAACAAGACCTATATATGCTGTCTACAAGAGACCCACTTCAGACCTAGGGACACATACAGACTGTGAAAGTGAGGGGATGGAAAAAGATATTTTATGCAAAAGGAAATCAAAAGAAAGGTGGAGTAGCAATACTCATATCAGATAAAATAGACCTTAAAATAAAGAATGTTACAAGAGACAAGGAAGGACACTACATAATGATCAAGGGATTAATCCAAGAAGAAGATATAACAATTACAAATATATGTGCACCCAACATAGGAGCACCTCAATTCATGAGGCAACTGCTAACAGCTCTAAAAGAGGAAATCGACAGTGACACAATAATACCCAGGGACTTTAACACCTCACTTACACAAATGGACAGATCATCCAGATAGAAAATTAATAAGGAAACACAATCTTTAAATGACACAATGGACCAGATAGATTTAATTGCTATTTATCGGACGTTCCATCCAAAAACAGCAGATTACACTTTCTTTTCAAGTGCACACGGAACATCCTCCAGGATAGATCACATCTTGGGTCACAAATCAAGCCTCAGTAAATTTAAGAAAATTGAAATCATATCAGGCGTCTTTTCTGACTACAATGCTATGAGATTAGAAATCAATTACAGGGAAAACAATGTAAAAAAAACAGATGGAGGGTAAACAATACGTTACTAAATAACCAAGCGATCACTGAAGAGATCAAAGAGGAAATAAAAAAATAGCTAGAGACAAATGACAATGAAAACACGATGATCCAAAACCTATGGGATGTGGCAAAAGCAGTTCTAAGAGGGAAGATTATAGCTATACAAGCCTACCTCAAGAAACAATAAAAATTTCAAATAAACAATCTAACCTTACACCTAAAGGAACCAGAGAAAGAAGAACAAACAAAACCCAAAGTTAGCAGAAGGAAAGAAATCATGAAGATCAGAGCAGAAATAAATGAAATAGAAACAAAGAAAACAATAGCAAAGATCAATAAAACTAGAAGCTGGTTCTTTGAGAAGATAAACAAAATTGATAAGCCATTAGCCAGACTCATCAAGAAGAAGGGAGAGGACTGAAATTAATAAAATTAGAAATGAAAAAGGACAAGTTACAACAGATACCACAGAAATAAAAAGCATCCTAAGAGAGATGGGAGAAAATATTTGCAAACAAATCAACGGACAAAGGATTAAGAAAAAGGGAGAGGACTGAAATTAATAAAATTAGAAATGAAAAAGGAGAAGTTACAACAGACACCACAGACATACAAAGCATCCTAAGAGAGATGGGAGAAAATATTTGCAAACAAATCAACGGACAAAGGATTAGTCTCCAAAATATATAAACAGCTTATGCAGCTCAATATTTAAAAAAAACCCAATCTCAAAATGGGCAGAAGACCTAAATAGACATTTCTCCAAAGAAGGCATACAGATGGCCAGTAGGCACATGAAAAGCTGCTCATCATCACTAATTATTAGAGAAATGCAAATCAAAACTACAATGAGGTATCACCCCACACCAGTTAGAATGGGCATCATCAGAAAATCTACAAACAGCAAATGATGGAGAAAAGGGAACCCTCTTGTACTGTTGGTGGGAATGTAAATTGATACAGCCACTATGGAGAACAGTATGGAGGTTCCTTATAAAACTAAAAATAGAATTACCGTGTGACCCAGCAATCCCCCTACAGGGCATATACCCAGAGAAAACCATAATTCAAAAAGACACATGCACCCCAATGTTCATTGCAGCACTATTTACAATAGCCAGGTCATGAAAGCAACCTAAATGCCTATCGACAGACGAATGGAAAAAAAAGATGTGGTACATGTATACAATGGAATATTACTCAGCCATAGAAAGGAATGAAATTGGGTCATTTGTAGAGACGTGGATGGATCTAGAGACTGTCATACAGCGTGAAGTAAGTCAGAAAGAGAAAAACAAATATCGTATATTAACAGATAAATGTGGAACCTAGAAAAATGGTACAGATGAACTGGTTTGCAGGACAGAAATTGAGACACAGATGTAGAGAACAAACGTGTGGACACTAAAGGGGGAAAGCTGTGGGGGTGGGGAGGGGATGGTGGTGTGCTGAATTTGGCGATTGGGATTGACATATATACACTGATGTATATAAAATGGATGACTAATAAGAATGCTGTATAAAAAAATAAAATAAAATTCAAAAAAAAGAAAGAAAGAAAGGAGTCACACTCATAGGAACTGAGTAGAAAAGTGTTTGCCACGGCAGGGGCTGGGAGGCTGGGGAATAGATACAGGTTAGTAAAAGGGTATAAACTAAAAAAAAACAAAACACAAAACAAATCAAAAAAACAACTTGATGTTCTGTATGAGCCTCAGTTTTCTTTTGGACTGAGGTGGTTATGCATGAATACACTGAAATATGAGATATGGTGGGAAAGAGCTCTGACAGAGATGTGTCGGTTGCTATGGAGAGAAGGGATGCCCAGCCCAGCCTGGGAAGGGCCGTTGTCAAGGAAGCCGTCCTGGAGGAAAGTTCTGAGCATCATGTTTGGTACATAATAAGGCCCTTAGTAACTGTTGGTACAATGAGAGTTAGCATTTGAAGGAGAAGTTGGCCGAGAGGAAAATGAGTAAGTAAATTTAGCAGAGAGAATAGTACTTATATAGAGGCTTGGAGTGAGGAGAGAGCATCACGATGTGAGGAACTATTGTGGGATTATGATACAACGGGAATAAAGGGTAGGAGAGAGGGTAGGTGACGAGGGTGGAGGCCATATCACAAAGAGCCTCCTAGAGCTCGCTGAGGGTTTACTTGTTTCTATATTGTTTATTTATTTTGAAGGCAACACTGAAGGTGCGGAATATGGGAGAAGGGGCAGATTTTGGCAGAAACAGATGTTAGTGATTCCCGTCTTGGTTATGTTGAGGTGAGGCGTTTGCAAGACCCTGGCTTGAGATGTCCAGTAGGGAGTTGTGGAGGCGGCCTCAGAGCTCAGTAGCCAGGGCTGGATTGGTAAGTCATCCATGCACAGCCACGGTACAGATGCACTTACCAGACACCTTCGCTCACCTGACCGCTGTCCCTTCAACTCTATAAGCACTTTTCTTTTCCTACATTCATGACATTTATCTCAGTTTACCTTGAGCTGCAGACTTGTATATTCATCTGCCTAGTCGACATCTCAATTATGTGTCTACTGGGTATCTCAAACTTAATGTGTCCAAAACAGAATCATTGATTTCCCCTTCCGCTACTGGAGCATTCGTTTTCTCAGTGTGGGACACCACCTTCTATTCTACCCGTTTATTCCTAACTCCACAGTCAGTCTCAGTCTTACCCTTTCCCTTACTGTCCGTATCCACTCCGGCCCCTCACCCTAGCCACCCTTGCCTGTATTCCTGAAATAGACTTGTAGCTTATACTTATGCTTCCACTCTGGCCTCTCTGCAATCAGTCCCCTCTCAGTAGCCCAGGAACTTTCTAAAGTAGAGAACAGATCAATGTGTGAGGTGTCAAACCCTTTGACGGCTTCCCATTGCACCCAGAATAAATGGAGTCTCTTCCCCGCGGGGTTCACAAGGTCCTCCATGATGTGGCCTCCATCTCTCTATGTGCTCTACTCTCTCCTTTGTTCACTTCCCTCAAGCCACTGTGGCCTCATTGCTTTTCTCTAGAACTTGCCCTGGTTCCCATCTTATCCTTTTCTTCCTTCAGCTTGGAACACGCTTCACCAGATCTTCCCTCAGCTACCTTTTCTCCACCACTCAGGTCTTAACTCAGATCTCTCAAAAGTTTTCCTTGACTCTCCGAGCCGAAGAAACACTCCAGCCTCTCTACCATATTATCCTGTTTTATCTGCTCAGCACTTATCAGTACTTGAAATGATCTTGTTTACTCATGTAGGTACTTTTTGCCATCTCCCCACGCTGGAGCATACGCTCCTAGAGGGCAGGGACTGGGATTGTACTTGGACAACATAATCCCAGTATCTAGTGTCCAGTACCTGGCACGTAATAATTGCTCAGTACGTTTTGTTTAATGCCTTGGCTTTGCACTGCAGTTCCTTGCTTAGCTCAACTTTCCTGCTAGATTCTATGCTCCTTGAGGGTACGGGAGTTACGTCTTTGAATTCTGTACAGCTAATGCCAGCAATAAATGTCAGTAACAGATTTCTCTGGAAACTCTAGAAAATGATTCTTGGCGTGAAAAGGCTATCTTTAAACCTATGAGGTTCTATTAATGAGAATATTATAGGTTATATCGTCAGTGATCCAAGCTCTCAGCAAGTTGTATAGGAAAAAAGGAGAAAACCACGTACCCGCTGTGAGACATGCACTGTGCCCTCTGCTTTGTCATGGCAGCCATATGTGGTAACTATTTTAACCTGTTTTTCAGATGAGAGCTCAGAGCTCAGAGACGTTAATACACTTGCCCCATATCACACGGCTGGTTTAGGGGTAGCCAGAGCGGAGGGCTCAACTCCAAATGATCCAGTTCCCAAGCCTGTACCCTCTCTGCTGCATCCCTGGTCTTCAGGCTGGACCAGGTCACTGGAAGAAAAGTCCAGGGAAGGTTGGGTTGGGGAAGAGCCTTTTCACGGAGGGTTTGCACTGAGAGTTTGGTGGGTGGTGTCTCTAACTGCAGGCTAATTCTGTCCCCCCAGGGTTTTACTCTTCCTCTTAGTGAACTGGGAGGGATTCTAACCTGTGGTAGCAAATCCCACCTTTTGAAATAATGGGGCAAGTGATGGCTCGAGTTGTAGGTGTCTGAACTGATGGGAACAAGCAGCAAAAAAAACTGAGAAGAGAGGGCTGTCTGCCTCTGGAAGCTGCCTACTGAGAACACACATGATCATCCCCAATTCAGTCCTGCTTACTCAGGCCATGCCACTGGCCCTGACTTTCAGTTGGACAGTTTTCCTTCTTGCCTAGGAGAAGTTGAGGGTTAGCCAAATATCTCCTGAAAATAAAGGCTTGCTAAGGAGGGAATGAAGTTATGATACAGCAAAGTTCAAGATCAGTCCTTATCTGTGACTCCATGGTGCTCTGTTTTGCTTGCTGGGTGAGGTGGAGGCTTGACCTTGGGAACTAGTGCTGCAAGGTTTAGACCTAACTGATCTGACTTTGATTATCAAAATTGAGGTATGTGGTCATTTTGCTCTTCCAGACAGGAGATCAACTAACCAGAGCTGAACGGTAGGGTGGGTACCTGTAAGTCAAGCCAGGATTCTCTGGGAGCAGCCTTCATTCCACTTCAGCCCTTGCACGAATGCACTGGACCTTTGAACGACGCGATGGTTAGGGGCACCGACACCCCCCCCAAAATTGGGCTATAACTCTGTACAGCCGCTCTCTATGTCTGTTGTTCCGTCTCTGCGGATTCAACCAGCCTCGGATTGACTAGTACTGTAGTATGTATTTATTGAAAAATAATCTCCACTTAAGTGGACCTGCACAAGTTCAAAGCTGTATTGTTCAAGGGTCAACTGTACCCAGTTGAAATCTCCAAATGCCATACCCAGTTCAGCATGGCCAAAATGGCCCTTCCCTGAAAAAGATTTCAGAGTATCCTCTGTCACGGCCGTAGCAGAACCTCAGAAAGGGCTTCTAGTTGTGCAGTGTGTGACCTCCACTCCCCAGGTAACTGAATCCGTTGACCATCTGTATCCTGTTATTTGATGCTGAAGCCTTAAATGTTGGAAAATATTAATGAAAGACAGTCATTGACAAGACAGGGTTTGTTATAGTTAACATTAAGTCAGGACGATAGAGATTACATACTCTGAAAGCCATCCTTCTTTGGTTGTAATACATCACAGTGGCGTATAAAAAGTGTGTTTGATAGACAGTTTATCCAACTTTCCACTATACCTTGGTTGCAAGGTTAGTTAAAATGAATAAAAAGTGGGCTGTTTCCTGGAGAAAACATGACAAAGATAAAGATTTAATTTTCTTGTATCAAAAAAACGGTGCAGATCTGGAAAATAAGGAAACAAACCATGTTCACTTAAAAATAGTACTCTACTGTGATCTTCACAACAGTCTCATCAGTACAGCTCCCTGAATGTTTTTGTTTTAACATCGTGATGCCATTTTAACTTTTCTATGAAATGAGATTCTGGATATAAAAGTTAATGAGTGTGATGTGAATAGCTGGATTTAATGTTGCATTCAGTAAGAAATGTGATGCCTTACTAAATCTCTACACATCATTCCTCCTTTTGTCCATTGATTTATAGTGGCTCTCAGAGTTACGGCTTCCATATACTACTCTTCCTAGATACTAAAGATTGTTGCTCTCCAACAGTCATCATAGGAAGGATTAGGTATCTCATTTTCTCAGTAAGATTTATACCGCCTCAAACTTTAACAAGTAGAAATGCATAAAAATTACTTTTTAAACTACAGATGTGATGATACTGTTTGGTTAGATATTTTGAGGGTAAAAATAATAATGACTAACTTTGGGTTCCCCTTGAGCATTGACTCAGATGACAATCTGGTAGGAAATATTTAATTATTACAGTCTAGTTCATTAAACAGGGATTACCCATATTCATTTTTAAAATGCACAGGAAGGCACAAGATGACACTAGGATATCTTGAATCAAAAAGCAAGGATTGGCTCTAAATCCAGTGGGATCATTGCAAAGGATACAAAATCCAGATTGAAATGGCTTCCACTGGGATACTCCCTGCAACCAAAACAGTAATGACAGTAATAGTTTAGGATACATTGAATTAATTTTTAAAAATCCTTAAGTTTGGGCTTCCCTGGTGGCGCAGTGGTTGAGAGTCCGCCTGATGATGCAGGGGACGTGTGGGTTCGTGCCCCGGTCCGGGAAGATCCCACATGCCGCGGAGAGGCTGGGCCCGTGAGCCATGGCCGCTGAGCCTGCGTGTCTGGAGCCTGTGCTCTGCAACGGGAGAGGCCACAACAGTGAGAGGCCCGCGTACCACAAAAAAAAAAAAAAAAAAAAAAATCCTTAAGTCCATAGTAATACTAAGAAAATAAAAGAGAGAGGATGGTACAGAAGATTTAAAAAAGGGAAATTTGATCCTTACAGAGGAACGGCACCTAATAAAATGTGGGAATAATGATAGAAGTAGAAGCTCTCTTATATTCATTCATTCAGGCAAGGATTGTCAATGGTTGTTTGCAAATGGGCTCATCTGCATAAACTGAAAGTATCACCTCACAAAATTATTATTATCAAGAGACAAGGTACCTTTACAAATTACTAAGGGACAAGGTACCTTTCCTGTGAAGCAGTTGGGAGGTTCCTGCCCTACTGAAGTGATCAAATTTAGTGTCACCAAGAATGGAACAACTTGATCTGGGTGCCACCTGCTGTGATTCAGTTGTTTACAGCATCACCCGTTTGGCATTTGTGCTAAAAATAGTTCACCTGAATCTAATTATGGGGGACAATCAGACAAATATAGAATGTGGGAGAGTCTGTGAAACAATTGGCCTGCATTCTTCAAGAAAGTCAGTATCATGAAAAAGAAAGGCAGGATTGGGGGTGGGGGAAGGAGGGTTTGCTAGATAAAAAAGATGAGAGAAACATAACCATATATCGTGGGTGAATTCTCCATTAGATCCTGCATCTAAAAGGGGCAGGGGGAGTGTTGTAAGACATGTGAGGGACAACTGGGGCAATTTGAATGTGGACCATGGTATGTACATACATACTATGTAATTGCTATTAATTTTGTTATGTGTATGGTTATGTAGGAGAATATACTTCTTAGGATATTCACGCAGAAGTATTTAAAGGTGAAATGTCAGGACGTCAACAACTTTTAAATGGTTCAACCAAAAATTTGTGTGTTTGTGATAAAAAGAGAAAGTAGAGGAAATAGTGTGACAAAATGTTAGAGAATCCACGTGAAGGGTATACCTGTATTTATTATACTATTTTTACGGTAAATTTGAAAATGTTAAGAATAGTTGGGGAGCAAAGAGGTGTATGTATTTGAAGTTAAAGAAGTGGACACCAATCCATGAACCACTAGGGTCCATTAGGAAGTTTTTTATCAATCTAACATTAAATGGGAAAAATAAGGACGACAGAGAAAAACTTTACATGAATGTAAATGTATCTAATTTAAAGGCCTGTTCTTTATAATAGATTGCGCCCTTCTGTCTTTGTGCCTAAATTCCCTTTATGGAAGTGATGGTGGTAGTAGTGACAGATGTTCTCTTTTAAACAAGTCTATAAACTCCAAGTGCGGGGGAGCACTGGGTGAAAACAGTGGGTCAGTTCACTCATTCGTTCACCAGTTATTGAATGCCCACTACTTGCCAGGCTTTCTCCAGGCTGCGGGGATTTAGAGGTGAGCAAGACAGAATCCTGGCTTATCCTTTCCACCCAAAGACTTTCACTTTGTTTCCCCCAAGGATGCTTGTGGCCACAGGGGTAAGGAGGAGTCACTTGAAGGAAACCTCCTGAGTTAACCTCTAGGCGTTTTCCTATTTCAGCCAAGTTAATTCCATTTCACTCTTCTGTATTTTTTTTTTTTTTTTCTGGCGGTACGCAGGCCTCTCACTGTCGTGGCCTCTCCCGTTGCAGAGCAGAGGCTCCGGACGCGCAGGCTCAGCGGCCATGGCTCACGGGCCCAGCTGCTCCGCGGCACGTGGGATCTTCCTAGACCGGGGCACGAACCCGCGTCCCCTGCATCCCGCAGGCGGACTCTCAACCACTGCGCCACCAGGGAAGCCCCCCACTCTTCTGTATTTTTGAGACACTGTTTAACATGTTTCAAAAAGAATTCTGCCATATATTAAAAAGAAAGAAAACTTGGAAAAAATCACTTTTTTTGTGTGTGATAAAGGATCCCATAATAAATGTCTTTGGCCATTAACTTGTAAAAAGAGCTTATCTCTGCAAAAGTTTTAAAAAGTGAGTATAAAAAAAAAAAAAAAAAAAAAAAGTGAGTATACTTGACTAGGCAACTGTCCATAGTTGAAGTCCTCATAGGTGTGATGCTGTTTCTGCCCATGGAAGCTGAGGGAGCGCCGATGAAGTGGGAGCCAAGAGGCACCTCTGCAGTCTTTGGGCAGATTTGCCTAAATTGCTGTGCTTGGTGGTAAACTCCCTCATTTGCCTTTTTTTTTTTTTAAACGGCTTTTCTTCCTCACCCAGTCTGGGCCAGTTCTTGAACACCAAATCGCTATCTCCATGTTCTTGTTGAAATGAATTACTAAAGTGGCCGGCAAAACATTTACATTGTTTTGTTAGAGTGAATCCTATCCAGGTTCACGATGAGCTTTTTTACTCCCTCAAATGTGAGTTTTGTGGTAAAGAAAATGAAAAAGTTAGAAGCGGTACCAAGTTCTTGTTTTAATTTGGCTTCTTGGGCTCCTAAATGTTGAGATGACAGCTAGTTTTTATTATTATTGATTTTTAATTATTATTTTTTTAATTGAAGTATAGTTGATTTGCAGTATCATGTTAGTTTCAGGTGTACAGCATAGTGACTCAGTATTTTTGCAGATTATATTCCATTGTAGGTCATTACAAGATAATGGGTATAATTCCCTGTGCTATACTGTAGATCCTTGTTGCGTATCTATTTTATATATAGTAGTTTGTATCTGTTAATCACATACCCCTAATTTGTCCCTCCCCCACTTCCCTCTCCCTTTTAGTAACCACAAGTTTGTTTTCTGTGTCTGTGAGTCTGTTTTAGTTTGGATATACATTCACTTGTATTATTTTTTAAATTCCACGTTTAAGTGATATCACATAGTATTTGTCTTTTTCTGTCTGATTTATTTCATTATACTGTTCTCTAGGTCCATTTGTGTTGCTGCAGATGGCAATACTTCATTCCTTTTTATGGCTGAGTAATATTCCATGCATATCACTTAATCCACTCATCTGTTGATGGGCACTTGGGTTACTTCCATGTCTTGGCTATTGTAAATAATGCTGCTATCAACTTGGGGGTACATGTGTCTTTTTGAATTGGTGTTTTCGTTTTTTTCCAGATAAATGCCCAAGAGTGGAATTGCTGGATCATATGGTAGTTCTATTTTTAGTTTTCTAAGAAACCTCCATACTGTTTTCCACAGAGGCTGCACCAATTTATATTCCCACCAACAGTGTTGGTTCCCTTTTCTCCACACCTTCTCCAACATTTGTTCTTTGTAGACGTTTTGATGATGGCCATTCTGACCGGTGTGAGGTGATGCCGCATCATGGTTTTTATTTGCATGTCTCTAGTAATTAGTGATGTTGAGCATCTTTTCATGTGCCTGTTAGTGAGATAGCAGTTATTCTTGACGCTTCATGGCAATAATAACACTTGTAAAACTAGTGGACTGGTTTACTGTACTTGTAAAACTAGTTACTGGTACATGTAACCCTGAGTTGCTTTAAGAATCTTTAAAGTTTCTTCACATATATTACAGTCAGTTTCCACCTGCTGATCAAATTTGTCCCTTGTCATTACCCATCAAGAGGTGGCCACGGTGGTGGCATATGGTCCTGCAGATGAGCTTCTACTGGGGTGTCTGCAGAGTAAGTCCAGGCACTCAGTCAGCACCAAGTGACCTGAGTGATGCCTTTAAGTGTTCCTAAATAAGCTTTTTGGAGAGATCCTACAAAATTACAAAAAAGCACACCAAAAAAATGTCAGACACCTGTGTCCCCACCACTTGAACAAACAACACGTTAGCATCTTTGTCGTGCCAGTGTGCTTTTTTGATACCAGAATATGAACTCTAGGAATGCAGGGACCTCACTGATCTTCTTCACTGCTATACCCACACCCCTTCTCCAAGAGTTCCCAGTGCACAGTAGGTGCTCAGTAATATTTGTTGAATCTCAAATAATATGAAACATTATTGATAAAATTATAGCCTCATTTGACCTCTCCTGACAGCCTCACTCTTCTCCCCCTTTCCTCGGAAGTACCGCTGTCACAATTTTGGATGCTTTCTGTTTATTTTGTATGTTCCAAACATAATGTATTCGTAACAGTATATAGTATTATTTTGTGTGTTTTAAAATTTACATAAATGGCATCATACCATGTGTATCTTTCTGAAACTTGCTTTTTTCACTCAGTATTACCTTTTGAGATTTTTCATGTTGCTATATATAAAGTGTTTTCTCCTCTTAACTGCTGTCCCATCATTTGAATATACTTCATCTTAGTATCCATTCCTGTGTTTAATAGGCTTTTAGATTGTTCCCAGATTCTTGCCATTATAAAGCTACTAATAAATGCTTCCTCTCCCCTCAGTTTTTCTCCTTGGGAATAGCAAGATGAAAAACTGATAATATTACGAATGCTCAGAATCACTGCCAGTTGTTGAAGCACTGGGGGGCCATTGACGGGCACTATACGCCAGGCTCTGAGCTAATCCTCACAACAGTTTATTTTACAAATTAGAAAACTAGGCCTGACTTTACAAAAACATTGGCCAAAGTTCCACAACCCCTTAACTGATTCGAGCTCAGTTCTCGGATGCCAAAGCCTTGAGCATGGGACATACTCTCGGGAGAGGATGAGCTCTCTCTACTCACTAGTCCTTCCCTTGCCCTGATGGGGAGACACTGAAGTCAGTATAGGTAAATGAGTTCCAAACAGTGTGCTGAAGGAGTCGAGAACTAGTGATGTTGATTCCTTTGAAAAGTTGAAATGTCTGTTGCCATGGTTTCCCTCTTCATAGGAACATTTTTTTGCTTGCTTGTCATTTTAGGAGTTGAACCAACTGAAAGGTTCCTTACCTTCACTTCTAATGACCTTTAGGTGGATAACTGGGACAGAGTACTTGTCATGTTGAATTAACCTTTCACAAAGAGAAAGTCTAAAATTATCTGTGGGACTTAACCATCAGCTATAACTCTCATATGTATGTATCCATAGTCACACCTTTAAGGAAGCTTCTGAGGGGATGTGCAGTTAAGACAGGGGCAAGAGTCTTTATTTTGGGCCATTCAGGAATATTTGAGAATACGTTTGTGCTTTTTCTCCTTTCATTCAGCAAAGCTGTTTTCAATCTAATTTAAGGTATCATAAAATGAGGTGGGCTTCCCTGGTGGCGCAGTGGTTCAGAGTCCGCCTGCCGATGCAGGGGACACGGGTTTGTGCCCCGGTCTGGGAAGATCCCACTTGCTGTGGAGCGGCTGGGCCCGTGAACCATGGCCGCTGAGCCTGTGCGTCCGGAGCCTGTGCTCCGCAATGGTAGAGGCCACAACAGTGAGAGGCCACAACAGTGAGAGGCCTGTGTAACGCAAAAAAAAAAAAAAAAAGGTGTATTTGAAGAAAATTGCCTAATGAAATAAGAAATTAGAAGTCTGTGGATTGAGACTTTTTCAGGACCTTGCTGATGGAAACCTTTCTGATAAGCAAATAATGCCGAGGGTGATCATAATGATGGTGGTGATGGTTATGGGAAGCCTTTTACTTGTGTGCCACCCACCGGTTTAGTCACAAACTGAGAAGCCCTGTATTTTCATCCTGCTGTATATTGAGAAGAATTGACACACACAAAATAAGGAACTTGAAGGAAAAAAGTCAGCCCCAGGTAGATGGAGTAGGTGGCCTTCCTCAGAGTGTGTTTTCAGGAAGTTTGGAAAAGATGCCCCCCCATCTTCACAAAGATCTGACATTCTACAGTGGGACTTTTTTGGTTTTGTTATGCTTTTAAACATTCTTTTATAAATGTTCAGAATATTAACATGCCCTAACAACTGTTAATAATGGTGACCAATGAGGTTTTTAAAATTCTTTAATTAGAGATTTAATGTGAAATGTAAGGTGACCTAAATTCCCACTAAGGTATAAGGTACTATCAATGTTAATGACACTATAGGTAGGTAACTGTGGTAGGTCCTGGTATCAGATCCTTGCTTGAAATGCTCTGATGACTGAGGGGGAGAGAGAACTCAAAGCTGCTGCTACAGTGGGGAGGACAGAATGATGTAAAGATCCCGAGAAGGGACGCTTACACGTGCCCAAAGACACGTTGTCCCCACTTAGTTGCTATGACTAGCCCTGTGGCCCAAGAAC
Organism: Leucopleurus acutus; assembly: GCF_964270905.1. NCBI lineage: Eukaryota > Metazoa > Chordata > Mammalia > Artiodactyla > Delphinidae > Leucopleurus > Leucopleurus acutus. The sequence continues at coordinate 84,978,904 of NC_139153.1, read as the reverse complement.
CAACACCTGCGTGGAGTTTGCTAACGTCCATCCAGTGTTCTGTCTACTATGTGCCTTTGGAGCTGATGACATCTCCATCTCCCAAGTGGGATTAATACCTTATGGGGTTGGTAGATGGCATTTTGCACGCACTTAGCAGAAGAGGTAATATCTCTTAAGAGTTTCTGCAGTTTTCAAGCTGTAATTGTGCTTCTGCTTAAAAAAAGCTAGGTTGGATGGCTTAAGCTAATAATAGTTTGGCCTCATTCTTGCCTCATTCCTTTGCTATGAAGGCTTTTTATGTAGCTTTTCTGTTTATTTGTGTATGGTGTCTCTCCCTCCCCATTTCTTGTAATGCTGTTGCTTTATTTCTCTTCCATTCAAAATTTTTTTTTCCTTTCTTTTTGCTGCATGGAGACTCTCTGCTGTACAAGTGTAAGTATTTTTTGGTGGCTCTGCAGATTCTGGCTGTACTAGTTTACATTCTTGTGCTCCATTTGCTTCCGCGCTGCCTGGCTCATCTCCCAGGAGACTGTAGTGTCGTCATCCATCTTGGATCCTGAATAAAATAGGCAGCAATTTAGAGACAAGATTGAACTTTACAAGATGGTTCAGCTTAGCAAAACAGGTGATGAATTTAAAATATTCCCAGCCATGTGCCTGAAAGCAAGCAAAGTGTTGATGAAGAGGGTATAAACATTCAAGAGGAGAAAAGTGCTTCTTCCATTCATGTTTAAAAAACAAGACATGATTACTTAAACTTCCAAGGTTTTTAATTTCTGATTCTTGTCATATTACTTGTTTCCCAGAGTTGTAGAAAACTGGCATCATAATACCTTCTTGTATTAGAAGATTTTTACTAATCTGCTTTCCATCTGTTTCTGTTTTCTTTCTTTTTTTTTTAACCTCAAGGAAAAGAAAAGTAATTAAGGATTCTTGAACTTTGGAGTGAGGGTGTTGTTTATTATTCTTTACGCAAACTTGGTAAAATGAATGAGGAAACCACTCCATTCCTATTTTTTTGGTGATAGAAACAATTTAACTCTCATTAAAAAAAAAAATTAGTATGTCTAGCAATCATGTGTTAAAAATGAGTTTAACAGGAAAAATATGTTGTGTTGTTTATAAGGTTCTAACATTAGTCCTTAACTTACGGTAAAAGTGGATATGTATCACTGTTGAGCTGCATGGAGAATAGTTATAAATCCATTGTAAAAATTGGATCAAACGAGTAAGATTTCCAAGCAATGTAGACATTGTGCTGCTTTTGGATGCTTAGAGAATAGAGCCATGCATTTCATTCACTGTCTGCCACGATGGGGATTTACTGATGTTTGTGATATCAGAATAAGTCTATGTTTAGAGTTTTCCTTCTAAAGTTATATTTTAAAGGGTTTAACACATTGTTCCTCATATTTCCTGAGGATGTGAATATTGAAAATTACTTACTTCTCATAAAATGCACTTTTAAAGACAAAGTAACTTTGTTTAGGCCTGAAGTAATAGTTGGCAATGTTAACCATACATCGATTTGTGAAGGGTCCCTTTGGCGTGTGTACCTCTCCTGCTTCCATTGCTGACCCCCTTCATCTGTTGGGCACTTTGTGATTTCTCTGATCAGAAAATACTTAAGCATTGACAAATGTCCAGGAAGAGTAAACAAGGACTAAGACATAGTGTGAGAAAATTAACCCTTTCATTTTGGTTCAAAAAGGGAAGAGAGTAAATGTAAATCTGGATGGTAAAGCCAGATTTTTTTTTTTCCAGGATTCAATTCATCTAACCAACAGGTGTGAGAAGGGGGAAGAGAGTGCATAGAAACCATCTTTCTAGAGAAACATACAGTATGTGTTCCTAAATGTACACATAGGTGGATAATTGTATCATCCTTACATTTCCTCTTGCTTTAGATTTATACGTAATCAAATCATAGGAATGAGCCAATAAGATTGAGCAAGTCCACACTGTCTGTAAAACTGTTGGGGAAGAAACAATTGTAAAGAAAAGAAAGAAAACTATGAAGAAATAAAATTCACTTTTTTTCTCCATTGTTACACTTAAATCCATATTTATTCTTTCTCATGAAAGAAAGAGATTGTAAAACAGTTCATCCATCGGAAGAAATGTATAAAATCAGGTTGCGTTCTTAACACCAGTTGTAGAAACCAGCCTGATTGCAAGCTCTGACCATTTTAGCAAAAGGCCGTTGGCCCTGTCCAAACGTGGCAAAACTTCAGAATTCACAGATATGTCAGACACAGAGAGAGTTTTATGCAGAATGCAACCGGAAGTTACATGCTCATGTAAAGAGCATATGAAATGAAAGAAAGCAATGAAAATGCATTAGAATGCATCTTTCTGATATTCAGATTTTGTGTACTACGTTTTGAGGCATTAGAAAGCAAGACCAAGAAAGGCAACTGGTTTCCCTTTGATTACTGTCAGCCATCAAAAATCCTGATGATTTTGTATGTTTCTCAATGTGTCTATAAAGTTAGATTGAGCGGAATGATCCGTTTACAGTTGGGCATCAGTTTGTAAATGATATTTTTTATATATGTTATATATATTCTCTTATATGTAATTCTATATATATTTCTTTTTATATATTTAAAAATTATAATATAGTTGAAATGTCATTAGTGTCATATGTTTTAACATGTATTTGGTATTCATTATAAAGGCTAAATAGGGAAACTTGACCCAGATTATTTTTGCCCACAAACACTTTTTCTTATAAAATCTAATCAGGAGTGACAGGAAAGCATTTTGGAAGACATCTTCATTCCATGCATTTTTAAACTTCTTTCCTATTTATCTGTGACTATCTAAATGAATTGGCCGGAAATTATATCCCAAGCTACTTCTTAATCCTTTTACCTATCAAGGTTGTGCACAAGGTGGATACGATACTGAAGGAGTTTTTATGACCAAACACAGCATATATTTTGATAGTTTGTGTCTCCTTGAAAATTATTTTTAGAGGTTTCACTTACGAATAGACCAGTCGCACCACCTTCAACCAACTGTAAGGCCTGTTCTGGGGAGAACCATCTTGAAACTGGATTCATTTCCAGTTGCATTGGATTGGTTGTATTTTTATTGAACCTGCAAAGCCCGATGCTTTATAAAAAGATTTTCCTCTGATTGTCTGCCTTTAAAAAACCTTGAAAGAACCAAATCAGCAAGCTGCATTATGTTCAGGAAGACCAGTCTGGATTTAAATTCTATTGCTCATCATTTTTAATCTCCTTTTTCTCTCAATAATAAATAATAGCAAAAGGATATTATTGTTAAAAATGACATAAGATTGTCAAAACTGTAAAGCTGTTTGCTTTAAAGGTCAATATGAGACAATTTATTCTTTGAACCTTGTTATCAACCTGTGGATTTTCTTTTTCTGAGAAAGCTTCAGATGACAACCTATTAAGTGAAATGAAAGTCTACAAACTAAGTTCTTTCAGTTATATCTTAGTTTACACGAATACCAGTTTCCAGTATCAAAGCAGTTAACACCCCTAAAATCCATCCGTTCATTGATCACAAGTGGTGAGGCAGGAAGGATGCTGGGCTGACCTTAATAACTGGCTCTGTCCCTGGCCCTGCTCCTCTTGACTTGAGTCGTAGTCCTTATCATCTCCATGACTCAGTTTCTTCCTTGCAATTTGTGGAGGTGATGACAAAGGTCCCCTCCAGCTTTGACACGAGTTATCGTGTTGAGGGAGAAGCTAATGTCTTCCTTAAGGTTTGACTTAACATAATCAACAGTTGACACCAATGCTAGAAAAATGCTCTAAGAAGTTTTGGGCATGGTTTGGGTTTTGGTCTCCTTTTTTAAAAGGAAAAGAAGGATCAAAGATGTCTTACTGAGAAGGGACAGCAGATAGACTTCTAAATCATGGCAACTTTTTTCTTTGGTCTTTGGTCTATGGTCTTTGCTCATAATGTAAAGATCAAAATTTTTGTGGCAGAAATGTGAAACAAAACAGTTAAACTGGGCTTCCCTGGTGGCGCAGTGGTTGAGAGTCTGCCTGCCGATGCAGGGGACACGGGTTTGTGCCCCAGTCTGGGAGGATCCCGCATGCCGTGAAGCGGCTGGGCCCGTGAGCCGTGGCCGCTGAGCCTGTGCGTCCGGAGCCTGTGCTCCGCAACGGGAGAGGCCACAGCGGTGAGATGCCCGCGTACCGCAAAAAAAAAAAAAAAAAAAAAAAAAAAAAACAAAAAACAGTTAAACTGCTTAAATCATTAAGATGACAAAGAGTTTGGTGTTGCTTATATTGATGTTGCTGTGATAATGAACAGTGAGTAATTGTGTTTTCAATTTTTAGCGACTGATTTTTACAGTCTTTCATTCTTATTCCTTATATCTGTTTTAACATCCTCGTGTGCAGGTTAGAGTTAAATCCTATATCGTTCATTGTTCCTTTTAGCTATAAAAATAGAATTTAACTGAACAGGGCTGGGGGAAAGAAGTTGGCTCTATCATTTGAGAAAGTGGCAAACATTTAGAAATGTCGTGGCTTCGCCCCTTCAGTCTGGCTGTCAGATGTTACTAACCATCCTCTGAAGGAGTAAATACTGAGCGTAAACCAATTGATCCCAAATATCACCCCCCCACACAATGTTTCTAAACTTTGAAAGTTAAGTCTTCTGGGAATACCTGTCTGAGTACTTTCTTTATTTTATTGCTAGATGACTCCTAAATCCAAAAGGAAGACTATTCATAGCCGGATGCTGCGGCCTGTCTCCAGGGCATTTGGTGAGTGAGTATTTTGCTAATGCCAGTCATTTCCTTATAACCGTGAAACACCCCTCAGCGAGAACCTCGGACCACTTCAAGGATGTTTCTTAGGGATGCTCTAAGTGAGTAAATATTGAGAAAGAGAATTAAGTGATTTGTGAATGAGTGTTTGCTATTCAGTGATAGACTTAAAATTACTTTTAGAAACTTTTCTATCCATCTCTATGCAGTAAGCTTCAACCTGGGGCTTTGCTTTATTTTAGAAATGGAATTTGACCTTGATAAAGCCCTGGAAGAAGTGCCAATTCACATTGAAGACCCGCCTTTCCCATCCATCAGACAAGAGAAGCAGAGCTCGGGGTTTATCTCTGACTTGCCGTCCGAGGAAGGAAAGAAGCTGGAGCACTTTACCAAGTTAAGACCAAAACGGGCTAAGAAGCAGCAGTCCACGCACGCAGCGGTAGGTGGGCTGGAGGGGGCCCATCTCTCCCTCACCCTGTCCTCCTCCAGGGAAACCTGGAGAGTCTTATAAAAGCGTGTTGCATACCTGAAAGCTTGTAGTTAAGGAGAATGGAACCTCTACGTGTGTGTGATATTCACATAAAATGTCTCATTTGGTGCTCAACAATTTTGGAAAAGACAACACTGTAAGGTTTTCAACTCTTTAGAACAGAGTTGCCCCTTGGAAGTTGTTAGAAAAATACCAGTCACATGGGTGAGATAAAAAGGCTACATCTGTAGGATTTTATAGTGTCTGGGTGTGAAAAGATGGAGACTAAGTATCAAAGAATTGATTTGTGATTAAAAATCGTTTGCATTTCATTTTGGACCGCACCCGTATACTCCCCCACCTCCGTGTCCTGACCTGCTCTGGTGCCCTGGCTTTTGATACCCCACAAGCTGAGTGGTGGAGGAGAGGCCGTACCTGGGAGAACCATGCGGGCGGAATGCTTCTCAGCATCCTGCTCTCCGCTCAGGAGAGGACTGAATTGTCTGCGCTAAGGAGCCTTAATGCAATTGACCCCACGTCTCTCTTTGGTTAGTGTCTTTTCTCTCCTTTGCAGTCAGACTTCTTGAAGGAGTTCGTCTTTGCCTGTGGCCTTTCTCCCTCACCTTCCTGTCTCTCTGCAACCCACCAAAATCTTCATTCTGTACCTACCCACCTCTGAAACGACCCTGCCAAGGTCACGCCTAACCTAATCCTGTGGACACTTGTCAGCTGTCAGCCTACTTGACACCTCAGCAGTTACTTGACCCGGAAGGCTCCATCCTTCTGTGAGCCTCTGAGTCATCACTCTCTTTTCTTTCCTATTCACCTCTCCAGCGATGCCTTTTCAGTTTTCCTCTGCCTGGCCTTTGAGTGTATTATTTGTCTCGGAGATGTCATCTAAACCCGTGGTTTCAGTTTGTTGTTGACTCCTGCCTCCTCTGCTGAACTCCATATTCAGATATTCACCTGCCTCCTGAACTTTAAAGCCCCGGAGCACCTCAGGTTCAACAAATTCAAAACTGGGAGGCTATCTTTCTCTATAAACCTGCCCTGCCCCACAAGGAGCGTCACCAGTCAACAAGCTAGAAACCTGGATATGATCCCCAACACCAGCCCCCACTGCCCTCCCTGTTTGCTCTTCACCTTCTTCCTTTCTCCTCATCATCCCTGCATCCCTCACTCTCATCCTGTTTCAGGCCTCCAGTGATGCAGCCTTTCTGTCATTGCTTCCTCTCTCCCCCCCGCCCCCACCCCTCCATCCCCCTACCCTTAGCTCCTAGGTGGATAACTACTCATTTTGCAGACCTCCACTGAGGCAAGACTTCTCCCAGGAAGCCCTCCCTGTCTCTACCTCTGTTCTCCCACATGGCTGGGGGTGCACGGCTCCAGGGAAGGTTGTTCTCCCACACTAGTTGTGCACAGTGCACAGCCTGAGCAACCGTCCATGGAGGCCCTGCTCCCCCAGTGCCTGGCTTTTACCCTGTTACAGCCCTTGCCGTCCAGTGTTTTCTAAGCACGCTTTCCTCCTTGTGTATAAGCTCTGTGTAGGAAGGTGTATGGTTTATTAGCCATGGTTGTATACTGAGCGCTTGGTATGAATTTATTCAATACAATGTAGCAGGCGTTCGATACTCACTGGATGATAGGTGGATGGCTGGAGTCGTAGATGGATAAAAGTCACAACCAGTTACCTGCATGGTCAGTCATTTGCTCGTTCCAGATCCAGGTTGGGTGTATTTGGTTGATTTCTCTCATTTGATTCTGAATATCTTGACATGGTTTCAAAAAGACAAAAGAAAAAAATTTTAGTAAATTGTTTTCTTTTCCAACTTACTTGATTTTAACAGGGTTGGCAAACCCCAGGCTGCTTCGTCCTAAGGACTCTGTAGCACAAGGGTATGTCCTAGGATAATGGATTATGGTCCTGGGTCTAAATAGATCTTCCCAGAGGCTTGGTAGCCTGAGAAAAAACGTGCACAGCTTGTTCTCCCTCGGGTTCACAGTGAAAATATGCTGCCTAATGGTTTCACAGAGCTTGTGATTTTCAAAGCGCTCTCACATTGAACACCTGTGTGAAGCTGCCACACCGGCCCCATTGTCCGCATTTTCCAGTGGAGGGTGAGAAAGCTGCAGTATTTAGTAGCAGCAGTCATTTAATATTATCGTTTTGGTTTGGTTTTGGTGGATTGAGTAGCCTTAGTCCACCCTAAATGGATCTTAGCTTTTCTAGAGCTTGTCCTTGACCCCTAATGCCCCTAATGAGCTTTTCTAGATGTCAGAACTCTCAAAGCCAAGGTATGGAGGCTGTTTTTACTTTCAGCATTTCTAATACCAAATGTGTGGTTTTCTTCCCCCTACACCTGCTAATTCTTCAACTCTGGACAACAACTGGGTGTCCCACAATTCAATTCAATTCTGACCCCTCAGGTGAAGGGCTCAGCGGTACCCTCACTTCAGATACCAGTCTCAGGTCGCCTCTTGTACTTCTGACCGATGGACTTCATGGGAGGTTCCCATGCCCCCCTCCTTAGGTTAGATAATTTGCTAGAATGGCTCAAAATACCCAAGAGGACACTTTACTTACTATTACTGGTTTATTATAAAGGATACTGTCAACTGAAATAAAAGCATGCAATGTGAGAGCTGTGAGTTTCAGTTTTATTTGGGGACTTCCTGAGGACTATAGCCTGGGAGACAGCCTCTCCAAAGACTGAGGAACTGTTCAAAGAGGTGGGGGGAAGGTCAGCATATGTGTGATTTTGGAGAACGGGTATGTGCAGTCAAGCACATGTCTTGGTAGAAGGTTGCTGCTGGTCATGGGGCACAGGTATCTTAATGATTGTAGTGCTTTTCTAAGTATGGGAAGATGCAAGAAATTGGGTTCATGACATTTTCTCTTGAAAATATTTAACTATCTGAAGGCCTGTTCTGCCAATTTTCCCAGAGCACAGAGGGAACTCCTTCTGGGTGTGTTGAAGGTCAGCGACTGCAGTGGCTAATGGCTTAATCCTTGTAGAGTGACATGGCAAGCGACAACCTTTAGTTGGCAGTTGTTACCCATACTGACCAACTGCCTATAAATCACAGGTTCCCACAATCCTTCTTGGGTTTGATGTATTTGTTATAGCAGCTCACGGAACCCAGACATTACTTACTGGATTACTAGTTTATAATAAAAGGTTATAACTCAGGAACAGCCAGATGGAGGAGATGCTTAGGGAAAGATATGCGAGAAGGGGCACGGAGCTTCCATGCCCTCTCCCAGCACATCACACTCCCTGCATCTCCACATGTTCACCAACCCAGAAGCTCTCCAGACCTTGTCCTTTGGGGTTTTTATGGAGACTTCATTACACAGTCATAATTGAGTAAATCACTGGCCATTGGTGACTGATTGGACTTCTGGGCCCTATCAGCTCCCTGAAGTGGAGGGGGTGGGACTGAAAATTCAAACCCTCTAATCACGTGGTTGGGTCTCCTGGCTATCAGCCCCCATTTTTAGGTGGGTTCCAAAGTCACCTCATTAACATAACCAAAACACCTTTATGGCTCTCATTAGTTAGGAAATTCCAAGCGTTTAGGAGCTCTGTGCCAGAAATGGGGATGAAGACCAAATATGTATTTCTTACTGTAAATCACTATATCACAACTATCTTCATAACATAGTAGGGATGCTCTCTCTCCTTTCCTAGTCTCTGGAACAGTTTGCAAGTATAGATTTTCTGTTCCTCCCCCGGGAAGCCACCTGGGCCTGATGTGCTGTCTGTGTGCATGTCATGCTGATATGTCGATTTTTTTAAACTAGGGATTTTATTTCTTTCGTTATAGATCTGTTGATGAAAAAGATGAATAGTCAATCTAAGAAAGAAATGGAAAAGTTTATTTCAGCCAACCTGAGGATTATAACCCGGGAGACAGTTTTTCAGAAAGCTCTGAGGACTATTCTGCCTGTTAGAGGTCGAAACACAGTTATTATAAGTTTTTGAGACAAAGGGTGATACGTCAGATGGTGTACTGACAGTTTACACAATCCAGACCTGCATGAACAAAGTGAGAAGTGGGTCATCCTGACCCCTTACAAGATTAAAAAGGAAGGTTATCGCCTAAGGAGGTCTGGTTAAGGCAGAATGCACAATACACTCTAAAGGGGAGGGGGGAGGGAGGTCCAAACGGGCAGAGAAAAATTTTATGTTTAAATTTTCCTCATCTTGCCGTAAAATGTGAATTTTATTTCATCAGATCTATTCAGATTACCTAATTCTCCTTGAGACCACTTCGGTAATCTGTTTTTCTAGGATATTGCCCACTTAGTCTGATAGTTCATTTACTTGTTTATAGAATTCTTTTGCATTTTTAATCTCTTCTGTATCAATAGCTGTGTCCCATTTTTCCATTTCTAATATATCTTAATTCCTCTCTCCTAATTTTGCAAGGTCTCGTTTACTAGTCTTTTTCAAAGAATTAGCTTTACTGGTCCTCTCAAGTTCATTAATTTTTGCCTTATTTTTTTAAAATTATATTTTGTTTCTTTTACTTCCTCTTGGAGTCCTTTTTTCCTGGCTTGATTGCTTGGCTCTTAATTTTCCATGTTTCTTACTGTCTAATGTATGCATGTAAAATTTCAAGATTATTCAACTCACTAATTAGCACTCTTCGGGTTTCTTTTGCTCAGAGTCCCTAATGCACCTAATTGTCCTTCCTTCCTGCCCAGCTCTCGCCCCCCCCCCCCCCTGCCCCCCGGCCCGTGGAGACCTGAGAGATTTGGCAGCTGCCTTGTCAAAATCCAGGTGCACCCCCTACAGTGCTGCCCTGGTGCCTTCATCTTAACAATCCAGGAAGAGGAGGACGGAGGGTGGTCTGATTGTCTTTAGTCTTCATAATCACCGGCTTATCTTCTAAGCATTCACAAATTATCCTATTAGCATTTACTTATACACCAGAGGTGTGAAATCTACCTTCTTTATTTCTCAGATACCAATAACAGCGATTTCTGATTTTATTTGCAAAAGCCTGCCTCTGAGCACAGGTGCAGTTGGTGCCAGCTAGCTCAGAGCTAAGCGTTCTGCTCTCCCTTTCCAATAGTTCCGCTCCCCTTTTTAGTCTGAAATTTATTCTCCTTGACATTAAAGACCCAAATCAAATGGAATTGTGAGAACTTCCGATGTCTGTATGTCCTTTCCTTTCCTTTCCTTTTGCTGGATATTGACCTGAAAGGGCATGTGTGTGTGTCTTTGAACTCCCCTGCCAAACCGCATGTCATTTTAGTCTTCAGCTTCTCTGCTGCTCTTCTTACAGGGTGCTGACACCTCTTGCTTTTAACAGATGCATTTTAAGCTGCATCTCGCTCAAGGTCTCCCAGTGATCCTGGACTTCTCTTAATCTCTCTACTTCCAGTCTCTTTATCTCCAAAATGACAGGGTTGGGCCCGGGGTGGTGGGTGGGGTCTCTAAGGTCCTGTCCAGCCCTAAAAACTGGCCTGTCCTACAGGACAGGCAACCAGATTGCTTTGTTGAGCCCTGTGTGCCTCCGTCTCTGAAATCCGTTGATTGTTCTTCATGTCCCCAGAGACCTTTCATGCTAGCTGTGAATTGTTTCAAAGCAGGCAAAAAAGAAAAGGGCTGAAAGGAGAAATTATACTAGTAAAAATTTTTCCCCCTCAAAACGGGAAGAGGAATTTGAGAGGCAGCCTCTGAGGGCAAGCGAGGGTGCCCTGGAAGGAAGCCCCATGTTAGGACCACATGTCCTGGGGTCACATCCTTCTCATCCATCAGTCAGGTGACCTGTGTGGGCACCCCGCACCAACACCTAGGATAACGCTATCTTTCCTTTGCAGTTCAAGGGGTAGGTGTGAAGATGAAATAGTAAAGTATCGAGCACTGTACAAACTTAGGGAGCTGTTATTACTGTAGAGATTCCATTCTTTTACAAAAGGAAAAATGACAATCCAAGCAGGTTCTGTGCTACTTTGTCTTTTTTTTTTTTTAACATCTTTATTGGGGTATAATTGCTTTACAGTGGTGTGTTAGTTTCTGCTTTATAACAAAGTGAATCAGTTATACATATACATATGTTCCCATATCTCTTCCCTCTTGCGTCTCCCTCCCACCCTCCCTATCCCACCCTTCCAGGTGGTCATAAAGCACCGAGCTGATATCCCTGTGCTATGCGGCTGCTTCCCACTAGCTATCTACCTTTCGTTTGGTAGTGTATAGATGTCCATGCCTCTCTCTCGCTTTGTCACAGCTCACCCTTCCCCCTACTTTGTCTTTTGTAATTTAAACAGCAGTTGTTCAGTGAGCTGCTTCCTCTCCATAACTGAATTCTCAAACGTGGCTGATTCTCTGCTCTCTTGCAATTCACAAGAAAGCCTTGCTCCACTGTAAAGCCCATTCAGATGAGAGGTCTCATTGTTTTCATTATTCACATTTCACAGGGTTCTTGGTCTATTACCTATTGTCTGCTCACTTTTCAGCATTGCACAAATGTGAACTCAAACACACAGCTCATTTTTATAAGGGACGTTGCCAGTGAATGATTGTTTAAAGCAAATGATGGGCCTTTTCTTTAAACAGTGCCCGTGCAGACAAGAGCCAGGTACCCCCAGAGGCAACTTGAGACGTGCAAATCAAGATTACAGGAAGGAACTTTCCCACCGCTCTATGGCAAGACAACCTGCTCAGATATCGCAACCACATGGGAACTTGTCCTCTGCCCAACAGAATGGGCAAGATACATGTCCTTTCTCAATGGCCCACAACCTATCTGTGTGAAATAGTAACACACTACTGCAGACACAAACCAAGCATGTTACTGAGTTCACTATGAGTTGTCCATTCAAAGAGAAATGCTAGATTGATGAATAATTTCCATATACCTTCTCACCAGCTTCTGTCCTGAGACTCAAGCTTTCGACACCTGCCCCTGGATTTCCACAGCACCTCAGATAACACTGCCTGAAACTGGACTCATCATCTTCTTCCCAAAGTTGAATCTTTGAACTGTGTTCCCTAGAATGACGCTCCCATTCACCCAGCCTGGAAACTTCAACCTCATCTTAGGCAACGTCTTTCTTTCTCTTCTCATTTCACTAGTACTTAGTCCCTCATCTCCTCCTGATTAGACCAAACAATCACAGAAGTCTTTCGTTTGTGTTCCTGAACAGATTTCACTAGTTATAATCCCTGGCTTCTCCAGTATATCCTTCATGCTGCCCCAGAATCATCTGACCAAAATACAGGTTGGGCCATGGCATTTCTTTGAGGCTCCCTTTCACCTACAAAGTAAATCCCGCACTTTTTAGCATAGGATTCAAGGTTGTTCACTGTCAGTCCTTGTATTATTAGTTGGAAGTATTCATTCAATTAGAGATAATGAGAGATACTGAACTAAAAATGATGTAAATCATGAGAAATACTTATTTTCTTACTTAACAAGAAATCCACAAGTCTCGGGATCCAGGACTGGTTTATTCACAGCATAAGCACCCAGGTGGTTTCCACTGTTCTGCTCTTTCATCCTCAGCATGGTGGATTTTGTCCTCAGGTTTGCTTCCTCTTGAACTCCAGGTGGCTGCTGCAGCTCAGACATCACATCCTCTCTCCCACAACCATGCAGAAAAAAATGCATCCCTTCCTCTGCAGGAAAACCTGCCCATGAGCCCCCTTGTAACTCACTGGCCAGAACTGTATCACATGCCCATGCCTACCAGTCACAGACAAGGAGATTAATGTATTTGACTTGTTCAGATAAGTATTCCATCGTGAAATCAGGGTTCTTCCAGCAAGCAAGCAAGAAAGCAGGTGGTGGTGGTGGGGTGTTTGGAGTGGCCATTTTTAGTATCTGCTAGGGTTAATACTCAGCAGTTAACTCTATCCCTAAACCTCAGGCCCCGGCCACTGGAGTTATTACTGTTTTCAAAACTTAGTGTGTGTATCATTTTCTCACGCATTCTCTCTTCCCTTACCAATATGCCCGCAGTGCCTTCCTCTGCTTCAGGAACACATGACTCTTCATAGCCTGCTAGGTTCCAAGCTGCTTCTGAGACAGCAGTCAGACTTAATCCTCCAGCAGGCTTCGTGTTTCTAGTGCATTTCTCACTTTTGTTTCTTTCTACCCTTGTTACAGTTGTAATGTGACTTCTATTCCAGTAGAATATAAGGGCCCTATGTCAGTCAGTCTTGTCCTTCCCACGGCCTTTATCACAGTGCCTTGAATCTAGCAATACATGTTTGCCGAATTAAGTTGAATGTAAATTAATATCACACCTGTTTGGTTTGCAGGGCTGTGCTACCAGCCTAGTCTCCCAAGATGGTGAACAGAATGGTCTTATGGGGAGAGTGGATGAAGGTGTAGATGAATTTTTCACCAAGAAGGTGACCAAAATGGATTCCAAGTGAGTTCAGAGTCATTTCACTAATCATACGATTTAATTCATATTTAAATTACTAACAATTACAAGTAAACTTAGTATGTACTAAGGCTCTTATTTCACGTAAGTATGAAATGTATTTCATGTACATTTCATATAAGTACATTTTGCAGGGGATTTACTGTTCTGGTGGTTTGCAAATGTGATCTTCAGGCCAGCAACATCACTATCAACTGGGAACTTATTAGAAATGCAAATTCTCAAACCTCTACCCCAGACCTACTGAATCAGAAGCTAGAGGTGGGGCCCAGCAGCCAGTGTTTTAATAAGCCCTCCAGGGTGTACTGAGGCACGCTCAAGTTGAAGGACCATTGTACTCTTCTAAATCAGACCACAGAATGTACCTCCCCAAGGTATTTTTTTTTAGGGCATCATCACATTCACCTGGGTATATCTAGGACAGTGGGCATTGGCAGGCTGAAATTACTTACAGTGGACCCTTGAACAACGCAGGTTTAAACGGCACGGGTCCACTTATTTGTGGACTTTTTTCAACAGTAAATACTACAGGACTGCACAGGCTGTGGTTGGTTGATCTGTGGATGTGGACAAACTCGGATACTGAGGACCTGCTCTAAGTTATATGTGAATTAACCCCCTCGTTGTTCAAGGGTCAGCTGTATTTAAAAATTCCTCACGTTCATAATTTGATGTATCTGGGGGCCTATATCATTGCTAAATGGCAAAGCTTTAACAGACAGTGTCAGAATGACAACAGAATTAGTGAAGAGCCTTCAGAGTTAGCCTCTAGAAAGTTTCCTCTGTATTTTCTTATTAACAACATGGAGTTTCCTTAGAAGACAACTCAATAGTACTTTTATTAAGAGCTTAACTTGAAACACTCCAGCCTTTAAGCATGACTTGTACCAAGTTACTTAATCCCCAACTATATGCAGATCCATCCCCAAGTACACTCTGAATATGGATTTGTGTCTGTGAAGTATTCTTCACCTTGATATATCGAATTCAAGAACGAATTGAACCATCCTGATAAGCTGAGGGGAACAGGCCAGGCACCGGGAAGGAAGAAGCTAGTCCATTCTATAGATTGGTGTGCCTTATCTTGCCTTAGCAGGATGGTGAGGTGGGAATAAGTTAAATTTTTGTGTCCATACCAGTATAACTTACCTAATGTCATAAGCTTTAGGACCGAATCATTTGTCCTCTTTGACACTTGAAGCTTGGCATACTAGGGAAAATTCTATTCTCCTCTCCTTCAAGATCCAATGTAAATGTCATTTATTCAAAATAAATGTTATTTATTCTAGTCAGGGGAAAGCCTTGACTATTCCTCCCCCACCTCCCACCCCCAACCCCTCAAATTAATTGCTCTTTCTCTAGTGCTGAGTCAACCCCACCCCACCCCCCTTTTTTTCGTCCTCTACACATGTGTTAGGGCAACAGACTCCTTCCAGAGTTTGTTTGGTTTTTAATTTTTTTACAGCGTGGGAAATAGATGGACATATTCTCAGCACAAAAGATTCAAGCAATACCAGCATAAACTGAGCCAAACGGGAAAATCCTTCTTGATGACTGGCTTTCAAGTCTTTTCTTCCCAAAGGATGCTGTTCTTCACAAACAATGCCTGGGTCTTACTGTTCATTATAACTTCAGTGTCTGACACAGCCCATAATGTATCATCTGCCCTCAGTCACTATTGGTTTAATGAATGAAGACAGTCTTTGGCCTGTATCTGTATAAACAGATAAAATTGTAGGCTCTCCTCTTCCCAAACTTTGGAAATTGAGTTAGTGGAGAGATCTGTGCGCGTTAGATCTAGATCATCTGTGGTGTCACCGCCAGTGTGATGTCCTCTGCCCTTAAAGCTGCCTCCTTCTTTAATAGGCTGTGAATGAAAGTTGGGCAGACTTTATAAGGTGTAAAACCCACTTTCTACAAAGATACTGCTCTAGGAGGATTCTCTTCATGTCCAATTGCACACATAGAACTACGTACATCAATTTTTGTCAAATAATGATGGAATCTACTAAAAGTTTTGATTTGTTTTATTTTGTTATATAAAACCAGATCATTGTCAGTTTGTTACGTAGAGGTCTAGGCGCAGGTCAGACCATCAAGTTGTATGAAGGAAGTTTGAAAATCAAAGTTGCACACGTGCTCCTCATAGTTTAAAATGTCAGGTGTTCTTCAAGGCTTTTTATTAACAAATAAAGGCGGGGGTGGGGGGGTGGTTTCTTTCCCTATTCCCCAGGGCAATTAATTCCTCTTCCTTTAGCCGTTTACTTTTGATTTTGCTTCCATATTTCTTTTTTGTTGTTGTTGCTATTTCTTATTTTTCAGTTTTAAATAGTAACCGTAACTGGTAGCTTCTTACTATATAGAGGATGATACTTTAGCTCTTATACAGTCTGACCCTTCTGTCCACCAAACGCATGCAGGCAAACACACACACACACACACACACACACACACACACACACACACTTCCTCTTCCTTCCATCTTATTTAGTTATGTCGTAACTGTTGGTTACATCAGTGTTTAATGTTTACTTCATTATAAGTATGTAAATATTCACAGCTAAGTTATACAGTATGGTATGATTACACTTCCTTTCCTATACAACTCTTTTTTTAAAATTTTTATTGGGGTATAGTTGCTCTACAATGTTGTGTACAGCAGAGTGAATCAGCTATATGTATACATATATCCCCTCCTTTTTGGGTTTCCTTCCCATTTAGGTCACCACAGAACACTGAGTAGAGTTCCCTGTGCTAGACATAGGTTCTCATTAGTTATCTATTTTATACATAGTAGTGTGTATATATGTCAATCCCAATCTCCCAATTCATCCCCCCAACCTCCATGGTGTCCATACGTTTGTTCTCTACGTCTGTGTCTCTGTTTCTGCTTTGCAAATAGGTTCATCTGCTATACAACTTTTTGTTTTCCCTGGAGTTAACAATTGTCTCCTTTTGCATTTGCTTAGTTTTCTGTATTCCTATCTCTGACATATCTCCTAAGTCTCCAGTAGAGGTAGAAATTTCCCCAAGTCTTCTCAGTTTCGTCTTCCTGGGCACATCCTTCACTGCTCTCTGATCGCCCCAGGGTGACCTGTAGGCCGCGTCCCCTGCTGTCCTCCTGGGATGTCCCTTCGCTGTCTGCTGGGGGCCTCCCCTCGCTCATTCCTGTGTCTTTCCTGTTTCCTTTGGCCCGGTCGTCTTCTTCCTTATTACTTCACTCTCTTTCTGGTGCAGCACCTCCTCGGTTTGCTTGCTGAGAAAGGAAGCACGGGAAGTGAGTTTCTGAAATGCGTATGTCTTGCATTTCGCTTAATAGTGTGACTAGGTATAGAACTCTAGATTGGAATCCATTTTTCTTTAGAATTTTGAAAACCTGGTCCCAGTATCCTCAAGCTTCTGGTTGCTCTAAAAATCCAGTGTCATTTTGAGTCCTGATCCTTTGTTGTGGCTTGTTCTTTGCTTCCTCTTCCAGGAAGCATTTGGGGTCTTCTTTCTGCTCCTGGTGTGTTGACATTTTATGATGATATCCTCTGTGTGGGTTTTTTGATTTTGTTTTGTTGAAACCCATTTGCTGGCACTAATGAGCCATTTCAATCTGGGAATTTATATTTTTTGGTTCTGGAGTTTTTCGTGAATTATTTCTTCTAAATTTCTTTGCTTTTGGGCTTCCCTGGTGGCGCAGTGGTTGAGAGTCCGCCTGCCGATGCGGGGGACACGGGTTCGTGCCCCGGTCCGGGAAGATCCCACGTGCCGTGGAGCGGCTGGGCCCGTGAGCCATGGCCGCTGAGCCTGCGCGTCCGGAGCCTGTGCTCCGCGGCGGGAGAGGCCACAACAGTGAGAGGCCCGCGCCGCCAAAAAAAAAAAAAAAATATATATATATATATATATATATATATATATATATATATATATATATATAAAAATTTCTTTGCTTTTGCTCTATATTCTTTTTCTTAAACTCCCATTATTGTTTCCTCTATTAATCCACTAGTTTTGTTTTTTTAAAACTGTTTCTCTTCTGTTTCTTCATTCTTTTTCTTAGCCTCCCCCCATCAACTTTCTGTGCGATTTCCTCAGTCTTATCTTCCAACCTTGAGTCTTCCACTTATGCTGTCACATTTTTCTATTATTCTTGTTTCATGGAGTTTATTAACATGTATACCCCCCTGAATACATGGGAGATCCCAAGGGAAACAATAATTCCCTGAAATGGCCCACACTACCACCTTAAATACCATCTTCAGCTAAAGACAGAAGAAAGATGAGGTTGGGGACAGTTTGGGGAGGTTATCCTGAACCAGATAAACAAGGGTAAGGTCGTTATGCAGGTTTAAGTCCCTGCCTTCTCCATTGACACATTTCTAGGGATTTAGTGATTCTATTTTTCCTGGTACTGAAAGGAATACACCCTTACAAATGGAGATTTTCCTTAGAAATGTAAATTTCTCTTACAGAAAGGTAACTACTCTGTTTTCAGAGCTTCTCTTGTGTCTGCTGTTCCTTAAAAATAATCAGCCTCAAATAATCCTGTGCCAAAGAGGCAAACTTCGGGGTGGCACATTCTGCTCCCCTTCCCCTGAAATCCATTTGCTTCAGGGCCTCCCCTACTAATGCTTTCTAGGTCAGCTTTCCCAGATTAAGTCAGTTTTCACTCCTGACTATTGTGGCTTCCGAACTCTTGTTTTTGCCTTTTCTCCCCTCTGGGGCTTATGCCTTCTTCTTCTTTTTTTTTTTCAATCCCTTACTGGGATTCTCCCGGGGACTCAAGGAGCTAAACGGGTATTCATCCTTCCAGCTTTAAGTGAAAGGCAGTGATGATACTTCCCACTCAACCCACATCATTTACACTTTCTCCCCATCCATTTCCTGACAAACCTCTACCAAAGCTTACTGTCCGCTTTTTCATGTTGTTGCCTCTTGCAGTGGTATTACATTTAAGCAGGGATCCGGATCTTGGTTTGAGCACTTAGGGCGGGATTTCAGATGTTATCTAATGACCAGGGAAGGATTTTAGGGGCTTAAGCGGAAATCTGGCCCTTCCAGTGCCCGCCAAATTCAATAAGGCAGTCCGTCGCCCACCTGTGTCTTGGGTGGAGCCACCCTTTCTGGAAGCTCTCTGGAGCATTTAAACATAAACTCCACTCCGCTCTCAGTCCTCCCAGTCACATCAGATTCCCATTGTCGATTTGTGTGGATATGATGATATCCAACATTCCTATTTCCAAAGTCAGCTTTTCTTTAAATGCTCCAGAACGGTTGCCGTATAAGCAGCGATCTCCCTGTTTCTTTTTTGACTGATTCTTGCTGGAGCGTTAATTACAGTGAACCCAACAGGATTTGTTCTTTTGAATCACAGGAGAGGGTCAGCAAGAGGCTCAGAGTCCCATGAGCTTAGTGAAGGAGGAGACGAGAAGAAAAAGCGAGACTTCCGGAGAAGTGGCTTTCTCAACTTAATCAAACCCCGGACCAAACCTGAGCGGTCACCAACGGTCTTGATGACAGAAGAACTCTCCTCTCCAAAGGCAGGAGTCAGAAGTCCAGCTGTGGACACCCCCAGGAAGGACACGAAGCCAGCCGAGCACAACGGCAGTGCTGATCGGGTAGAGGAGATCAAAACACCTGACTCCCTAGAAGAAAGTCAAGGGGAAGACGTGGGGAAGGTGGACCGGAGCGAGAGCAAGGGCAGCCCCCAAGGAGGGCGAAGGTACAGGGTCCAAGTGATGGGCAGCGGGCTGCTGGCAGAGATGAAGGCCAAGCAGGAGATGAAAGCCAAGGCTGCTTGCTCGCTGAAGGTAAGGGAGGAGGGTCTGCTTTGACTTGGTTGCCTTTGTCGTTTTTGTCTCCACTAGGTTTCTATGGGCAAGACAGGTACAGAAAGATAACCTGTGGGTTAAATAAAAATCCGAAAACACGCCTTTTTCCTAAAGAACCCGGAACACAGATCAGAGGGCCTGGTCTTCCCATGTTTTCCCGCTGGCATGAGAGTCACAGTCTCCCGGAGAGCCTCAGCCTGGGAAGGTCAGGCAGTGGCTGAAGGTCCACGGGGCTTGTCTCACCTGCTCAGGTGCTCCTGTACGTGTCATAGAAACATGTGACAGCTGTGCCAGGGACATGCCCCACTCTGGGGAAGACTGTCTGTTGAATCCAAACAGAGACCTGAGGGTGATTGGAGATAGGAAAGCTGACAGAGGCAAATAAAATTATTGAAACCAGATTCTAGTTATATCAAGGGAGATCTGTTTTTCAGTTATTTCAGAATTTATGTCCTTTTCCAAACCTGAAAGTTCCTTGCTAAATTCCAGGTTTAAAAGTCAAAGTATTCTGTTAGAATTAATTGAATACTTGACCATTGAGATATGTTGTCTATTGCTATGAAGAAGCACTTTATCATTTAAAAATTGCTGAGTCCCCCCAAAATCTGACTTAATGCATTACTTGCTTTTGAACTGTTTAAAATATAAGTTGCGTATTTTTTTTTCTCCTTTTACCTCTATTTTTTCCTGCAGCTACTTGAGGATTGTATCCTTATTGTGAGCACAGAGATTAATATGTTTAACCCAGGTTTTGGTTTCTGTGCACTATCCTGAGCTCTTTTATGTTTGTAAAACTGGGTTCTCCAATGAAGGGAAAATTGCACATCGATTTTTATTTGAATCAGAATAAAATAGTTCATCCCAATGAACCCTTGATTTTCAGAAAGTAAATGGTTAACTGTTTATCAGGACATGCAGGGCTGTTTCATATTACTTCTAAACAACTGATT
Organism: Leucopleurus acutus; assembly: GCF_964270905.1. Lineage (NCBI taxonomy): Eukaryota > Metazoa > Chordata > Mammalia > Artiodactyla > Delphinidae > Leucopleurus > Leucopleurus acutus. The sequence goes on along the minus strand of NC_139153.1, from coordinate 84,958,521 downwards.
CTTTTTTCATTAAATCCTGCACCCCGCATGATTTTACAGCTGTTCACCGTAGTTCTTCCGCCAGCACCATCGTTATCTCGCAATTTTCTAGTTACACATCCCTCCTCACTCACTCATTAGCCCGCAGAGAAGAGCTGAGGGGCTGAAACTACACTCTGTTAACATGGGAGGCGTGTTGTGGCCTCACTGGTCAGAATTCTGAACACTGTGACCACATCACTGGTGAGTCACACACCCAAGGATATGTTTACATTTTAATCTGTTTCATAGACTTTCCTTACAACAAGGGATGTGCTGTTCTCACTAATGAGCGGTTTATTTTTATCAGTTTCCATCGATGAATAAGCAGCCTTTTGGTAGAAAGATGAGAAGTGTTGGAGGGTTTTTTTCCAGGTGCTTTGGATTTGATAAACTGGCTCCAAGTGACAAAATTCTTAAGGTTTAATTTGTTCAAGACTTATACTAATGATCTTTGAGCACCATCTAGTGTCTATTAAAACAAGAATTAAAATCCTTAGTACTTAAAATTGGAACCAGTCAAGGGTGTTCTATCAGAACTATAAAATAATGAGAACGTGTTTTGAAAATGAGTTTTAGAATATTTTCCCCTAAAATTCCATGACTGTGTTCCCTATAAAGTTAGCAACATAGGCACCAGAAGTGAATATACTATGATAAATATATATATTATATATTTATATAATATATATGTGTGTGAATGTATATAGCCTTCACTTTCATCTGAAGTAATTCTCTTTACACTACTTACTTTTAATATATGTATTTATTAAAAAATACATATACTTTCACAGAAAGAACTGAAGATGAAAGTATGGTGTTTATTATTTATTAACAAAGGAGAGTAACAGGTATTGAAAGCTTAGCGGCCACATCTTTTCTCCTGGGGCCACCTCGTCAGCTGCCTGCACTCAGAGACAATTGACTTCAGGTTATTTCATCCTCATTCCGCACAGGCATTTTGGGGATTTATAACTACCTCAGAAAGCCTGGAAGGAAAAAGTGAAAACAACTCCTAGGATTAGATTTTAAATGTAGGCAAGTGAGGCGCCCAGGGTATAAAATTTAAGGAGGCCCTTACTCTCAGATGCCAACCCTGCACTTGCATGAGCCTAAAAGGCAGTTTCTCCTTAAGCAAGGCGCTCAGGGCACAAATTTAACTTCTCTTCATTCCTGGCCCTGTTTAGATACTCCACTTTATCATTTTTATCTGAGCTTGGATACCCACGCCCCTGCCTTCTAAGAAGCTATAAAAGGCTAGGTCAGGCACTCTGCATCTGAGGACCGGTTTGGCCCAGCCTCTAGACGGCTTGGGGGCTGGAGTAAAGCGCCCCCTGCTGGTTTTGGCTGGCAGTTCATGGCCAGCCCCTGGCCCTGCGGACTTGCGTCAGGACTCAGAGGGCTCCACGTGCTGCCCCTGGCACGGGGCTTCCCTTCCTTGGGGTCACTTTTCCATAATGATGTCAAATAACGTGCCATTCTCGCTGTGGTACTCGTGTACACACTTCCTCTGAGACCTCAGTAACCACCACTAGTGAAAGTGCAACTTCCATAGGCTCGCTGAGAAATTCCTCGGCACTCCTGCCACGCTCCCCCTCCCTCCTGACACAGCTGGCACTCCCGGCGGATGCGCGGCTGTGGCAGATTGTAACGAGGCAGATCTCAACTGTGTTTGAGATCATCTCTCCTGTATCATCGGAAACAATTTAAAGCTCGGAACTGGCAGCAGATATTTGCTTTTTAGGTTTGTCAGAAGCGTGAGTTGAGCAGGAACCGGCAGGCCGAAGCTCGAACTGTCTTAGGAATCTTCATGCCTCCTGGTCCACCCGCCCCGCTTTTTTTGTTATTTAGACGGGAGACAGGTGTGGGTCATCTCTGCCAATAGGGTTCTCGGGTATCACTGAGCAAACGCTAGCCTTTTTTTTTTGTTTTTTCATATCTTTTTTGTGTCTAAATGCCTCACGCTCTTGTGGACTTCCTGCCCCATAAAGCAGAGGCTGATTCCTCCCTCGCCATCTCACCTTCCTTGTCTTTGCCATCATAAACTCTTCCCACCTGCAGATTTAAAAAAAATTAATTCAGACCTATTTATACTTGCCTCTCCGAAACTGTAGACATGTGTCTAGTGCTTCTGCCTCAGTGGCAGGGAAGACCCTGCCCATTTCAGGCCCCTTCCTACCTATTTTGTACACTGAGGTTGGGAAGGTTTCCACTGCTTTTAGATCGTGGAACCCAATCTGGAGAGGGTCCTGGAAACAGTTAGCGTATCAGTGCCCCCATCACGTGGAGCATCAGGGGCTGCAGAGCCCGCCTAGGTGTTCAATCAGAAAAACAAGAGACGGCACCACGCCCACTGGCTCCCTGCGGCCCCGCCCCTCTGTCCATGGGGAGCATCCTGAGGGAACTGGCCGCACCTTGGACCCCAGAGCCCTGATTGTAAACACAGAACAGAGCATGTCTCTGTTTTTTGGTTTTGTCCCAGCAGCAGAGCCTCAGGGAGATGGGGAGGTCGGACGCAGTCAGTGTGATGACAGTAGAGTTAAGGAGCCATTATTTGTTGCCAGTTATTATCTGCTTTGTTCTTTTTCTTACACTTTAAAAAACTGTGCACTTTTGGGGCGGGGCACTTGAATTTTTTAGAAACTTGGAAATGATGCCATCTCCCAGGATTCTTCCAGCCTGGCCTTGAGCAGCACAGAACGGTTGGATGGAGGTGGGGCGGGTAAGTCAGGCCATTGCCGTCACCCCCTTAAGAAAAACACGGTGTGATTCCATGCCTCAAATGTGATTGACAGAAGGCAAATAAAGATGGAGAGCAAGGATGGGCCTCTGTGTTACATGGTCTCAGCTTTCACCTAAAAGACCACAGCCCTTCACCTGCCCGACACCTCCCACCATAGTAGCCTGGCACCTGGGCAGGGCACCTTTCCCTGTTTCCTAAAGGGAAGAGACTTCATTGAGAAGAACTCCTAAACTGTGGGCATTTGTACATTATTCATGCTGGTTACTTCATTTCCTTGTTCTGTTCATCATGGCTGATGAATTAAGTAAATTAATTAATTATGGAAGTATAATTGACCTACAACACTGTTAGTTCCAGGTGCACACCACCGTGATTTGATATTTCTATCACAAAATGATCACCACGATAAGTACCATCTGTCACTGTACAAAGTTATACCAAAATCACTGACTGTATTCCCCATGCTGTACGTTTCATCCCTGTGACGCATTTATTTTGTCCCTGGAAGTTTGGACCTCTTAATCTCCCTCACCTAATTTCACTCATCCCTCTACCCATTTCTTCTCTAGAATCCACCTGCTTGTTTCCTGTATCTAACGAATCTGTTTCTGTTTTACTGATGATTTAAGAATAGGCCGTACATGGTATATGGGAGGAGGCCCTTTAACTGACGTGAGGGGATGCTCTTTTCTTTCAGCTTGAATATTCCTGAATATCCGATTTCCTTTGACCCCCGGACTTTTCAGGTGCAGAAGGAGAGTAAGATACTTGAGATGCACACTGGCGAGTAACTTGTAAATTGTGCAGAAATTACCTCATTTTACTGTTTGACGTTCTTGTGTTTGGCTTTAGCATCTTCGTAAGGTAAGAGTTGGACTAAAACTCATATTCAACTGGCTCTTCTTTGCCTCTTATCTGGATAATTAAGGCAGCAAAAGCTACGGAGGCGGGGCATGAGCTGACACTCCTGGAGTGGTTCTCACTGGACTTGAGGTTCTGGGCATCGGCACAGCGCTCCTCTCCCAGGACCTGCAGCCAGACCCCTAACTGATTGTGCTCCAGAACGGAGGCACCTGCAGTTGGTTAGACCTGTACCTTGTGCCAGATCTAAGGAAGATCTGATGGCTTCACATGGATTGAGGCCTGCTCTCCCCCTATACACTCATATGGACATGTGCCCTATTAACTATGAGGCTCGTCATCTCTGGAATAGTCAGGGGTGATCGGAAGAGCACCACCAAATTCACCACTTTTCTAGCAAGAATTTTCGTCTTCCACCAGTGTGTTCTGATTCTAAAAACATGCTAGAATAGCATGTTCCTGTTCTAAAATATCTTTGATGACAGATACAGAAAAGAAACTAGTGGTTACCAGCGGGGTGATGGGTGGGAGGAGGGGCAAGATAGGGATTGAGAGGTATAGACTGCTAGGCACACGATAAGATACAGGGCTGTAATGCACAGCACTGGGAATACGGCCAATATTTTAGAATACGTTATCTATGGCGTATAATCTATAAAAGTATTGAGTCACTGTGTTGTACACATGAAACTAATATAATATTGTAAGTCAACTATACTTCAATTAAATAAAATATCTGATGAGAAATGACAAGAAACCATTATAGCAGTTTGCACCAGACCTCTACCTTCAAAGGACTGGGTTTTTTCACCTTTGAGTTTTTACAGTAAAGTGCTTTTTGTACTCATTTTCATTTTAAAAGTGCCTAAAGTGCATCCAGAGAACCGCTTCGGTTTGGGAACACCAGAAAAGAACACCAAAGCAGAGCTCAAGGTGGAGGCGGGCTCCAGGTCCCGGAGCCTTTCCAGCAGGCCCACCAGCCCGAAGCCCCTCCTGCAGTCCCCCAAACCCAGCCTGTCGGTGCGGCCCACCATCCCGCAGAAACCGAGAACCGCCTCGCGGCCTGGTAAGGGTTTTGCTGGTCAGGAAGTGACACCACGACCGGGCCTCCACAGCTGGTTTCCAAGGCAGCTGGTGAACGTGGAGGGGGCGTGTGTGCGGGAGGGGCCGTGAGAAACCTGCCACAGTGACAAAGGCTGAAGGGTGCCTTCATTCAGCGCTGAGGTCACCCACTCAGGGACTGTCCTTGCGCTCAGGGCTACGGCTTGGAGGCAGGATGGATAAAACAGCCTCGTGGGGTGCTGACCCCTTCACAGGGCTCAGTGTAGCTTTCTGAAAGCTGTGTCCTGGTGCTCCGACCCTTCAGAAGGCCGCAGTTTAAGGATGAGGGCCACAAATAGGGAACGCATAAGTGGCTGTGTTTTTAATCCCATAGCCTGTGAAATATTTAGGGTTTAGAACAGGGCTTGGCAAACTATGGGGCTGTTTTTGTAAATAACATGTCATGGGCACACAGCCCTACCGTCTGTGTATACCACAGCCCGGCCCACACACACACCAAACTGAGAATTACTTTGCTGGTGATAGAGCAGAGAAAGGAGTGCAATGCAGTTAATCCTTTCAATTAGACTGAAACAGGACGGCCTTTAGAATTAAGAGCCGAGAGTTCTAATCCTACCTATTTTGCCATCTTTTTAGCTTAGCAGGTCATTCAATCTCTCCAGTTACACAGTGCTCACCACAGTCCTTTCTGGTTCTCAAAGTCCATGATTCTAAGTTATTCTTACTGATCTCAGTATGTGTGTGTAGGTACGTGCACCTCCACTCCTGAAAGCGCAAGTATATATTATATACATATGGTGACCACTTTGCTGGATTTGACAACAGGTAAAGGCAATGGGTTATAACTATCACGTATTTTAAGAGAATCAAATAGCCTTTGTGTTTGAGGCAGAGGGAGTATTCAGTTCACTTACAGTCTAATTTTCAAATACCAGCTCACTGAAATTGAAATTCTATATGCAAGATAGATTCACATCTACAGATTTTAACTCTTCGTAAGTTTTCATTATTTTTCTCTCTATTGTTTGTTACTTCGCTGAGCTATGAAGCTAGTTTTGGGCCAGAAAAATTCTCTGCTGCTTTTTAAAAGATTATTAGTCATTTGTTTTTAAAGATTAACCCAGCTTATAGCTTTAGGAATCCAGTTTGTGAGACAGGTTGATTCATGTCTTTGTGTCTCCGTAGAGGACATCCCAGACTCTCCATCCAGCCCGGATTCCCCTAAAGTCGCTCTTCTTCCGCCTGTCCTGAAAAAGGTTCCTTCGGACAAGGAGAGAGATAGCCAGGGCAGCCCACAGCCCAGTCCCAGGACGTTTTCCCGGGAAGGTAAGACATGTTTTCTCTGAGTGAGCTCTCCGCAAGGAGAGTCATTTCAAGCGGAAGGAATTAATCCTGGACTCAACTTATATCCTAGAGTTTGTCGGTCAGCTAGCTCAGCGTCCCTTGGGTTAAGTTTTGGAACCAGTGCAGTACTTTGTTCAGAAGCTTGATTCAACATTGTTGGTGACACTGGGTCTTAAAGGAGGACCATATACAGGGAATAAAAGCGTAACGGAGACACTCAGCCCAAAGATCTTGTAATAATCATCTCTAGATGCTCCTGAACTCCCAGTGTGTTAGAAGTGTACGCACATGGTTTTGTGACGCGTTTGGTTGCTACCTGTAGGTTTCTAGGTCCCACCATGCTCAGAAGAGCTCCCCCTGGTTGTCAGTCACCTTGTCAGTCACCGTTGCTGTGGTTCAGGAGCGGCTCGCACAGGCCTGGGAGACCCTGTGGCTAGTTAGCTCGCTCAGTCGTGCGGTCAGATGAGCCTCATTCTCAGAAGTGTGTCATCTGCGTGGATGCTCTCAGCGCATCATGGCACCAGCGTGTTCCTCCTAATTTGCTGAGGTGGGAGCAGAACAAGGTAGTCCCCGGACTTGAATCTCATCTCCCAGAATCAGATCAGATGTCGGTACCCGTGGAGGCGAGGTGTGCTCGGGGCGTCTTCCGCACCCCACCAGGTCTTTCCCCCACTCCTCCCATTCTGTTCAATGCACAGTTGCCTTTAGGGTTCTGTCCTTCATAAAGTGTAATGTAATTGCCATCTCTAAGCCCCACCTATAAAGAAATTGTAGAGCCATCGTCACCCATGTCCAGATAGCTCTCAGTGTGGTTCGGAGTTGCTTGGTTTTATCTTACTGTTTGATGCTTTAGAATTCTTTGACCGCTCTGACATCTTCCTCCCTTGGGCCATTTTCTTTTATTCATGATGGTCTTGGGTTGAAGTTAATAGAAAGTGTCTGTGAGTAGTCGAATGAAGAATAACACAGCCTGCTCTCTCATCTCCGTTCTGCAGATTTCCTTGGTGGGTGCAAGCTTCACTCACCTGTTGGCTGTACATTTAAAAAGGTGGGGTTTTTGACCAAAGCTGACAGACCACTTCTGTCAGAGAAACTAAAGCCACGAACAGTGGCTGACACGTATTGTCATTTCACACGGGGTAATCAATAAATACAGGGCTTGCTGTTACAGCCGCGGCCTTTGGAAGTCTTGGTGTAGGAAGTCGCGGTGTAGGAAGAGGACACTTTGGTGGTGCCAGGTCAGAGGGACTGGAGCCAGCGAGTGTCCCTGATAGGACCACTCACACCACATTTGCCCTTCTTCCTGCCACTGCTGACTTTGCATCTTTACTTATAAGGAAGCTGTGAAAATGCCTGAGAGAATTCTGTTGGAGAGAAACAGGGAGGCATGGAGGGGTGATAGGGGTAAGTAGGAATGCTCACCTCATCAAAAAGCCATTGGAACTATGGAAGGATTAAAAAGAAAGGGGGAGAAGGTTGAACAAGAAATAATTGCTTAACATTTTTGAAAAATGATGTTTTCTAAGACGCCTGGCTATATGATCAGACAAGGCCTGGAGTCACCCCCCAGCCTCATGAGTAACAGCACGTACCATGGAGCCTCTGGTTAACGGAGCGGGTGAAATACTGGATGCTGCTCGTGTGCCCGTTGCCCCCTGCTTTGAAAAATCCAGGTGTTCTTTCCCCAGGAACTTAGGAATGAATGAGTTGCTTCTCAAACATTTCATAGCCTCAGGGATAGATGTTTGATTCCCTTCCTCACTCCCCCCAGCAGCAAATACTGTGGATGGTTCGCGACCCCATCTTTCCAGCTGAAGACTGTAGAGCCGGGGAGACCATTGCTTTCCCCTCTGGCATCCACGATAAGTTAGTCACCGAGATCATTCTGATGGTGTCGCTTGATACTGAAATTGGACTGAAAATCTAGGTGAGGTCTGAGCACGGTCTGTAAATGTCTGAGGTGGTAATATTTTGACTTCAGTTTATTTTTCAGCTTGTCCACTAAGCTGGCCCAGGAAGGAGAGCCCTTGTGAGCCCTCTCTTTTTCTTTAGAAAAATGTTCCCGCTGTGCTCATTCCTATTTTCTTGTACATTATTCATGCCGGTTGCTTCATTTCCTTGTTCTGTGCCTCCCTTTGGACTAGCGTGCCCAACTCATTTCTGAAACAGGTAAATGGCTGTGATTCTTCCGGATTATTCCATAGTGAATGTGACTTTCGTTAATCCATCTTAGGATCGAAATGGTAATGCGGGGGCCTTTTTATTAGTATCTTTTGGGGGCAGACTCAGCGCTCACCTCATTTTGCACGACATTTCCATAATGTTGGCTGTTGAATTCTGTAGATGATGGTATATCTGTTCAGGACCAACACTGGAGGTTCCTTGAATCTTAAGTGGGGTGGGTAAGCTGATATTTAACTTTTATAGATTAATATTTTTTAATATTAATGTCAACATGATGTTATTTGCTACTACAAAGGGTAAAATGAATCCCTTTTCCTCAGTAGTGCAAAGAGGAGATTATTACAAAAGGCATTCAGATCATGACAGTGGCAAGCCTTCCAGTAGAGGGAAAAGACCTTCAAAACTGTACTCCACCATTGCAGAAGAGGAAGTGAATGCAATTGGGCACAGGAGGTCACAGCCAACAAATGGTTAGAGTCTTCAATTATCATCCCTCACTGTCCCAAAGCTTATGAACTGGCACTAACAAAAACAAACTTTAATTGAGTAACTTCTATCCTGGGACTGGGTCAGGGATTATTCAGAAACTGTTTTTTTTTTTTTTCTAAATGGCAACGGGATGGTCCTTCCATTGGGGGCAAAAAGTATTGAGTTAAAAATCTAACTTTAGAAATTCTTATGAGGAGGATCAAGTTACTCTGGAGTATGGTGACTTGTCCTTTCAAATTTCTGTGATCGTGGAGGTTTATTTTTATATTCAGGGCCATGTCTCCTATTCTCTCCCTTTCTCTCTTTACTCTTCTCTTAGATTTCAACTGGGATGGGGTCAGAAATCCTTAGAGTAGCACGGTTTACCCTTTAGAGAATGTTGGTCTAACACCTTACCTTACACTCTTTTAGGGAAGGATGCACGTGATCTTTTAGCAGACATTTTATGACCCTTTAGTAAGAAAGGAAAAGTACCAATTAACTTTTCAACCTCTAGGAACAATTTATACTATTTCACAGCAGTTACTCAATAACTTCTCTCTGCCGTTTGACACTGTAGTAAATTCTGTAAAGTTATTTTCAGGTGAGGACAGTCCCAGGAGAGAAAAAGGAGACAGATTTTAAATCAGCTTTCGTCTCCAGTGGGAAATTTCAGAACAAGCACTGCTGATTCAGAGAGGAAATGGCTTTTCTATGACTATTCATCATCTCCCTGGTTAATAACTTTTTATAAATATGACTTGAAAAGTCTTTTAAAGGAAATTTTAGTATGATAAAAGAAAAAGAATATAAAATTCTGGTATGTGAAATTTCCTTAAGGGACTTTTTCCCTTAGAAGAAGGCTTTTATTTCTTTCTGTAAAACTTCATCAGAGGTTAACATATGAGTGTCTTGGCTCCAAGGATAACGTGCCCACAGCCACGCAGTCTAGCCATAACCCCACATCCCTCAAGAGGGAAGTGCACTGGAAGTGACCTTATAATAGGGATAATTTCCCTTTATTTTGAAAGGCTAAACCATTCTCAAACTTTAGCACTCGATTATTGATGATAAACCTCTCCCACCTTAGAGCTTAGTAGCCCAGTGAGTTATGATTTCTCAAGTAGGAACTATTGTCTTTGAGGACTTTCCTCGACACATTTAAACACAAAAACAACAAAGAAAACATCTACCAGCCCCCCCCCCCCCCCCCCACGAGCAACAGCATTTGGAATCAGCCTTCTTGGCCAGTACTGTTGGATGAGCCATGTACTCTGACTTGCCTGGTGGCCCGGCGCACACTAGCCACATGACAGGGTGGAGTTAAGGACATGCCCACCACATAAAGCGAAGTCCGTAGTCTGTAGATACGCATGGACCATTCTGTCTGGGCCGAGTAGCACTTGCCCTAGAGGAAACCAACCAGCTTGGTCCTTCACTTTTAAAGTACTTCCTTCGTGGTAGGTGTGTTCGTAGACACACGATTACGGTAACTCTTTTCCCTGCAAGAGATTTTCTAAGAAAATCTGTTGTCTTCAAGTCACAGAAAAATTACATAAATGAACACCTAAGACACTTATCTTCTGGAGAGAATTAATTCTTAGAGTATATGAAATCAGAAGCTCTGTCTCTATATAGTGCCTCTTTTGATAAGGACACCCAAGGTTACATAGATGTTTCTAGCTTTTGGAAATTTACATTTGAACTATTGCATCAGTTGACTCATATCGCTTGTTAGTAACAAAGCACCCTTGATACAAAGTAATGTTCCTTCTTCAAGAGGCCACTAGAGCACTTTATACAACACACAGACGAGGAGCCCGCCTGCCAGTACCACACGGATCAGCCAGCGAGGCTCTGAGTTAAACTAAGATGAAGCCAGAGATAAGCCAGATCCTAGACAGGCGAGAACTTCTGTGTCTCTCTGATTTTTTCATGACCTCTTTGTGATGGGCTGCATCGAATTTTGATGGAATTCAATAGGACCATCTTGATTTGCTTTGCTGCCTTGATTTCTTGAACTATGGACAGGAAACCAAAAATGAAATTTTTACGGGAGCTTCAATTAAAGTAATTTTATGTATAATATTTTAATCCTGTTTTGTTAGTGCCGATTCCCAGCACTTGTCTTCACCCCTGAGAACTGCGTAGCAGTCTTTCTGCATAGTTTCCTGGTTAACAAATAGCGTTCAGCAGAGCAATTCTGTTAAACCACAGTGTGTACTTTTCTTTAAGAACAGCTTTGTTTATGCTAAAATAGCTTTCTTATTTTCCTAAATCATGTATGCGTGAAACAGAGGCTATTGTTCTCAAAGCATGCTACCTATTTTTATCATGATTATTATGTTTTAATTGTGTGGCTATTTTAATATTGATGTGACAGGTAAAATGCTTACTTTCTTTTCCTGGAAGTACTTGTAACTGCATCAAGTGATATGCATTTCATATCATTTCCTCGCTACGTTTACTCATAAGCTGTGATGTTTTCATTAGAGTATGTCCTATTTTCTTGAAGAAAATAGTTGGTTTTGGCTTTGTATGCATTGTAATGTATTCTGTTTGTACAGGCCATCTTATTGTGAGATTCCTTTTATATATCACTTGCTTCTTCCATAATTCAGCCTGTAGCCGACAAATACTATTGTCTGTAAGCCAGTGCTCTGTTCCCCATTTTTCACCAGATCTGGGTTCTACTACCCCTACGTGAATTCTTCAAAAGAAATTTAATGGTTGGTTGGCACTTTGGGCCCTTGCCAGAAAGTATTAAGAAACCAGGGCCGACTACTGAGTATTATTTTAAGGTCATCATAATGTTTTCTCCTGGGAAATATGGAGGTCAGTGGAGCTTAAAATGAAGAAAAGCTCAAATTTTTATATGAATCTCTAATTCTGAATTTATATGCACATTTCAGAAGCTTTAAAATTAGCATATATATGTATTTGCATATATATATATATATATATATATATATATATATATATATATACGCAAAATCAGATCATCTTCAAGAATGACAGATTTCACATTTGTGCCTCTCTAGGCCAGTTATCGCCACTGTAGACAGGATATGAATATACATGGAGTGTCTGTTGAATACATTGCCTGTTTACTTACTCAGGTATCTTTTATAATTTTAATGGTACCTGGAACGGTAATAAATATGTGTATAGACACATATATAGAGATGCTCCAGCACTTTACAGTATAAAAGAAATTAGGTTGTTTTACTGCACTTCTTTAATGTAAGAATTCACACATTAAAGCAGGCTGCCTAAGAGTCTAAATTCAGAAATATTGAACCTACTTCAATATAATTGTAATTAACATCCTAATCACATGCTGCCTAAAGGCTGGAAAACAAGCCTGACAAAGAACATTCCCCCTACAAAGTTGTTTGCACTAGTGATCTGGACGAATACTGTGTGCTCTGGCTTCCAAACTCAGTTAGTTGTGCAACTAGTTCCTTGATCTCACCATGCCTCAGTTTTCCTATCCAGGAAAGGTGCCTAGCTATGATACAAAGAAAATGTCAGCCTGGTACTAGACTCACTGTCACATTCCCAATTGGTAGAGTTAAATCAATGACAGTGAATATGTTTAGAATAAATTTTTAGATAATGGTACCACCCTAGTGAACTGCTTTGACAGTCCCCCAGAAAGAGCATGTCATTATTCCTCTCAGTGACTATGTCGGACAAATTAAAATGTTTGCTTTCATGACTGGTACCAACTCAGAAACCAGCCTGTTAACTTGCCCCCCGCCCACCCCCCCCCATCCCTGGAGGACTCAAATACTAGTGTCACTTGGATGGAGGCTGAAGGACAATCTTACTTTTCGCAGGGAAGATTCCTGTGTTGGATTTCTCTCAGTTTCGCTTAGCCCTGGTCCAGGGTTCTCGGTTTTTATCTGTGACAGAAACATATTTGATTGCGTGAATTTCTCCATTTTTAGAGAGTAGTCTGATGTCATATCATGTAACATCAATTAGACCTGGGATTTCGAGAAAGCCTAAAATATTGGGAAGGATGAAAAGTCTTAATCTAAGAATAAAAGGTAATATGTTTGCTCTGAAGACAAATGAGCAATGCATCACCATACTTATTTCTTCCTTAGAGCTTGTAGTGTTGGAAATTTTTGAGTAAATTTCCTAGCAGTTCTCACTAGTAATGCTCTACTTTGAGGTTAGATTATTTATTGCACAGTATTTCAAGATGAAAATATTATAAATTTTCTCTATTAACTCCTGTTCATAATACACACACAAGTTGAGAACTTAAATACTTTGAGTCTTATTGAATACTATCAAATTGGCTTTGTGATAAAGGGCAAACTATTTATAGAAAATTATTTACTTTTCCAAAACCTGGCTTGTTAACAACTTTCAAAGGACCAAACAAACACATTTAAATTTTTTACCCAGTGCAAGCTAAAAAATAAAAATCAATATATATCATTTTTTCATTGCTTTTCCCCTCCATCTGAGAATTTGCTCAAAGCTGTTGGGTAAAAAGAAGTCAAAAAATTTTTTTTAATTACTTACTTGTATGGTGAGATTTGAAAGTTTATCCTTTTCAGAATTGAGTAATTTCAATTTAATGTAATTAACGAAACTTAAATTTTTATTGTCTAGAGGTCAGAATCTGGCCCTGACAGCAGGAGTGGCAGGAGAAGTACTTTATTATGTTTGCATTTTGACTATTAGGTTTCATGAGCTTTCACTTCCTGAAACACCATTCTTTAGCAGAGTAAACATTTAATTATCCAAGATGAGTTTTTTAGCATAACGCCAACATCGAAATGATTAGAAGAATCAAATGAATCCTCTTGCTTTTCCAGGACTATGTTCCTGGTTGGAGCATTTATACTTCTGCGTAGTGAGGCAGCTGTACTCTTTCAAGCCACACAAAGTGCATGGGTTTGGTATTTTTAGCTTAAGTGGTGTCTCTACAATAGACTTGGTGAGTAATATTTAATAACCCTTAACAGTCATGCTGGAGTGTGGCATCTGAACCTTTCCCAAGGTATAGTAGCAGTGAAGCTATGATCTAGTTGGAAAGAACATGGGCTTTGGAGAAAGATTTGGGTTAAATCCCGATTCCAAGTTTTATGGAACCTACCCCGTAGCTGTGAACAACAGAGCGCCTGGCAGGACACATCACAAAGGCTCAGTCCGGTGCTTGTTCTCTCACTGCTTTGTAGAGACACAGCAGATCCTTCATATTTATATGTGATCAAAACAGGCAACAAAAATGGCAGTTCTTTTACCTGGAGGCTGGTTCCTAGAGGATTGAATATAGGCAGTATTAATTCATCTCTACAAGACTATTCATTTCCTAGCGAGTGAAACTGAAGTTTCCTAAGACACAGAAAACCCTGACAAGGATTACTAGGGCCTCTGCTTATATCCCGTCCCTGAAGCAGGGATGGCCAACCCTGAATGGTCCACCTCAGGGCTCTGCTTCCTGTGCTGCATGAGGGGGCAGCTGTGACTGAGGAGCTCACCTGGGGCACAGTGGCTTCAGTGCTCCTCCTTCCTGGCCTCTCCCTTCGCTCCCACGCACACCCTCACCTCCTGGGGTCCTTGCCCTCAGATGGTCAGCCACATCTATGAGAGGCTCACCCTCTCATAGACTGGGGTTTTTCTGTTTTGTTTTGTTGGTTTGTTTTTAATTTCTGTCTAGAGTCTTGAAATGTACTTGGCAAGTTGCTTTTGCGCAAGTTCATCCCGAACCCTCCCACTCTGCAGGGCCCCTGCATCTCACCCCATTACTGCTCAGGCCACTGGCATCTGCTTGTTCATCCACTATAATGACTTCCTTTCCTTTCTGTTTCAGTGTCCAGGAGAAGCTGGGGCCAGCAGGCCCAGGAGTGTCAAGAACAAAAGCAGTGGTCCTCCAGTAAAGATGGCCAGCAAGGCAGCAAATCCAGTGACTCTGGGGAAGAAGCAGAAAAAGAGTTTATTTTTGTGTAACGGTCACCCACGTAGAAGTCTTACCATGCGGGGTGCGTCTGCTGGCCATCAGAGAGGAGCCAAGGGCAACACCTCTTCCTACTTCCTAAGCATCTTCTCGTGGTGCTTTTCCCTTTGTCCTTCCCCACCCCACCCCCCCTCCCCAAAACTGAAACAGATCCATCTCTCGGTAATCAAAGCACATGTCTGATCTTCTCCCAACCCTTAGCATTTGATTTCTATGCATTCCTTCATATGCCTTCAGTGAATGCCAGCAATTATCCCATGGGCCCTACTTGAATTTCTCTGAGGCAGCTACAGTTTGCCCTGTAAGATGAGTTTGGGGAGGTAAACAAAGTAACTGGACACAAACTCACAAGTAACACCATCCAGCTGACCCTGGGGTACTGCTGCACGTACCTGTGTCAAATCTGCACTTGACTTGATAGAGCAATTTATTCCTGACGTATGCAATTGCACACTGTAATTATATTAACAGAGCACACTAATAATTTGTATAAATTATATATATTAGATCTTGGGTATGGTTTTTGCATTCTCCCGTGGGGAACTTCTTCCTTCCCGATGTGGAATTGTACATTTTAACTTGGTCTGGTGACCTCTGTGACACCATCAACAATCGAGTTAAGAACCGAGTGAAAGGCCCGTGGCTGATTCTACCATGTGCCCAGATTAATGTATATAGTTGACTGGAATGAGGTTTTATGAATATTCGTGTTTTTTGAAGGCCTTTAATTTCTGTCTGCATATTAGCTTTTAACGTGTGATTAAGAGAGAATACTTTGACACCTGTAAAAAAATCAAGCTACTACTTTTGAAGACATTTCACAAATATTCACTTACATACGCGCTGAAGGTATTTTATGCATATGTATATTTATACCAATAAAATGATTTTACAAGTGGAACTGCGACTTTCTCCAGTGACTTTTTTAGTGAGGATTGGCTTGTGATGAACTTTGTTTTCCAAAAATCCACAATAACCACAGTTCCCAGATAATCAAAAACCTATTACATTCCAAATAAATGCAACTTGCTAATTCCATGGCCTCCTCTCACCTTTGGCCAAAGGATGAAATTCATCAAAAGGTTATATTATGAGTGTCCAAGAGAGCCCACTCAGGCCAAATGACAGGGCCAGATGATGGAGTGGGGGCCTGAGTCGCTCAGAAAATACCAAGGCACTGTGAGATGAGCCGGACTACTGCTAGGAGGGGTCTGGGAATCTTCACCTAAGTTACAGACCATGGTTTTCCTACCGGTGCCGTGTGCAAGCCCTAAACTAAGAAATCAGCCTATCGGTAATTCACACCCCATCTCAGTTATACCAAACAGGGGCCAAAAAAGCCAGGAATCACTTTGTTTTGAGGACGCCTCGTTGTATGGCTACATTGGGCAGGCTGACCTTCCAAATGTATTTTTCCTTAGGTTAACATTGGTTGGTCTGGGTCTACTTTGCAGAGGCCATTGGCCAGCAATTGGGCAGGCATGTGTCAGGTGTTGGAAAGAAGTCAAACTGCAATTAAAAAATGGCCACTGAAAATCCAGGAAGCGGATAACGACACCTGGTTATTTACGATGGGGAGCTCCACCTGTCTCCACCTGTGGTAGAAAAGATGTTCTCATGCGTTTGATCCTGCCCCATGCTGGCTTGTTTCCCCGTGTGATCCAGCTTCTGTTCAGGATCCACTTTAACACTCTCCATTTGCAAAATAGTATTCCCAGAGGAAATACTGCAAACTTGAAGGGAAAACAATGACTCATTTCTTTTTTGTGAAAGAAAATATATGGAAAAATTACAACAGAAAATCTAAGGAGGCAGGGCAGCCCTGATTTTTCAAAAATGTTGCACCTGTCCTCAACCCCTAGTGTGCAGATCCTAAATTGAGATGGCCATGAAAAGGTATAGCTTTTTTTTTTTTTTTTTTATGTGGTACGTGGGCCCCTCACTGTTGTGGCCTCTCCCGTTGCAGAGCACAGGCTCCGGACGCGCAGGCTCAGCAGCCATGGCTCACGGGCCCAGCCGCTCCGCAGCATGTGGGATCTTCCCAGACGGGGGCATGAACCCGCGTCCCCTGCATCGGCAGGTGGACTCTCAACCACTGCGCCACCAGGGAAGCCCAAGATTTAGCATTTTTTACTTGCTAGATTAAAAGCACTGCCCAGGTGTGGCCCTGCTGTAGAAACCATTTGGAGTTAATTCTCTGCCTGTTCCTCTTTTTTCTTCAGATCAAGAACATTAACCAACACCTTCTATAGATTGTTGAAGGAGCCCAGTGAGAGGTCTTGGTAGAAGGCTCTAGATTATTTGTCTGACCCTCATGTCCACTCTATAAGGCGCTAAGGAAATAGAGGTTTCAGACCCTCAAGGGTTGTCACTGCTGTGTTTGGAGTCCTGCTCTTCCTAAGATACGCAGTCAACTAGAAACCTGCATTCCCGACTCTCATTTAGCCCAGAACCCAACCCCTTAGTCAAACTGCTGAAGACCAGAACCGGGCCAGAACCCAACCCCTTAGCCTCCTTAACATCATACACAAAAATAAGCTCAAAATGGATTAAAGACCTAAATGTAATGCTGGATATTATAAAACTCTCAGGGAAAACATCGGCAGAACACTCTGTGACATAAATCGCAGCAAGATCTTTTTTGGTCCACCTCCTAGAGTAATGGAAATAAACACAAACAAATTGGACCTATTGAAACTTACAAGCTTTTGCAAGCAAAGGAAACCATAAACAAAATGAAAAGACAACCCACAGAATGGGAAAAAATATTTGCAAATGAAGCAACTGACAAGGGATTAATCTCCAAAATATACAAACAGCTCATGCAGCTGAATATCAAAAAACCAAACAACCCAATCAAAAAATGGGCAGATCTAAACAGACATTTCTCCAAAGAAGACATACAGATGGCCAACAGACACATGAAAAGATGCTCAACATCACTAATTATTAGAGAAATGCAAATCAAAACTGCAATGAGGTATCACCTCGCACCAGTCAGAATGGCCATCATCAAAAAATCTACAAGCAATAAATGCTGGAGAGGGTGTGGAGAAAAGGGAAGCTTCCTACACTGTTGGTGGGAATGTAAATTGGTGTAGCCACTGTGGAGACCAGTATGGAGGTTCCATAAAAAACTAAGAATAGAGCTACCATATGATCCAGCAATCCCATTCCTGGGCATATATCTGGAGAAAACCATAATTCAAAAAGATACATGCACCCCAGTGTTCACCGCAGCACTATTTACAATAGCCAAGACATCGAAGCAACCTAAATGTCCACTGACGGAGGAATGGATAAAGAAGAGATGGTACATATATACAATGGAATATTACTCAGCCATAAAAAAAGAATGAAATAATGCCATTTGCAGCAACATGGATGGACCTAGAGATCATCATACTAAGTGAAGTAAGTCAGAGAAAGAAAGACAAATATCGTATGATATTGCTTATATGTGGAATCTAAAAAAGGGGTACAGATTAACTTATCTACAAAACAGAGTTACAGATGTAGTAAACAGACTTATGGTTACCAGGGGGTAAGGGAGAGGAAGGGATAAACTGGGAGACTGGGACTGACATATACACACTACTATATATAAAATAGAAAACTAATAAGGACCTACTGTGTAGCACAGGGAATTCTACTCAATACGCTGTAATGGCCTATATGGGAAAAGAATCTAAAAAAGAGTGGATATATGTATATGTATAACTGATTCACTTTGCTGTACACCTGAAACTAACACAACATTGTAAGTCAACTATACTCTAATAAAAATTTAAAAAATAAAAACTATATATAAAAAATTCTTTTTAATAAATAAAATTTAAAAATCCATGCTTTGAAGCAGCCTGGCCTCACCTCTCCTTCACAGTACAGGCCTGGGGCTGGGCCAACTGCTCAGCGAGCTGTTTTACTGGCGCCTCCCAGCCCCCTGCAACTATAGCTGCACACACACCCCATGTGACACAAAGCTGAACACAGGAGAAGCTAGATTCACTAACACGGGCCATCAGTTTCGTCTGCTGGTAACATAATTAACGTATATTAAGATCTACGTGATGTTTGTCTCACATCTAGACATGGGAAAGCAATGAATTTGGCTTCTGTAGATCCGTCAGCACCGGCCCGGAGCCAGGGTCGTCTGCCTGGGGTTTGGAATGTTGATCACCGTTGGCCACCATCCCCCAAATTGCCAAGGTTCAAAATGTAGAACAAGGCACGTGAGACCCACACACTGCATCTCAAGATTTCTTAGTCTGAGGTCAGATTTTTACCTTGTTTCGTAATCACACCTTGAATTTGTAGCTTCTTTGGTGGAGGAAAAATTTCTTATGAATTAGATGCTCTCCCCCGTTAGAGATTTCTCACACTAGGTATCCCTCCAAGGGTAAAATCCATGCCGTTATTCGATGGTGGCAAATATAACAGAACTAGCGTGATACATCCATACTTTCTAATTTCAGCTTGCATTAGATTTAACTCAGAATGAGGCTGTCACACTGTATGCGCCGTTTACACTGCGGGCCTGTTTCATGCCTCCATACCCAACCCAGTCCTTTGGGATTAGGCACAACTCTGCACCTCCTTGCCATACTCTGATCATGAAGTCTTTGTTGACAATAAAAGCATACATTTAACCTGTTTCTTAAGGTGTGAAGGAATTATCGCAAAGACAAATATTGTCAAGGTGGCAGACACTCCGAGTTGGTTTCCATGTGATCAGAGCAGCCTGGCTGGATGCAGAAAAACCACTGCTGGGAAGGTGTGCTTTGACCTCCTAGACACTGAATCCCTGCAGAGAATTCAGAGGTGTGCTGTACACGGATTCTTCCGTAGAACAGGGTCCTTACCCATGGCAGGAACCATGGAGGAGGGAGCCCTGGAACCGGGCCTGCCGAGTGGGAGGTGTTGGTACAGGGGGCAGCTCATGTTAGGGATGTTCCTACATCCATCCAAGGGGTCAAGAGATCACCGTCTTCTCTCAGGTCCTCAGAGGGGAGAGTGAAGGCAGGCTGTTTCCAACTTATGAGATCAAAAGAGTTCAAGGGGACATCTGACCCTTTGGTGGCACATTCACATTGTGGCCTGGCCAGTCCTGGAAGCCCGTTCTCTCAGTAATCAAATTATTTTGAGGCTGGCCCCTCATGGACCACCTTCTCGCTTTGATCACACCACCAGGTAACCTTATTCCCTTCCAAGGCTACAATTCGCATCTTGGTGATGACGTCCCCCTCATCTCTTGCTTCCCACTCTCTTCAGCATCAGTAGGATGATCCATGGGCATCAGAAATAATCGTGTCCACTCATTAAACTTAAAAGCTTTTGCAAGCAAAGGAAACCATAAACACAATGAAAAGACAACCCTCAGAATGCGAAAAAATATTTGCAAATGAAGCAACTGACAAGGGATTAATCTCCAAAATATACCAACAGCCCATGCAGCTCAATATCAAAGAAACAAACAACCCAATCAAAAAATGGGCAGAAGATCTAAATAGACATTTCTCCAAAGAAAACATGCAGATGGCCAACAGACACATGAAAAGATGCTCAACATCACAAATTATTAGAGAAACGCAAATCAAAACTATAGTGAGGTATCACTTCACACAGGTCAGAATGGCCATTATCAAAAAATGAACAAACAATAAATGCTGGAGAGGGTGTGGAGAAAAGGGAACCCTCCTACACTGTTGGTGCGAATGTAAGTTGGTGCGGCCACTATGGAGAACAGTATGGAGGTTCCTTAAAAAACTAAAAACAGAGCTACCTTATGATCCAGCAATCCCACTCCTGGGCTTATATCTGAAGAAAACCATAATTCACAAAGATTACATGTACCCCAGTGGTCACTGCAGCACTATTTACAATAGCCAAGACATGGAAGCAACCTAAATGTCCACTGACAGAGGAATGGATAAAGAAGATGTGGCACATATATACAATGGAATATTACTCAGCCATAAAAAGAAACGAAATAGTGCCCTTTGCAGAGATGTGGATGGACCTAGAGATTGTCATAGAGTGAATGAAGTTAAGGCAGAAAGAGAAAAACAAATATCATATATCACTTATATGTGGAATCTAAACGATACAGATAAAGTTATTTGCAAAGCAGAAATACAGTCACAGATGTAGAGAATAAACTTATGCTTACCAAAGGGGGAAGGGGGGGTGGGATGAACTGAGAGATCGGGATTGACATATATACACACTACTATGTATAAAATAGATAACTAATGAGAACCTACTGTATAGCACAGGGAACTCCACTCAAGGCTCTGTGGTGACCTAAATGGGAAGGGAATTTTAACAAGAGTGGATATAGGTATACATATAACTGATTCACTGTGCTGTACACCTGAAATTAACACAACATTGTAAAGCAACTATACTCTAAAAAAATTAATTAAAAAAAGAGAAATAATCGTGTCCAATACCAGTGATTCATGAGTGTAGAGTGACCATGAGGCGTGCCCAGTAATGACAAAAATCAAACTTTGTGATAACTGTAGAGATCTAGGACTCACAAGACCCAACTCTTGACGGAGATTAAGGGGTCAGAAGCACCATGCCCTTACATTTCTATAGAGCGGAAACTGATTTTGCAAAAGGTTACCGAGCTTGCTCTATCCCATCCCAGATACCTTGGTGGTACCCTCATCGCCCAAGATTGCAAAGGAAAAGCATGGCTTTTTCCCCACTCCAGGCCAGAGGGCAGGGGGGACCATTTGCTAACAAAGATATGATTTGCTGGCCTGGACTGCTGGGCTCCTGGAGAGTGCCCCTGAGCTGAAGCCAGACTCAGTCCAAAGAGACCAACTTGTCCACCTGCCACTGATTTCGCAAACTCTAAACAAGGTCATTAACCTGCAGGCCAAGGGCCGGGTAGGATTCAAGGCATCTGTGAACTTGGATCGTGAAAATTACATCTTTATTTTCTTTAACCTCGTTTGCAATTTAGCATTTCCCTCAGTTTGAGGATATGCAACAAGCCACGGTTGTATTAGCAACACTTGGGATATTTTCCTATCAGTTTACAAGCATTGCAGGCATTGCAAGACATCTTTCACACATCACAACTCAATTATGGTAGTTATGAGATATCCTGCTAGATCGTGTTATTTAATAGATAAAGCATGTTCACCTCTAAAGCACATTCACCTCTAAAGCATTCACTTTTAAATCAAAATTTGTCTTAAAAATATTTTTAGTAACTGTACACATCAATGTAATTAGTTTCCACTGTAATACTCTGTTGGGCTGCACCCCGGAGGCCTGCAAGCCTTGGAGTTGCCCAGCTTCAAGACCTAAGTAAGACCCGGGAGACAACGACAGACACATAACGGCTTATTGGTCAGGGGAGCTTACAAATCTGAAGCCAGGTCCTGGAGCAACACCCCACCGTGTGAGGCAGCCAGCGAGCAGGACACAACAGCAGTCTTTCCTATAGTGGCGGTGGTGGGGGTGGGGGTGGTGGTGGTCTACCATTTATAGGGGAAATTGACCAATGTTAGTTAGGCTCATCAGTTACCAGGGAAACCGGCAGCTGGGGCACCTCCCTCACAGCCCCTCACCAGGGCCGATGTTTCCTTTTAATAAACTAGCAGGTGAAGCCATTCTGGCCTAAGGGGCAGGGGGAAAGCACGTTCCTGTGAGTAGGGCGGAGGTGACTCAGGTGTCAGTGGAGCAGGGGATGTGCAGGGAGCAACAGACATCTTGAGCGACCTGACCATACACTCCATCCCTAAACACCCTGCACGACCCTTACAGTCCTGGCCCATCCCTCTTCCTCGTTGTCCCTCTTCTGAGGGGTCAGGTATACAGAGGCGAACTGCAACCAGCTACCACAAATGCAATACAGACAACAGCAGCGAAAGAGAATCAGGAGGCCAAGAGGTGGGCAAACTTATGGAGTCAGGAGCTTATCGGGTCATGGAGGGGCCAGAGGAGGACCATGACGGCGTCTCCCTGTAGACCCAGCCATCAGACTCATTTCACAGTGAGGCCACTGTTGTCGCCCAGTCTGTGAACAGAGTCCCTCTGCTCAGACGAGGGGTGAAATGTAAGGTGTTTAACAGGCACAATACAGGGAAGATGACGACCATTGAGCAAAATACAAGCAGTAACAGCACTGAGATACCACCACCCCTGCCCGTGGTTTCTGTCCTGGCCTGCAGGACCCCACGGCCTGTCTACCCTCAGTCCCCACAGCCAGTGCCGAATACTGGAGAGGCCATGTAACAGACTGCAGGGTTAGTGTAATGGTGCCCTTCTCCAGTAGGGGGCGCGGATTAATTACCTTAG
Source organism: Leucopleurus acutus (assembly GCF_964270905.1). NCBI lineage: Eukaryota > Metazoa > Chordata > Mammalia > Artiodactyla > Delphinidae > Leucopleurus > Leucopleurus acutus. The sequence goes on along the minus strand of NC_139153.1, from coordinate 84,935,542 downwards.
TGCTCTTAGGTGGGGCTGGGTAGGAGACAGGTGAAACCTCTTAAGTCTCTTTCTAATCCTCTTCTCCATGAGGCAGCAAACCCAAACCACAGAGACTTACCTGCCAGTCCCAGGGCCATGTTATGATGTGTTCCCCTGGGGGTAGAGCCTGTGGCGAGGGCAAAAGTGAGTTATTGTCCTGGCCAGCAGTCGGCAACGGTCCTTCAGTGGTCAACAGTTGAACCTGAACGGCGTTGACTAGCGGCCTCTGGGTTAACATGGCGTCAGCTCCTGGGATGTGTCCACACGTTGAAGGAGCGGGTTTCCCGTCTCAGCTGTTGTTGAAGCAGCTCATTCACCGCCCAGCAGCAGTGGGGTTGTGAGGCGGGGGGAGATGCCGGTGTGTGCCATTCTTCCCGGCCCATTCCTGAACTTCATGGCCGACAAAGTGGATCCCTTGGTCACTATTAATGTCCATGGGGGGTCTTGTATGTCGCACACCGGCTCTTCTAGGCCCCAAACGCTGTTTGTTTTTGCGTTACTAGACAACTCGGATAGGCCTTTTGTAATGTCTTCCACCTGTTGTGACAGAGACATCAATGGCTTACTGCACAGGGGATCTTACATGGTCTGAAGCCAGGTTCTGTAGCAGCACCCCACTGTGTGCAGCAACTTTCAAATATGCAATACGGTACTATTAACTACAGTCACCATGGCGTACATTATATTCCCATGACTTATAAGTGGAAGTTTGTACCTTTTGACGCCTTTCACCATTTCATCCGCCCCCAACACCCCATCTTCCGCCTCTGGGGAGCCGGGGGGGTGGGGGGGAACATGGGCAAGAGTCTATATGGTACAGGCATACCTCGAAGATTGCGTATTCGGCTCCAGAGCGCTGCGATAAAGTGAGAAAATGTCACAATAAAGCAAGCCACACGAATTTTTCGGTTTCCCACTGCACATAAAAGTAACGTTTAAACTATACTGTGGTCTATTAAGTGTGCAATAGCATTATATCTATAAAAATAAGGTACATACCATAATTAAAAAATACTCTACTGCTAAAAAGTGCTAATCTAAAAATGTATCATCTGACAATGCAGAGATGCCATAAACCTTCAATTTGTAAAGAAAAAAAAACCACATTTGCAAAGTGCAATAAAATAAGGTGCTTATACAGGGAGATCAGCTCGGTGCTTTGTGACCACCTGGAGGGGTGGGATAGGAGGGTGGGAGGGAGGGAGACACAAGAGGGAAGAGATATGGGAACATATGTATATGTATAACTGATTCACTTTGTTATAAAGCAAAAACTAACACACCATTGTAAAGCAATTATACCCCAATAAAGATGTTAAAAAGTAATAATAAAAAAATAAAGTCATTGCTTTAAAAAAAAATAAGGTGCTTATAGTTTCTGTGGGAAGGAATAGGCAAGGCAGGGCAAGAAGGTTTAGGATTGGTTAGTTTGAATAATTTCAGTGGATTCTGGAGTATGGTGGCCGTCCCAAGTTTGCTGGTACCTGGCCCTGGAGTGATTAGGGCAGGGGAATAGTGGCCCTGAGTGGGGAGGTAGGTGGTGAGTGTGTGGGTTCTGGATTGGTTAATTTGCAAATGAAAGGCACACAGATGCTGTTTACTATCTCTAGGAATTGGCCAGCCCTGGGAGGGGCAGTTTCTCCAGTGTCAGCAAGGCCCCAAGATGTCAATGCATCATATTTACAGAAAATAAAAAGGCATGATTAATACAGAGGCCCCCTAAGACTCCTGGCTGGCGGGATGCACTCTGGGAGAAGGTCTGCTTCTGTAGCTTCCTATGAGAGCATGCTGACGGTCCCTTAGCAGACACCTGAGCAGGATGGTCGGGCCAGGCTTACAGAGACGAACGTTCGGGTGGAAATAGCCCTTTGGCCTATGTTCCCAGCACCCTGGCCTCTTCCCACCCTTCTCCATATTCCTCGTCCTCCTGCTGGGCTAGTGGGTGGGAAAGGGGCTCAGCGTGCCTGGATTCGTGGGTTCTGGGGACCTCAGAGGTCCGAGCAGAGGAGCAGAGGGTTGGAAACGAGTGCCCCTAGTGCCCTTGGGTCTGAGGGCAATCTTATGGTCCAGAAGGGGCTGGCCCAGAGAGGGCCTTGGGGACTGAGCCTGTTCAAGTAGGACAGCAATCAGTTCAGTCTTGTTGCCCAAGGAGTGACATTCTGGGAGGACTGCTGTGCAGACAGCTTGTCCTGAACAAGCTTTGCCAGCCACTCCAACCACTGAATAGCTTCAAAAAAAAATTCTGTGTCATTAATGAGTTCAATTGAAAAAGGGAGGAGGAGATAAAAAAAAAAAAGTCCTGGGAGCACGAACATGTTAATGAGATTGATTCTTCCTGGAAAGGGCAAGAGGAAGAAACTTCCACTCCACTAAATCCAATTTTATTTAATTGATTACTGGCCCGAAGTTAGCCCTCCAGCCAATCCTGAAAGACAAAGAAAGCAAGACCCCAAGGTGAGCGAGATGATGTCAGTAGAGCCAAGACTCTGGCACCTCCCGTTACCAGCAATGATGCACAAGGAGCCACAGTGACCGCGACCGAAACACAAGCAAAGCAGCAAGAACCCCATGTGCCATGTGGGTTTCTTGCAAATTTCACGCCGGCAACTTGCTTTTGAAATTCCAAGTGTTCAGGCTATGGTGAGCAGAGCTGAGTGACCACTAGCACGTAGGCGGCCCCCTTGAGGGTACACAACAAGGCTGGGGCCAGTGTTACTGAGTAGGACAAGATTCATCGTGGATTAAGAAGGAAGAATGAAATGTACCTTACTGTCTCATCCCTTTCCCAGGGAGGCCCAGTTTGGATGAAGAACCATGCAACACACCTGGAGACTGGAAGGACTGTCCATCCCCAATTACAGCATCGGACGGAGCATTTCCACAACCCAATCTGTCTCACTGAATTTGGCTTCATAGTGTATTCTCTCCTCTCCTCCCCCGACTCCTGAGAACATCTGCAATACGTGACCGGCTTCTCGTCACCAGTTATGGCTTCTCATCTCGTTAATTTGTTCAATATTTGTTGAGTGCTTATCACGCAATAGGAGATGGTCTGGGTGCTTGTCTGGTAGAACAGAGTTCCCATTTTTTGGCTCAAGGAGCTTCGACTCATGGAGCTAACAATCTAAAAGAGGGGACGGAAAATAAACAAGTAAGTTAATGAATGACATAATTTCTCATGGTAAGTGCTCTGTATGGCAGGGGAAAAGGCGGTGACGGGAGGAGGTATTTTCTTCCTACCCTACCGTTTTCTATTGATTTATACTCCCCCATTGCGGTGGGGACTGGAAGGCACCACCCGGATCTCCTTATTTTAGGAATAACAGATTTATCACTTCGGCTGTCTGCTCCTTGGGGGACCTTCCTCTACTGAAGAGAGCCAACCTGCCCGAGGTCACACCCCTTCCCTGGTGGCTCATCCGGTGGCTGATGAAGGCCCAGCCCCTCACCCCAGCTCACAACAGCTGTGAAAAAGTGACCCCATCTTCAGAACCCTCCACAGGGTGGGCTGAGGCCTTCACTGCGACAGCGTCACAGCTCAGTTTCTCCCTCTGCCCCAACCTGGTGCCTTCCTTCCTTTGATCCCAAGAACACTTCTCAATAACCCTCCTACACACCAGTCTCCAGCCCGGAGATGGCTTTCTAGTGAACCCAGTCAGTGACAGTTTTGAACAAAATGAATTTAAAGTACTTGAAGTAGTTGAGCTTATTTAACAGAACATATTTATAATTCATAAATACTCATTGGGTTAGCCTCAGAGCGTCTCTAAAACCTCCTGGGACTGTAAACCCAGCCCCTGCAAACGGGGCTTTCCTCCCCTGCAATCACTGTAGCGTTCTATTCTTTTTCCCAGGACGGCTGGGAGACTAGAGGAACCTGCTCTTCTCAGCCAGCCTCTCCGAACTTCCTGGCCTGACGGATGATGCTCTTTGGGGGGAGGGGCTGCCCCCGACGCCCCTCTAGGAAAGCAAACTCATCTTCCAGTAGCAGAGGTTGCATAAATTGGGTTCTGGAAACATCCAGAAATTCTCTCTCAGCTTCTCCCTGGTGCCACTGCCATCTCTCTTTTCCACCTTGAAAAACTGGGCTGTGATCTCTTCGTTAACCATTAACAAATATCTACGGAGTATCTGCTGTGTGCCAAACACTAGCCTATGAGTCTCCTCTCTCCTTGGAAACCACACCTGGTCCGTCATTACCAGAGCCGCCCAACCTGGAGCCGCCCCAGAGAGCTTAAGCCTCTTGGGAACCTTTCAAATTTGCTGGGGTTGATTGAGGGGCATTAATCCCTTTAGCTTGAGTTTGCTGTTTCATTTCTTTCCATTTCATCTTTTTCCCCCCTCTCTTATCTACAATAACTTCCTCTTCCCACTGGCCTCCCCGCCTCTGTTTTCTTGTTACCCTCTATGCTCTATGCCAATATGATGGTCTTGGTACTCAAAAGCTTCTGGTATTTGTTAAATGTTTCCAAATGCACAGATATCCACAATTTGTAGGTGAAGAAACTGAGAAAGAAAACAGGGCCCTTCTGAAATTCCTCGAGAAAGATGGAGAAGAGAATAAGAATAGTAAACATTGAATTTGGCAACATGCCAGGCATTTTACACACGTTACCCCTGATTTAACCCTCAGAGCAACCCTGTGAAGTAGATAGCATTACCATCGCCATTTACAAATAAGGAATTCAAGGTTTAAAGAAGTTGAGTAACTTACCCAAGCTCACATACTTTGTGATCCAGTGTATCGCCAAAATCGCTTACCCCTTAGCGCTAAGCTACCTCACCAAGGGGAAGAGCCCATCTCCTGATTTCCAGTCCGGAGCTCTGGGAGGCAGGAGATGAAGGCTTGTGAGTGATGGGAAAGTGCGTGGCTGCGTAAGCCCCAAGGTTTGCCCCACTATGCTGATGCGAATAGGGCATCCTGTCTTTTTCCAGAAAAAAAGCCCCTCCTTGCCTGGCATTAACTAATAATGCTGGATCCTCCAGTATTCCCTCTGCAGCGAGACCACACTGCGGAGAGGTGGAGGGAGCAAGGTCCCACTCCAGAAAAGGGGTTATTTCATTACAATCAGGAGCCCCAGGAGCCCAGAGCTGCCAATCTGGTGAAAGCACTGATTGTAACTTTAATGCCAATTACCTGCAGGGAAGGGGCATTATTAGCTTCCAACTCCCTCCCCAGGAAAATTCAAGGAAGTGGCTGGGCTATCTAAGGCATGCAGGCGGCAATCAGAGGAGCTAGCCTTCGATTTCTTCCCCACCTCCAGCCCCCAAGGCTCAGCCTCATCCCTTTTTGTGATCAAGTCCAGACAGCTTGGTGGTGGTGGTCGGGTCGGGGGGTCGGGCGGGGGTCGGGCGGGGGGAGGTGCCGAAGCTGTTCAGCTTAGATTGTTTCATAAGCGGAGAAAGACATGGAGAAAAGGCTACGAATGTATATGGTCTTTTAAAAAAATTAAAAAGCACAGTGTAGGTAGTTTCTCCTCCTGACTTTCCAGACCCACAGCCAGGAGTGAGCAGGAAAGAGAGCAGGAAGGGCAGCACCATGTTGGTAGAGCATCCCGGGCGCCATGGCTCCTGACTTTTCGTTGGCACAGGGACCACTGCTAGCTAGTCTGTGGGGTCTGGAAGAAGTGGCTCGGCTTTTCTTCCACATATGGAAGGTGTCCAGAGTAAACTGGGCATGGAGACAGCTCCGTGTGCCTAACAGCCCTGCCACCTACTCTCGGCACAGTCCAGGTCCTGGGCTCTGGGAGCTGGGAATGCAGCGTGGCCAGTCCTTGTCTGAGGGAACCACTGTGCTGGCTCTTCTTGCTGATGAGGCGGCCGTCATGGCATGAGGTGAGTGTGGCGCAGAGTCCAGAACACAGTGGGTGTAAAGAAATGAGGGGCCATAGGGAGCAGGGACATAGGTAGAGCCTAGGGGCAGAGATGTGATAGGCACTACGCTTGTCCTATAAGTGGGAAGGAGGGGTGAGTGGGAAAGCAACATCGGTGGTTTCCCCCAACCCCCAGCCATCCCACCTAACTGCTGGATCTAAATCCACAGAGGAGTTTCCTCACCTGAAAATTAGGGGTACTGATTATCTTCCAGTTAGGGTTACTATAAAAATTGAATAAGAATTTTTTTAAAAGTGAAGCGGTGCACAAAAAGGACCTGTGGATGTATCGATACGGAAAAGTGTTCCTTTTTTACCACCACCATCCCCATTCCTGAGCCTCAGCTCATTCCATCCCAACACTGGCTTAAGGATGACATAGGACGGAGCAGGGCACAGCTATTTTACTAAAGTAGAACATCTAATGGTTTGTTTTTAGGTTACATCAGAAGCAGTGACACATGACAATCAATCAAAAACAAAAAACAAAAAAACCCCTGTATCCCTGCAACAGAGATTTCATTCCTTATGCTGTACAGGTGGAAGCTCTAACCAGGGAGGGGTCTGGGCCACTACCATGGGGATCCGGGCATTTTAGAATAGGAACTGCTTATTTTTCCTACGGAGTTTACTGTGGACCCAGGATGCCCCAGCATTTAGGAAATTTTCCTCATCCATAATCATACTGGAGTCTGGAAGTGAGACCTGCAAACTCGCTCTACCCCAATTCACAGATGACAAAGTTGAGCTACTCTGCTAGAAAGATCTGTCTTCCCAGCCCATAATCCCAGAAGGGCAAACCCAGACCTTCTTCCCTAAATGACTGAATCAGGAGTGAACATCTGACCCACAGGGAACCCACCAGGTTCTCTCTCTCCAAATAATTTGGAAAAGTAAAGAAGAATTAGTTCAGGGGTTGGCAAACTATTGCCCATCAGCCCAATCTGGCAACACCCACTAGTTTACATATTATCTATGACTGTCCATGCTTGCAACAGAGATCTATGGGTCCAGAAAGTCTAAAATATTTACTATCTGTCCTTTACAAAACTTTCCACTTCCTGAAAGAGAAGGTCACAGAGACATGGATGCTGTGACCACCATTTGTGGGCCGGAGGGTCATATGCATTCAGAAGAGAAGCAGCTGTGCTCAGAGACTTGGGGTGGGGGGGGGGGAGAGAGGGGAGGGGGGGAGAGGGATTATGCAAGAGAGGCGGCCAAGAGCAGACAAGAACTAAGCAACTCAGAGGAGAAAGGGCAGAAAGGGCCTGACGACCTTCCAAAATCCATGAAACACATGGGTCTTGCTTGTGCGCCATCCCTGTGATAGTCTTATATATCCTACAACAAACCTCTTTTACCTAAGCTAGTTTCACTGTGGTTGTTTCTTTCAACAAAATGAATCCTGACTAAATCAGCCATAGGGGCTACTATGTGACTATAGCGCGTATGGAGCAATTAAGGTCTCTGAAGCCATTGCTGACTCTCTTGATGGATCATTGGGACAAGCTTATAGTTAACCTAAGGTGTGGGGGTATGCCGCTTGGAAACAGGAAGAGCATTCCTAAAGTCCAGATTTATGAATGGGTAAATAGTCTTGCAGGTGCCAGGAATACAACAGCAGAGGTCTTCATCATTGGGGACTAGCTGAGCATAGCGGCCACCTGGTCCTAATGATTATTAAACAATATCTATTAACTACAAAGATCTTGATGATAGAGAAGTGATTTATCGCACAGAACAGTCCTGGGTAGAGTCAGCAAAAGGATGGAAGGAACTGTACAGGCCCTAGAGGGCATCAGTTATGCTAATAGCCATACATCATGTAGTAGAAATAACCATATTACTTACAAGATGTAATAAAATTGCAAAATTATGTACAGTCGGTAAATGGGAAGGTGATCCAATGGTAAAGACACTGATAAAAATAATTAGAATGATTAAAACCTTCCTTTCTCACCAAACCAAAGACATAAAAGAAAAATCTGACAACTCCAATTCTTAATAACATAAAAAAAAATCTGTGTGTCAAACATGTCCATGAGGAAAGTCAAAAAATAAATGGTAAACTGGGAAAAATGTTTGCCACTTATGTCACAGACACTGGCTACATCATTATTTATTTAACTGAAGAGTGTTACTGGTTTTCTCATCCTAGAGAAGAAATCACTGTTAACTTTTAAAATTAATTGCTACCATTCTGAGGTGTGATTTTAAATCTGAAAAGGAACTGCAAACCACTGGCAGAGGCCAGGTTGTAAAAGAGAGATTTTGTTGTCATTGGGAATAGACCATCACAAGAACTTCAGACTAAGATAATGGACTGAGCTGACGTGGGAAGCCCTCCCTCTTATCCTAACACCTCACACCAAAAACCCAGGTGCCAGAAAGGGGTTGTCCTTTCCGTGTACGAGTATAAGAAAAATGCTTCCTCATTGGGCTGTAAAAGACTGCCTCCACAAAATAGGGGGCTTGCATGGGACCCCCATCAAGGTGAGCTCATGGGAAAAACTTAGAAAAGCAACAAGGAAACTCACCAGCAGTGATAATAAGCCATCTGAAGGGGACTTAAAAATGAATGTCAAAAATATATACACATATTGAGAAAGGAAGAGAATCCACAAGACAAACGCAGGAATTTATTTTTAAAGGAACAGGCATTTTTTCAAAGTCAGAAAGATTAAAGAGGATTAAAGGCAGGTGCAAATTTTTTTTACAACGCCTCCCTTTGAAATGCAGAGTCTGGGCGGGGCTCTCACCCTGTTTTGACAAATGGAATATGGCAATAATGACGCTACCTAACTTGTAAAGCTGGGCCTTAAAGGATCTGCAGCTGCTGTATTTGTCTCTTGGGACGCTCCCTCTTTGAGCCCAGGTACCATGCTAGGAGAAGCCCAAGTGAGCCACGTGGAGGAGAATGGAGGGATATCTCTAGGCAGTCCCAGCTGAGCTCCTGGCTGACAGTTCCAACTACCAGCCATGTGAGGGAGGGCATTCGTTGGAACTTTCAGGCCCAATCAGGGTGATGCCACCAGGAGCAGCAGTAAGCCTCTTTTGCGGGGCCCAAGGCCACACAGCAGAATTATAAGCAATTAAATGATTGCTTCTCTAAGTTTTGGAGTGATTTGTTACCTGGCAATAGATAACTGAGAAAAACCACCATGGAGAAATCGCAGTTTGGATGAAAAGATGGGACTTACCTCCATTGCCAAGTTTCTTTTGGGTCAGCTCTGAGGCAGATACCAGGCAGACCTTTGCTGGAAGAGAGTAAAAAGAATGTTACCCTGGAAGGGAGCCCTAGATAGAACACACAGCATGACATACGCAGTGTTGAGTAGAGAAATGCCTGGCAGCAGGCAGCAGAGCTGAAAATGAGTTCTAAGTCATCGCATAAAGAAGAAGAGTTTCAATGACCACTGTCTCACTACAGAAAGGTTTATCATTTTATGTAATTAACTTGGATCTTGTGATTCATTATTGGAAACCTCACTTATATTACATGCTGTTTGTAGACAAAAAATAATCAATGATTAATATGCTACTAAGTTAAAAGAATTAATGTTTTTGCAGAGATTTCACCAATGAGTAAGTCATATATGCTACATCTGCTTCTACTGGTTACTCCTCCTTGAGACCCTAGCTCCTGGGCCACAAGCCTCAGGTCGTCTATTTTCAGTTTGTTACCGATTACCTGCTGCTAGCCACTGTCCCAGACTGCCCTGCACAACCTTGCTCAGTGCCTGGCATTCACTGGGCAGGCAACAAACATTTACAAAATTGAAGCAAATTGACTTCTTGAATGAAGGTGGGTTCCTAGGGCCCTAAGGGTTTTCAATAGGCCAAATTTTCCTTATGGACAAGCTAGGAATAAATTGGCCATTTTAAAGAGCTCTATGAACACAGACCACTCGTGAGAAAGGCTTAACATCACATCCTGATGTGTCCACCTTCTGTCTTTAGAGAACTGAGAAACAATAAAGACTAATGATAGGGCTTCCCTGGTGGCGCAGTGGTTGAGAGTCCGCCTGCCGATGCAGGGGACATGGGTTCGTGACCCGGTCCGGGAAGATCCCACATGCCGCGGAGCGGCTGGGCCCGTGAGCCATGGCCGCTGAGCCTGTGTGAAAAAAAAAAAAAGACTAATGATACAGAATAGAATTAATGTTGGCAAACGCTCTTTTTTTTAACATCTTTATTGGAGTATAATTGCTTTACAGTGTTGTGTTAGTTTCTGCTGTATAACAAAGTGAATCAGCTATACATATACATATATCCCCATATCCCCTCCCTCTTGCGTCTCCGTCCCACTCTCCCTATCGCACCCCTCTAGGTGGTCACAAAGCACCGAGCTGATCTCCCTGTGCTATGCGGCTGCTTCTCACTAGCTATCTGTTTTACATTTGGGAGTGTATATATCTCAATGCCACTCTCTCACTTTGTCCCAGCTTACCCGTCCCCCCCCCCCCATGTCCTCAAGTCCATTCTCTACGTCTGCGTCTTTATTCCTGTCCTGCCCCTAGGTTCTTCAGAACCTTTTTTTTTTTTTAGATTCCATATATATGTGTTAGCATACGGTATTTGTTTTTCTTTCTGACTTACTTCACTCTGTATGACAGACTCTAGGTCCATCCACCTCACTACAAATAACTCAATTTCATTTCTTTTTATGGCTAAGTAATATTCCACTGTATATATGTGCCACATCTTCTTTATCCATTCATCTGTCTATGGACACAGAGGTTGCTTCCATGTCCCGGCTATTGTAAACAGAGCTGCAATGAAAATTGTGGTACATGACTCTTTTTGAATTATGGTTTTCTCAGGGTATGTACCCAGTAGTGGGATTGCTGGGTCGTATGGTAGTTCTAATTTTAGTTTTTAGAGGAACTTCCATACTGTTCTCCATAGTGGCTGTATCAATTTACATTCCCACCAGCAGTGTAAGAGGGTTCCCTTTTCTCCACACCCTCTCCAGCATTTACTGTTTGTAGATTTTCTGATGATGGCCATTCTTACCGGTGTGAGGTGATACCTCACTGTAGTTTTGATTTGCATTTCTCTAATGACTAGTGATGTTGAGCATCCTTTCATGTGTTTTTTGGCAATCTGTATATCTGCTTTGGAGAAATGTCTATTTAGGTCTTCTGCCCATTTCTGGATTGGATTGTTTGTTTTGGATTAATCCTTTGTCAGTTGCTTTGTTTGCAAATATTTTCTCCCATTCCGACAGTTGTCTTTTGGTCTTGTTTACAGTTTCCTTTGCTGTGCAAAAGCTTTGAAATTTCATTAGGTGCCATTTGTTTATTTGGGTTTTTATTTCCATTTCTCTAGGAGGTGGGTCAAAAAGGGTCTTGCTGTGATTTATGTCATAGAGTGTTCTGCCTATGTTTTCCTCTAAGAGTTTGATGGTGTCTGGCCTTACATTTAGGTCTTTAATCCATGTTGAGTTTATTTTTGTGTACGGTGTTAGGGAGTGTTCTAATTTCATTCTTTTACATGTAGCTGTCCAGTTTTCCCAGCACCATTTATTGAAGAGGCTGTCTTTTCTCCACTGTATATTCTTGCCTCCTTTATCAAAGATAAGGTGACCATATGTGCATGGGTTTATCTCTGGGCTTTCTATCCTGTTCCATTGATCTATATTTCTGTTTCTGTGCCAGTACCATAGTGTCTTGATTACTGTAGCTTTGTAGTATCGTCTGAAGTCAGGGAGCCTGATTCCTCCAGCTCTCTTTTTCTTTCTCAAGATTGCTTTGGCTATTCGGGGTCTTTTGTGTTTCCATACAAATTGTGAAATTTTTTGTTCTAGTTCTGTGAAAAATGCCATTGGTAGTTTGATAGGGATTGCATTGAATCTGTAGATGGCTTTGGGTTGTATAGTCATTTTCACAATGTTGATTCTTCTAACCCAAGAACATGGTGTCTCTCTCCATCTGTCTGTTTCTTCTTTAATTTCCTTCATCAGTGTCTTATAGCTTTCTGCATACAGGTCTTCTGTCTACTTAGGTAGGTTTATTCCTAGGTATTTTATTCATTTTGTTGCAGTGGTAAATGGGAGTTTCCTTATTTTGTTTCAGAGTTTTCATCATTAGTGTATAGGAATGCAAGAGATTTCTGTGCATTAATTTTGTATCCTGCTACTTTACCAAATTCATTGATTATCTCTAGTAGTTTTCTGGTAGCATCTTTAGGATTCTCTACATATAGTATCATGCCACCTGAAAACAGTGACAGTTTTACTTCTTTTCTGATTTGTATTCCTTTTATTTCTTTTTCTTCTCTGATTGCTGTGGCTAGAACTTCCAAAACTATGTTGAATAATAGTGGTGAGTGTGGGCAACCTTGTCTTCTTCCTGATCTTAGTGGAAATGGTTTCAGTTGTTCACCATTGAGAACAATGTTGGCTGTGGGTTTGTCATACATGACCTTTATTACGTTAAGTTCCCTCTATGCCTACATTCTAGAGGGTTTTTTATCATAAATGGGTGTTGAATTTTGTTGACAGCTTTTTCTGCATCTATTGAGCTTGTCATATGGTGTTTATCCTTCAGTTTGTTAATATGGTGTACCACATTGATTGATTTATGTCTATTGAAGAATCCTTGCATTCCTGGGATAAACCCCACTTAATCATGGTGTATGATCCTTTTAATGTGCTGCTGGATTCTGTTTGCTAGTCTTTTGTTGAGGATTTTTGCATCTATGTTCATCAGTGATATTGGCCTGTAGTTTTCTGTTTTTGTGACATCTTTGTCTGGTTTTGGTATCAGGGCGATGGTGGCCTCGTAGAATGAGTTTGGGAGTGTTCCTCCCTCTGCTATATTTTGGAAGAGTTTGAGAAGGATAGGTGTCAGCTCTTCTCTAAATGTTTGATAGAATTCGCCTGTGAAGCCATCTGGTCCTGGGCTTTTGTTTGCTGGAAGATTTTTAATCACAGTCTCAATTTCAGTGCTTGTGATTCATTTGTTTATATTTTCTATTTCTTCCTGGTTCAGTCTTAGAAGGTTATACCTTTCTAAAAATTTGTCCATTTCTTCCAGGTTGTCCATTTTATTGGCATAGAGTTGCTTGTAGTAGTCTCTTTTGATGCTTTGTATTTCTGCAGTGTCTGTTGTAACTTCTCCTTTTTCATTTCCAATTCTATTGATTTCAGTCCTCTCCCTCTTTTTCTTTATGAGTCTGGCTAATGGTTTATCAATTTTGTTTATCTTCTCAAAGAACCAGCTTTTAGTTTTATTGATCTTTGTTATTGTTTCCTTCATTTCTTTTTCATTTATTTCTCATCTGATCTTTATGATTTCTTTCCTTCTGCTAACTTTGGATATTTTTGTTCTTCTTTCTCTAATTGCTTTGGGTGTAAGGTTAGGTTGTTTGTTTGAGATGTTTCTTGTTTCTTGAGGTAGGATTGTACTGCTATAAACTTCCATCTTAGAACTGCTTTTGCTGCATCTCGCAGGTTTTGGGTCATCGTGCTTTCATTGTCATTTGTTTCTAGGTATTTTTTGATTTCCTCTTTGATTTCTTCAATGATCTCTTGGTTATTTAGCAGTGTATTGTTTAGCCTCCATGTGTTTGTATTTTTTACAGTTTTTTTCGTGTAATTGATATCTAGTTTCATAGCATTGTGATCGGAAAAGATACTTCATATGATTTCAATTTTCTTAAATTTACCAAGGCTTGATTTGTGACCCAAGATATGATCCATCCTGGAGAATGGCCCATGAGAACTTGAGAAGAAACTGTATTCTGTTGTTTTTGGATGGAATGTCCTATAAATATCAATTAAGTCCATCTTGTTTAATGTGTCATTTATAGCTTGTGTTTCCTTATTTATTTTCAGTTTGTATGATCTGTCCAGTGGTGAAAGTGGGGTGTTAAAGTCCCCTACTATGACTGTGTTACTGTCAATTTCCCCTTTTATGGTTGTTAGCCTTTGCCTTATGTATTGAGGTGCTCCTAAGTTGAGTGCATAGATATTTACAATTGTTAAATCTTCTTCTTGGATTGATCCCTTGATTATTATGTATTGCCCTTCTTTGTCTCTTGTAATAGCCTTTATTTTAACGTCTATTTTGTCTGATATGAGAATTGCTACTCCAGCTTTCTTTTGATTTCCATTTGCATGGAATATCTTTTTCCATCCCCTCACTTTTAGTCTGTATGTGTCCCTAGGTCTGAAGTGGGTCTCGTGTAGATAGCCTATATATGGGTCTTATTCTTGTATCTATTCAGCCAGTCTATGTCTTTTGTTTGGAGCATTTAATCCATTTCCATTTAAGGTAATTATTGATATGTATGTTCCTATTACCATTTTCTTAATTGTTTTTGGTTTGTTATTGCAGGGTTTTTCCTTCTCTTGTGTTTCCTGCCTAGAGAAGTTCCTTTAGCATTTGTTGTAAAACTGCTTTGGTGGTGCTGAATTCTCTTAGCTTTTGCTTGTCTGTAAAGGCTTTAATTTCTCCATCAAATCTAAATGAGATCCTTGCTGGGTAGAGTAATCTTGCTTGTAGATTTTCCCCTTTCATCACTTTAAATATGTCCTGCCACTCCCTTCTGGGTTGCAGACTTTCTGCTGAAAGATCAGCTGTTAACCTTATGGGGATTCCCTCGTATGTTATTTGTTGTTTTTCCCTTGCTGCTTTTAATATTTTTTACTTTGTATTTTATTTTTCACAGTTTAATATGTGTCTCGGCATGTTTCTCCTTGGATTTATCTTGTATGGGACTCTCTGTGCTTCCTGGACTTGATTTACTATTTCCTTTCACATATTAGGGAAATTTTCAGCTATAATCTCCTCAAATATTTTCTCAGTCCCTTGCTTTTTCTCTTCTCCTTCTGGGACCTCTATAATTCGAATGTTGGTGTGTTTAATGTTGTCCCAGAGGTCTCTGAGACTGTCCTCAATTCTTTTCATTGTTTTTTTTTATTCTGCTCTGTGATAGTTATTTCCACTATTTTATCTTCCAGGTCACTTATCCGTTCTTCTGCCTCAGTTATTCTGCTATTGATTCCTTCTAGAGAATTTTTTTTTTCTAGAGAATTTTTAATTGCATTTATTGTGTTGTTCATCAGTTTGCTTGCTCTTTAGTTCTTCTAGGTCCTTGTTAAATGTTTCTTGTGTTTTCTCCACTCTATTCCCAAGATTTTGGATCATCTTATCATTACTCTCAATTCTTTTTCAGGCAGACTGCCTATTTCCTCTTCATTTGTTTGTCTGGTGGGTTTTTACTTCGCTCCTTCATCTGCTGCGTATTTCTCTGTCTTCTCATTTTGCTTAACTTACTGTGTTTGGGGTCTCCTTTTCACAGGCTGCAGGATCGTAGTTCCCGTTGTTTTTGGTGTCTGCCCCCAGTGGGTAAGGTAGGTTCAGTGGGTTGTGTAGACTTCCTGGTGGAAGGGACTGGTGCTTGTGTTCTGGTGGGTGAGGCTGGATCTTGTCTTTCTGGTGGGCAGGACCACGTCCAGTGGTGTGTTTTGGGCTATCTGTGAACTTAGTATGATTTTAGGTAGCCTCTCTGCTAACGGGTGGGGTTGTGTTCCTGTCTTGCTAATTGTTTGGTATGGAGTGTCCAGCACTGGAGCTTGCTGGTCGTTGAGTGGAGCTGGGTCTTAACGTTGAGATGGAGATCTCTGGGAGAGCACTCGCCGATTGATATTACATGGGGCAAGGAGGTCTCTGGTGGTCCAGTGTCCTGAACTTGGCTCTCCCACCTCAGAGGCTCAGGCCTTACACCCGGCTGGAGCACCAAGACCTTGTCAGCCACACAGCTTACATGTAAATGGATTAAATTCTCCAATCCAAAGGCACAGGTTGGCTGGCCTTCTGCGCTCTGCTCGGTCCTCCAGCCAGGCATTGTCCTCCGGGCCTGGTCGATATGGATAGCCTGTGTGGATCCAGGTTCAACTGGATTCCCTAGCAGCTAGAAGAAGCAGCCGACGCCCCCATCCTGCCCTATCCCCATGGCAACTCGTCAGTAGCTTTGGCTTTGCTCTTTTTTATAGGCTATCAAAGTCTCCTTCCATAATTTAGTGAAATATAATAAAACTAAGTGGTATTATTGGTGCAATATAGAAATATTAGCCAGTGTTTGCAAGACACTGTGACAGAAACTATGTGTTGAGGCGCAGGGAGACAGCATAGAGATTCTGATCAGCCATTTGAGTATGACAGACTTTAACACATAGCCCACCTCTTAATAAATCCTAAACTACCTGAAACATTCACAATAAAATAACTATTAACTACTACTTAAAAATTAATCCCATTTAAAGATTTCTGCTTTTATTGTTAATGTGGGGGGGAATACACCTTTCCACTGCTAATGGCAGAATAAATAATTGGTAAAATTAAGATGGAGGAGGTCTTTTTAACAATGTGTGTTGAAGACTTAAAATGCTATGTATTGTTCAGTCCAGAACTTCTGCATTTAGAATTTTATTTTAGAGAAATAATTATGAGAGTGTGCAAATATTTAGCTCTCACAGCACTATGATATTGAAAACCTAGAGATAATTTAAAAGTCCAAGAAGAGGACACTAGTTCAATACATTATGGCAATCCCACCCTTACAATGATGTCGCTGAAGAAAATTCAATGACATGGAGAGGTGTTCGTAATAGTAAGTGAAACAAGCAAGTTACAGAGCAGTATAATCCAATTTTTGTGCATATAAAAAAAAGACTGGAAGGATAGACACTAATATCTTATTATTCTTGGATATCTCTGGGTGGTGAAATTATGGGAGAACATATTTCTTTTGAATTTTCTGATCTTTATTATTTAATGATCTGTATTATTCATGTGATTACCAAAGAAAGAATAAAAGGTATATTTTTTTAAAAGCATTAACTCTACTTCCAGCATTTTCTTATGATAAACATTGTCTGATTTCTTCTAGTCGACTTTCTTTGCCCTCTGGAGTTGGTGTAGCATCAAACCAAGGAAATCTCTTTGAATCCTAAGGTCTACTATATAGTCTGTGAGGTGTCTTCCATGTTTGAATGTTTAATAACTACTGGGTGATGATATTAAGAAAAGCATTGTTTATATTTCCAGCTAGAAATATCATTCTGAGTTTGTAAAAAGATGCAGATACTCTAACTCAAAGTTTAACGCATGCATCAGGGTTAAATAGCAATGCTTCAAATTAGACACCACTGATGTCTCTTGTACAACTAACGGTCAATTAGCTATGCTAATGAGGAAAGCAGGAAATGACTGCAGGAGAAAATGAAATCAGCAGGGATTAAAAAAGAAAAACAACTCATTGAAGCCCTTAGTTTCAGCCATCAGTTGTTAAAATTTACCAGAGTGACATACAATGTAAATTCTAATCTTTTTTTGAAAGAGTTGGGCTATTAATAAAAAATAATATTAATTCCTTAGAAGTCTTTTCCTTTTCCAGATTGTTCTTCAGAGCAGCCCTACCCAAAGAATAAAATGACCAAAATATAAGCAGCAGGAAACTTAGAGAAAAAAGACTACTTGGTAGTTCTGATATAATCTCTAGGGGAGCTTTTAAAAAGTATCAATGCAGAGTCCTCCTGCAGACCATTTAAATCAGAATCTCTGTGGAAGGGGCTAAATTAATCTATAAATTGCATAATTTATCTCAAGTTAATTCTACCTTCTTTGTATTTGCTTTACTGAGTTCTCTGGTTGGATAGTCAGGGACTCAAGTAAATCACCTTCGGTTCTTTCACCCCTGCTCCCATCACTCCATTCCCAGGCAGGAAAACCTTTCAAGTGAGACAGTCTTAAAGATGACGCCTGCTGATCCAGTATCTTTAAATATCTTCCTAATGGCTCTCTCCTCTGTCAAGAGTTTGGATAATTTTCCCAGAAGGAAATCTCTGTAAGAGAGAATGCAAAGTATCTGAACATTATCTACCTAGTGCCATGACAGATATTTGGATACAAAGAAAATGAAAGTAAGTCATTGTACAATTCCTGGAAACAAGATGGCGGAGTAGAAGGATGTGCTCTCACTCCCTCTTTTGAGAACATGAGAATCACAACTAACTGCTGAACAGTCATCAACAGTAAGACACTGGAACTCACCAAAAAAGATAACCCACATCCAAAGACAAAGGAGAAGCCACAATGAGATGGTAGGAGGGGTGTCCTCACAATAAAATCAAAGCCCATAACTGCTGGGTGGGTGACTCACAAACTGGAGAACACTTATACCACAGAAGTCTACCCACTGGAGTGAAGGTTCTGAGCCCCACATCAGCTTTCTGAACCTGGGGGTTGGGCAAGGGGAGAAGGAATTCCTAGAGAATCAGACTTTGAAGGCTAGTGGGATTTGATTGCAGGACTCTGACAGGACTGGGGGAAACAGAGACTCCAATCTTGGAGGGCACACACAAAGCAGTGTGCGCATCGGAACCCAGGGGAAGGAGCAGTGACCCCAGGGGAGACTGAACCAGACCTACCTGCTGGTGTTGGAAGGTCTTCTGCAGAGATGGGGGGCGGCTGTGGCTCACTGTGAGGATAAGGACACTGGCAGCAGAAGTTCTGGGAAGTACTCCTTGACGAGAGCCTTCCCAGAGTCTGCCATTAGCCCCACCAAAGAGCCCAGATAGGCTCCAGTGTTGGGTCGCCTCAGGCCAAACAACCAACAGGGAGGGAACCCAGCCTCACCCATCAACATTCAAGCGGATTAAAGTTTTACTGAGCTCTGCCCACCAGAGCAACAGCCAGTTCTACCCACCACCAGTCCCTCCCATCAGGAAACTTGCACAAGCCTCTTAGATAGCCTCATCCACCAGAGGGCACACAGCAGAAGCAAGAAGAACTACAATCCTGCAGCCTGTGGAACAAAAAACACATTCACAGAAAGATAGAGAAGATGAAAAGGCAGAGGGCTATGTACCAGATGAAGGAACAAGATAAAACCCCAGAAAAACAACTAAATGAAGTGGAGATAGGCAACCTTCCAGAAAAAGAATTCAGAATAATAAGAGGGAAGATGATCCAGGACCTCGGAAAATGAATGGAGGCAAAGATCAAGAAGATGCAAGAAATGTTTAACAATGACCTAGAAGAATTAAAGAACAAACAAACAGAGATGAACAATACAATAACTGAAATGAAAACTACACTAGAAGGAATCAATAACAGAATAACTGAGGCAGAAGAACGGATAAGTGACCTGGAAGACAGAATGGTGGAATTCACTCCTGTGGAAGAGAATAAAGAAAAAAGAATAAAAAGAAATAAAGAAAGCCTAAGAGGGACAACATTAAATGCAACAACATTCGCATTATAGGGCTCCCAGAAGGAGAAAGAGAGAGAAAGGACCAGAGAAAATATTTGAAGAGATTATAGTCGAAAATGTCCCTAACATGGGAAAGGAAATAGCTACCCAAGTCCAGGAAGTGCAGAGAGTCCCATACAGGATAAACCCAAGGAGAAACACGCCGAGACACATAGTAATCAAACTGGCAAAAATTAAAGACAAAGAAAAATTATTGAAAGCAGCCAGGGAAAAGTGTCAAGTAACATACAAGGGAACTCCCATAATGTTAACAGCCGACTTCTCAGCAGAAACTCTACAAGCCAGAAGGGAGTGGCATGATATACTTAAAGTGATGAAAGGGAAGAAACTACAACCAAGATTACTCTACCCAGCAAGGATCTCATTCAGATTTGATGGAGAAATCAAAAGCTTTACAGACAAGCAAAAACTAAGAGCATTCAGCACCACCAAACCAGCTTTACAACAAACGCTAAAGTAACTTCTCTAAGTGGGAAACACAAGAGAAGAAAAGGACCTACAAAAACCAACCCAAAACAATTAAGAAAATAGTAATAGGAACATAAATATTGATAATTACCTTAAACGTGAATGGATTAAATGCTACAACCAAAAGACACAGGCTTGCTGAATGGATACAAAAACAAGACCCATATATATGCTGTCTACAAGAGACCCACTTAGGACCTAGGGACACATACAGACTGAAAGTGAGGGGATGGAAAAAGATATTCCATGCAAATGGAAATCAAAAGAAAGCTGGAGTAGTAATGCACATATCATGTAAAATAGACTTTAAAATAAAGAATGTTACAAGAGACAAGGAAGGACACTACATAATGATCAAGGGATCAATCCAAAAAGAAGATATAACAATTATAAATATATATGCACCCAATATAGGAGGACCTCAATACATAAGGCAGTACTAACAACTATAAAGAGGAAATCAACAGTAACACAATTATAGTGGGGGACTTTAACACCTCACTTACACCAATGGACAGATCATCCAAACTGAAAATTAATAAGGAAACAGTAGCTTTAAATGACACAATAGACCAGATAGATTTAAGTGATATTTATAGGACATTCCATCCAAAAAGAGCAGATTACACTTTCTTCTCAAGTGTGCATGGAACACTTGAGATAGATCACAACTTGGGTCACAAATAAAGCCTCAGTAAATTTAAGAAAATTGAAATCATATCAAGCATCTTTTCTGACTACAATGCTATGGGATTAGAAATCAATTACAGGGAGAAAAACATAAAAAACACAAACAGATGGAGGCTAAACAATACGTTATTAAATAATCAAGAAATCACTGAAGAGGTCAAAGAGGAAATCAAAAATTACCTAGAGACAAATGACAATGAAAACACGACGATCCAAAACTTATGGGATGCAAAAATGCAGTTCTAAGAGGGAAGTTTATAGCTATACAAGCCTACCTCAAGAAACAAGAAAAATCTCAAATAAACATTTGAATCTCACCTTACACCTAAAGGAACTAGAGTAGAAGAACAAACAAAACCCAAAGTTAGCAGAAGGAAAGAAATCATAAAGATCAGAGCAGAAATAAATGAAATAGAAACAAAGAAAACAATAGCAAAGATCAATAAAACTAAAAGCTGGTTCTTTGAGAAGATAAACAAAATTGATAAACCATTAGCCAAACTCATCAAGGAAAAGAGGTAGAGGACTCAAATCAATAAAATTAGAAATGAAAAAGGAGAAGTTACAACAGACACTGCAGAAACACAAAGCATCAAAAGAGACTACTACAAGCAACTCTATGCCAATAAAATGGACAACCTGGAAGAAATGCACAAATTCTTAGAAAGGTATAACCTTCTAAGACTGAACCAGGAAGAAATAGAAAATATAAACAGACCAATCACAAGCACTGAAATTGAAACTGTGATTAAAAATCTTCCAACAAACAAAAGTCCAGGGCCAGGTGGCTTCACAGGTGAATTCTATCAAACATTTAGAGAAGAGCTAGCACCCATCCTTCTCAAACTCTTCCAAAAAATTGTGGAAGAAGAAACACTCCCAAACTCATTCTATGAGGCCACCATCACGCTGATACCAAAACCAGACAAAGATACTACAAAAAAAGAAAATTACAGACTGATATCACTGATGAATATAGACGCAAAAATCCTCAACAAAATACTGGCAAACAGAATCCAACAACACATTAAAAGGATAATACACCTTTTAATTTATCCCAGGGATGCAAGGATTCTTTAATATAAGCAAATCAATCAATGTGGTACACCATATTAACAAATTGAAGAAGAAAAACCAGATGATCATCTCAATAGATGCAGAAAAAGTTTTTGACAAAATTCAACACCCATTTATGACAAAAACTCTCCAGAAAGTGGGCATACAGGGAACCTACCTCAACATAATAAAGGCCATGTATGACAAACCCATAGCAAACATCATTCTCAATGGTGAAAAACTGAAGACATTTCCTCTAAGATCAGGAACAAGAAAAGAATGTCCACTCTCACCACTATTACTCAACATAGTTTTGGAAGTCCTAGCCATGACAATCAGAGAAGATTTTCTCACATTCTGAGGAACATATGTATATGTATAACTGATTCACTTTGTTATAAAGCAGAAACTAACACACCATTGTAAAGCAATTATACTCCAATAAAGATGTTTAAAACAAACAAACGAACAAAACCCAAATGGGACCTAATGAAACTTCAAAGCTTTTGCACAGCAAAGGAAACCATAAACAAGATGAAAAGACAACCCTGAGAATGTGAGAAAATATTTGCAAACGAACCAACGGACAAAGGATTAATCTCCAAAATATACAAACAGCTCATGCAGCTCAATATCAAAAAAACAAACAACCCAATCCAAAAATGGGCAGAAGACCTAAATTGACATTTCTTCAAAGAAGGCACACAGATGGCCAAGAAGCACATGAAAAGCTGCTCAACATCACTAATTATTAGAGAAATGCAAATCAAAACTACAATGAAGTATCACCTCACACCGGTTAGAATGGGCATCATTAGAAAATCTATAAACAACAAATGCTGGAGAGGGTGTAGAGAAAAGGGAACCTTCTTGCACCGTTGGTGGGAATGTAAATTGATACAGCCACTATGGAGAACAGTATGGAGGTTCCTTAAAAAACTAAAAATAGAATTACCATATAACCCAGCAATCCCCCTACTGGGCATATACTGAGAGAAAACTGTAATTCAAAAAGACACGTGCACCCCAGTGTTCATTGCAGCACTATTTACAATAGCCAGGTCATGGAAGCAACCTAAATGCCCATCAACAGACAAATGGATAAAGAAGATGTGGTACATATATACAATGGAATATTACTCAGCTATAAAAAGGAACGAAAGTGGGTCATTTGTTGAGACGTGGGTGGATCTAGAGACTGTCATACAGAGTGAAGTAAGTCAGAAAGAGAAAAACAAATATCGTATATTAACGCATATATGTGGAACCTAGAAAAATGGTACAGATGAACCGGTTTGCAGGGCAGAAATTGAGACACAGATGTAGAGAACAAACGTATGGACACCAAGGGGGGAAGTTCCGGCGGGGGGATGGTGGTGGGATGAACTGGGAGATTGGGATTGACATGTATACACTGATGTGTATAAAATGGATGACTAATAAGAAACTGCTGTATAAAAGAATAAATAAAATTTAAAAAAACAAAAGGAAGGGAGTCATTGAAGGGAAATCACAACTCCCCAGAGAGCTCCACATGCCAGGCTCCTGGAAATTGGTCCAAGTTCCATTTGCTCTGGAGTTCTGAGAAGAACAGCAGTCCTTGTAGCTGTACTCCTTTCCTTGTTCTTTAGATTTCACCTTTACAACTTTAAAAAACTATGTTTGCATTATATGCTTTTGTAGGAAGTTTTAAAATAGAAGATTTACAGATAACAAAATTAAGTCATCCATTATTCTCCCTCTTCCCCATTCCAGAGATAATCATTTACATTATTAGTGTATATTCTTCCATTGTTTTCCTATGTGTAGAAACATGCATTTTATTTTAAAGATTTGGGTCATGCAATACGTGCATTTTTGTAACTTGCTTTTTAATCTTAACCTTATGTTCTGAGCATTTTGTGTGTGTCATCAGGCTTGAAAATCAAGATTCCTGTGTATGCAGCAAAGACTATCATAGTGACTTAACATCATTTAACCATCCACTACATTAGACGTTGATTATTACTGCTGACATTTGCCTTGTGTTTTCTTTTTTCCCACTGTTTATCAGAAAACAGTCACCAACCTTGTGAGTTCATATTTATCAGTCTTCCTGACTGATGTTTGACATTATATCCAATAGTTTCCCAGGACCACATGTGATACGTGGATATATGGATACTGAGTCCCTTATCTTCTCCTCCTACTTTGTTCTCCAATTTTTGTACCCAACATTTTCCCCAAGAGTGAAGATATTGTTTTTCTTCCTTCAACCTAAGCCACATTCCTCAAAAATCCTGAAGTCTATATCACCATCTTCCAAATGTGTATGTAGGGAAGATTCATCATTTTAGTAGCTAACCTACACTGAATGTTTACTGTGTTTTCTGTGCTTAGAGGTTTATAAGAATTTTTTTCATTTAAACTTTATGATAGTAATACAAGGCAAATACTACTATTATCTTCCTCTACAGGTAAAGAAAGTGAGGCTTCTTTTGAGTAACTTGACTAATGTCACAGCTAGTAAGAGGCAAAGCTGGCCCTAAACCCAGACCTGTTTGCTTCTGCATAATTTATTATTATTATTACCTAAAGTCCTTTTTTATTCAAATTTTCTTAGTTTTTGCCTAATGTCCTTTTACTGCCCTAGGATGCCACCAGGATACAATGTTTCAATGTTTCATTTAATCATGTCTTCTTGGACGTCTCTTGGCTGTGACAGTTTCTCAGACTTTGCTTTTTTTCTCTAAACTTTTTTTTTTTTTTTTTTTTTTACAATGTAGTCACCTCTTATCCTCTACAAGACCACAACAATTACAATTTATTGTGCACTGTTGAGAGTGGCTTTGGTCCTCACAGCAACTCTCCAAAGCTATTATAATCCTCATTCTACAGTTGAGAAAACCGAGACTTAGAGATGAGAACTAATGATGGAGGTCACGAAGCTAGTAAGTGATGGAGCTGGGATCCTAACCCGGGACTGTCTGACCATTAGTGTCATGTTCTTTTAAATACTCTAATTTAGGTGACTTATGTACATGTGCTTTTAAAAAATAATATTAAATGTTAATAGCAGAGTTAGAGTGCCATAAAGATCGATATTTGGTCCAACTCTCCTATTGCCCAAGCTCCTTCTACAGATTCCTCAACAAAAGGTTCTAAGCACATGGTCAGAAGCCATCAGTATCACTCAGCTTACTATTTCACAAAACATCCAGTCAAGTTGTGAACAATTCTGATCACGAGAGCTCTGTGTTCTTCCAAATGGTTTTTCCTCTGGTCTTAGTGTGGTTCTCAGGAGCCAAACACAACCATCTAAACTTCTACTAAGAACTCTGCAGTCGGCCACCATGTCTCCCCCTAGACAATCCTTTCCTGGAAGAGCGTGGCACAGTATGAACTTCCCTCAGCATCTTAATAGCCTGATTTAGACCACAGTTCCCTGCAGAATCTCTATTTAGATGCAAGTCCTTAGAGTGCATTATAGCTCTGCAACGTGCATGCCCTCTACAATCAGAGCTCAGTAATCGCCCTGCTGACTCCTTGCTTACTGGTAACCTCTTTCTCACCCCAGCGCTATCACCCCTCTCCT
This sequence comes from Leucopleurus acutus, assembly GCF_964270905.1. Lineage (NCBI taxonomy): Eukaryota > Metazoa > Chordata > Mammalia > Artiodactyla > Delphinidae > Leucopleurus > Leucopleurus acutus. The sequence continues at coordinate 84,910,576 of NC_139153.1, read as the reverse complement.
CCTCACCCCCACCCTCCCCACACACGACATTTCTAAATCATCAGGCCAAAGGATCCTAACACTGACACCCTTCCAACCCTCTAAATGGGGGAGCTGTCTCTAGAAAACCCCTTGAGACACACGTTTGGAAGGTGAGTGAAACATAAGGGGGATACTTTCTCTGAGTTTGACAAACAGGTTAAAGGGCAAGGAGAGTGAACCATGACCGCCCGGAGACAGATCCTTTCTCCCCCACTTCCCCACAGCTCTGAGGCAGACAAGAGCTCCCCGCTGGATGTGCCCAGGACAGACAGCGCACGCGGGGCGGGTCAGGGACGACGCGCCTGAGCAGGGCGGATTCCCAGCAGCTGGTTTCCCCGAGAGTCCGCGGTGGGGCCTTGGGGACGGCACAGCGACGCTAAGGCGCCAGCAGCTGCCTCGCCAGCTGCCCCCGTGCCCGCCCCTCAGACTGGTGCTCAAAGGAAATCAGAGGGCGAAAGAAGCTGGCAAGAGTGTCAGAAGATACCGTAAAGGAGTCCTTATCAAAGTTCTCTAGGTGTTTCTTGCCGGCCGGTGCCTGCGCTTCGTTGTCAATACCATGGACAGCACCCGCGAACCGACTCAGGGGCGCTGGGACGCCGCTGGCTTCTGGCAGGTCTGGCAGCGCTTTGACTCAGAGGGTGAGTAAAACAAGCCACCTGTACAGCCTTGCTGAAAGGACCTAGAGCTTCCTCTTCCCCATGTCTTTCCCTGCAGAAAGTTGTCTTCCAGCGCTGTTAATGCAATATACCTAACAGACGTCTGGTATACTGGAGCTGCACTTCTTGGTACCTTGTGAACGTTCAGGGTGGGAGGAGGGACCTGAAATTACACCCCGGCCCCCACCCCCCAACGTGTGTGTGTGTGTGTGTGTGTGTGTGCGTGTGTGTGTGTGCGTGTGTGTGTGTGTAGTGATATACCGTATATATAATGACAAATATTTTATATATTAGAGGCTTGTGGGCTGACACTCGGGTATCTGAAGTCAGCCCTCTATGACATTTTTACTCAAATGCTCATTTTTACTCAATGACTTTGTTGTGTAACCCCCAGTCTCTCAAAGAGAGGGTGAATTTTATCAGCTTTCAAAAAGACACTACCCTCACTCCCCAAAAAACTACTTGAAAAGAACTACTTACATTTGCTTTGTCTTCATTAAAAAAGAAACATAAAGGAAATATCTAAAGTATACGTTTTAACCTTGCAAACTAAGATTCAATACTTACCTCTCTTAAATTTTTCCAAGACTGCAAAATCCTTGGGTTAGAGTTTATTCTAAAACTCATGTTTATTTGTGGATTAAAATTCATGTATAAATAGCTTTCGTTTCCCCACTATTTGTACATACCACAGCACAAAGCATTGACTCTCAAATGTGTATTTGCTATTCACATCCATGTCATCTAGAGGTAGATACCGGCACTTCATTAGAGTTACGATAGATAGTGTCCATGGGGATTTTATAAATTTGAGATTAAAAACAAATTTAGATGTTAAGTGTTAAATACTAAATGTCACACGTTATTCTGTGTAAGTGACTATTATTTATGGATACCTTCTTGCATTTAGAAAAAGGTTACATAGAAGAGAAGGAGCTGGATGCTTTCTTTTACCACATGTTGCCGAAATTTTGTACTGATGTAAGTACTTGTGCCACTAAGCATTAATTTATGTTCTCTTAGTGAATTCTAAAAAGCATCCAAGTCTTATGTTGATTTGTACCTATTAATCGCATCTGACCTCTTTTCTTCCTTGCATGTAATTTTTCTCCCTCTCCTAGCAGCACAGAGGGATTTAGGTAGGCTTCATGAGGTTCAGCTGTAGCATTTGACATGCTGGTCACTGACTTTTACTGTGACATTTGTCATCCACTCAGAGATTTTAACTGTAGATTCAAACAACCCTGTTTTGAACGTCTCCTTGGTTATGTCTCTGCTAATGGATTTAAACCTAGAGATAAGGTAGGTCACTTTGCTCAGAAAGGTGGAAAAGATGTTAAGAGCTTTTGAGGCTCTGGGTGTTTAGTGCCTTTAATATTACTTGGATAGCAAACCACAAACAAACCATTCAAAAGCATTTTTCATTTTGTTAGAAAGGTTACAAATTTCTTAGGAAATGGCAAACCAGAAAATAATAAACATTCCCAGAGCCCAAGTATAAATGTAAACCAATCCATCCAGTGTCCATACCCCTCCCTGACGGTAAATCTGGCCTTGAGAGATGCAGATTACCTTTTGATAAGCCCTGTACCAAAGCAGAGGAAAAATGCACACAGAGACGCACCAGCCCGGGGCTGGGATAACCTGGTAAAGACTCCATCAGGGGACACATGGTAAGAGGAGTAGCTCTGGAGACAATAGTGTTTAAAACGAATTGTGGCGACAGCTTATCCTCAGCCATAGCTGTTTACATGGAAGAATACTGGAGTGCATCACACTTTCACGTAGGAGCCCAGTGCGGAGAACAAGCAGCTTGGGGACGCTGTTTCTGGGGGAAGGGCAGTGAGCTCAGAATAAGAGAGGCTGCCATCTGCCTCTAACAGCCACACACAGAACTCGTAGTCACCCTCTCTCGCCCACAGCCCGTCTGCCTCTCGTTTTCCATCTCTCTTCTGATCTCTTTCTCTTATGTTTCTGCCCATTTCTGTTTCTCATTCTGTGTTTCATGGCTCTCCTCTCCCATCATTTCTTTTTTCCCATCATCCCTTGACTTTCTCTGTGACTTCTCTGTCTCTCTCTCTCTCTCTCTCTCTCAGCTCTGTTTCTCATGTCTCTCCATCTGTCTTTGTCCCTCTCCTGTCTCTGTTTCTCCTGCTTTCTATCTTCAGTCTGTTTCTCAAGCTCTCTCATTGTCACTCCTCTCTTTCCTTCTCTCTTTCCTATCTCTCTTTGCCCTTCATTTCTTTTATCAGTTTCTCTCCTCTCCTTTTCTCTTTCCTTCCCTTATCTGTCTCTCTGTTTCTCTGCTTTGCTGCTACTTACTACTGTATATGCAAAGGCTCGTGTCATTCCAGAACCCATGGGTCTGACGCCATTTTGTCAAACATGACAGGAGTACTTGAGGAAAACAAAAAGACGGAGGCAAAACCATTCAAAGTCTTGCAATAAACTGGACGGTCAGAAACTAAACCCCAGAGACTTGGAACTTCACACCTTTTCAGAAAGCTCCTTGCTTTAGTCATTTAAAGGAGGAGAAAAGTTGCTGTCACTATTGAAACTGAAAGTGTCTAATTTTCAGTCATGGGATGAGGGGTAGGGCTACTCAAACACTGGGGTCTGCTCTAGACTGAGGACACTGCGAGCTGCCTTCTTCTGGGGCTTGGGCTGACTTCAAAGGCATCGTTCCCATTAGTGAGGGAGAAGGTGGATGCCATCTCCCGTAGCTTGCCTGATCTTATCACCCCTCCCTCAGATCTGGCCCATGGTCTCACCTTCTCACACATGGACAGGCATGGTCCTCGGAGGAAAGGAAACAAATGACTCACCAGTCTGCTGTGCAACTGTGTTCAGTGCAGGCATTCCTGAGTCCAGAGGCGAAGGGGTTGGAAAGCTGCAGAGTCCTTAGGCCAGTGCCTAAGAATTAACTGTGTTAACATGCAAAGCCCCAGGTCCCACCTCTTAGGTATTTCAGTACATTTGGGGGTCTGTCTGGGGTCTTGCATTTTAAAAGCACCCTGAGTCACACTGCATCTTCTTTCACTCTGTTCCCTCCAGGAACAGTGATTACCTGTCAGACAGGGGACTGTAATATAATTAGGCCAGTCCTGCTGAGTTGTGGCTGTAGCCCCAGGTACCTCTCCTCAGCACTTGGCAAAGGAGACAGGTTTTGGAGCCAGGGGATAAGCCGTTTAAACTGTTAATCAGAAATGCTGTCATCTGCCATTGTTTCCTTTCAAAATGCTGAGGCATTACCCCAGGGAACATAGTTACAGACACCTTCACTGGGCGTTCCATGATACCGGGACAAGCATGATTAAGGAAACTGCTCCTAATTCTGGACTTTTTTTCCTGCTGAGAAATGAATAGGCCCTAAGTATGTCCTTAACAAGAGGGCATGTCCCTCTCAGCGGAAGGATAATCACGACTTGTGACACCTACTTTTAATCAGTGATGCCCCACTGAGTACAGAAGCAGCAGCGGGGGGCCTCCATGACCAGGCAGCCCCTCACTCTGGTGTTTAAGTGTGACAAGCAGTTCATCAGAGGCCTGAATAGCTCTACTTTCCTCCCCTGATTAGCGAGTCACAGAGACCTTGGGGGAAGGAATTTGAAGATTTCTAACAGCAAGCTGCCTGCTAGTCAATCTTGGAGAGCAGCCGGCCTGCTTGTAATTACCTGGTCCTCACAGCCTCTGAGGGGACTGACTTAATGGAACCATCGGCTGCTCTTGCTGCTTCTGTTACTCACCCCCCTCTTATCTCCGCCTTTTGTCTTTTCAAATACTCAGAACTGGCCTCTGAACCAGGTCCAGATCTAGCCAGTCTGTTGCATAGCATTGCTTTCTGGGGCTGTGTATGCATTCTTCACGTACAGATTGTAGCACATCCTGGGCCTGTTTCAATGCTTCAGAGATGACAAATACTCTGCTGGGGCCTAGAGTCTCAGACAAGGCGAGCAGGGTTGGTGCTGATGGGAAATTACAACAGAGGGAGCCCTAGACTCTTTTGCTTTCGGTCCAAGGGATAATCATGGACTTTGGAGTTAGAGGTCTGAGAGGACGGAAGTCAAGTTTCTGTGCCTTCAAACTAAAGGTCGAAGGCCAAGCTGAAATTCAAAGTGAAGACCCACTTTCTTGCGTGATTTCCATTGCGATTTTCCTGTATGATGCACATACACACTCATACAAGCCACACAATCTACGGCGCCAAGACTACAGAGGCTAATTTCTCGGTACATAGTGGAGTGTCAAATGAGGAAACCTGGTTGGCAGGGATAGTGTAGTAGTATTAGGGAGAATAAATTTTAGTATGACTGATCTAGTCTGAAGTCTAGGAATACGGCACTGTTTGGGAGTATCTGTGCCTCTCAGTCCCTACATCAAAATTCATTCTCCATTGTTGATTATACCTGTCACCTTTCTTTGTAATAACCCTGCCGCCCACTGATGAAGAACAATTTAATGTGTGGAAAAGGTTGTACAAGGAAGGGATATGTGACGTCTTCAGTAGTTCAATGATTATTTCTTTGGTTTCCTCTTTAATTATTTTCCCCTAATTATTCTTTTCCTTGGCGAGACCAAGATTAAAAGAATAAACTCTAGCAAACTGGGGACCCAGAAGAGCTGGACTTTTCAATTAGAAAAGAATAAAAAAAACCTCTGAGTTCTTGGGAAGGAAGTTTATATGTTCATTACAATACAATCTTTTGTCACAACCAAATATAGAATGATGTTCAAATTCATTCTATCAATAGTCTAGTCTCTAAGCTTCTCTTCATTCATATTTTAGGAGCTCACTAGCTACAAGTCTTACCTAGTTAGGATTCTGATTAGTGGTTATTTGTTTAAGAAATCTCCATCTCTCTCTCTCTCTCTCTCTCTCTCTCTCTCTCTCTCTGGTGTGCAACTTGGTGGGATCACTTTCAGTGGCTAAGTAACTTACTTTCCAGGTTAGACTAACATGATTATCAGGCTATATACTCTGAATATTTGATATCCTAACTATATTTTTGGAATCTCAGTGGCTTTAATGTGGTTCTGTCTGGCCCGCTATAGGATGCAGTCATGGGAGAAAATGTGCAGAAGATGAAACAACAATTTACGTCTGCCCACAATGTCTATAGAGACGGTCGCATACAGATGAAAGAGGTACCTTTTATGACTGTAACTTTCTTGACTGTACCTTCTTGGGCTATAATTTTCTCTGAAGGATAATGAATGTTTTACATTTGATTGGAAAATTAGAACCCTCTGCAAGGCAGCTGGGTTACATAACATTTCTGAAGTACTCACTTTTCCTTTTTCATCAGCTTAATAACAAAAAGTATATGATGCTTCCATCATTTTATTTAGGTCAATCAATGTTTGTACTTATTTTATAATTGGGGAATTGATAGGCTGGAGGTTTTCAGTTACTTGATCTAATATTTGTCTCCTTCCACAGTGTCCTGTTCAAATTCAACCTTGACATAAGGGAAAACGTACTGACAATAAATGAGTTTAAAGTTCAGTATCAGTTCCCAGTGGAGATTGGAAAGATCTGTCCATGAACATCATTAAAAACAAAACAGAAAGCAGCCGCCTCTACTTCAACTCAAGCCACACTTATTAAGTACCTACTAAAGCGAGGAACTGTGTTAGACATGCAGTGCCAGGCACAGTCTATCTTTAACCTGATAATTTTTCCTTCCAGTTACAAAAAGGTTTCCAGTTTAGAAAGGATTTCCACACATATTATGTTACTTTATCCCCACAGTAGCTATAGAAGATGGACATGGAACATTAGCTCTATTTTACTGATGAGGAAGCTAAGTTACTTTCCTAGCATCGTATGGCCAGTAAGTGGCACTGGATTAAGTTGTAACCCACTTATAGGTATGAATCTATACAGGTTTATTCTATAGAGTTATAAATCCATACATAAAAATGAGCTACTAGGGGCTTCCCTGGTGGCGCAGTGGTTGAGCGTCCGCCTGCCGATGCAGGGGAAGTGGGTTCGTGCCCCGGTCCGGGAGGATCCTACATGCCGCGAAGTGGCTGGGCCCGTGAGCCATGGCCGCTGAGCCTGTGCGTCCGGAGCCTGTGCTCCGCAACGGGAGAGGCCACAGCAGTGAGGGGCCCGCGTACCGCAAAAAAAAAAAAAAAGAGCTGCTATGAAAGTAAGATATTTATTTCATAGACAAAACTGCCTGCTGGACATATGACCTGAAACCTGAAGAGCTAGTCTCTTAGTGCTGTCATACTTAGTCATTATTGTTGGTGAAAATAGTAATTTTTCTTCAAAAAGTTACAATAACAAGGCAAGATTATGTCTTCTTATAAAAAATAGACATGTTCACACCAGGAGGCTGCCTTTTCAGAAAACTACTAAGCTAAACTCCAGATTTATGAGTGTAGCTCTTTCCAAAGTTTTCACTAAAAGGCAAAAATTATTTATATAACCAATAATTGCATTATAATTGATGTAAATGTATCAGTGTATTGATTAATGGAAAAGTAATTGTATGCATCAAGGTAGAATAACCAAAGTATTCATGATTACATGTTCACAGTTACATTCTCTAGCCCATAGAACGGAGCATAGCATATAGTGGCACTCAATAAATATTTGTTAACTTAATAATAAATGAATGAAACATGGTAAATAATGAAAAACTATGCCATTATCTTACCAATTACTGGTAGACCTTCCTGAAGCAATTGGGAACTTGGCAAAAACTTTGGCATCCGTGCCAACCATTCTGTCATGGAGTCCTGCCAATGAGTATAACTGAGGTTGTCTGTAGAGAAGCTGATGGTATAGGACTGCTTTGGTCCCCTGAAAACCTCATGAGTCTGTGAGTGTAAAGAGTAGCAAGGTCTCTCCTACTGTCTCCTGCTATACCACTGGCCATTTCTCTTACTCCAATTACAGGTACTTGTGACATAAAATCAGCTCACCTGCACACATCTGAGCTATTTTAGCACAAAACAAAACGGGAAAGGAGTCGCGTCTAAGAGCCAAAGTGAAGCTTGGGGATGATCTGTGCACTTGATTTGTCCGGGGCTCCTCTGTGCCACTCTGGTCAAACTGAAGACGGAGTGCGTTCTAGAGACTTAGGGCTGGTGAACTACATTTTAATTTGGTTTCTCAGTGAAAACACACTTAGTCCTGAAGAGCTGCTCGCAGCTCACCTTGTGTGGTGGGTAGGAAAAACACAAAGTCGACAGGTGAAGTATGAAACCTTGGCCAAGTGATTTCATCTCTCTGACCCTCAAGTTCATCGTCTTCATCCACAGAGCAGTTACCACGGACTAACTTTTTAATGGGTACCAGGGACTTTGCTAAACAGTTTATAAATAGTGCCCCACCTGACTCTTAGTCTTCACATAAGCACCAGGATATAAATATTATTATCTCCATTTTACAAATGAGGAAATTGAGGCAGAGAGGTATCAATTAAATTGTCCAAGATCAAATAATAGGTGAATAAGGAGAAGGAAGGATCCACACTAAAGCCAACCACGTACTGCTTTGTGCTGCCTCCCATTCGTATTAAAATGCCAATACTCATATTTACCTGAAGGATTGGTGTGAGAATTTAATGAGATGATAGATGAAAAGGACATTGCCAGTGCCTGCCATGTAGTAGGTATTCAATCTATGACAGCTGTTATTAACACGATGTGCCCTTGAGCTGACCTACATCCAACTAGAGAATATGAATGGGAGTGTGGGCTAATCAGTCCTACAACCTAGCAGAAGCTTTTGCTCTGGACTTCCTCTGTAGCACTGAACAAGATGCTGGGAGAACTATGGTTATAGAAGAAATGGCCGTTGTTTATGGGGGACAATTCAGAAAGGAGACAGTATACACTGAAATACCATAGGTTTGGCAAAGAACCCAGCCAAACGTGCCTATGAGCTGAAACAAGTATTACCATCACATAGGGGAAGACATGTTACCTTTGTTCATGGGAGCAAGGGAAGTCAGTCAGTAGAACTGGTGCTCATATAGATGGCTGGATGGTTAAATTTTCCACAAGTGAACCAACTTTGAAAGTATCATATAGATGCTAATAATATAAAAGAATATAAACCATAGCCAACTCAAGAATCAAGCCAGACAGCAAACATTCCTGATTTTGTGTACGGCACCGAAGTGATCTGTATACACAGCACCTCACCAGCACAGCACAGGGGTTAAAAGTGTGGGCTTAGTTGAGGTCCTGACTCCACCACTTACTAACTACATAATGATGGCAAGCTCCTTATCTCTGTGAAGCCCAGTTTCCTTAACTAATAAATAATAATAGTGATGTGTTATGCACCCTATAGGTTGTTCGGGTTAAATGAGTTAGCATATATAAGTATTTAGAACAATTCATGGCACATATAAAAATTACTGGGTATTTTTATTTTCTACTATAATTACAGAGTTGTTAATATAAAATTGGAGCCTCTCAGAATAAGGTCTGGAACATTTTAAGCACTAACACATTTATTATTAAATAATAATAAAGATGATTATTATTATTTTGGATTGTAAGCTCATGGAAGACAGATACTCATAGTGTTTCACACCTAGAAGGATGCAATACTTCTTGAAAGAATCATTGAATCCAAAATGACAATCAAGGACGTGGAACTACGTGTTGGGCTCTCCATCCTGAGAGATCCAAGCCCTTCTGCCCTCTAATATGTTCCTTGATGACTTTTACCCACGGAGCACCGGCCAGTGTCACCAGCTGCTATTTCCCCCTTTTCCTTTAGCTTGCCTGCATGTTCTTGTCCGAGGACGAAAACTTTCTTCTGCTCTTTCGCCGGGAAACCCCCTTGGACAGCAGTGTGGAGTTTATGCAGGTAAGCGTTTGGTTGTGTCTCTATGGAGGGTGAGGCCAGGATTCCAGCCACCTGCTGTGGCTGCCACCACTCCTGCCCAGTCCCCAAGGGAGAGCTGCCCACAGAGGACAAGACCATGCAAAGAAGCCCTTGTGTGGAGCCTGGACTTTGGCCCCAAGCCCCAATGTGCTCTCTCAGTGTGCTGACCCGGGCTGCCCCTGAGCTGACAAACTCCTTAGCCTGGGCTAGAGGAAGGCTTAGACGAGGGGCCCGGCAGGTACCTGAGGCATGTAATGGGAGGGTAGGGAGGGGGCCGTGGAGCCTGGACAGCACATGCCCATCAAGAGCCCAGAGTCCTGTGAGCTCCAGCCAACTACTGCCTTCTGAGAATGCAGCCTAGGCATCTAGACTCTATGGGAAACTACTTTTTTTTTTTTTTTTTTTTGCGGTACGCAGGCCTCTCACCTTTATTCCCTTTACCTGGAGCCAAGACCACAAAGGCAAGATTCCTTAGGGGCCCTTTCTGCCGTGCAATTTATTTTGGGGAAGTTCACCTGTTCGGGGTTTTAGTCTTATGGAGGTGCCTCAGTTTGACTTCTCACCTTGGGTGGCCCCAGGATTTGTCTCCTGTCTACCTTGTGTGCAGTTTCCTGATAAAGCTACAGGCTAAGTTATCAGAGATCAGTAGATGTACCTAGGATAGACTTTGGTTTCTGTTTTGTGTTTTCCTATCATGTCAGACCTCTTAGATGTCCCCTCACTTTCTTGCCAGCTGTAAAGAGTTGCTTTTTAGAGTACTCTGCATTTTTAGGAATTTAGTACGAAGAAGATTTCTTGGTTTGCCATATTGCCTCCCACTGAAGGCCATCCCTTGATATCTTTCCATTTTGAACTTTCCATAGCTCCCTTTCAGTGAGTGCACTGTGGTCCTCCTAAGTGGCTCTAAGTGAATGCAGTGAGTCATTTCTAGTGAGTTCTGCCCAAACAATAGCTGTCACCAAAGAAAGCCTAAAATTCTCCATGCAAAGTCTTAGTTGCACCCAGTTAAGTACTATTATCAGATGCTGAACCATAGCAGACAGCAGCATAAGTTGACCCCAAATTATTTGAGGGTAAATGGATTAATGGCTTTTGTGTATTTCAGATTTGGCGCCAATATGATGCTGACAGCAGTGGCTTTATATCAGCCGCTGAGCTTTGTGTAAGTGTTGCCAGGAGCTGTGTCTGGGTGAAGGGCGGGTTTGCTCATCGCTGGGAATTTGATATGTATGTATCATGAGATTGATTTCTGTGTTTCCAAGAAACATGGATATGAATTTGTTACTTAAAAAAACAGATTCATGTTTAGAAGGTTTAGAAACTGTATGTTGGATTTATTGCTTGCTAAATGCATTTCAGTTCCTTCTTAAAACAAACGGATCACAGTTCTTAAAATACAGCCTCTTGAGATTTTTAGATTTTTATTTGCTCACTAGATAAAATGCAGCTCTTTGCTTGATGTCACAGAACTTCCTCCGAGACCTCTTCCGCCACCACAAAAAGGCCATTTCTGAGGCTAAGCTGGAAGAATATACTGGCACCATGGTGAGTAACTGAGCAAGGCGATCTCCATGAGGACAGCTTCTCCGCTGCCTCCTCAGGGCCCAGAAACATTGTCTGGGACAGTGGATGATTCTACTCATTTAGCAAGTTGATTTAGAGCAATTGGGAATCAGATAGATGGGAGATGTGTGTCCCACCTCTGCCATCTTTAGCCATGGCCTTGAGAAACAGCCCAGGCTCTCAACTTTATTTACTTCATCTGACAAATGGAGATTAAGAGTATCTAGTTACCGCGAGGGCAAGTGAGTGGATGCATATGCAGCACTTGGCAGAGTATCAGGGGAATAATAAATGTTCAGTACATGTTAGCTCTTCCTGTAGCGGTTGTTGTGGCCCTTGTCATTATTTCACTCGCCCCTCATGCCACATGACCCCAGGACTATTTCAGCGTCAAAGCTCCCTGGAAAATGGTGAAGTAGGAGAAGCTGCCTTTGGTGAACTCATCCTCATATTCTGTTTCAGTTCCTAACTTGATGCTTTTCTCCCAGTGTTAATCAACACTCTGTATTGAACTGGATCTGGCTTCTCTACCATTTGTCTCCCCCTGAGCCCCTTCCCATCCCCAGATGTGGGCTTCATTCCAATCAAACCCTGTAGGTTTCCTAATTAACAAGCAAGGAAATTGCTGATAAAGGTCAATTTACTTTTTTTTTTTTTTTTTACAAATTACTTGTAAAAGTACTTTACAATTACTTGTGCAATTGCTACACTTATTATAGAAAGAGCTCTTGAGTAGACGCATCTTACTGAACCTTCCGGTGAACAGCCACGGAAGCGCATCACTGAGAGGAGTTTACGGATCCCTGTTAAAATGTGCACCACTAGGTTCATCTATTTAGGCCTTTAAATGATGTTTCCAAATACTGTATTCATTCTAACAACCCCTTTATAGCACTGGCATTGTTCCTGCTCCTTTGTATATCTGATGACTGAGGCTTGGAAAGGGTAAGTGACTAAGTCACCACCAAGTTGAATCCCTAGACTCGTTTTATAAAAATCAGATTCACTGGGAAAGGTTAAGTTGCCTAGCCTAAGGCACCAGTTACACTGGAAGTTGGGCTCTCCTGGCTTTCAACCCTGCATCTTCCTGGCTCTCTCTCTGTACTCTGACTACTCCAAATGCTGCTTCCAGCCAAGGGCATTAGCCCCGGGAAGGAAGAATGTGCTCTTGACCATGACACCTTGTAAATGGCCTGGACAGGAGCAAAGCTGATGCCAAGGACAGAGTCACACCCCAGGCCAGGGTCTCAATCAAGGAAATTATCTGGCTTTCTACTATGTTGACTTGTTGTAACAGCATGCAAAACGCTGTTTGAAATCCTGAGTAAATAGGTACTTAGCACTAAAGAGTGAAAGTTCCAGTGAAACCCTCTAATAGAATGAATAATCTGAAAAAGGAAATTAGACTGAAAACTGCCTGGGGGAGAGAATAACAAGGAGATTATTCTTCCAGTTGGGCATTTTTTTCAACATTGATTTAGCAATGTCAGCACTGGCTGTTGTTATCTTGATTTTATTAATGTATAAAACAGGCCCTACACAATGAAATGCTTGCATTTAGGGTCTCCAGCATGTTTCCAGTATTTCTTTGAATACCTTTGACTCTGAGGGGCTTCCCTCCACCTCCAACTAGAATGCTAAGCCACTGCTTCCTGACCTTTTAACGCAGCTTGGCTATGTTTTCCTTACTTCTCTCCACCTGGTTCTTGCTCATCCTTCAAGATTTAGTTAGACGTCGTCTTGCCCTAGAAGATCTTCCATAACCTTCTTCTATAGCGGATCCAAGTGCCTCTCGTCTGTGTCCCTATATTATCTTGTGTATTTCACTGTCTTAACATCATAGGCATCCATTTAATTCATTCCACAAAGATTCCTTAAAATCTGCTATGCCTCAGGCACTCTTCTAGTCATCAAGGATTCAACAGTGAGTGAAATAGACAAAGGAGAGACTGACACTAACAATAAACACAGTAAATAATAAATTACATTTCATGATAGAGGGTAATAGCGCGATGGAAAAAATTGAAAAGTAGACCAGGCAGTGCCAGCAGGGCAGCTAGGATGGGAGCTTGGGGAGGTGCAATTTTCAATAGGGTGGTCAGGGGAGGCCCTTCAAGAAGATGCAACATGAGAGAGGACCGAAGGTGCAGCCAGCAGAGTCCCTGGGTCAGGGGTGTGCCGGGGATTTCCAGGAACAGGAAGAGACCAGTGTGGCTGGATCAGAGTAAGCAAGGATGAGATGTAGGCCAGACCAGGCTGGGCTTTTGGGGCCATTGTGAGAACTTGGGGTTTTAGTGGGAGGGAGATGGAGAGCCACTGGAGGATTTGAAGCAGAGGATGCCATGATCTAGCTGCTGTGTTGAGAAGAACCCAAAATGGGCAAGGAGGGAATCAGGAAGACCTGTTAAGAGGCCATTGCTCCATCCAGGTGAGAGAGGATGGCAGCTTGGACCAGGGTCGGGTAGCAGAGGAGGTGAGAACTAGATCTGTCTGAAGACGGAATCAGTAGGGTTTCCTGATGAAGCAGCTGGGAGTCAAGGATGACACTGCCACTGTCTATGGATCCTGTACTCCACTAGGCTGTGATTCCTCAAGGGCAAGGTGGCATCTTATCTTTGTGTTCTCAGCCCTCCCACGGAGCCTGGCACACAGTGGGCTACTTAATGCGAATTGTCTGAACTGAATTTTCAGTTATTACCTCATAAACAGCTAGGAATAAACCCTAACAATATGACTAAAATTTGCCCTTGGGACCCTCCTGCCTCCCTTGTCCGTGTCCCATGGGACCCTCCAGCTCCATCACGACTCTCGATCCCTCTTGAGGTGCCTCGCATACTGCATATTGCACATCGCAGCATTTTGCCCAGACCCAGCTTTCCTCAAGCAGTGCTTCACGTTCCGAAATTCTCCTTTTTCTCTTTCCTTGTTTAAAACCAGACCTCCAGGGCAGAACCAGAAAGGGAGCCTGGAAGTGCTGAGCTCCCTCCTTATGTCTCTCAGTGGGGTCCTTCATCACAAAGACTCACCCAGAAGGATCCCAACCAGGCAGTGGGTAGGAGCCGTGCTGAGCCCAGGGGACAGAGGCAGACAGGGAGATGGGAGCCCCGCGCTGATGACAGGAGGTAGGAGGGACAGGAGTGAGGGCTAGAGCTGGAGGCATGGAGACAGAGCAGAGCAAATCGAGAAGGGACAGTCAGAGCAGGGCGAGCCTAGCATATGCCCCTGTGGATCTGCAAGTCGCGTTACTCTGCTCCTTTTCTTAAGCTGGGTCTGAGATGGTTTTTCTGGGCTGAGAGGTAGGGTCTCAAAGTGACCGAGAATATCCCCTCCCTCACCAAAACCCCACTCTCTTAATGCTGCTCTGTCAGGTTAGAATGTGCTCTGTAAGCTAGTTCATACAAAGATATGAGTTCATTCCTTCAACAAATATTTAGGGAGAACCTACCAAGGAAGATACGGTCTCTGACCTTATGGAGTTTTCCAACTGGGAGGAAATTTGGTAAGAACGGGAAAGGGAGCAAACATCCCCTCTGGTCCCTCCCTTTCATCCCCACTGTGTGCATCACTGCCCTACAGTATCGACCCATAAGTAGGAATTGAGTTCAATTTTCCTTTCAGCCCTTAAATACAGCAATTTCACCTTGAGATCCAATTAAAAGATTCTTGAAAAGTTTTCTGGATTTTTTAACAAATAAGATGGACTGCAATGAAGCAGCAGTTCTAGAGCTTCAGCAAAGGCAGGACAAGAAAAGGTAGGCGGACAAAGGGGAAAGGCCAGGAGAGGGATAAATTAGGAATTTGGGATTAACAGATACACACTACTATATAGATATATAGATATAATAGATGAACAACAAGGACCTACTGTATAGCACAGGGAACTATATTTAATATCTTGTAATAACCTATAATGGGAAAGAATCTGAAAAATATATATACACACACACATATACGTATAACTGAATCACTTTGTTGTAAATCAACTATACTTCAATTAAAAAAAAAGAGGTAGGTGAAAAGAATTAAACTTAAATTTTTTTAAAGATGTCTTCTTAACAGAGTACACACAGTACTTTATTTTCATTGAAACGTAGCCAGTGTTTGCTCTAGTATTAAATATTTTAATCCTAATAATTGAGAGTTCCTTCTGTGCTGGGCCCTGTGTGAAGCACTTTTCAAACATCTTATGATTCTCACATGAACCTTATGAAATAAGTATTTTTAAACCCCTATTTTGTAAATGAAAAAACTGAGGATTACAGGTCAGAGATGATAAGGACAGAGTGGAAATTCAGACCCAAATCCAGCTTCAAACTGTATTCAACCCATCACATTCACATCTGAAAGTCTCAATGTCAAATTATTAAAATGAAAACTTTCAAAAGAGGGAGGGCTGAGCTCTATGAGATCAAGAAGAGACACAAATCTCTATGAATAAAGTGAAGAGCAAGGTGAGGACAAAGCCATGTTAGGAGATTAGGATTCTCTTAGTAGTTTTTTTTTTTTTTTTTTTTTTTTTTTTTTTTTGCGGTACGCGGGCCTCTCACTGCTGTGGCCTCTCCCGTTGCAGAGCACAGGCTCCGGACGCGCAGGCTCAGCGGCCGTGGCTCACGGGCCCAGCCGCTCCGTGGCACGTGGGATTTTCCCGGACCGGGGCACCAACCCACGTCCCCTGCATCGGCAGGCAGACTCTCAACCACTGCGCCACCAGGGAAGCCCCTCTCTCAGTATTTTTAAAGATAAGATAATACAGGAGCTCTGACAGCCACAACAGAATTTATTACCCAGAAAAATGGATTTTTCTCCTCATGAAGTCCCTGAATACTCCTAAGAATTGACAACTTCTTAAACACCAAAATGGAAACAAATTAATGAAAGAAACAAGAAAGGGTTCCACAAAATTGTTCTGGAGAAAAGAGGAACACTGATTAAACTGGGGAAGGGAGAAAGAGAAGAAGAGTGAATTGTGGCTGCATAAAGCCCCAGGGGTCACATCAGTCAAACATCCCATTATAAGGGGCAGGAGAAGGCAGGGAGGAGAAGTGTAGACTGCTTAGAAAGTCAGTACTGGGCTGAAAAGAAATTCTGCACATCATGCATCAGCCCCGCAGCCCTAGTTGCCCAGAGCGCTTCTCTTCACAGCTCTACGGTTTACATTTCAGAAACCTCAGGCTGGCAGCTCTTACAATGGAATGCCCTGAGCTGAAGAAAACCTATGAAATGAAAAAAGAAATGGCAATGTACACCTTTGATGGCTTTGAGCTTGGATCCAGAAGCTTAGAGTCCTGTGAAGTAGCTGAGGGGAATCCGAGTGGTCTTAGCCAACTTTTGAGTATCTAGAGGTTGAGAAATGACAGTTGACCAAGACTGTCCTGTTTCTCCTGTTATATGTGTCTGTTTCTTTGCTAAAACCCTGGGGGTCTTCTGCTCATGCGTGCTGCAGTTAAGTATTCAGTTTTGCTCTAAATTGTCCCATGAAGGCCCATGATCAATTAAACTCCAGGTAGCCCCTCACTGGTTCTTTATGTGCTGGGGTGATAGGTAAGTGTTGAGGAATCTACTGAAAGAGTTTCCACACAAGGATCTGAGTTTGCCCTCAAGACTAGATGAGTTTAATGAGATTTTGGCCCACCTATTTCATTTTTCTTTCTTAAATTGTAAAGGCGACTTATACTTTTCCAATGAACAGATATGGGAACTGGACCACAGTTTGTTTTTTTTTTTTTTTTAAAGACTCTTTACATTTCCTTAGAGACTTCTGGGTATACTGACTTTTAGAAACTCAACATTCTGAGAAAAACCTTCTAGGATCCGAGCTCTAAGTGATACACCAAGTGTGAAATCACTTTAAGGCTGCTTTAATGGCTTTTTAATGAGCAATGGACACAGTCACAGCAGCACTGCATTAAAGATTTGGTTCTGAGGTTTAGCATCAAATGCTTCACTTAAGAGATGTAACCTACTAATGAATTCAAATTGACCCAAATAAGGATTGGCACACTTGAAAGCTGTCTGAAACATAACAATCAACAAGTCAAGGCAGAACATCCAATCAGAAGAGAAAAGCTGAGGTCTGCAGACCTTGTCTCATGTAAACTCGTAATTAATGTTCTGTACAAGGAAGGAAACTATTAACAAAATCCAATTATGACAGCTAATTAAGAGAGGCTGTCAACACCTGGCAGGGGGAAAGATTAGCTGTCTGAATAGAATATTATTTGGTAATACTGAGCTTTGTAAAATGTAAGTTAATACATGTGGGAGATATTAAGCGCATGTCCCTAATTAGAGCACGGAACTTGAACTACTGTAAAACAATAAAATAAAATCTCAGAATGTGGCAGGCAAAGAGAATACCCCCAGCCTCTACCCTGGTCCCAGCTCTCATCCCTTCATGCCTGGATTAAAGCACCTGCTTCCTTCCCCCTAGGTCTCCGATCCAGGCCAATCTGAGACATGTCTGTGCTTTTTTTCTTTTTTAATTTAACTTTTATTGGAGTCTAGTTGATTTACAATGCTGTGTTAGTTTCAGGTGTACAGCAAAGTGAATCGGTTGTACATATACATATATCCACTCTTTTTTAAGATTCTTTTCCCATATAGGCCATTATAAAGTATTGAGTAGAGTTCCCTGTGCTATATAGTAGGTTCTTATTGTAAAAAAAATAGTTATCTATTTTTTATATAGTAGTGTGTATATGTCAGTCCCAATCTCCCAATTTATTCCCCCCTCCGCCACCAGGCTGTCTTGAGATCTCTTCTATTCCACGTCCACCCTCACTCTACCGTTGATCTCAACCAGTCTGATGGTTTTAAATACTAACTAAAGGTGACTGCCTCCAATTTATATCTCTGACTCAGAGCACTTCTCTGAGCTGCCTGCATATACTTGGATGTGTGTCTCCACTTGGATGCCCAATAAGCCTCTCAAACTTAGCATGTCCAGAACTGACATTCTGACCTTCCCCCACAGTCCTGTTCCATTGGTGATCTTCCTCACCCCAGTGGATGTGAACCATACCTTTCAAGTTGCCCCTCCTTCAAGATTTATCTGAAGTCCCATCTCCTCTCTCAGTGTTTGTCAATATTCTAACACATTGTTCTGTTTCTTTGACTCAGTGGTCATGGAGATAATGTTGAATCTTACTTCAGATATTCATTTTTGCCTCTCCAATTACACTGTAAGCTCCTAAAAGCCTGTACCACCTTAATGATTTCTGAGAATCTCTCACAGTGCCTCACGTGTTGTCAGACACATGGTACTTATTCAACATACAATTGTTGATTCAGTAATATGGGGGACCCTCTAAATCCTTTTTGAGATTGTGTATGGCAACAATTTCCAGACTTTTTAAGAATGAGGAACTCTTTTTAAGTAAAAAAAAAAAAAAAAGATAACCGATAAGGAGTGATTTCTAAGAATACTGCTTAATGAAAAAATGCAAGTTGGAAAATAATACATAGAATGGGGTCCTATTTGTCCAAAAAATAAAGATGGACATATTAAAATGTTTAAAAAGTTTCTGGAAGGATACACAGTCCTGTGAATGGTAGTTACCTTTACAACAGGGACAGGAAGGACTTATACTTTGTACTCTTCACTCTGCTGAACTATCTGCATAATTTTGACCTTGCACCGCATCTCAAATTATCAATTGTTTAAAAAATTCACGGACTGCCTCTCCCACCACATGACAACAGTCATACTTTGGATCTACTGTTTCTGGTAAGAAGTGACTATTTGGGTTGGCCACAAAGTTCGTTCAGGTTTTTCTGTAAGATGTCATGGAAAAACCTGAATGAACTTTTTGGCCAACCCGATATTAACCCAGTAATGGTTTTAAATGAATTTGCATTTCACAATCACCATGCCATCTTTAAGTAATCGAAAAATTAAGGTAAACCTATTATTCAATCTAAGGAGAATGCTGGGTAGATCTATAGTCTCTGAGGGGTCTCTTGAGGGGAACCATAGATCTACAGAATTTTAAGGAGTTTGTCAGTAAGTCATTGTGTTCCATTTCCAGGAGACTTTATAGAACCTTTCATGTACTTAGTACTCAAAAATGTGTGGATGTTCAATCTTGGAAAAGGCAGTGGCAGAAGTGAGAACAGTGGTTAAGGGCCCTTCACAACTTTTCAACAATCAGCCCTTCAGAATGGAATCTTGTCCCCACAGCCAGCACCATGAGTCACCACAGCCCTCCAGGAGGGACCTGTGCCACGACCATGTGACCACTAAGGTCAGAGGGAAACTCACATAAATAGAATCTTTTTTTGCTTTCCCAGGGAAAGAGGGCAATTAGAAAAGGTAAACACCACATCTCTGGCATAATCTATAGCACCAGATGTTTTATTTCATAACCAACCATGAAGCAAACTACATTAACTATAAGCTACCCAGACTCTATAAAGCTAAGAGCCTGGTTTATGGGAAGAGCTCTAGAGCTCTGGTGACAGATACGCTTGGATTCAAAGCTTGCTACTTTCTTAGACAAATCAATCTTCCTACATTCCAGTTTCTTGCGTGTGTGGCATGCAGCTCTTTCTTACCTTCAGAGAATGTGGTGATGATTAAATGAAATAACATACAAAGTTTTGGCTGCTCTACAAATGGTCACTATTAGAGTTTAAAAAATTAAGAAGCCATTATGCCCACCCCCCACCCCAAATTGCCAGACATTCAAAATTCATCAAAGGTCGTTAGTAACTTCCGTGAGTTAGTACGGACCTGTTTACAAACAACTTTCTCAGTTACTGAGATCATGAACTATTAGGAGCCTACTCTTCCCTCCCTCTTAGAAACCGGTCATTTTCTGAGGCTTTTTCTTTTTCATAATCAAGTTTTGGGAGGAAGAAAATCCTGGTAAATTCATATACCTGGATTAGCAACCAGTTACTACTCTATTGATGGCTTCTGGTGGAAGATACCCTCGTGGCGGTTGCCGTGAACTTGCATATGAAACAGTGCTGTGGTGCGTGTAATTTGGGTGTTCTGAACACCACCGTTCAGTAGTCAAACAGCATCCTTTGAGGAGATGCTGACCATCGATTACTCAGGGGTGAAGTGCAAGGACAGGTGCCACTGAGGTCCCTGGATACCTACGAACCCAGTCTTCCCAAGAACTCAGTCCTCCCATTAGCCACACTGGAACCTGCTCTGAAGGACTCTGTTTGCTGACTTTACCAGGAAAAGTGCTCAGCATCAATCTTACTCCCCTTCAAGTGCTTTGACAAAGTCACGAAATCATTAATGTTCAGAGCTGGATGCACTCTGGGCCCTAATTCGGTCAGTGGTTATTGGACTGTTGGGTTCCAAGAAACCCTTGGGTTCAGAGGCAACACTTCAGGATTGAGAGGGAACCTAGAGGACAAAGCTCCAGCCCACTTCCACCCACTACTTGTACAGCTCCATTTCTTTGCTTTATACATTCAAGCACCGTGCAGAATTTCATTTGAAAACAGGGTTCTTCTGATAAGGAGAGTTAAAATCATGGGCACAGTTATAGCTGGAGAAGCTGCACCCAAAGAGATCATATGACTTTACTAATGTGACAAGAGGTCTGATTTCTGGTCTGGTGCAATAGGCATGTCTCAAGCTTCCCTTGTTATGTGTATTTCTTGTAGTCAAAGATGTCCCAGTCAACTAGAAGAGTAGACACACAGGAATATGTGTATTAATCACCCCCATGTGTACACACACAGGGGTAGTAAAATTAAGCAAGTGATTTTTTTTTTTCTGATTCTGATTCTTACGTGAACCACATAACCAATTTTCTGATGGGCAGAAGCATAATTTACACATCAGTGTTCAGTTCTTCCTTGAGCCAATTTTGAGCAAAGGGCTTTTCCCCCTTACACGTGCTGTGTAAGTTTGCACAGCAATAAAGATGGGCCCATGTCTTTCAAGCTGAGCTACTATTTGCTTAAAACTCAAGATAATCTAGCTTTCTAAGAACAAACCTCTTATATCTTGTTTAAAACTTTGTCTGATCTACGCAAGAGGGAGGAGATATGGGGATATATGTATATGTATAGCTGATTTACTTTGTTATAAAGCAGAAACTAACACACCACTGTAAAGCAATTATACTCCAATAAAGATGTTAAAAAAAACAAATTTAGCCTGATCTAATAAATTCAAACAGCCTCTTTGAATAAGGCTAAGTCTCTGCCAAAGGAAAAGCTCAGTCTCTTAGATTTCTCCATCCTCTGGATCCAACCAAGACCCTTCTCTAAAAATGTCATCAAGCTGGGTAAGGAGAGAAAAAGCAGCTTACAGGACCTCATGGTGAAGGGGAGGAGTCGAGGTCCCAAGGCACAATGCTCTGGTTTCCATGGTGATGCCTGCTGAACACACAGTTGCTGCTACTTGGCTGACATTCATGGTTGAAGCCATCCTCTAACTCTTGCTGGATGCAGACCACTAATTCTCTGCCATATCCTCCTTCCAGCTTGCTGACTCAGTGATCCACCCCCATCCTCTGTTCCAGCATCACCTCATACGCAGCTAGCCCCATAGAAGGTCCACTGGTCCTTGACTCAGCCTCCAAACCCTTGGGTGCTCAGAGGGTCCCAGGAAAGCTAAGCCCCAGCAACTCTGTCCGCTCAAAGTTGTCCTTCCTTAGCTAGTTCTCCTCTCCCTCCAGATCCCCTTCCAGCAGAGCTAGGTCACACATCTACTTTACTCTGTCATCTCTGCTTCTTTCTCTCTTTTCCTTCCTACAATCCTCTGAGGCCTACACAAGGCAGCCTTTCTCCTACATCATATCCTCCTCAGCTACTTTTGCCTTCATGGAAAACTATTTCTTCTATACTCTACAGAGAGTACTCTATGATATGAGTCAACCTCAGCCAATTTAGACAAATATATAACCAGAAGAGCAAAACAGAAAAGCACTTTAGTGACTTTTAAAATAAATTCCCATTGCAAGTATTTCTTACACTCCTTTCCCCTTCTGCATTCCAGATGAAGATCTTTGACAAAAATAATGATGGCCGGTTGGATCTTAATGACTTGGCAAGGTGAGTAGTGTGAAAATGGTGTCATAGGTTCAGAAACATGTTCCTAGGGGTTTGCTGACACCATACACTTCTTTTTGAAAGGCAGAGATCAAGTCTCACCTGAAGTCTTAAAGAATAGGTGAATCTTTAGGGGTAACAGATATCTTTGTGAAGATCATAAAAGTACTTCTCCCCAGAAGAGCACAATGCACAACATTTTCAAAATATTTTATAAATGGGCCAGCCCTGCCCTCAAAGGCCAGACATTCATGGTCCTACATAAGTGTCCCACAACAAAAAAAAGTCCTGAATCCCATTCAATGGTTCTGAGAATACTGAATCGTTAGTTCAGGACAGATAACAACAGAATCAGACTCACAGCTGCACCCTGTGGTCACTGAGTGTTGGTGTATCCTCCGTGGGGTGCCAAGTGTCTGCAGGTTAGAAGTGGAAGAGGGGAGGATGACAGCAGAAGAGGTCCAGTATCTGCAAAAGTGCTCTGTGAGGCTGGTATTGTGGTGACACATGATGATGTCAGCATGTTTCTGTCAAGTCTAGCCGAACACAAAACAACCTCTGATTGTCCACAAAAAGGTAAAAAGAGATTCTGAGCAGATAGAGAGTTGAAATCATTGGATCAAGAATACATGGATAAGGGAGGAACACTCCCAAACTCATTCTACGAGGCCACCATCAATCTGATACCAAAACCAGACAAAGATGTCACAAAGAAAGAAAACTACAGACCAATATCACTGACGAACATACATGCAAAAATCCTCAACAAAATACTAGCAAACAGAATCCAACAGCACATTAAAAGGATCATACACCAGGATCAAGGGGGGTTTATTCCAGGAATGCAAGGATTCTTCAGTATACAAATCAATCAATGTGATAAACCATGTTAACAAATTGAAGGAGAGAAACCATATGATCATCTCAATAGATGCCGAGAAAGCTTTCAACAAAATTCAACACCCATTTATGATAAAAACCCTCCAGAGAGTAGGCATACAGGGAACTTTCCTCAACATAATAAAGGCCATATATGACAAACCCACAGCCAACATCGTCCTCAATGGTGAAAAAATGAAACCATTTCCACTAAGATCAGGAACAAGACAAGGTTGCCCACTCTCACCACTGTTATTCAACATAGTTTTGGAAGTTTTAGCCACAGCAATCACAGAAGAAAAAGAAGCAAAAGGAATCCAAATTGGAAAATAAGAAGTAAAGCTGTCACTGTTTGCAGATGACAGGATACTATACATAGAGAATCCTAAAGATGCCACCAGAAAACTACTAGACCTAATCAATGAACTTGGTAAAGTTGCAGGATACAAAATTAATGCTCAGAAATCTCTTGCATTCCTATATACTAATGATGAAAAACCTGAAAGAGAAATTAAGGAAACATTCCCATTTACCACTGCAACAAAAAGAGTAAAATACCTAGGAATAAACCTACCTAGGGAGACAAAAGACCTGTATGCAGAAAACTATAAGACACTAATGAAAGAAATTAAAGATGATACAAACAGATGGAGAAATATACCATGTTCTTGGATTGGAAGAATCAATATTGTGAAAATGACTATATTACCCAAAGCAATCTACAGATTCAATGCAATCCCTATCAAATTACCAATGGCATTTTTTACAGAATAAAACAAAAAATCTTAAAATTTGTATGGAGACACAAAAGACCCTGAATAGCCAAAGTGGTCTTGAGGGAAAAAAATGGAGCTGGAGGAATCAGACTCCCCACCTTCAGACTATACTACAAAGCTACAGTAATCAAGACAATACAGTACTGGCACAAAAACAGAAATATAGATCAATGGATCAGGATAGAAAGCCCAGAGATAAACCCATGCACCGATGGTCAACTAATCTATGACAAAGGAGGCAAGGATACAAGGGAGAGAAGACAGTCTCTTCAATAAGTGGTGCTGGGAAAACTGGACAGCTACATATAAAAGAATGAAATTAGAACACTTCCTAACACCATACACAAAAATAAACTCAAAATGGATTAAAGACCTAAATGTAAGGCCAGACACCATTAAACTCTTAGAGGAAAACATAGGCAGAACACTCTATGACATAAATCACAGCAAGATCCTTTTTGACCCACCTCCTAGAGAAATGGAAATAAAATCAAAAATAAACAAATGGGACCTAATGAAACTTAAAAGCTTTTGCACAGCAAAGGAAACCATAAACAAGACGAAAAGACAACCCTCAGAATGGGAGAAATATTTGCAAATGAAGCAATGACAAAGGATTAATCTCCAAAATACACAAGCAACTCATGCAGCTCGATACCAAAAAAACAAACAACCCAATCCAAAAATGGGTAGAAGACCTGAATAGACATTTCTCCAAAGAAGATATAGATTGCCAACAAACACATGAAAAAATGCTCAACATCATTAATCATTAGAGAAATGCAAATCAAAACTACAATGAGGTATCACCTCACACCGGTCAGAATGGCCATCATCAAAACATCTACAAACAATAAATGCTGGAGAGGGTGTGGAGAGAAGGGAACCCTCTTGCACTGTTGGTGGGAATGTAAATTGATACAGCCACTATGGAGAACAGTATGGAGTCCTTAAAAAACTAAAAATAGAACTACCATACGACCCAGCAATCCCACTACTGGGCATATACCCTGAGAAAACCATAATTCAAAAAGAGTCATGTACCAAACTGTTCACTGCAGCTCTATTTACAATAGCCAGGACATGGAAGAAACCTACGTGTCCATCGACAGATGAATGGATAAAGAAGATGTGGCTCATATATACAATGGAATATTACTCAGCCATAAAAAGGAACGAAACTGAGTTATTTGTAGTGAGGTGGATGGACCTAGAGAGCATCATACAGAGTGAAGTAAGTCAGAAAGAGAAAAGTAAATACCGTATGCTAACACATATATATGGAATCTAAAAAAAAAAAAAAGGTTCTGAAGAACCTAGGGGCAGGACAGGAATAAAAACGCAGACGTAGAGAATGGACTTGAGGACACGGGAAGGGGGAAGGGTAAGCTGGGATGAAGTGAGAGAGTGGCATGGACTTATATATACTACCAAATGTGTGAGAAGCAGTCACATAGCACAGGGACATCAGCTCGGTGCTTTGTGACCACCTAGAGGGGTGTGATAGGGAGGGTGGGAGGGAGGGAGATGCAAGAGGGAAGAGATATGGGGACATATGTATATGTATAACTGATTCACTTTGTTATAAAGCAGAAACTGACACACCATTGTAAAGCAATTATACTCTAATAAAGATGTTAAAAAAAAAAGAATACATGGATAGAACCCTTAGAGGGAGCAACTATAATACCAGGTTCCTCAGGGTCAGGCTGGATGGCAATTGTACACTGGACAGTGAAGCAGAGCACTAGTCATGGCCATTCTATCCCTGTGATAAACAAAAAGCTCCCCTGCAGATTTACAAACACCCTCTACTATAGTCCTGCCTAGCTGGTAGGGACTATGCCTTAATCTCCTGAATAGCTTCTCACGCAGCGGAGTGTTATGTACATGGGAGGATTCAGTGAATAGTTCTGGACTGAAGAAAGGGTTAAGTGGCATTGAACAGAGATGCAAAGCAATAAGACAGTTGCTACATTATTTTAAAACCAATTAGCTATGGAATTTGAAAATGACAATTGGGGTAAGTAGAACAAAGGTGTTCATGTCCTAATTCCCAGGACCAGTGAATATTTTATGTTATATGGCAAAGGTAACTAAGGTTGCAGATAGAATTAAGGTCACTAATTAAAAACCTTAAAATAAAGAGATCATTCTGGAGTACCTGGGTAGGTGCAGTGTGATGACAAGGGTCCCTTAAACATGGAAGGAGGAGGCAGAAGATCAGAATCACAGAGAAATTTGAAGATGTTATATTGCTGGCTTTGAAGCAGAGGAAGGGGCCACAAGCCAAAGAATGCAGGCAGCTTCTAGAAGCTGAAAAGGGCAGGAAAACAGATTCCCGCCTAGAGCCTCCATAAGGAATACAGCCCTGTCAACACCTTGAAACACCAGTGAGATCCACTTCAGACTTCTGAGTTCCAGTACTATAAGATATTAATTTGTGTTGTTTTAAGCCACTAAGTTGGCGGTAATTTGTTATAGCAGCAATAAGAAACGAATTCAATGACAAAAAGCTCTTAAAACATTTACACATGGGAATCTTCTTTCTCTGCCCCCAGTTGTGAAATGTAGCCCGATTACTCCTAGACAATCACCTCTAGAGTATATGTCCTCTGACTGGCAACATACTTTAGACGGCTTGGTACCAGCAAAGAGATGAGGACAGTATTCCTTGCAGGGTCTCAGGGTATTCTACCCTCTATTTGGCTCAACTTAATTCTCTCTACCCTGGGCATCCAAAGGAGTAAAACTTTCCAAATTGTTGTATGATATTTTTTTCTGCCTTTCTCTCTATATACCCATGATTATAAAGTCGACACAAATCCAATGCTTCAGTCTTTTGAAACTGATTCTATTCCACTGAAGTATAATTGTAGTTATGCAGGAAAGAGAAATACATAATTTTTTATTGAGTATAATTTATATACTATGTAATTTTCCCTTTTAAAAAGTATAGATATGGTTATTCTGAATCCCTTGCATTTCCACATTAATTGCAGATCATCAATTATCAGATTACCAATTTCTGCAAAAACAGGCAACTGGGATTTTTATAGGAACTGTGTTGGATCTGTAGATAAATTTGAGGAGCATTGCCATCTTAAAAATATTAAGTCTTCTAACTCATGATCACAGGATGTCCTTAATACTATTATTTAATTCTTCTCTGTTTTTCTTCAACATCGTTTTATAGTTTTCAGTCTATAAGTCTTAGGTCTCTTTTGCCATATTTATTCCTAAGTATTTTATTCTTTTTGATACTGTTGTAAATGGAATGGTTTTTTTTTTTTTTTTTTTTTTCGGTACGCGGGCCTTTCACTGTTGTGGCCTCTCCCGTCGCGGAGCACAGGCTCCGGACGCGCAGGCTCAGCAGCCATGGTTCACGGTCCCAGCCGCTCTGCGGCATGTGGGATCTTCCCAGACCGGGGCACGAACCCGCGTCCCCTGCATCGGCAGGTGGACTCTCAACCACTGAGCCACCAGGGAAGCCCTGGAATGGTATTCTTAATTTCTTTTTTGGATTGGCCATTACTAGTATATCGAAATGCAACTGAATTTTGCATATTGATCGTGTACCTGCAACCTTGCTGGAATTTTTAGATGTCTGTCTATGGTGACTACTAATCCTTGTGAAAGTCCTTCCTGTCTTTTTGTTTTTTTTGTTTTTTTTTTTTGGCATTACGCGGGCCTCTCACTGCTGTGGCCTCTCCCGTTGTGGAGCACAGGCTCCGGACGCGCAGGCTCAGCGGCCATGGCTCACGGGCCCAGCCGCTCCGCGGCATGTGGGATCTTCCCAGACCGGGGCACGAACCCGTGTCCCCTGCATCGGCAGGCGGACTCTCAACCACTGCGCCACCAGGGAAGCCCTCTTTTTGTTTTTATATTGTACAAATTCCTATTTTTTAAGCACCTACCCTATTCTGCAGAATAACCTGGAAGTTGCCTGCCCTTTTCCTCACACCAGAGTTATAAATCTACTTGTAATTGAGAGGTGATAGATATCATGTGGATAACGTTTTTTGAATTTTTTCCCCCCATTTAGGATTCTGGCTCTTCAGGAAAACTTCCTTCTCCAATTTAAAATGGATGTAAGTGGTGGCATTTCTCTAGGTGGATTTGTATCATTCATGTTGCTTTACAGATTTGAGAGGGAGGGAAGAAAGGTATCTAATTGTATTGCCTTTAATTTATCTAGAGACTGATAAGGCTCAGTGTCAGAATTAAGGGATGAGGAACTGTTGACTCAAAGTTTATAAAAGTTGTCTAAGACCGTGGAAGAATTGTACAAGTTTCACACTGCTGATTGACATGATGCTTTCTCCATATACAGGCTTGTTCCACTGAAGAAAGAAAGAGGGACTTTGAGAAAATCTTTGCTCACTATGATGTCGTAAGTGTGCCTTTTCAATATATTGTGCTGGTCATCTTTAGGTAGGAAGCCTTTTTAGCCCTTATGTGGGGTCATCCTACTTACAGACCCTAAACTTATACAACGAACAGCAATCGCACATGTGTGTTGCTATGTCAAGGTACCCAGCTTCTCTATGAAACTTCTGAGAACTAAGTAAAAACAGACATAGGAGTAGTACTTATGGTGGAGAAGAGAATAAAATAACATTATTATTATTATTTTTGCGGTACGCGGGCCTCTCCCTGTTGTGGCCTCTCCCGTTGCGGAGCACAGGCTCCGGACGTGCAGGTTCAGCGGCCATGGCTCACGGGCCCAGCCACTCCGCGGCATGTGGGATCTTCCAGGACCGGGGCACGAACCTGTGTCTCTTGCATCGGCAGGCAGACTCTCAACCGCTGCGCCACCAGGGAAGCCCTATTATTATTTTTTTGCTCCTTGTAACCAAGCTAAAAGAAAGTTTCTCCTTCTTGGTCTCTATCTATCATAGTATGCTCAAACACAAAAGCAAACAGTCAAATAAAAAAAACACAACCAACCTAAAGAAATAGGGGGAAAGTCAGACATATTTGGCACAAAATCTATTTCTCTTATAAGACTATTATTTGGTCCTTCTTTAGAGGGGAGAAAATAATAATTCTAAAGAAGGAAGTATGGCAAAGAGGTTGAATTTCTTCAGGACAAGGTGGGATAATGCACGGAGCAAGGAAAACAAAAAGAAAGTTGAGAAAGGTCGTAAGAGATCCTGAAACTAATCAGACTGGATATCTGTGTGTCATATTCTGAGCAGAAAAGAAAATCACCTGGAAGAGGCAGTCTAGCAAACTGTTTAAGTATATAGGACTCTGTGACCAATTACCTGGGTTTGAATCACGGCTCATGAGCTGTGTGACCTTGGGCAAATTTCTTAACCTCCCTGTGCCTCATTTTCCTTATCTATAAAATTAGGGTGATGGGGATAATGATAATACCTACCTCATGGGCTTGTTATATGAGAATTAAATGAATTCATGTTCGTAAGCTTTTCGAGGAGTTCCTGGCATATGGCAAGTACTGTATTAGTGTCTGGTAAATACACGAAGGGAATGAGTTTTTATAATATGTTAAAGGTTCAGGATTAGAAAAACTTGAGGAGAATGGATGACTTATCATTAACTGGAACTTTAGAGAAGAAACTGAAATATGTTAATATGTATTGTATTTTATATGCATTCTTATAAAATGGGTAGAAAAAATAAAAGATTTTATGCATGAACCATATAGTAATTCTAATATGCTCACTCAATCTAGTCTCTCTTGAATTTAAAATGTGTTTTGAGACTCATTAAATCATTGCTAAATCATAAAGCAAAATTTAAAAATGTCAATCTAGCCTTCAAAGGATCAGTGGATGTTCAATTAGCACTAGTCTGAACTGAGTCCTAGTATTTGGGAAGCAAATAAAGTCGGTACGTGTCATAGTAATGCTATTTGTAAGAGCCAAGGAACTCAAAACTACTGCTTCCCATTTGGTTAAATGGAGGGAGTTATTTCCAGTGCGTGCTTCTGATTTATGTGGCACGTTCACATCCTGCACAGAGACCATAAGTTGGAACATGCCATTTCCAAACTTGTTCGCAGTCACAAAAGATGTGGTCTATTTGTATAATTTATTCTTTAAGCTTTCCGACTTAAGAAAACGATATTTGGTTGATTGGATCTTTTATTTTTCAGAGTAAAACTGGAGCCCTAGAAGGCCCAGAAGTGGATGGGTTTGTCAAAGACATGATGGAGCTTGTCCAGGTAACTTCACGAGGCTGTGCAGATCAGCCCCATCATGGACTGGGGTTGCCGTTTTGACTCCACTGTTTATTTTGGGGAATCAGTAGGGCCAAAGATTAATGCTGGAGAAAATCTAGGGATGTAGTCTGTTTAACAAACTTTGAGCTTTCAAACTTTGAAGCCCAAAAAATCTCTCTTCTCTCTTAAGATCATTTGTAGTTTCAATTAAGTGAAGCCCCCATAGAAGCTTCTTGTTACCATCATTTGAATGTCATCTATTTTACCAAAGGAGCACAGTGCCACTATATATCTTGCTGCTTTAGTTTTTGATTACAGAAAGTCCTTCTCCTGTGGACTTGGTTATTAGAATAACTAAAACTTATAATTTCATGTAATAAATCCCATACTTGGGATTCTCTCTCTCTCTCTCTTTTTTTTTTTTTTTTTTTTTTAACACCAAGGGGCTGCTCTAACACCTAGCCTAAGATGGCTGTTTCGCCTAGCAAGGCAGTGATTGGGACTGATGATAGTTAGATCATATCTACATCACAGAGCTGTTTCACGTAGGGTAAACAATGTTTAAAAAAAGCAATCTCCTTTGAGATCCTGATGAATTGTACTGACTGGCTGCACGATCCAGTTAAACAGATACCTTCCAACTCCTGTGTGGGTGTTTTTCTATGAGACTGTATAGACACTGAATTTCATAGTCTCATATCCTTAGGGATTTCTTTTGAGGTTTGTATAGGACATAATCGTCATTTCCTGATTGGCCCAGATGGCAATAAATTTGAGTAGCAACAATTAGTAACGGTTTTTGGAGTCTCAGACCTTTTTGAAAAATCTGATTAAAACTATGGAGTTTTGCGGAGGGAGGGAGACGCAAGAGGGAAGAGATATGGGAACATACGTATATGTATAACTGATTCACTTTGTTATAAAGCAGAAACTAACACACCATTGTAAAGCAATTATACCCCAATAAAGATGTTTAAAAAAAAAACAAACTATGGAGTTTTGCCGTGGAAAAATGCCCAGATACCGATTTTTGCGTAAATCTCCAGGAAGTTTACATACTGCAGTTAAGCAGGCATGGATGAGATGTCTCTTATCAGGATGCCTAACTCTCATTAGTCCCATCCCAACTGGCCCCTTGCCACTGCTTTGTCCCCTTCACGTGGTGCTCCTGTTGGAGATTTCACCAACATTGGCACAGTCAGAATAGTTGCTGGGTGTTGGGGTGATATTGCCTTTCACACTGCTTGCTAAATTAAAATCCCATTCCACTCATTACCTATTTAATGCCAGAATGACTTCTCTAATAGAAAGTGAGCAATTATCTATGGGACATTAAAGGTGCACAGCAGAAGGCCTTGCCTAACTGAAGTTTTAATTTGCTTTTGATAGAATAAATGGGATGGGGAACCTGTTTTCCAGAGCTGTGTGGCCTCCTCTTTGCTGTGGAGCCAGGGCCCCTGATTGCCTGAGTGTAGAGCCCAGAGGCTTCAGGTCCTTTCAATTATCTTTCAACTGTCTCTGGGTTTGGCAATGGCTTCCAAAGGTTAATGGGAGATGATGGAAGTAAAACCTAAACCAGCAACGGAGCAGAGAAGATATTTTTCTAGAGAAAATTAAAGGGAAAAATTCATGACCATCTAAAAACCTGAGCTGGAGGCACAAATCCGCCTCACTCTTTGATGGACTTATATCACCTCTATGGGAAATCAGAGGATCCCCACCACTTTTGTTCTTGTCTTTCTATTTCTGTGGGGCTACTGGGGCAACAAAAAAGCACTTCTCCATGTCAGTACCAGACAATTTGAGACAGCTGGTTTCTAAGGATTGGGTCAGACTGTGGTCAGGAATACAAAAGCAGTTTATAGGAGGCTGATCTGTTGAGCTAAAAAGTATGTACACAGTAATTAGTTACTAATGTTCTCCCCTGAAGCCAGATGATTGAGGGTGCCTATCTTTATTGGATCTTTCTAGTCTTCCAGGATGCTTAAATATATATTCACATACAATTTGAAAGATGTAGAAGTATGACCACTGGGTCATTGAGACCACTGAGGATCTGACATTTCTCAGCTTCATAAAGTAGAGCCGTCTCCTGTGACTTATTTTATTTTCATCTTATAAGAAAGGGCCACAGGACAATTAAACTAGTATCTGGGATTTATTTTAAAAGCAACTATCAGAGCATGCCATGGGGTCAGCAGGGAGCTGGTTCAGTTTCTAAACATACAGTCCTGGTCAGGATCCCCGATGTTTGCAATAATAACCCTGAAGTAAGCTTCTTTTATAGCCTTTTAATTCTTGTACAGTCATATACGATGCATATGTTGAATCTGTGTTAACAAAACTATTTGGTTACCAGAACACCCACCCTTTTCTTTAACCTCTGGAAAAGGCTACCCAAGGCTGTCCTCCAACAGTGTGATCAGATAGCAAGTCCCTAAGGGAGCAGACACCATAATTTCTACACCAGAGTCTTTGAAAGCCTGTAGCTCACTTAGCACAGCAAGAAAATCAACACAAGAATCTACAACCTAAACTAGAAAGTGGGAAGGCAAGACATCGAAGATAACAAGCACCCACCAAGGAGAAGTAGCAATGTGAACAAAAATGTTGGAAGCCAAATAAAAGGGATGCCAGAGATGACCAGGGTGTCTGCCTGGAGATGATGAGAGGTCCTGCCCCCAGGCCTCCAAAAGTTTATTCTTTTCCCTGCTAGGTACACCATCTGATTTTCTCTGTTGTTGACCAGAAGATGGTTGGCAAGAGGGGACTCATAGAGCCCTTAGATCAGGAACCTTCATACATTTATATTGGCAACTTGCTATTAAAATGGAAGCCCTCAGTGGTTTCAAATGATTTGTCTTCTGTGATCCAAGCCTTTTTTTTTTTTAGCAGTGGCATTCAGTCCTCCTGACTCCTGGTGATTTGTCAAGCATTAAAAACATAACTCAAGGGCTTCCCTGGTGGTGCAGTGGTTGGGAATTAGCCTGCCAATGCAGGGGTCGTGGGTTCGAGTCCTGGTCCGGAAAGATCTCACATGCTGCGGAGCAACTAAGCCCATGCACCACAAACACTGAGCCTGCGCACTAGAGCCTGCGAGCCACAACTACTGAGCCCTCGTGCCACAACTACTGAAGCCCACATGCCTAGATCCCGTGCTCTGCAACAAGAGAAGCCACCACAATGAGAAGCACACCCACCGCAACAAGGAGTAGCCTCCACTCGCCGCAACTAGAGAAAAGCCCGCGTGCAGCAAAAAAGACCCAATGCAGCCAAAAATTAATTAATTAACCCCCCCACAAAACCCAAAACCCATAACTCAAAAGATCCAAAGAAACTTCCTTTACACACACACCCACATTCATACCCACAACTGCTTCCCCAACACATGCCTGCACACAATCTAAGATATTTCTACTCACTTAAAGGAAACAAATTAGAAAAAATTAAAAAAAGAGCTTAGAATAGTTTGGTATTGCATAAATGCCTTGGCAAATTGATATATGCTAGTATGTACATGACTACCACCCAAGTCTTTTCTAAGTGTGGGAATTTACTAGAAGGATCCTGGGGCAGGGTGTCACT
Source organism: Leucopleurus acutus (assembly GCF_964270905.1). NCBI lineage: Eukaryota > Metazoa > Chordata > Mammalia > Artiodactyla > Delphinidae > Leucopleurus > Leucopleurus acutus. The sequence continues at coordinate 84,877,027 of NC_139153.1, read as the reverse complement.
TGCTGCAGAAAGGATTTAGCAAAAGTGGTTTGAGGATACTGAAAACCAAATATCTCCACTTGTAACCGTACAACAAATGAGCCTGTAATACAGAGCCACAGAGTGTAGCTTGCTGTGTTCAGGACCTCTAGGCCCCTTTTCCTCAGGCCACATCTATACCTGCCTGGCACTGACACCCAGGGAGCTATCTTCTAGAGCCCCGACAAGAGAACCTATTGACAATGTGTTACGGTGTTAGCCTCTTAGTCCAATCACTCAGGGATTCTCGGCAGAGGAGTGAAGTTCGCCAAGTTTAGCTTCTGGCCCCAGGCTGTTTCACCTCCTGATATCTCCCAGAATCCTGCCCCGCTTCGGCGTTTTTTCTTCTGGCTCTGCTTTATGGCTCCCCGTTCCTGCTGTTCTCTCCCCTCCTTCGCTCTGTTAACACCTGCTATCAGGGGTAGATTTCGTGTCAGTCATTTACCCTGTGGGACATTGCAAATTAGCTTGTCTTAATATGGCTGTCTAGTTGCAGAATGAAAGGTTTTGTTTCCTACTGCAGGTTTTCTAGAGCTTTCTTCGGAAGTGAGGAAACCTTGGGGTGGGGTTGGGTGATAAGGGCTGCTTCCAAGGGTTCCTGAAATCAAATCTTGCAGAGTGAGCCTCTGCTGCTCACTCATAACTAGTCCACAATCAAGGGGTTTGGAAATATGATTTTTTCCTTTCTCTCCAGACACTGACTTTTAAATTTAGATTCGTCACCATTCCTACAGCTTCCTTAGGCCAGCGATTTTGCCCTGAGAGCAGAGAGAACTGGTGAAATGAACTTAACTGGAGACAAAAGACTTGGGATCAAAAATGCTGTTGCCACTTTCTAGCTTCGCAAGATGTCTCAGCTCTTTCTGCGCCTGCGTGTCCTAATCTGTAAACGAGGCATAATCATTCACTTTGCAAAGTTACCGCGAGGATTAAATAAAATAACCGAGGGAGAATCACTTAGCTCCGGCATTGCGCACTTTTGCAGGCCTTTGAGTTTAGAATATTTTCCTAGCTGACCTGATTCACAATTCCTTCTTAGCCCGTGAAACAGTCCCTTGGAATAAATGTGATGGGGCCTATCTAGCTCAACAACGTAATTCTTCAGATTTTCATGCATTGTAACCCTTTTAAAAACTAGAGGCACAGAAACCTCCCACGGGGAGATAATAAATGTGCCTTCTCTCAGCAGCGTAGTGAGACAGAATTTTGGTGACGATCCTCTGCTCCAAGGCAAAATATCTTTATTATGGTTGAGAAAAAGGTAGGCTTTCTGTTAGAACTGCAGAGAAGTGATGTGGGAATAGACATTCTCTTGCCTGAAGGGACATGCTGAGAAATGAACTTGTTGGCAGAAAACTCATCCTTGGCAACATCTGGTGGGATGAGGAGACAGAATCACCCCCTCGTGGCCTGTCTCCAGGGAGGGGCTCTCAGAAGGCAGGGTGTCCCGTAAGCTTAGCAAACACGGAGGGGAGGCAGGGTGGCATGAAAGGGTGGGACTGCCATTGGCTTGCCTACTGACATGTTATTTTTATTGTCCTCAGCCCAGCATCAGCGGGGTGGACCTTGATAAGTTCCGGGAGATTCTTTTGCGTCACTGCGATGTGAATAAGGATGGAAAAATTCAGAAGTCTGAGCTGGCTTTGTGTCTTGGGCTGAAAATCAACCCCTAATCCCCAGACCGCTTTGCCTTCGGCTCTTAGCGTGTTTCTGAGCTCCTGCTGGTAAAACTGCATCTGTGCTTTGCTACTGGGGACACAGTAGGCAAACTTTCTAACAAATGGTGTGGTGTTCATGGGCAAGGGGAGGGACCCGAGGGCCTTCTTTTTAATGTCCTGGTGTTTTCCTGCCTTTACTGGAAGCCCCCCACGCAGGGTCTGTGTTATTTTCCCCTTGACCCTGGGCTTTCCTGTTCCGCTAAAGACTCAGCTGACCTCCAGGATCTGCTTGGCTTGTCCTCCCCCAGTCACTGGGGAGGTGGGGCAGCTGAGTCCATCTACCTGTGCTCTTCTTTTCGGCTTTCTGCTGAATGGTATGTGGCATTTGTGGCAGTCCCGTGACTTTTACAAATAGATTTTGAAGTGGAAATAAAGCTGCAGCTGGAAACAAAGATGCACTGTGAACTGCTTTTGTGCTGTGACCTTTGGAGGGTTCTACCTGATGGTTGGATGGATGAACTACTTCTCTAACTGGGGTGGGGGAAAGAGAAGGAGAGAGAAGGGCAAGATCCTGGATGCAGTCCACATCACCAACCCTGTAGTTCTCAGGTGCCCGGATGAGTTGGAGTCAAAGTAGGAGTTGCCAATTGTCATTTTCATCTCACTGCGTGGAGAAGACCAGAACGTTCATCCTGGGCTGGGTTTTGCTCTTAGGTGCTTTGCGAACTCACATGGCCAAGCAGGCAGGAATACAGAAGAAATATGGAGAAAATCTTTCCCAGGTAACCCAAGCATCCGTCACCCCCTCCAACCATTCCCCTTCCAACAGTTTCCTCTGGCAAATCTGGGACCCCTGAGGCCTCCTCCTATGCCTGTGACTATTGTGGGCCCCTCTGCAGGCTGCTGGCTCCCTCATGGACCAGACCCCCTCCCTTCACTCCTGGAACTCTGACTCAGTCCCCCTGGGGCAGGGGCAGACAGATTGATTCCTCTGCTGTCCTGACACTTTATTTTCCAGAACACCCCTACCTTGTACCAGACTGTGTGGGAATTTCAGGTTTAACGAAGTGTTGTAGGTAATTCAGAAAAATTACAGTGTAGCATAGTTCACTTAGAGCTGACCATAACCCAAGAAACTCTACCACTCACAGAGAGCTCCCTCACTGGCACACACAGGTCCTAACCTGGTTCCCTTCCTCTTACGTGCCCCTTACTTCCAACATAGAGATAATCAGTATCCATAATTACTATCTGATCAAGTGCTTTCTATGTGCCATGTACTTCTAGATGCTTTCCATACCTTAACTAATTTAGTCCTCACCAAACCCTATGAGGTAGGTACTCTCACGACACCCACCTTAGAGATGAAGAAACTGAGGCAAATAGAAGCTAAGCAGCATGTCTGTGCTCATACATATCAGAAGTTGGGAGTCAGGGAGTCAACAATGGCCGATTTTCAAATGATGCAACAGACAAGGGCTTAATCTCCAAAATATACAAACAGTTCATACAACTCAACAACAAAAAAGCAAACAACCCAATTGAAAAATGGGTAGAAGACCTTGATAAACATTTCTCCAAAGAAGACATACAGATGGCCAGTAGGCACTAAAAAGATGCTCAACATCACTAATCTAATATTAGAGAGATGCTAATCGAAACTACAATGAGTCACCACTTCATACCTGTCAGAATGGCCATCATTAAAACGTCTACAAATGACAAATGCTGGAGAGGGTGTGGAGTAAAGGGAACCCTCCTACACTGTTGGTGGGAATGCAAGTTGGTGCAGCCACTATGGAGAAAAGTACGCAGGTTCCTCAGAAAACTGAAAATAGAATTACCCTATGACCCAGCAATCCCACTCCTGGGAATATAACCAGAAAAAACTATAATTCAAAAAGATACATGCATCCCTATGCTCATAGCAGCACTATTCACAATAGCCAAAACATGGAAACAACCTAAATGTCCATCGACAGATGAATGGGTAAAGAAGATGTGGGACATATATACAAATAATGGTCATCTTTCAGGAAACCTTGGCCCTTCCCCACAGGTTTGGTCTCACTGTGGGGTCCACAGCAGCCCCCAGCAGAACATTTATCTAAGTCTGGGTCATTCAGTGTGGATTAATGCTTCATGGGAGCGTGAAGAGAGCCCAGGAAGGAGTACAGGGCAAGCCAAGAAGGCAGACTTCTCCTCATTGTCCAAATGTTGAGCTAACTGTGTACCCACACACCCTTCAAAGAGCAAACATTTGTTTCCAGGGTTGAGACAACCTAAGTTCACAAGAAGGAAAAAATAAAAACTGGACCCAAAGCTGACATATATTAATTCATGACTCTCCCTTTAGCTATATGAGGAGAACTTTTTTTTTTGCGGTACGCGGGCCTCTCACTGTTGTGGCCTCTCCCGCTGCGGAGCACAGGCTCCGGACGCGCAGGCTCAGCGGCCATGGCTCACGGACTCAGCCGCTCCGCGGCATGTGGGCTCTTCCCGGACCGGGGCACGAACCCGTGTCCCCTGCGTCGGCAGGCGGACTCTCAACCACTGCGCCACCAGGGAAGCCCGAGGATAACTTTTGAGGTTACTGCTCCAGCCATGACTGTGTAAGTTCTTAGCCAAAGAGTCCTCAGTGTCTTTCTGGAGATAACAGAGGTGGAAGTGAGTGGGGAAGGGAAGCTTTAGTCTTTTAAGGGTAATTTGTTAAGATTCATTGAGGGCAACTACTTGCCTTGAGCACCAGCAAGCTTTCGGTCATGGCATATGGCTGAGATTCTATCAGAAGCTCTCAGGTTTCTTTCCCAGTCATAACCTTAGGCTGGCAAAGACCTTTCCCAGCATCCAAAGAAAGGGCTGGTGGAGATCTTTAAGTGGAAGGAAGGTGGGTTTGTTCCACTTAAAGAATGAGTTCACTCAAAAACATTCTCAAGAAGTTTGAGCCTCATGTCCTATAATATAGGTGCTGGTATGTTCATTAATGGATAGTTACCTCAGTCCATTCTGGCTGCTATAACAAAAATACTATTGACTGGGTGGCTTAAACAACGAACATTTATTTTTCACAGTTCTAGAGGCTGGTAAGTCCAAGTTCAAGATCCTGGTAGATTCAGTGTCAGGTGAGAACCTGCTTCTTGGTTCATAGACAGATGTCTATTCCTGTGTCCTCCAATGGTAGAAGGAGCAAAGCAGCTCTCTGTAGTCTCTTTTATAAGGGCAGTAATCTCATTTATGAGGAGGACTCTGCCCTGTGACCTAATCACCTCCCAAAGGCCAAATCTCCAAATGTCAACATGTTGGGGATTAAGCTTCACCATATAAATTTTGGAGGGACACAAACATTCAGTCTATAGCAATGGCCAAGGAAAATAACTGGTCTTAGCCCTCTGCTGGAGCACCAAAGGGGAACAGAGTGCTGAATAAGGGACTGACAGAAGGCAGAAGTCTCTTATCAAAGCCCATGCTGTAAATATTTGATGGGTTGGGGAAAGGTGTGATGGCACCCCAGAGAGCCGTGCTCCTTGCTGAAGATTTTGCTCATTCATTCCAAATCAGAAAGGAAGAAGTAAAATTGTCTCTATTTGCTGATGATGTGATCTTATATAGAGAAAATCCTAAAGACGCCACCAAAAACCTGTTAGAACTAATAAATGAATTCAGTAAAGTTGCAGTATACAAAATCAACATGCAAAACGCTGTAGTATATAGCATAGTATAGTATATAGCATTTTTATATTCTAACAACAAAATACATGAAAAAGGAACAAAGAAATCAATCCCATTTACAATAGCATCAAACATAATAAAATACTTAGGAATAAATTTAACCAAGGAAGTGAAAGATATGTACACTGAAAACTGTAAGACTTTGATGAAAGAAATTGAAGAAGGTGCAAATAAATGAAAAGATATCCTGTGTTTATCATTTGGAAGAATTAATATTGTTAAAATGTCAATACTACCCAGAGCCATCTAATATTCAAAGCAATCCATATCAAAATTCCAATAGCATTTTTCATATAGGTATAAAAAACAATCTTAAAATTTGTATGGAACCACAAAAGACCTCAAATAACCAAAGCAAGCCTAAGAAAGAAGACCAAAGCTGGAGACATCACACTTCCTGATTTCAAACTATATTACAAAGCTACAGTAATCAGAATGGTATGGTATGGCATAAAAAACAGACACATAGACCAATGGAACAGAATTGAGAGGCCAGAAATAAACCCTCGCATATATGGTCAACTAATATTTGACAAAGGAGCCAGGAATGCTCAAGAGAAAGAATAGTGTCTTCAATAAATGGTGTTGGGGAAACTGGATAGCCACATGCACCAAGAATGAAATTGGATCCTCATCTTATACCACTCAACAAAAATTAACGTGAAATGGATTAAAGATTTAAATGTAACACCTGAAACAATAAAACTCCTAGACAAAAACACAGAAAGAGTTCCTTGACATTGGTCTCGGCAATGATTTTTTTTGATATGACTCCAAAAGCACAAGCAACAGGAGCAAAAGTCAGTAAGTGGAACTACATCGAATGAAAAATCTTCTGCACAGCAGAAAAAACAGTTAGAATGAAGAGGCAACCTACAGAATGGGAGAAAATATTTGCAAACCATCTGTCTAATAAGGGGTTAATATCCAAAATATACCAGAAACTCTTACAACTCAGTAGCATAAAACAAACAATCTGGTTAAAAAATGGGAAGAGGATCTGAATAGACATTTTGCCAAAGAAGACATACAAATGAACAACAGGTATGTCAAAAGGTGCTCAACATTACTAATCATCAGAGAAATACAAATCAAAACCACAATGAGATATTACCTCACACCTATCAGAATGGCCATCATCAAAAAGACAAGAGATAAGTGTTTGCAAGGATGTGGAGAAAAGGGAACGCTTGTGCACTCTTGGTGGGAATGTAAATTGGTTCAGCTACTGTGGAAAACAGTATGGAGGTTCCTCAAAAAAATAAAAACAGAACTACCATAGGATCCACCAATTCTACTTCTGCGTATACAGCCAAAGGAAATATAATCAGGATCTTGAAGAGGTACCTTTACTTTCATGTTTCTTTGCATCATTCACAATAGCCAAGATGCAAAGACCATCTAAGTGCCCATCAATGGATAATAAATAAAAAAGATTATATACATATAATCTTCTTCTGCATGTATATACATATATATATTATTCTATTTTGCTTTAATATATGTCTACACGATATTAAAGCAAAAAAGAATGTGATTATATTTGCTGCATAATGTAGCCTAAAATAAAAGGTTGAGTGATAGAATCCAATCATTCATTTCTGTAAAATTTCAGTAAAACTGGTGCGGGTACCAGCTTTACTTTATCTTCACACCGCAGTATCTGATCAGTTCAGCCAAAAATCCTATAAAATCCAGCAGTTTGAATGAATTTAATAGTTGCACAAATAACAGACTTTCTGACTGAACTCAGACAAGACTTGGCATTAAAAAGAAAAACAAAAAAACCCCAAAAGAACAGCTTCAGAGGCCCTACGACCAGACCCATAGGCTTTAATTCTGCTTCTTGACTGCTTATGAACTTATAAGTTCTGAAAGTCTGTAAGTTTTAGAAATAGCAATAGTTGGCATATTTCTGCTTTATTCTGGTAAAGATACTTAGAGTCTATGAGACTTCTAGGACAATATAAGTTTCTAACTATGAAAACAAACAATAAACCTGGCAGATAAAAATGTGTTCCTAGTTCCTAATGGATCCTCTCTCTTCTTTCCCTCCAGCGTTGGAGGAACTAATTATCGTGTCTACTAACCTTCCCTCTTCACTGGTTCTCTGCATCTCCACATCCCTAGGACATCTCGGTGCCTCCCAGGCGGGCTCCTTTCCCTGAGGGTCGGCTCTGCTCTCCTCAGCTGCCCCCTCCCGCCTCTCACTGCGGTGCTTACAGCTGCCCATTCCCTCTTCTTTACCTCCGTCGGGTCTCTAGTCCCTTCTCACCTCCCACCTCATTCCTCTTCCCCTTGACCATTTAAAATCTACCCTTTCTTCAAAGGTCTGCTCAAGCGTCAACTTTCCCATAGAGCCTGCTCCAATACTCTCCACCGATGGCCTTTTACCCCCCCAGTGTCTGTCACTGTGTAACCAATACTCCATAATTTGATTCTAATCCTTCTGTAATTGTTTTATACGACTGGTTTTGTCATTTCCAATGAAGTGATAAGCTTCTTTTAAGATCAGAAAACCGTGTTTTAGATTTCTTCCAGAAGCTGGCCCTACCTGAGCACTACGCACACACATACATCTCTTAGCACAGTGCCCAGTGATGAAATAGAAATTCACAGTTTAAGGCATGCCAAGCAGAATTCAAACAAAAATTTTCTCTGGCCATTTGGGCCTCCTCCCTCCCCTCTAGGGTGCTCATGCATCTATCTGCATTCTGCATTAACCAGATTCCCCGGTGGCAGAAATACCTGCTCAACCATCAAGATCAATTTTTCTCCTTCTGATGCCAGTTGTGTAACTCCTTAGAATATAATATTTGTTTCTCTAACTTATAAGGGGTCATGATGACTCACCACTCACCTTATAGATGCAGACCACCTACAGGTGCAGCCAATATATCATTTCCCTTAAAGACAGTGATTGGGGCAGAACAGACTGGTCAGATAACCTGGTGTGATACTGGGCCATACTGAATGTAAGTTCTTAGCTTAAATATTTAGTTATGACCTTATTCATGTTACTAGCTATATTACTTGTATTCTGCTCATTTTACAAGATTGTTTCTTGCATTACTAAATGTATGACTGAGCCTCAGATAAAATTAATAATTAGGTGACTTGAAACAGTTGATCAAATATTCAGCTCTATAAGATCAATGATTGTAATATTATAACTCTAGATATGGGAAGAAGCAACAAAAGGGAAACATTTCCTGGACCATAACAGACTAGTAAGACAGGTGGTCCAGAGGCTTCTGGGTACTTTAACGGGGCCTAGGTCCAGTAACAGCACACGGACTAGCCTACCAAGGAAGTCCTCACCTGACCTGGGAATGAGCAATCTTAGCACCATGGGACAAAGTGGTCACGAAATGCCTCCCAAACCTTGGTTGAAATTAAGACCAAAAAGACTGTAAAATATAGAATGTTGCCCACCATCCAGTTCTATAAGAATCAAGTCATCAGCCACTGCAGTCACTGACCTGTAATACCCCTTGAAAGGAATTCAGGGCAAAGATCAGGATGAGGTACTTTGTGTTCTGGGAGAACTGACAGAACTGGCTCTGAGATATTTTCAGGAGAAGACTGTGTGATCCCAGCTTCTTGCATCTTCTCATACTTAGAAAAGCACTGAACCATTAACTAAGATATCTGTTCCTCACAAATAGCAAAATCTTCTACCAAGATGAGTGCCTGACTGCACGTACCCATTTGCCAAAATCACGTATGTACTGGCCTCTCCCTTTACCTCTTTGGAACCGTTCTCAGAGTTCTCTGAGAGACTGTCTCCCGGGTTATACGCCTCAGTTTGGCTTGAATAAAATTTTCCATTTCTTTCTTAGATTGACTACTGATTTATTTTTTGTCAACACCAGCACCAGCTAGAAACTTAAAATATTACCGTGTAATGGAAAGAGTCTCAATTATAAGACTACACAGTGGTCTGCCATTTAGTTCCAATTCTGTCTGTTCCTAGGGAAAGATCACCTAATCTCTCTACACATCAATTTCCTCATCTGTAAAATAACCGTGTTGACTTCCAGTGAAAATTATGCTGTATGTTCAGGCTTTGAGCACATCTCTCCCCAGGCCACCACTCCAAATGCATAGCAGTGTCCCAGCAAGCAATAAAAAAGACTTCTAGGGCTTCCCTGGTGGCGCAGTGGTTGAGAGTCCTGCCGATGCAGGGGACCCGGGTTCGTGCCCCGGTCCGGGAGGATCCCACGTGCCGTGGAGCGGCCGGGCCCGTGGGCCATGGCTGCTCGGCCTGCACGTCTGGAGCCTGTGCTCCGCGGCGGGAGAGGCCACAGCAGTGAGAGGCCCGCGTACAGCAAAAAAAAAAAAAAAAAAAAAAGACTTCTAAAAACGATGCTCACAAACAAAATAATCTTCCTGTAAGATAACACAGGGCCAGAGGTCTTGCCAGACTCCCAATTCTGAGTCAAGAGCGTTAGCAACAGGCATTAAAAGGGATTGGAAGGCAGGAGTTGGTTTCACTGCTTGACACCAGGGGCTGGCATCAAATATACAATACAGTATTATTAACTATAGTCACCCTGCTGAATTACATCTCCAGGACTTACTTATTATATAACTGGAAGTTTGCACCTTTTGATCACCTTTGCCCAAAGTATAATCACTGAGACAATATCAATGCAAGAAATAACTTTTGACTGGTCACAGTTGGAAGTAATTAGTGAAAAGAAACAGAGCAGATAATTCACACAGAAAGCCACACAGAGATGTAGTGAGATAATAAATATGAAAAAGAAAGATGGAAGCTACATTAAGAGTCCACAGTGTGTATCTACAGCAATTCCAAACAAAAAGAACAGAAGGAATGATGGATAAATAAAACTTGAAGAGATAATGGTTGAGAGTTTCCAGAAATGAAGAAAGACATGAGTCCTCAGAATAGGAATACAGCTTGAATATTAAATCTAGTAAATAAAAATAAACTCACACCAGACACTTTCTAGCAAAACTGTCGAAAATAAAGGTTAAAATGTAAAACCTCAAAAGCTATCCTAGAAAAGGAGAAAAATATTTAGTAAATGATAATTATCGTATGCAGATTTTTATCAGCAAAGCTAGATGCCAAAGACAAGGGAACATTTCCAAGTAAGCTTATTACATAATCATCTCAGAAAATGCCTTTGTGGTAAAAAGTTTTTTCATTCTTTATGCTTTATATTTTCCTGACAGTAGAGAATGAAGATAATTACTTTTTTCTCCAATTAGTATTATACAACTTTAAAAACTGTGCAAAGGGCTTCCCTGGTGGCGCAGTGGTTGAGAGTCCGCCTGCCGATGCAGGGGACACGGGTTCGTGCCCCGGTCCGGGAAGATCCCACATGCCGCGGAGCGGCTGGGCTCGTGAGCCATGGCCGCTGAGCCTGCGCGTCCGGAGCCTGTGCTCCGCAACGGGAGAGGCCACAACAGTGAGAGGCCCACGTACCACCAAAAAAAAAAAAACAAAAAAACTGTGCAAAGACATTTTCAGATCATTGAGATTACAAACAGGAAATGACTAAAGGCAGACTGGAATGAATTAGGGAATATATCCAAAGCAGAGATTGAATGATTCAACCTTTTAGAAGTAGCATTTCAGTCATTTAGAGATATTCTTTAGACAAAAGAGATGGATCTGTCATGGCTCTATTCCATTATGTCACATTACTAGGAAGTGCTCCCAACTCTGTGGAGATTGACAATGGCGATGTGAGAAAGTTGGGGGCAGCATGTCTTGGGGAAGTTGGTCTTTAAAAACACTGAAGCATTTCATGGCATTTCTTCTGATGTGATTTTCCCCCACCCTCCACTTTGTCTTGTCATAAAACTATTCATTATCTTCCTCTTAAAATATAATTAGTGCTTGCCTAATTAACTTTCCTGGAATCTAATTATTTTTAAACATTTTCTCAACTTTCTTTCTTTATGTGAAAATGATGATATTGCAACAGAGCTGAGGTAATCATTTTCATAGGGAAATCATTTCCAGACAATTAGAGCTTGTACCTCACATTCTTCCTTTATTAACTTTGATCATTAGAGCATGAAATGATAAATTCTGTCTTTTGCCCCCCAGATTACAGTAGGGGGAACATCTTTTTCTTTTCATACACACCATAAAAGGAGGGGCAACAACCAGTGGCTTGTCTGCCATCCTGTGCTCACCTATTACCAGGAAGACCGCATGGTGGTGAAAAGATGATCCTTCGCTCCTAACGTGACTTCATTACTTGGAATCAACAGGATTAACGTCTTTGGCACAATGTACTTTGCTAGATTATAAGATCCTCTCCTTGACACCAGCCACTTTGCTGCAATGGTGTCCACGTGACTGACAATACAACTTGACAGCCTTTGTTCTTCTGTACCTCCTGGAGGTTTCATTGCATGTGTGACATTTCTTTATTTAGCAAATATTTATGCATTTAATTAATACAACATACCATCACTCTTCTGGGCGATCCGTATATAGCAGGGTTACAGACACAAAGTCCTGCTCCCTGGTCTTATATCCTGGTGTGTGTATAGCTTCTCTCTCACTCCCATCCACTGAGGAGAATTTTATTTTGCCCACTAGATTCCCAAGACCCTGTTACACAAAATAAGGGTATTAGGTAGAGACAGAATCGCAGAAGTCAAGAATTCCAACTGGTTTTCGTTGGAAAGGGCTGGAGTCGTTGGGAGAGGAACAGATCCAAAAGAGAAGGGAGGGAAGAAATGAAGCAGCTGTGTGGGCTGGAATTGGGGCACAGTTTGGGAGAGTTTGAAAAGAGGGAGGAGAGAATGGGGGCGGCTATGTGTGAGGGGTATAAAGGGAGGAAGACAGTTCACTGGGTTTTATTAATGGAATCCCCCTTTGATGTTTATTGAAATAGTTCAATAATGATTTAAGTTTCTTTTTAAGTTTTTCTTTGGTTATCGGATCAGTGTTTCCTTGAATAAACCACTGTGTATAAGTAGGCCACAAGGCTGCTTAATTTTAATTTGGTAACACTTGGTAGTACCCAGAGAGGCCGTCTGATACGTATGGGCTCTTCTCTGAGGGGCTGGGAGTTGCTGCCCGAAACGCAGCAGCATGGTGGGAGAGGCATCAGACCTGGGGTCTGAAATCCTGAATGTGAGTTTCAACTTAGGTTATTTTATTTTGAACAAAGTCACCTAACTTTCCTAGGATTATGCTTCTTTTACATAAAATCAAAGATGAGACTGACAGATTTCTAAGGTTCCTTCTATTATAACCACATACTTGATGACAACCGTGTGGCAGAATTGATAACTTAATGAACTGCCTTTTGGTGAGCATACTAGCACTGTAATCATTTTGTTATTGTTTTTTGAGAACAATGCTTTCTCTCAAAAGAGTGGATAGGCTTTCTGAAACACAGGCCACTGGAAAAGATTCTGGGGAACACGGATACATCTTGGAGTTCCTAACAACAAGCAACATGAATGATTGCCTCTCTAGTTTCCTGTATGTGTTTCTTTGTTTCAGCTCTTTAGAAAAGTCTTAGGAATGAAAAGGGGACGTGAAAGAAAGAACATTTCTCAGTCCCCAGATGGAAGGAGAAATTGAAAATAACAAATGTGGTCAAAGCTCAACTGGTCACATGGGAAGAAGTCCCATTGAAAACCATCCTGGCTCAACTGTAAGTCACTGGCTGACTTTCCCCTACTACTGATCGGTATTCTGGATAAGCTCCAAGTTAGTTTTCCCTATCACCAGGGCCGCTAGGTTAGGGTCCAGGTAGAAAATTTGGGGGGTGGAGGCTGTGTCATTTAGCATTTCCCTTGAAACAAACAACCACATAATCTAAGTAACATAACTTTAAGTGTTTACTGCTCACTAGTCTAAGATCAGCTAATCACTTTGCCGACGTTGGCTAGGCTGGCTCAGATATCTGGGGATCGGCTGGCCACTGGCTGATAGAGGCTGGCCTTAGCTTGGGCAACTGGGATAACTCAGCTCAGCTCTGTGTGTCTCATTCTCTAGGAGGCTAGTCTGCCCATGTTATCCTCATGGCAAATGCAGAAATATGAGTGGGCAGGCACTGCTCAAGCCTCTTCTTGAGCAGTATTTGCTAATGTCCCATCGACCAAAGCAAAGCAGCGTCAAAGAGTAGGACCAAGAGGAGGAGGGCACTGCAAAATTACACGGCAAGGGCGTGGATTTAAGGAGAGAAGAACTGGAGCCATTTTTGTGACCTACCTATCAATAACCCCTGAGTCAGGAGGATCTGGCTCAAACTCTTCACCAGGGATTTGCCCCAGGGGCCCCCTTTCACATCACCAGGCCCCATTCATTTATACTGTGTTCCTGTCACTCTCCTCTTTAGCCTGGCCCACTGCCAGCCACAGTAGATTTGAAGGGTTCTGATGAATTTTTACCATAGCTTGTGTTAAAGAGAACGAGAGAATTTAGTCTGCTATTTTGAAAAGTAAAAAAAAAAATCAAGTACATTGAAAAATCTAATAGAATTTAACACCATCAATTCCCCTATTTGTCTTCAGTAAGAAGACATATTAAGCTTCCCCACTGAATGAAAAGCAGGGATTGGTTTCTTATTTTCCTCCCCAATATCCTTGTGAATATGTAAGTTAAGTTATTTTACACAACCATTCATATTTATATTAACACAGTTCTTAAGTCTAGAGAGACCATGTCTTGGCCAGGAGCTCAGAGTAAGTTATTGGTTGGGAAGGAGGCTGGTAGGCATGTGATTCTAGACCAGACCCCAGACTCCTACTCTCTCCTCCTTCCCTAGTTCCCTCTAGTCTAGTTTCCATGTCACTGTTGCATGGCCTGACGCATTTCACATTAGGGTAAGAAAATATATGAGTTGAACTATTATTCAAAATTAATCAGATGGGTACATTCTTAAGGGAGACAATTTCATGACATGTTTCTAATGCTGCAATATTCTAAAGGAAAAGAGATAAATATTCTCATTTAACCTAATAGTCCTAAAAAACATGAATAAGTTAGGGCATGTCTGGAGAAATCCTTACCAGTTTTGACTCCTGCTAAGACAGAAATAGAAAACAATTTTCTAGTTCCCTCACTTGCCAAAAAAATTTTAAGGGAAAAAAAGTACTTGACAACATAAAAACCAACAGGCTGTTTTGATGTCTCTCTCTTTCTCTCCCTCCCTTGCTTACGGTTATTTGTAGAATGATAAAATACCATTATTAATGAAAACAATAGCTTGCAAGTTATCAGAGCAGCCAACATCATGGAAACATCTGCTATGATGGAAGTGTAAGCAAATGTTTTCATTCTGTATTTTAATTACAGATACTGTTGTTTAAAATTACTTGCTAACAACTGTGGTCCCAAAGATGATTCAAAGCTGAAAGTTGCTTTTATGAGCTAAATGGCTTCAGGGAGCCTGTCTGTACGTTATATACAAGAGAGAGAAAGCCCAGGACATTTGGACCAAACAAATGTCTCCAATGTACGGAAAATGCTAGGATACTCCAGGTCAGAAAGGACATGTAAAACAAAACAAAACAAAAAACCTATACAAATGAGAAGAAAAGTAACTGAACTTGGCATCAGGAAACCTGGTTAAATTCTCACAAGCTATGTGCTATATGTACTCATGCATATCTATGGCTACTCATGTCCCACCTGTTTGAACCTCAGCTTCCTCATCTGTTAAATGGAAACAATAACAGTAATAAAAATACCTCACATGATTGGTGAAAAGACCGTGTGATTGAATGAACTAATGTACATGAAAACATTTTATAAACTGTGATGCTTCACACAAACATTAGGTAGGTGAGACAATAACAGTGGGGAGGAAAGGGGGAGGTTTGTTTCATCACCATCTTAAGTAATAAACCTTAAAACCATCTGTCATGCACTATTTACAAGAGCCAAACATGGAAGCTACCCAGGTGTTCATCAACAGACAATTGGCTTAAGATGTGGTAGATTTTCAACATACAGAAAATGGTTGCATTTCTTTACACTAACAATGAAATATCAGAAAGGGAATGTAAACAAACAATCCCTTTTAAAATCGCACCAAAAAAAAAAATACTTAGGAACAAACCTCACCAAGGAGATAAAGATTACATGCTGAGAGCTATAAAACATTAATGAAGTAAATTAAGGATGGTTCAAAGAAATGGAAAGATATCCCATGCTCGTCAATTAGAAGAATTAATATTGTTAAAATGGCCATACTACCCAGAGCAATCTACAGATTTAATGTGATCCCTATTAAATTACCCATGACATTTTTCACAGAAATAACAAGTAATACTAACATTTATATGGAACCATAAAAGACCCAGAATTGCCAAAGCAATCCTGAGGAAAAGGAACAAACCAGGAGGCATAACCCTCCCAAACTTCAGACGATATTGCAAGGCTACAGTAATCAAAACAGCATGGTACTGGCACAAAAACAGACATATGGATCAAATGGAACAGAATAGAGAGCCCAGAAATAAACTCACACAACTAGGGACAATTAATCTTCAACCAAGGGGGCAAGAATATACAATGGGGAAAAGACAGTCTCTTCAGCAAGTGGTGTTGGGAAAGTTGGACAGCCACATGTAAATCAATGAAGTTAGAACACACCCTAACACCATATACAAAAATAAACTCAAAATGGCTTAAAGAGCTAAATATAAGACAAGATACCATAAAACTCCTAGAAGAGAACATAGGCAAAACATTCTCTGACACAAATCGTACCAATGTTTTCTTAGGTCAGTCTCCTAAGGCAATAGAAATAAAAGCAAGAATAAACAAAAGTTTGACTTAAACTTACAAGCTCTTGCACAGAAAAGGAAACCATAAATGTAACGAAAAGACAACCCACAGAATGGGAGAAAATATTTGCAAATGATGCAACCGACCAGGGGTTAACCTCCAAAATTTACAAATAGCTCATGTGTCTCAATATCAAAAACCAAAGAACCCAGTCAAAAAAGGGGCAGAAGACCTTGATAGACATGTCTCCAAAGAAGACATATAGATGGCCAGTAGGCACATGAAAAATGCTCAATATCACTAATTATTAGAGAAATGCAAATCAAAACTACAATGAGGTACCACCTCACACCTGTCAGAATGGCCATCATTAAAAAGTCTACAAATAAAAAATGCTGGAGAGGGTGTGGAGAAAAGGGAACCTTCCTACACTGTTGGTGGGAATGTAAATTGGTGCAGCCACTGTGGAAAACAGTATGGAGATTCCTCAAGAAACGAAAAAAAAAAGCTGCCATATGATCCAGCAATCTCACTCCTGGGCATATACCCAGACAGAACTCTAATTCAAAAAGATACAGGGCTTCCCTGGTGGCACGGTGGTTGAGAGTCTGCCTGCTGATGCAGGGGACACGGGTTCGTGCCCCGGTCCGGGAGGATCCCACATGCCGCGGAGTGGCTGGGCCCGTGAGCCATGGCTGCTGAGCCTGCGCGTCTGGAGCCTGTGCTCCACAACGGGAGAGGCTACAACAGTGAGAGGCCTGCGCACTGCAAAAAAAAAAAAAAAAAAAAAAGATACAAGCACCCCATCTTCATAGCAGCACTATTTACAATAGTCAAGACACAGACGCAATATAAATGTCCACCGACAGATGAATGGATAAAGAAGATGAGGTATATATATATACACATATACAATGGAACATTACTCATCCATTTAAAAGAATGAAATAATGCCATTTGCACCAACATGGATGGACCTAGAGATTATCGTACTAAGGGAAGTAAGTCAGAAAGAGAAAGACAAATACCATATGATATCACTTATATGAGGAATCTAAAATACGACACAAATCAACATATCTATGAAACAAAAACAGACTGACAGATATAGAGAACAAACTTGTGGTTGCCAAGGGGATTGGGGGGTAGGGGAGGGAAGGATTGGGAGTTTGGGATTAGCAGAGGCAAACTATTATATATAGGATGGATAAACCACAAGGTCCTGTTGTACAGCACAGAGAACTATATTCAATATTCTGTGACAAACCATAATGGAAAAGAATATATATGTGTATATATATATGTTTGAGTCACTTTGTACAGAAGAAATTAACACAACATTGTAAATCAACTATACTTCAATTAAAAAAAGATGTGGTGTATATATATGCAAGAGAACATTACTCAGCCATTAAAAAGAACGAAATATTGCCATCTGCAGCAACACTGATGGACCTAGAGAATATAATGCTCAGTGAAATAAGTCAGACAGAGAAAGACAAATACTATATGATATCACTTATATGTGGAATCTAGAAAATAATACAAATGAATCTATACACAAAACTGAAACAGACAGACATAGAAAACAAACTAATGGTTATCAAAGGGGGTGGGGGGACAAGTTAGGGGTATGGGATTAGCAGATACAAACTACTATACATAAAATAGATAAGGAACAATGCTTTACTGTATAGCACAGGGAATTATATCCAATATCTTACAATAGCCTATAATGGAATATGATCTGCAGAAAACCCAAGTCATCAAGCTGTACACCTGAAATTAACACAATACTGTAAATCAACTGTATGTAAAAACAAAATAAAAACAAACAAAAAAGGTCTGTCATTCCCTTGACCCATCCCTGCTCTCCAAATCCCTTACAGTTACTCAACGTTCCCTTGTGGGTCCGTACATCACACATTCATGCTGACTGTGAGTCCTGATTTTGTAACCATGCAGTTTCTGGGACTCAGGGTGGGTGGTCCCAAAATGTGCCTCAAGGGCATATTGATTATTTTGAATTAAAGTTACTTAAAGAAAGAGCCAATGCAAGAAGAACACTCTTATCCTCCTCTCTGTCTCCCTGAAAGCAGGAAATAAATCTTTCATAGGAAAGGTGCCCTCCGTGCATCTGGAGGTAGAAGGACACCCTTATCTCCGGAAGAATTTGGGTGAGAAGCCCCTATGAACAAACCTTGTTACTGCTTTAATTTGCCACACAAGACCAAACTCTGCTGATGTTCCTTATTAAAAGCCTAAACCTAGTTTCTTTGTCCTGTCAATTCCCCTCAAATTTGTTTCTTTGTCTTAAAAAAATATAAAAGCTGCCTCCTTTGGCCACTTCTTAAGTCCTATTTCTATGAGACCAAATGACAAATACCCTCCACATAATACATACACATACAGACACACACACACACACACTCACTGGAGTTGTAATACAATAATGGTAAGGGGCAGGGACACCCAAGAATGCCAGAGAAGTTTTACCCAGCCAGAAAAAGAGGGGCCTCAGAGTAAAATGAAGTCATAGAAAATAAAGTAATATTCCTTGATCACCTGAATCTGTGAACAGAAATTCATATGTGCTACATATAAATTATCCCATTCAATCATGGGATGAATGTACATTATTATTCTTATTTTGCAAATCAGAAAATTTGGGTAGAGAGAGGTAATTAGAGAGGGTAATTAAACTGTTGAAGGTCTCCCAGTTGGTAAGTGACAGAGCAGAATACAAATTAATTTGTAAAAAAGGAATAATGTTGATTTCTTATAGTATATTAGCCAGAATATTTTAGTTTTAAGAGCAAAATCAGACTCAAACTAGCTTCCACAAAAAGTTGTGTTCATAGAACTATAAATCATAAAGGAAGATCTGGATACTTGACTGGGATTAGGGGCTCAAGAAACACCAATAATTCTCTCTCTCTTTTCTCCATTTCTCATCCAGAACCTTTCTAACATGCAAAGGAGATGGCCCTTGGCAGTTCCAGATCCACATCTTCACAACTAACTGCGGGACCAACTTTTCTGTAGCTTCAATAGAAAAATTCCAGGGCGTATTCTGATTGGTCTAGCTTGGATTACATACTATCCCTGAGCCAATCACTGTGGCCAGAGGGCAGGGCACTTCAACTGGTAAGGTCTAGATCAGGAGCGGACAAAGTATAACCCTGGGGCCAAATCCAGCCCCACATGGGCCACATCTGATCATGCTCCTTCATTTATATTGTCTATGGCTGTTTTCATGCTATACCAGTAGAGGTGAGTAGTTATGACAGAGACAGTATGTCTTGCAAAGCCAAAAATATGTTCTATCTGGTGTGTGTGTGTGTGTATAATTATTATTACATAAGTTACAGGTATACAGTATTATAATTCTATATCTATATACACTACAAAATGATCACCACCACAAGGCTAGTTACCATCCATCACCATTCAGTTGACTCACTTCGCCCATTTCCTCCATTCCTCCCCTGCTTCCCTCTGGTAACCACTACTCTGATTTCTGTATCTATGAGTTGCTTGTTTTGTTTTCTTTAAGATTCCACATATGGGTGAAATCATATGATATTTGTCTTTCTCTGACTTATTTCATTTTGCATAATGCCCTCAAGATCTGTCCATGTTGTCACAAATGGCAGGATTTCATTCTTTTTCATGGCTGAGTGGAATTCCACTGTGTATATATATACTACATCTTTTTTAGCTATTCATCCATTGATGGGCACTGAGATTGATTCCATATGTTGGCTACTGTAAATAATGCAGTAATGAACATGTGGGTGCAGGTATCTTTTTTTTTTTTTTTTTTGCGGTACGCGGGCCTCTCACCGTCGCGGCCTCTCCCATTGCGGAAAACAGGCTCCGGACGCGCAGGCTCAGCGGCCATGGCCCACGGGCCCAGCCGCTCCGTGGCATGCGGGACCCTCCCGGACCGGGGCACGAACGTCCCCTGCATCGGCAGGCGGATTCTCAACCACTGCGCCACCAGGGAAGCCCAGGTATCTTTTTGAATTAGTGTTTTCATGTTCTTTGGATAAATACCCAGAAGTGAAATTGCTGGGTCATATGGTAACTCTATTCTTAATTTTTTGAGTAATCTTCATATTGGTTTCCATAGTGGCTGCATCAATTTTAAATCCTACCAAAAGTTTCCCTTTTTTCCACATCCTCTCCAATATTTATTATTTCTTGTTTTTTTGATAGTAGCCATTTTAACAGGTGTGAGGTGATATCTTATTGTGGTTTTGATTTGTATTTCCCTAATAATTAGTGGTGCTGAACGTCTTTTCATGTTCTTTCCAGAAAAAGTTTGCTGATTGCTTGTCTAGGTGGTCCAGCTGCCTCTGATGCAGAGTTTGACCTTCCTAAAAGACCCTGAATGTTTCACAACAGAGCATTTGATTATCAGAAAAAGGAAGGGGTATGTCTGGCAGTAAAACACAGCATATGACTTCTGTGATGAGTAAAGACACACATTGTTTAAAGATCTAAAACATAACAGACACTTGATTTAGGTAATTTTTTCCACACTTCCCTACTCCCACACATATGCTTAGTCCTTTTTTTTTTTTTCCTACTACTATTCAGGCAGCTCTCTGCTTTAACTGGGATGGAGGGGGAGTGCGGGATGGGGTCTGATTTCTGGTTCCCCATGCAAGGAGCTTGGAAGCCGCAACTCCATTTAAACAAGTAAAAAACTGAACAGACAAAAAGCAACTCATATCCACAACAGAGGAGAGAACGCAGAGCCAACCACTGCTCCCAAGATTAGAGAGACAGGCAAATATAAGGGATTACCTTTGGGAACCGACATGCAGGGCCGGAAACCAGGAACTGTAATTGACGAATTGCTGGAGGCTCAGCAGGAACAAGTCTGAGAGTTAAAACTCCACAGGGACCCAGGAATACTGTGAGCTCTACCTCCGGAAGCCCGACCAGACTCCCTCAGGAAACATCGGAGAAAAAGCCACTCCTGCTTCTAGCAGAGGGACGGAGAAAAGGAGCCATCTTGAAATATCCCAGAGTACTCTGCTCTGCTTAAAAAGCCTGCCGGCAGGGGAAACTAGTTAACCAGAGCCTCACCTGCTTGGTTATTATCAGAGCCTGATTGACTTGGGGGAAGGGAAATACCCAACTCCAGCCCACTCTAGCCACCCTGTTCCACCTAAGGGGGGAAGAAAAAACCGAGAAACTCTTGCGAAATTCACAGTCCAGAGGCCTAAGCTCACCAAAAGACTGAGACCTGACCCCTGGACTATAGAATGCTTCCCCTGCCCCACACCGCACCACCACATGACTATCGGCTTATTTATAGCAGTTCTTTTTACCTGGTACATCATGTTAAGCTACCAAGAAAAAAATGACAAAGCATACCAAACATCACAAAAGACAATTTGAAGAGACAGAGCAATCATCAGAAACAGACATGGCAAGGATGTTGGAATTATCAGACCCGTAATTTAAAACTATGATTTATATGGTAGGGGCTCTAATGGATAAAGTAGACAGGATGCAAGAACAAATGGACAATGTAAGCAGGGAAATGGAAATCCTAAGAAAGAACCAAAAAGAAATGCTAGAGATCAAAAACACTGTACCAGAAATAAAGAATGCCATGCCTTTGATGGGTTTATTAGCAGACTAGACATGGCTGAGGAAAGAAGAATCTCTGAGCTTGAGGATATCCAAAAAAACTTTAAAAGATAAAAGCAAAGAGAACAAAGACTTAAAAAGACAGAACAGACTCTCCAGGTACTGTGAACAATTACAAAAGGTGTAACATACGTGTAAGGGAAATAGGAGAAGAAAGAGATAAAAGGAACAGAAGAAATGTTTGAAACAATAATGACTGAGAATTTCCCGCAATTAATTTGATACCAAACCACAGACCCAGTAAGCACAGAGAACACCATACAGGGTAAATACCAAAGAAAAGAGATTGAAATCACCTGAGTCCTCCTCCCTTCCATCTGAGGGTTATTAACCAGCATAGATTATTACAGGAAGCCTTGACAAACACAAGTTTGTGCGCCTGACACACAGTGAGGCCCCAAACCCCAAAATACTGGAGTCTGGAGCAGAGAAAGTTTTATTGCAGGGCTCAGCAGGAGAATGGGCATCTCATGCTCGAAAGACCTGAACTCCCATTGTCTTTTTTTTTTTTTTTTTTTTTTGGTACGCGGGCCTCTCACTGTTGTGGCCTCTCCTGTTCTGGAGCACAGGCTCCGGACGCGCAGGCTCAGCGGCCATGGCTCACGGGCCCAGCCGCTCCGTGGCATGTGGGATCTTCCCGGACGGGGGCACGAACCCGCATCCCCTGCATCAGCAGGCGGACTCTCAACCACTGCGCCACCAGGGAAGCCCTCCCAGAGTCTTTTATACCATGAATTTTTTTTCAACTTCTTTATTGGAGTATAATTGCTCTACAATGGTGCGTTAGCTTCTTTTGTGTAACAAAGTGAATCAGCCATACATATCCCCATATCCCCTCCCTCTTGCGTCTCCCTCCCACCCTCCCTATCCCACCCCTCTAGGTGGTCACAAAGCACCGAGCTGATATCCCTGTGCTATGCGGCTGCTCCCCACCAGCCATCCGTTCTACATTTGGTAGTGTATACATGTCCATGCCACTTTCTCACCTTGTCCCAGCCCCCCACTCCGCCCCCCACCCCATGTCCTCAAGTCCACCCTCCACAACTGCATCTTTATTCCTGTCCTGCCCCTCGGTTCTTCAGAACCATTCTTTTTTTACATTCCATATATATGTGTTAGCATACGGTATTTGTTTTTCTCTTTCTGACTTACTTCACTCTGTATGACAGACTCTAGGTCCATCCACCTCACTACAAATAACTCAATTTCATTTCTTTTTATGGCTGAGTGACAGATGAATGGATAAAGAAGATGTGGTGCATATATACAATGGAATATTATACCATGAATTTTGCTGGGGAGGACCAAGCAGCCATTGTAAATGGGGGCCAAAAATTATCTGCAAGAAATGAAGCAAGAGAGCAATTTTTGGACAAATATGGAATCCCTACAAATAGTTTACAGTATACTTCTCTTCCTTACTGGCAATTGGTTCCAGTCAATTAAAGACTAAAGAAAGGTATTTGAGGACAAATGGAAAGGGAAAAATGTAAAGAAAATAACCACAATAAAGGAAATCACGAAGACTTCCTTTTTCCCCAGGCTGGGGCCTCTGAGGTCTGGTGGGGTCTATTTAGTCCCAGCAGTGCTGGTCTCCAAAAGAATGTGCCCAGGCAAAGCAGGCCTCCCGTGGCTTTTGTTACAGGACTATAGTGCTTCGTGATGCCTGCCAAAGTCAAGGAGGGAAACACTGCCCAGGGTCAGTCCTCAGCACAGGTGGGAAGTGACAGAACTTGTCCTCATGGTCCCCAGGGGCACCTACTCTTTCCGCCTCTATTTTATTGTTCCTTTGAGGGGACTTTTGCTTCAGAAACCCATTCTTCTCTCACGTTTTCTCCTTGTTGCCAGGTTTCAGGGAAAAATCTGGTACCACTAGTGTAAAATAGGGGTGCAGAACAGTCAGATGGGGTCAGGAACCAGCACGTAATAGGTTTATCCTGGCTACTATCATATAATTAGCTGTGTGTAATTTTACTTCTCTAAACTTCTTGCAAAGTGGGGGATAATGAAAGAACAAGAGCATAGATTGTTAGGACGTTTTAGTGAAATAATGTATTTAGAAAACAACCTCATTTCTTATTGCTAGTATGAGAGGTTTTGTCCCTGGTTAAAGGCATTTCAGACTTCAATAATCAGTTGCAAGAATAATTTTGGAGAATTCTGGCCTTCCCAGACCTTCCAAAGTGGGCAGTAGTCTTCTCCGCCTCATGGCATGGCCAGCCTTGACTGTGAGACTTGAGACCCTCAGATCCTTCCATTGTCCCGCTCTGTTGCACTGTCTTGAGATCAACATTTTCCACTTCATGAGGCAGCCCAATTTCATCTATCAAAATATAATGATCATTTTCTCCTAGACAGTAAAAATTTTACTTCCATAGTTATCTGAGTGCAGATGGTAGAAGCACTGAGAATGCTGTTGAACATATGATGGGGGAGGGAGAGGCTGTCTGGCATGGAAATCCTTGCTTGGCACGCACTTTTTTGTCTTATTTATGAATCTGTGTCATTCTGAGTCAGCACTGATTACCACGGGCACAATTATAGTAATCTGCCAACAAGCGCTAATATTGCTAATAATTTCGCTTTGCACAGTGATTATCTGAGAACCACTCTCAGCTGTTGCATCAGTATTACAGCATTTGTTTAACTCCAACTTAAGCCAGTGCTGGGAAAGGCAGCACTTGTTCAGTCAAAAGGAGCTGTCGAAGAGGACAGCCTGCAATTATCTCAAACATGCTGTCATCAGGGGGCTGGCAGGCCTGGCTCACATGCCCTAGGATCGATGATGACCTTTAACAGATGTAGATTCTCAATATAAAAACCCTTCAGTCCAGAGCAGATAAATGAGTGAGGCTTTGTAGCTGGCTGCCTCATCTTTCCATCTCTGCTTGGATAAGCATATTTGGTTGAAAACTTTTAAGGAGCCAGACCAGCAGCCCCACCAGCAGATCTTCTGCTTGGGTATCCCCGAGCTCAAATCAACCAAAACCACTCCCATTTTTGCCAGTCCCTTAAACCATTTTTTGATATTTCATTTTCACTTTTCTTTGGAGAGAAACATCCCCCTCTCCCTCCAACAAGATTAAATCCATTAACTGTGAGAATGTAAAGCTAAACTCCCTGCCCCAAGCCTTCTTTTGAAAATAGGCTGCCCATGTGTTTCGTACTCATTCTTTCTGTCAGCATTCACCACAACACGCTACTCTTTTTTTTTTTTTTTCTTTGTGGTACGCGGGCCTCTCACTGCTGTGGCCTCTCCCGTTGCGGAGCACAGGCTCCGGACGCGCAGGCTCAGCGGCCATGGCTCACGGGCCCAGCCGCTCCGTGGCATGTGGGATCTTCCCGGACCAGGGCACGAACCTGCGTCCCCTGCATCGGCAGGCAGACTCTCAACCACTGCACCACCAGGGAAGCCCACAACCCGCTACTCTTGATAAGCTTGAGCCTGGGAGAGGTAGATCTGTAGGTACAGACATACGTAGACAAGGGAGGTAGATGGGCAGAGAGGGTCCGCTCAGGAGAAGAGAGAATCCAAGATGAGGAGGGAGTAGAATGGCTGTGTACTTACAGCTCTGTCCCCAGCCCTGGAATCCCCGCTGCTGGAGGAAAGGGCCCTCTACTAAGATCTCCTTTCTTCAGCCTATCTCCTACTTCGCAGGCATCTAGTTGATTAATTTGTGGCCTCCTCCTTTAAGCAAGTTTTGAGGTGAGTAGGGCAGGTGAACCAAAGAAAAAAAAGGGAACTAAATTAACGTTCCCATTCTAGGGCCTAGGAAGCCATCAATTACATTTTAGTCACTTACCCTTCGTCCATTGAAAAAGTAGATCGCTCCTTGGATCAGCCCCTTGGCTGCCTTTTAATGCTTTGCCACGTTTTGCATCTTAAACAATGGGCTTGAAGTGTTGAACACGGAATCCTCACATAGTAGATGCTCAATAAGTGTGACTCCACCTGCCTCTCGCTGGCAACTTAAGGCCATACAATAGTAGTTCTGTGGTAAATTCTGAGCTTGGCCACAAGACTCCTTTGTGAGGCAGAACCTGACAAGCAAAGGAGAGGATTATAGGTGATGCTTGTGAAGCACTGAATGGTTAAAGTCCACATAAACCTCATGAGGGATTCTTCCTTCCTTGCCACAGATGGGGAAAGAGGCTTGAGATATCAAGAGAGGTCACCCAGGTAGAAAGGGGCAGGGCCAGGACTCAAACTCAGGACTTCTGACTCAAAGGCTTCTGCCAGGCTCCATCAGCCAAACATGTCTCCAGATACTGCCAAATGTTCTTTGGGTGGCAAAGTCACCCCCGGTTGAGAACCACTGCACTAGATGAAGAGCTAACATATCTGAAGCATGTGCTATGCGCAAGATGCTTCATTGATGTGATCTACAATTTGACCTTCACAATAACCCTGTGAGGTGCTTTACAATGTGCAAGTGAAGAGACAGAGGCAGAGAGGTTAAGAACACTCAACTCAGAAGCAGCAGAGCTGGGCTGTGAAGCAGGTCTGACTGATTCCCATGCTCACAGGAGCCAGAAATAACAATCAAAACAAGATCAATAAAGGCATTTGTGGGTGTTCTACAATTGTTCATTTAATCACCATTCTTATTTTATATCTTTCCTAGTTCAAGAAAGGTTGAAGTCTGAAAATATATTTTAAGAACTGATTTCTGTTTTTCTCTCTAGGACTGTTAAGTGCAGTACTCATAATTTCACTGTATATTTTCTCCAGTGTCATTTCAGAAATGCACTAAAAATTGGACATACTTTCACGTGGAATGCCTACCGGGCTCCCTCTGGTGTCAGCTAAGATATTTGCCTTTAAAGGAGCTCATGTGTGACCACATTTCAAGTTAATGAGGAGTATGTTCGTCAAGCAGCAATTTAGAAATTTCAACTGGCTCTTACTGACTACATTGTAAATTGTTTTATTCAGATTTCACAAACATTCTATTAAGGGTCCAACATAACTTAGGTTTTATAGTGTTAGAGAACAACAAATATGAATTGTTTAAATTATTTGAACAATTGTTTGAATTGTTTAAATTATTTTTTAATGGATCGAAAGAGACATTTCACAAGATGGAACTAACTGGAAAAAACAAACATATATATATGAATGAAAACATGCAGTCTCACAATGATAAAAAGAAATGCAAATTAAAACAATAATGTGGTAGCACTTTACCCTAAAACTTAGGCAAATCTTTATTTAAACAACACCAACTTCTCTGAGAGTGAAATAAAACAGATATATTTTCATGCTTGGCTGTGGCATTTTGATGCAACCGTTTGGAAGAATCATTTAACAATCGCAGACAAAGCCCTAAAATCATGTATACTCTTTGATCCAATCATCCTATATCTAGTAATGGTTTAAGGCAACTACTTCAGAAGGAGGCAAAGCTATTTGCATGTACATGTTCATTACAGCATTGATTGAAATAATGAAATATTATTACAAGACCATAATCTTGAATGATTTACAGAAACTAAATAAAGAAGGGCAGGAAGAACATTCCGGGGGGAAATACAACTAAGAAAGACAAAAGTGAATTGAATTCACGGAACTGCAAGTATATTGATATAACCACAAATGGGAGACTGTGATGAGAAAAAAGCCCAGTGAGGTAGGCAGGGGCTAGATTCCACAGCTTAGCTTGGAATCTGAATTTTGTCCTGAAAGCTAGGGGGGAGCAGTTGAGAGATGTTGGAGGAGGTCATCAAGAGGATGTGACCACTAGTTGACCCTTGAACTGGAGACTCCTCACCCCTCCTCTGTCCTTGGAGTGAACTTTCCACCCACTGTCCCTGTACTAGGAGCCAGTTCAAAGATGCAGCCTTGAGAGAGTAATGTGTTACTGAGGCCACCTGGACTGTATTCGTGGCTGAACCCCCTTAAGGCCGCTATATAAACTCTTTAAGATTCTGGTGGGCAGATGCAGGGATCTGCTCGTCTTGCAGCTGCACAAGACAAGCCTTATATGTAAGTTCCCTTGCTTATTAAAACTGCCACCCACCAATCTGGAGTTGTCTGCTTCTTTTTTCTGTCTCCCCTTGCCCTCTGTAATGATGGCCAATTTTGAATTTCACGTGGGGAACTACCAAGGTTGCGAACCAATAATTGGTGAGCCAACCAGGAGACTAAAGAAATGGGTCTTGGGAAAGGGGCACCTGGGGGGAATCCCAGGTTGGTCATCGACCTCTGTGTGGGGAGGGTGGCCTGTATGTTAGATGCTTGTGGACTGTTGCATGAGTACTGGGAGGCCCTAAAAACTCAGTCTGATGGAATTTGCTTGACTGAGGTACTGCACAGAGTGCACCGTTAGAAAGTTGGAAGAAGAGCTGAGATTTAGGAAGGACATGTGGGTGTCCACTACTCTGCTGGCTTCAGAGCTGGCAGTCAAGGTAGGAGAGCAGGATAAGGTGTAGACTTTAGGGTGCCATTTTGCAAAGCTAGGAGGGCACAAGCTACTACAGATTAAGGTCTGAGAACTGACAAAGCCAGATTGGGACACTAAGAGGTGGAATGCCTAGGGAAGTGAGGAGAACAAAGAGGATGTTCATGAAGAGGATGAAGAGGTGAGTGACAGTGAAATAGACAGAATGTCCCATGCTGTCCAACCCCTAATTCGAAAAAAGCAAAAGCATAGCAACAACAATGTCAGCCAGCGGGGCAGCCCCCAGTTCAGGAAACGTTCATGATGAGAGACTATATACCTGCTGAGCTTATTAATATAGCTGCAATGTTCCAGCCAAAGGCCAAGGAAAGTATCCAGGCATTATTAATGAGCACAGCTATGGGGTACAGGGGGCAATGGTGTTTCTCTGATTGGGCAGGAGGCAGAGAAAATGAGCAACATCCCCACACACCCTGCCCTCTGGCAGCACCTGCATCGTGTGGGGGTTCAAGGTACTCGCTCCTTCATAGAGTGAGTCATTCTATCCTACAGAGAGGCTTGGCCCAATTGGGGGGAGGGGGGAGATATCCCCAGGTATGCGGGATTCTAGAAATCTATAGAGAAGGTACAACAAATTCTTAAGGAGTTAGGAATGAGTCAGGTCATCTATGCCCCTGATCTCTGAAGGCCCTGATTGGGCTACATTCACTGCAGGAGTGAAAACCATGATACTCCAGTCTCCCCCCCAGCACCTGGTATGTACACCGATGTCCATGTTGGGTCCAGTCGTGGGACAAGATATTTATGTTGGGCGATCCATTGCTAATCTTAGGGGAAACTGACAAACCCCGGGAGCGGGTACAGGCTGTGGGAAAGACCTGAGACAGAGAGGGAGCTGGAGAAGCCAGTAGGTTACCCCAATCAGCTGTAAAGCTTCTGGTAAGAGTAACCCGGAAGCAAGTGGGGTTTGACCTCATTGCTGCAGGGACTCCACCTGAAAAGATAGACCAACAACCCAATGCTGTGTTGGTCAGCCTGTAAAAAGCCTTAAAACCTGAACCACAGTTCAGACCTGCCCCACCTCCTGCCCTTTCCTTTCCTGATGTCCCACCTGCTCCAGTGGAGACCTCAGAGACACGGTCTTATTCGTGGTGGGTGCCCCCACATACTGGGCTTAGGATGTGGCCAAGACTGTCTCCAGGAGAGGGCCGTTGCAGGTGAATGGAGGCCCCATGTTGTGCTCACTATTCATTGTCCCCCAGAAGTAAACAAAAGGTGATGGCTCTGGTTGACACTGGAACCGAACGTACTCTAATACACTGTCACCCTCAGGAGTTTCTGGCCCCTCAGTGCCATCGATAGTTACAGATGGCAAACAATTATGGCCAGGAAGGTCCTTTTGACACTGACATTGAGCAATCTCCCCCATGAGAATATGAGGATTTATCTCTCCAATTTCAGAGCACATACTGGGCACTGATATTCTACAAGGTCAAAATCTGCAAACCTCTATCTGTGACTCCCACTTCCGGTTAATCAAACCAGTACTGAGGGGAAATGCCAACTGGGAACCAGTAAGTCTACGACCCCCAAGTAGAGTGGTAACTGTGAAGCAATATGAATTGCATGGGGGGGGGGTGGTAAGGAAATAGGAGAAACAATCCAAGAACTGCACCAATGTCATATTATTCTGATTATAATCAGCAGTAAGATGAGGAAGACCCCAATCACCACTTTTATTTATCATCATTCCTGACTATTAGACAATTCATTTAGACAAGAAAGTTAACTATTGAAAATGACAGGAGCAACATTATATGATTTTCTTGCCTACTTGAAAACCCTAGGGGAAAAAAAGCTAGAAAATGGAAATGACAGAATTCAATAAGGAAGCTAAATACGAAATTACAAAACTCGATAAGTTTCTACCTATAAAAAACAGTCAGAAAACATAATAAAAAGTCCCTTTTAATATGTCCCTAAAATGTGAGAGACCTTCAAGATGGCGGAAAGTAAGATGTGGAGATCACCTTCCTCCCCACAAATACATCAGAAATACATCTACATGTGGAACAATTCCTACAGAACACGTACTGAACGCTGGCAGAAAATCCTCAAACTTCCCAAAAGGCAAGAAACTGCCCACGTACCTGGGTAGGGTAAAAGAAAAGAGAATAAACAGAGACAAAAGGATAGGGACGGGACCCGCACTAGTGGGAGGGAGCTGTGAAGGAGGAAAAGTTTCCACACACTAGGAAGCCCCTTCGCGGGCGGAGACTGCGGGTGGCGGAGGGGGCAAGCTTCGGAGCCGCGGAGGAGAGCACAGCAACAGGGGTGCGGAGGGCAAAGCGGGGAGATTCCCACACAGAGGATCGGCGCCGACCAGCACTCACCAGCCCGAGAGGCTTGTCTGCTCACCCGCCGGGGCGGGCGGGGCTGGGAGCTGAGGCTCGGGCTTCCGTCGGAGCGCAGGGAGAGGACTGAGGTTGGCGGCGTGAACACAGCCTGCAGGGGGTTAGTGCGCCACGGCTAGCCAGGAGGGAGTCCAAGGAAAAGTCTGCACCTGCCGAAGAGGCAAGAGACATTTTCTTCCCTCTGTGTTTCCTGGTGCGCGAGGAGAGGGGATTCAGAGCACCACCTAAACGAGCTCCAGAGACGGGCGCGAGCCGTGGCTAACAGCGCGGACCCGAGAGACGGGCATGAGACGCTAAGGCTGCTGCTGCCGCCACCAAGAAGCCTGCGTGCGAGCACAGGTCACTATCCACACCCCGCTTCCGGGAGCCTGTGCAGCCCGCCACAGGGACAACTCCCCCGGGAGAACACACGGCGCCTCAGGCTGGTGCAACGTCCCGCCGGCCTCTGCCGCCGCAGGCCCACCCCGCATCCGAACCCCTCCCTCCCCCCCGGCCTGGGTGAGCCAGAGCCC
This sequence comes from Leucopleurus acutus, assembly GCF_964270905.1. Taxonomy (NCBI): domain Eukaryota; kingdom Metazoa; phylum Chordata; class Mammalia; order Artiodactyla; family Delphinidae; genus Leucopleurus; species Leucopleurus acutus. Next base: position 84,845,884 of record NC_139153.1, on the reverse strand, counting down.
CCGAATCAGCTGCTGCTTTAACCGCGTCCTGTCTGAGTGAAGAACAGACGCCCTCAGGCGACCTACACACACAGGCGGGGCCAAATCCAAAGCTGAACCCCGGGAGCTGTGGGAACACAGAAGAGAAAGGGAAATGTTTTTCTTTTGTGGAGATTTAATCCGCCTCAGGAGCAGCGGATTAAATCTCCACAATCAACCTGATGTACCCTGCATCTGTAGAATACCTGAATAGACAACGAATCATCCCCAAATTGAGGCGGTGGACTTTGGGAGCAATGATATATATTTTTTTTCTTTTTTCCCTTTTTGTGAGTGTGCATGTGTATGCTTCTGTGTGTGAATTTGTCTGTATAGCTTTGCTTTTACCGTTTGTCCTAGGGTTCTGTCAGTCCGTGTATTTTTTTTTTGGTTATTATTATTTTTTTGTATAGTTTTTAGCACTTGTTATCAGAGGTGGATTTGTTTTTTGATTTGGTTGCTCTCTTCTTTCTTTTTTTATTTAAAATTTTTTTATTTTTAATAATTCTTTTTTATTTTAATAACTTGATTTTCTTTCTTTTTTTTTTTTCCTTCTTTCTTTCTTGTTTTCTCCCCTTTCTTCTGAGCCGTGTGGCTGACAGAGTCTTGGTGCTCCAGCTGGGTGTCAGGCCTGTGCCTCTGAGGTGAGACAGCCGAGTTCAGGACACTGGTCCACCAGAGACCTCCCGGCCCCATGTAATATCAAACAGTGAAAGCTCTCCCAGAGATCTCCATCTCAACGTTAAGACCCAGCTCCACTCAACGACCAGCAAGCTACAGTGCTGGATACCCTATGCCAAACAACTAGCAAGACAGGAACACAACCCCACCCATTAATAGAGAGGCTGCTTAAAATTATAATAAGTTCACAGACACCCCAAAACACACAACCAGATGTGGTCCTGCCCACCAGAAAGACAAGATCCAGCCTCATCCACCAGAACACAGGCACCAGTCCGCTCCACCAGGAAACCTACACAACCCACTGAACCAACCTTACCCACTGGGGGCATACACCAAAAACAATGGAAAGTACGAACCTGCAGCCTGTGTAAAGGAGACCCCAAAGACAATAAGCTAAACAAAATGAGAAGACAGAGGAATGCACAGCAGGTGAAGGAGCAAAGTAAAAACCCACCAGATCAAACAAATGAAGAGGAAATAGGCAGTCTACCTAAAAAAGAATTCAGAGTAATGATGGTAAAGATGATCCAAAATCTTGGAAATAGAACGAAGAAAATACAAGAAACTTTTAACAAGGACCTAGAAGAACTAAAAAGCAAACAAACAATGGTGAACAACACAATAAATGAAATTAAAAATTCTCTAGAAGGAATCAATAGTAGAATAACTGAGGCAGAATAACTGAGGATAAGATACCTGGAAGATAAAATAGTGAAAATAACTACCACAGAGCACAATAAAGAAAAAAGATAGAAAAGAATTGAGGACAGTCTCAGAGACCTCTGGGACAACATTAAATGCACCAACATTCGAATTATAGGGATCCCAGAGGAAGAGAAAAAGAAAGGGACTGAGAAAATATTTGAAGAGATTATAGTTGAAAACGTCCCTAATATGGGAAAGGAAATAGTTAATCAAGTCCAGGAAGCGCAGTGTGTCCCATACAGGATAAATCCAAGGAGAAACACGCCAAGACACATATTAATCCAATTATCAAAAATTAAACACAAAGAAAAAATATTAAAAGCAGCAAGGGAAAAACAACAAATAACATACGAGGGAATCCCCATAAGATTAACAGCTGATCTTTCAGCAGAAACTGAAAGCCAGAAGGGAGTGGCAGGACATATTTAAAGTGATGAAAGGGAAAAACCTACAAGAAAGACTACTCTACCCAGCAAGGATCTCATTCAGATTTGATGGAGAAATTCAAACCTTAACAGACAAGCAAAAGCTAAGACAATTCAGCACCACCAAAGCAGTTTTACAACAAATGCTAAAGGAACTTCTCTAGGCAGGAAACAAAAGGGAAGGAAAAGACCTACAATAACAAACCCAACACAATTAAGAAAATGGTAATAGGAACACACATATCAATAATTACCTTAAATGGAAATGGATTAAATACTCCAACCGAAAGACATAGACTGGCTGAATGGATACAAAAACAAGACCTGTATAAATGCTGTCTACAAGAGAACCAGTTCAGACCTAGGGACACATATAGACTGAAAGTGAGGGAATGGAAAAAGACATTCCATGCAAATGAAAATCATGAGAAACATGGAGTAGCAATTCCTGTATCAGATAAAATAGACTTTAAAATAAAGAGACAAAGAAAGACACTACATAGTGATCAAGAGATCAATCCATGAAAAAGATATAACAATTGTAAATATTTATGCACCCAACATAGGAGCACCTCAATACATAAGGCAAATGCTAACACCATAAAAGGAGAATCCAACAGTAACACAATCATAGTAGGGGACTCTAACACCCCACTTTCACCAATGCACAGATCATCCAAAATGAAAATAAATAAGGAAACACAAGCTTTAAATGATACATTAAACAAGAAGGACTTAATTGATATTTATAGGACATTCCAACCAAAACACCAGAATACACTTTCTTTTCAAGTCCTCATGGAACATTCTCCAGGATAGACCATATCTTGGGTCACAAATCAAGCCTTGGTAAATTTAAGGAAATTGAAATTGTATCAAGTATCTTTTCTGACCACAACACTATGAGACTAGATATCAATTACAGGAAAAAATCTGTAAAAAGTACAAGTACATGGAGGCTAAACAATACATTACTTAATAACCAAGAGATCACTAAAGAAATCAAAGAGGAAATAAAAAAATACTTAGAAACAAATAACAAGGAAAACACAATGACCCAAAACGTATGAGATGCAGCAGACGCAGTTTTAAGAGGGAAATTTATAGCAATACAATCCTACCTCAAGAAACAAGAAACATCTCAAATAAACAACCTAACCTTACACCTAAAACAATTAGAGAAAGAAGAACAAAAAAACTCCAAAGTTAGCAGAAGGAAAGAAATCATAAAGATCAGATCAGAAATAAATGAAAAGACATGAAGGAAACAACAGCAAAGATCAATAAAACTAAAAGCTGGTTCTTTGAGAAGATAAAAAACATTGATAAACCATTAGCCAGACTAATCAAGAAAAAAAGGGAGAAGACTCAAATCAATAGAATTAGAAGTGAAAACAGAGAAGTGACAACTGAGACTGCAGAAATACAAAGGATCATGAGAGATTACTACAAGCAACCATATGCCAGTCAAATGGACAACCTGGAAGAAATGGACAAATTCTTAGAAAAGCACAAACTTCTGAGACTAAACCAAGAAGAAACAGAAAATATAAACAGACCAATCGCAAGCACTGAAATTGAGACTGTGATTAAAAACCTTCCAACAAACAAAAGCTCAGGACCAGATGGCTTCACAGGCGAATTCTATCAAACATTTAGAGAAGAGCTAACACCTATCCTTCTCAAACTCTTCAAAATATAGCAGAGGGAGGAACACCCCCAAACTCATTCTACAAGACCACATCACCCTGATACCAAAACCAGAGAGATATGTCACAAAGAAAGAAAACTACAGGCCAATATCACTGATAAACATAGATGCAAAAATCCTCAACAAAAGACTAGCAAACAGAATCCAGCAGCACATTAAAAGGATCATACCCCATGATCAAATGGGGTTTATCCCAGGAATGCAAGGATTCTTCAATATATGCAAATCAATCAAAGTGATAAACCAAATTAACAAATTGAAGGAGAAAAACCATGTGATCATCTCAGTAGTTGCAGAAAAAAGATTTCGACAAAATCAACACCCATTTATGATAAAGTCTCCAGAAAACAGGCATAGAGGGAACTTAACCTCAACATAATAAAGGCCATATATGACAAACCCACAGCCAACATTGTTCTCAATGGTGAAAAACTGAAACCATTTCCTCTAAGATCAGGAACAAGACGAGGTTGCCCACTCTCACCACTATTATTCAACATAGTTCTGGAAGTTTTAGCAACAGCAATCAGAGAAGAAAAAGAAATAAAAGGAATTCAAATTGGAAAAGAAGTAAAGCTGTCACTGTTTGCTGATGACATGATAATATACATAGAGAATCCTAAGGACTCTACCAGAAAACTACTAGAGCTAATCAACAAATTTGGTAAAGCTGCAGGATCCAAAATTAATGCACAGAAATCTCTTGCATTCCTATACATTAATGATGAAAAATCTGAAAGAGAAATTAAGGAAACATTCCCATTTACCACTGCAACAAAAAGAATAAAATACCTAGGAATGAACCTACCTAAGGATACAAAAGACCTGTATGCAGAAAACTATAAGACACAGATGAAAGAAATTAAAGATGATACAAACAGATGGAGAGATATACCATGTTCTTGGATTGGAAGACTCAACACTGTGAAAATGACTATACTACCCAAAGCAATCTACAGATTCAATGCAATCCCTATCAAACTACCAATGGCATTTTTCACAGAACTAGAACAAAAAATTTCACAATTTGTATGGAAACACAAAAGGCCCTGAATAGCCAAAGCAATCTTGAGAAAGAAAAATGGAGCTGGAGGAATCAGACTCCCTGACTTCAGACTATATTACAAAGCTACAGTAATCAAGACAGTATGGTACTGGCACAAGAACAGAAATACAGATTAATGGAACAGGATAGAAAGCCCAGAGATAAACCCATGCACATATGGTCACCTTATCTTTGATAAAGGAGGCAAGAATATACAATGGAGAAAAGACAGCCTCTTCAATAAGTGGTGCTGGGCGAACTGGACAGCCACATGTAAAAGAATGAAATTAGAACACTCCTTAACACCATACACAAAAATAAACTCAAAGTGAATTAAAGACCTAAATGTAAGGCCAGACACTATCAAACTCTTAGAAGAAAACATAGGCAGAACACTCTATGACATAAATCATAGCAAGATCCTTTTTGACCCACCTCCTAGAGAAATGGAAATAAAAACAAAAATAAACAAATGGAACCTAATGAAACTTCAAAGCTTTTGCACAGCAAAGGAAACTATAAACAAGATGAAAAGACAACCCTCAGAATGGGAGAAAATATGTGCAAATGAAGCAACTGACAAAGGATTCATCTCCAAAATTTACAAGCGGCTCATGCAGCTCAATACCAAAAAAAACCCCAACCCAATCCAAAGATGGGCAGAAGGCCTAAACAGACATTTATCCAAAGAAGATATACAGATTGCCAGCAAACACATGAAAGAATGTTCAACATCACTAATCATTAGAGAAATGCAAATCTAAACTACAGTGAGGTATCACCTCACACCAGTCAGAATGGCCATCATCAAAAAATCTACAAACAATAAATGCTGGAGAGGCTGTGGAGAAAAGGGAACCCTCTTGCACTGTTGATGGGAATGTAAATTGATACAGCCACTATGGAGAACAGTATGGAGGTTCCTTAAGTAACAATAGAACTACCATATGACCCAGCAATCCCACTACTGGGTATATACCCTGAGAAAACCATAATTCAGAAAGAGTCATGTACCAGAGTGTTCATTGCAGCTCTGTTTACAATAGCGAGGCATGGACGCAACCTAAGTATCCATCGACAGATGAATGGATAAAGAAGATGTGGCACATATATACAATGGAATATTACTCAGCCATAAAAAAGAACGAAATTGAGTTATTTGTAGTGAGGTGGATGGACCTAGAGTCTTGTCATACAGAGTGAAGTAAGTCAGAAAGAGAAAAACAAATACCGTATGCTAACACATATATATGGAATCTAAAAAAAAAAAAAAAAAAAGGTTATGAAGTACCTAGGGGCAAGACAGGAATAAAGACACAGACATAGAGAATGGACTTGAGGACACGGGGAGGGGGAACGGTAAGCTGGGATGAAATGAGAGAGTGGCATAGACTTATCTACACTACCAAATGTGAAACAGATAGCTAGTGGGAAGAATCCGCATAGCACAGGGAGATAAGCTCGGTGCTTTGTGACCACCTAGAGGGGTGGGATAGGGAGGGTTGGAGGGAGATGCAAAAGGGAGGAGATATGGGGATATATGTATACGTATAGCTGATTCACTTTGTTTTAAAGCAGAAACTAACACACCATTGTAAAGCAATTATACTCCAATACAGATATTAAAAAAAAAAATTGACATACAAGACTGTTTAAGTTTAGAAACAACATTGGAATTACATTTTTTCGGACCAAAACTATAACCTCTCAAAGTTGCAGAAGTGCAGTGAATGCAGCATAGCTGAACAAGGGACAAGCTTATTCCTGGAACCAAAATTCCCAGTTCTGAAAAAGTGTGATGCCTAGGACCTTTGGGGGACCTCACACTCCCTGTATTCAGCAAAACAGGCATGTTATTTCTTCTTCTAACACCACCAGCAGAAACAAATATTGCAGAAGCACTGTGACTTGTGGAGACAGATTCTCACTTTCTTTTTAGTTTTCAAGCCATCCCTTACAGGCTGAGATGCAGTCTCTTAATTTCTTTTCATGGATCTCGGCTCAGTGCTTATGTAACAGCTTGGCCTTTTGACAGAAATTAGGCTCTGTGCTGGGACAAGCTGCTAGTTGTATCAGGAGTCTTAAACTTTGAAATCCCCAAATATATTATTTTAAAGGTCTTGAGTGCTCGTTCAGATGATAAATTATGACATTTATACAGAAACCAATACGAATTCAAATGTAGGAGATCCAGAGTGGCTAGAGCCTAGGGGGTTTATGGAGACAAGGTAGTAGAAAGAATTCTGGAAAGAACGTTGGAAGACCTTTAATGTCAAGGAGCCCAGACTGTACTTGGTAATTGTGTAAAGTCCTAATGGATTAGAAAGCAGGGCAATAGTATAATCAAAGTGGTGCTTCTAGGCCATAGATGATATGAGAAATTGAAGACGAAATTAGTTTTAAAAAATCTGCATATGTAGTGAAGAATATTGAGAAAGCATCACAACAAATTAGTAGTACAGTAATTATCTGAGTCATAGAATTATCAATGCTTTTTGTTTTACCCATCTGTGTTACTTAATTTTATTGATAACACATATGTGTTGCTTTGCATTAAAGAAGGCCTAAATATTTAGGCCTTCTTTAATGCAAATAATGTAAATGTTTATTTTATAATGAAAAAATTCAAATACAAGAAAGAATATTAAAATGAATCCTACATACACGTCACCCAGATTAAACAATGATCAAGATTTTGCCATATTTGCCCCCTCTCTCCCTTTTTCCTTTCTTTCCTTTCATTCCTTTACCAGTATCTTACCCCTGCTGGTTCTTGTGTCTTCCTGACCTGACCCATTAGTTCTTGATAGCTTCCTTGCTTTCCAGTACAGCAAGATGTCCCAGACTCCTCTTAATTTCCTGCCACAGGCCTGAAATCAGCCTGTCTTTCAAGGTGCTCTGTTTCCTTTCAGCGGGTGAAAAATTATTTTAAGAAATAAAGGTATAAGCTAACAACAACAACAACAACAAGATGCCCCTAAAATAAAAAGAAGGGCACCTGGATATAAACTCCATGAAATATGTGTAAAAGCTCTAAGGAAAATTATAAAGTTTTATAAGACATACACAAAAGGTGTGAAAGAGTCAAGGCACATGTCACCCTAAACACGTATTGACGTTGTTTACAAATATTTTATTCTATATAAGCTTTTAGTTTAACTCAAATAGGATTTCATTACAATGGGAAAAGGATTAAGAAATGCATATGAAGAAAGAGAACGCATAGGTTGATTCTGAAAAGTACAAAAGGCAACTTACACCATTTGACAAAAAGTACTCACATTATGGTAGTCTTTAAAACCAGGAGGAAGAAAAACGTCAAAAAGATACCACCAAACATGAAATGATGCCTCACCTCACTATAAAAACATGGAAATTCAACCAGGCTAATAACTTGAATAGCAGTGAGTCACCTTCACTTGCTCAGGTAGTAGATAAGAACCATGTTTGACCACAGGACAGGGTTTTTAAAACAGGCAAGTATAAGCAAATACTATTCAGCATCAGGGAAACTGAGGACAAATAATCCTAACATTAATGTGTCAATTCTGATGCATTGTTTTCAGGATCATTCTCTTCTGACTACTGTTGATGGACAGTGAGTGGACATACGATTCACACTGGGCCAGATCCATTTCTTTGGAAATTTAAACTTGGGTTAAGGAAGGTGGTCTCTCTCAAAACAAGCTGAGGCTGAAATCTACAAAACTGAGCAGCTGTAGGGGCCCCTGGGTTGTAATGCTCTTGAGCAAGACCCCACATGATAGCCTTCTGCTTTCTGAGTGGTTGATGCCAGTAGGAGTACTATGCAATCAGAGTTGACCTGAGATATCTTATTTGCATTCATTTGCCTCTTGCTTTTATTCCAATCAGAAATTGTTTATTCAATACCTCATTTGAATACACAGTATATAAATAAGCTCTGTGGCTTCACAGCCTGCCATCCTTCTTTTCTCAAGGTAGATAATGGCTGTGTCTCCTATCTCCCAGTCTTTCTCTAAGTTTACTGTCATGTCCAAGAAAGGCTCCAAGAAGCTATCCTCAAGATGAAAAGAAAGGCAAGAAGCACCAGAGATGTCACAGACAGTGCTGCGGTTTGCCCCAACCCTGGCATCTCTATGGAAGCCATGTGAATACTGAACTCGTTTGTGACCTTCGAGTACATCACTGGTGAGTCAACCTACTTGGCTCATTACAACAGACTCTTTACTATCCTCTACAGCAGCGGTCCCCAACCTTTTTGGCACCAGGGACCGGTTTCAAGGAAGACAATTCTTCCATGGACGGTGTGTGGGGGGGGGTGGTTTCAGGATGATTCAAGTGCGTTACCTTTATTGTGCACTTTATTTCTATTATTACATTGAAATATATAATGAAATAATTATACAACCCACCATAATGCAGAATCAGTGGGAGCCCTGAGCTTGTTTTCACTTGTCACTCACTGATAGGGTTTTGATATGAGTCTGCAAGCAATTGACTTATTATGGTCTCTGTGCAGTGAAACCTCTCTGCTAATGATGATCTGTATTTGCAGCCGTTCCCCAGCGCTGGCATCACCGCCTCAGCTCCTCCTCAGATCATCAGGCATTAGATTCCCATAAGGAGTGCGCAATCTAGATCTCTCGAATGCGTAGTTCAGAGTACGGTGCATGCTCCTGTGAGAATCTAACGACGCTGCTGACCTGACAGGAGGCGGAGCTCAGGCGGTAATGCGAGTGATGGGGAGCAGCTGTAAATACAAATGAAGCTTCGCTTGCTTGCCCGCCACTCACCTCCTGCTGTGTGGCCCGGTTCCTAACAGGCCATGACCCGTACCGGTCCACGGTCCAGGGCTTGGGGACCCCTGCTCTACAGGGAATTCCAGAGAACTAATGCCTGTTGATGACCGGGGAACCAGCCAAGCACGCTGTGTGCAAGGCACTATGCCTCGTCACCAAGTACAACAGCTACAAGAGAGCATTTTTTAGGACACCAACATCTGAAACCAGAGGCTCTTTTCAGAGCCACTCATACTTTCAGCTTATGAGCGATAGTCTATTGAGATTTCATTTGTTATGGATTTGGGACTCTTCTTTGATTTAAAAAAAATGTGTTTTTTTTTTTTTCAATAAACTTTCTAACTTGGAACAATTTTAGATTTACATAAAAGTTGTAAAGGTAGTTCCCATATACCTCACCATTTCCTCTGTTGTCAACATTTATGCATTTGTCACAACCTAGGAAATAATACTGGTACTTTACTGTGAATTAAACTCTAAACTTTGGGTTTCATTAGATTTTACCTAATGCTCTTTGTCTGTTCCAGGATCCAATCCAAAATACAGTTGACTCTTGAACAACTCGGGGTTTGAACTGTGCGCGTATACTTATACGCAGATACTTTTCAATAGTAAATTCTACAGTGCTATACAGTCTGTGGTTGAATATGTGGATGTGGAAGGACCTTGAATATGGAATCCGACTATAAGGAATATGCTGATTAAACCCGTGTCATGTTGTACTTGACATTTTCTTGTAATGTCTCCTTAACTGCTCTGGGCTGACAGTTTCTCAGAATTTCCTTGTTTTCGATGAACTTGATAATTTTGAGGACTCATATTCTTTAGAATGTTCCTAACTTGTATTTGTCTGACGTTTTTCTCATGTTTAGACTGAGATTATGTGTTGCTGGGAGGAAGACCAGAGAAGTGAATTGCCCTTCTCAACACATCATATTAATGGCACATGCAAACCACGTGGTTTATCACTGATGATCTTAACACTGATCATTTGCGGTAGTGTTTGCCAGTTTTCTCTACTGTAAAGTCACTCCTGTTTTCCCCTGCCTTTCCATACTCCACTTTGGTAAGTCTGGGGAGTTAAGTTCCAGCTGCTTGATGGGGGAACATCTATATAAATGATTTGAAATTCTTCTGTTTAGAAGATTTTTCACATATCCCTCATTTAGTCAATCACTTACATCAGCATTCTCAGATTTTAAATTTTCACATTTTAGTTTTCAATGCCATGTTCTAAACATAATCTAATTTTGTTCAATATATCTGTACAATTTCCTTTCAGTTCTCGAAATTTTCCCGTCCTTCTGTGCCCTTCTTAATCACATGCCTTATCTATGTACATTAATTCAAAACATGGTTGGCTTTTTCGTAACTTGATTGCTTAACATATTACGTAGTTTACTTTCATCTTTTAATTTCTTACAGAACTCTATACTTCGTGCCTGCTTCTGTATGTCTTATGTGTTTAGCTCTCACGTGTCTAACAATGACTTTAAAAGAATAACCAGCGACACTTTCTCTTTGAGATAAGGTAAACTGCTGAATTTTCTGTAACTTTATGACAGCCTACCTGTTCATTTGCTTTCCAATTTTTCTTGGTGTTTATAATACAGATCAAATGAAACCATTTGAAAGATATGACAAAAACTCCCTAATAATTCCAATTATGGTATACCATGTCACATTCCTACCTCTAGTGAGACACTAGTATCCCTCCCCCACATGTGCCACTTAGGTTTTTGATGGACATTACATTTAAGAAACATTTTCTAAGCACGTGTTAAACCACAGGCATCGCGAATACTTATCAAAATGAGCCTTAAAAAGGGTATTAGAATGCTGAAGCTTTGCTCTTTTTCTCTCACCCGATAGGCATCTTGAAGGCCCATGAACTTGCCCTTCAGTAATAAAAAAAGCTGCAAAGAACCTCACGTGCTAGAATCAACATGATAAAGTTACGGTTAACGGATCTTTTCGGCGGCCTACTTTTGGAATACGTCACAATCACAGACCCAGACAGCCCAGGCACAGCCCTCAAGGATAATTTAAGTGGCTCTGAAAAGAGCCTTTGGTATCTTCCTTCACCAGACGTTTAGATTGCTCAACGGTAACCTCCACTTGGATTACTTGCCCTACACTTTGTGATGGTGGCTCTCGGTCTTCCTGGGCAGCAGCACGGCGTGGATGTTCGTCAAGACGCCACCCTGAGTGATAGTCACACCACCCAGCAAATTGTTGAGCTCCTCATCATTACAGACTGCTAGCTGCAAGTAGCAAGGGATAACGCGCGTCTTCTTGTTGTCACAGTAGACATTGCCTGCCAACTCCAAGATTTGAGCCGTTATGTACTCCAACACCGCTGCCAAATACACAGGCAAACCAGCCGCAAGGCGCTTGGCATAGTTACCCTTGCAGAGCAGACGATAGATCCGACCAACCGGAAACTGTGAACCTGCTCTGGATGAGCGAGATTTACCTTTACCGGGGGCTTTACCACCTTGTTTACCACGCCCACAGACATCTTTAACAAGAAACCGCGACGCCAATACGGTGATCTGTAACACCTACGACTGGGCATATTTATAGTCTGACGGTAGGGTGTGCTTTGCTTTCTGATTGGCTGATGGCCATCTATCCAATCAGAAATGCTCACGGGAATCACCTCATTTACATACACGAGAGTCCCAGATATCCAATCAGATACTGGCCTCTCCACACGTCACTTGAGTGCTGCCCCTATAAATACCACCCTTTCCGGCTAGGGTCTGTCTTCGTTTTCTTGGCGTTGGTGGGAGCCGTTAGAAACTGTTAACGGTATAGAGCCTAACACTAGCTATGCCAGATCAGGCTTCAAGAAGTATTGCTGTTTCTAAGAAAGGATTTAAGAAAGCCATAACAAAGACTCAAAGGAAAGAAGAAAGAAAGCACAAGAGATGCAGGAAAGAGAGTTACTCGATTTATATCTACAAAGTGTTGAAGCAAGTACACCCGGACACTGGTATCTCATCGAAAGCCATGAGTATCATGAATTCCTTCGTTGCTGATGTTTTCGAGCGTATTGCAAACGAGGCCTCCCGCTTGGCTCACTACAATAAGCGATCGACTATTACGTCCAGGGAGATTCAAACGGCCGTGCGCCTGTTGCTACCAGGAGAGCTGGCTAAGCACGCTGTGTCTGAGGGCACGAAGGCTGTAGCGAAGTACACTACCTCCCTGTAAACTTGCAAAGTGTAAACAGGCTCCAGTTACAACCCAAAGGCTCTTTTCAGAGCCAGTCATGTTTCTGAAAGAGCTGTGGACTCAACGTAAGTAGGATACTTACGTTATAAACTTTACTACTCAGCTGCCGTTTGTAATTTAGTGACTGACTTTCTACTGTATAGAAGCCCCCATGAGACTCCAACGTTCTTCAGAAATCAACTGCAGCAAAAGAAATTCTTCAGAATGCTTTTTACAGGAAAGTTTATGGTTAATACATATAGAAAGTGTTCTTAGAGTGAAGGAGCTGTAAAGTATAAAAGACGCATTTGTTTCTATAAATGACTGAAAATTCTATAAAGGGTCTGAAGGTGTGGAGAGATCTTGTGAAGTACATTATCCTGTTTTTTTTCTACTTCTGTATCTGAAAAGTTTGTATTCTGTAGGCCAGCGAAGTTGTTTGAAAGCTCGAGTGGTTTGAGGTCCTCAACTTGGGGTCCTTTTGCCCTGGTGACCTACGTTGTCCAGGGCACGTTGATCTGGGATGGGGGAATATTGCTATCTCACCGGAAGCCAGCAATCTGGCTAACCACAATTGACTAGAAAACAGTAACTCAAACTCCTTTTTTGGTTTTTTCTATAAATAGCGGTGTGATCATTTGTGAGTGTTTTGTATGATGAATCATTTAAATAGGTGTTGGTGTCCTGTATTACTGAACTACCTGGACTCCACTCAGCAGACAAGCATTAAACATCAGTGGTAACAATCATAGATCAGAGCCCCAGGCTCCAAGGCCCTGCAGTCTCACTGGTCTTCTTCCGACCCTGGCATTACACCCTCATGCTGGTCACAGTTCCAAGTGTTCACACAGGTCAAAGTAGTGGTAGGAAGACAGTCTATCTCCCTGGGTTTCCAATTGAGAGCAAATGAGGAGGACTTCCTCTCAATTCCCTTCTCTAGAATTGAGCTTAGTCCCAGATGCTGCTTGAGTCATTCATCTGAAGGGAAATTGGGACAATGTGATTGATGTGGACCAGTTTACTTAATATGTGTGGCACATTTATTACATTTAGCTCTAGGTATTTTGTTTTCATTTCCATAAGTAGTGTATTTCCCAATTCATATCTTCCAGCATCTTGTTTTATATGAAAGTACTGATTTTTGTACATTTTTATATCTTATTATATCTTATTGAATTGACTAATTTTTGCATTGGCTTTCTGATATAATTCTGTTGGGTTTTACATGTTTGCAATGATGTCTGAAAATAGTAAACATTTCACTGCTTCTTTTCAATTTAGTTAGTTCACTTCTAATTCCTTTCACCTGATTTCAGTGCCGCATACCTTCATATCAATGTTAAATAAGGTGGCTATTCTTGTTTTATCCTTCACTTTGCTGAAGATCTACACTATTCCTCATTAGCTATATCATACAATGACGAAGAATTCTATGTCTGCTTTATTGAGAATTGTTAAGAATGCATGTTGAAATTTATAAAATGCCTTTTGAGCATCTCTGAATGAGCATAGGCCTTCCCTCTTTATGTATATTATGATGAGTTATTTAAATAAGCTTCTTAATAGTCACCTTTGCATTTTTTTATATAACCCCCTGCTTGGGCATCGTATGTTACTCATTTAATGTTCTGTTGAACTCTGGTTGCCAATGGATCATTTACAATTTATACTTCAATATTATAAATTAAATTGATCTCTTTTCCCTTTTTTGTGTGTGCAATGATGTTCAGGTTCTGGTACAAATTTTTATTCAATTCATAAAAATAATATGGAAGATAGATGTCCTTTTAATACTCTGGAAGTGTTTGAACAGCATTGGAATTCCCTTTTCTTTAAAACTTTGGTAAAATTCCTTTTTAAAACAATTTGTACTTGGTGCCCTTTTTCAGATGACAGTTCTTTGACAATTATCTTTATTTTTCTTTAATGATTTTTTCTATTTAGAATTGCTAATAATTTGTAATAAGTTTTGGTAAATTATATTTTTCAAGACAATTTTTTAAAGATACTCTCTTAGAGATCAGCAAATTGGTCTCTAATGATTTTAACCTCCGCTGTCTTTGTGACTACAGCTCCTTTATTATTCTAAATTTTGTATCTTCTGATTTTTCACAAACCACAATGGTTATTGGTTAATCTTTTATTTTTAAGTGTGTTTATTTATTTGCTATTTCTTTACTCTTGCATTTAGTTTTACTGTTTTCTTTTTCCTAATTATTTTTTCCCGTTTTCCATTATTTAGCCTTTCTGCTTCCACTAGTTCACTTTACTTTTGTTTTTCCTAGCTTCTTTAGTGGGATGCTAACTTTATAGCGACAGTCTTTACATTGCACAGTTTTGATATAAATGAATTTCAGTCACCACAGTTTAGTTAAATAACACCACTTGCCCAAAAACACAGTTCAAAGGTCATTGCATGGTGAGTCATTGCATAAACTACAAAATTCACTGCTCGCTTTTAGTTCACAAGTCACTGCACAAATAACACATACACACTGTGATCAGTGACCTAATCGTGTCACTTATTTTAAAATTCGTTGGCCAAAATTTGTTGGCATGGTTACTGCACATGTTATTCAGTTTACTCAAAAAGAGAAAGCATGTAGTTTAGTTGCCTCCTTGTCTTCCAGTGATAAACTCACATGACAAAAATCAATAGTCAAGAGGGATTTGGCCAAGAAGATGAAAGTACAGCAAGACAAGAGAAAGTAATAACCCTGGAAGCAGAATTTGAATCGAAGGTAAATAGAGTTATTGAAGTAACAGTTGACCGGGGAAATGTTGACACTGTTGCTATGAAGAGACAAGCTATGCAAACCAGAGGAACTCAGTAAAGGCCAACTGATATAAATGTAGAAAATGGTTGTGATGAAAAGGAAGAAGTTCCAAAGAAAGTGACACTGGCAAAATACTTCATATTAAACGAATTCTCAGAGATATTTCATGGCATTAAAAATGCAAAGGATGAAATATTGGAAGCTAATCCAAACTTAGAAAGAAACATGACAATTCCCCAAAGCATAGGAAGGACACTCTCTCTGTATCATAAGTTGCATGATAAGAAAAAAAATCAAGCACCATTCAACTATTTTTGGTAAGTTTTTAAAAAAGAAATGACACTAATTCTCATTGTTTTAATATTTAAAATTACAATGTCCTTAATATTAGTTTTTCACTTCCCTTTATATTTATGATAGATGGTGAATTTTTAATGTTTTGATAAAAAATTTTAAAGATCATGGGACAATCATGACTTTTCCCATTGATTATTAAGACTGCTTTGCATAGTCACTTTTAAGATTTCACACTACCTGAAGGACTGCCTGCATTTACACTTTCTAATTTATTAATGTAAGCAGCATTTAAATCTATCATTTTTCCTTTGGGCCATGCTTCACTTTATTCCCACAAGTTCTGTATATATTCTGAATTTTCATTAATGTGAGAGAGGTGCTAGGAAAAGCAGATTCCTTCACTTCCTATTAGGAACCTAGAAATCACTGTTATCGACCAGCAAAGCAACTGGTCAAATTCTCCTTCCATCAGAGATGCAGACCAAATGCAGACCAAGGACCCAGCTTTACGGAACTTGGAGGGACAAACACAGCACGTTGGGATGGGTTTGCAACCTTCAAAGACTTTAATAATGTCAGAGAAATAAGAGTAAAGCTTTAGTCCAAGACAATTCATGAAAGCAGAGAAAACATAGGTTTTTTTGTTTTTAGGTTAAAGTGCTTAAGAAAGGTGCTGTTTGTCCACCCACATCTCTATCCCTAAGTCATAAAGGACTGGCAAGACAGAATTTTCTGAGAAAAGGGCCACAGCAAAGTTAGGACTCTGCTTTAAATATGATAAGGTTTGGTTTGGGAACCGGGGAAAGCAGATCCTTTAGGTGCTACCCTCCCTAAGCTACATCTGGCTGTTAACTTCACCCTAAAATCATTGCAATGGTTACGCATTGAGATTTGCCATGGAAGCAGGGGAGATATTTGCTGTCTTTCCCTGATTCTAGGCTGTGGTTTTGTTGTGCCACAGAACAGAGAACATAATGGATGCCAGTAAGATGAGGGCTGGAAAAAGGGCAGAGCAACTAGGCCTGTTTAGAAACCCAGATGCTGTAATTACCCAAAAGCCACCACAGTGCCTCTGAATTCAGAAAAGAAGAGGGCTGGTGTAGCCCTCAAAAAAGAGACTTTCTATTCTCATCTCAGATGGGTCCCTGAGGTCTACAGTGCAAGGGAAACCCTCCCAAGGAGCAGGGCCAGAGGAAGCTAGATCACACCAAGCCCTGACTGCATCGTTCCGGCAGGTGGACATTGCTAGCTCTTCAGTGCAGGGCTGGTCATAGACAAGTGGCTACATTTTGTTATTTTTCCTTATTTTGTTTTCCAAAAAGGTTTTAAAAAATTGTTTCCCTTTTCTTCATTCTTCAAACATTCACTGATAGAGAGAGAGAGAGAGAAAGAGAGTGTGTGTGTTTGTGTGTGTAAGAGAGGAGGTCCTTACTCTCACTGTTTCCTTTCTAGTTTAGTGAGGCAGATATAAACACACAAGGTCATTTTAGCTGATTATGAATGAGAGAGATAATAAGGTGCCTAAGGAAAGCTTTGTATTGTCTGTAATTTACTCTAAACTACTTCTATCCAGATAGTGTGATGTAAATTTTGTGTGAGTCAATGTTAAGGTAAACCTTAGGATCTGTGAAATGTAGTAGGTTGAGTGTCCTGAAAAAGGACATGTCCAAGTCTTAACCCCTGGCACCTATGAATGTGACCCTTGTTTGGAAATAGGGTGTAGTTAAGAATCTTGAAATGAGATCATCCTGGATTTAGGGTATACTTATAAGAGAAGGGAGAGGGGCATCAGAGATGCAAAGCAGAGGACCATATGAAAACTGAGGCAGGCAGAGATTGCAGTGATGCAGCTGCAAGCCACGGAACACCGAAGATTGCCAGCTGCCGCCAGAAGCCAGGTAAGGCATAGAATAGATTCTCCCTCAGCGCCTCCACAAGGAATCAACCCTACTGACACTGTGATTTTGGACTTCTTGGCCTCCAAAACAGTGCAAGAATATATTTGTTTTACGCCAACCAGTTTTTGGTAACTTGTTGCAGCAGCCCTAGGAAACTAATAAATGGACTTTTCTAATGAGGAATTCACTCTCCAGAAAAGGTTAGTCATCATTTAACCCCCTACAAGTTCTTTTCACCCACTACAAGTTCTTTAGCTCTTCATCTCCAATCACACTAGAGGGCTGATGGTTAGCAGAAGTAATGTGAGAAATTGTTTCAGTGATAAAAACAATAATAATCAAGATGTGTGTTTCCAGCAGACACACATGCATGAATTGAGTGGGATGCCCTAGTAACCCCAGTATCCTGTGGCTGTAGAATTGGCATCCTTGATGAAGCAATCAGTCTAACAGCCAAGGAAGATTCAGTTATCTGCTCCCAACTGGATTATTAGTGGAATTCTGCCATCTGATTTTTATATCATCTGTCTCTAGTCTACTTTATATGTAAGGTATTTGCTGGAATCCTTAAACAGGGGTTCTTAGCTTTTATTGTATTATGGATTTCTTTGAAAGTCTAGTTGATCCTATATACATCTTCTAAAAATAAATTTCTAAGTACATAAAGTAAAATATGAATTTTAATAATAAAACAATGCCAGGTTGAAACAGTTTTAAAAATATTGTTTGATACAGTAATATTTGTGCTTCTTTGTGCTTCAAATAGCAAGATCAAAATTATAAATTCTGAGGTTGGGATGAGCATAAACAATATTTTGATATATCTGGTTAAGTGCTAGGACTATAACTATGGTTTTCATTGGCAATAAAGTCACAGGTATAGCTAATGTGACTGGTCTATTTGCTATATTCAAAACTGAAAGAAATACTAACTTTCAGTTAATGGTTAGTGACAATATTTTTCTTATCTAAGATTACTTTGTTAGTTGTGTGGAGAGTGGATTTTAGAAAGAAAACATTAGGAGCAGTGAGTCTAGTTAGAGACAGTAACCCAGGCGAGAGATGATGGGGGCTTGGACAAAAATGTTGGCAGTGGAGATGACAAAAGAAGTCAGATAATAATAAAATATTTAGGAAATAAAATCTCCACATGTTGTCAAAAGATTGAAATGGAGGTTGAACAGAGGCACTATCAAGGAAAAAATACATTTCTGGCTTGGACAACCATGTGATTGGGGTGGCCCCATGGATATAGGGAACATTGGAATTTGAAAACAGGTCTGTCAGAATACATTGGAAACCCTTGTGGAGAGAAATTTTTAGAGATGCATGAGCACCATCAGGGTGGTAATATTAAGTAAGCAGTTGCTGGTCTGCAGTTCATGGAGAGCCCTGGACTGCAGATATAATTCGTGAATCATCTGCTGTAGGTATTTACAGCAAGGGTATGACTTAGGTTGCCTAGAGAAAGAGTTTAGTGCTACAGTGTCCAATATGGTGGCCACTAGCCAGATGTGGTTACTGAGCACTTGAAATGTTGCATGAGATATGCTGTAAGTATAAAATACACATTGAATTTCAGTCCTAATTTTTTAAAATGTAAATTATTATAATTTAACCCTTATTACACATTGACATTTTAGATAAACTGGACTAAACAAAATATTTGATTAAAATTCATTTCACTTTTTTTTATGCTGCGTGGGTACTGGAACGTTTAACATGACATATGTGATCAGTATTTGTGGCTTGCATTATATTTCTACCAGACATTTGTGAAATTAAAAACTTCTGCTAGGATACTGTAAAAATAGACCACAGACCAGGAGAAAATATTTTCAAATCATTTATCTGAAACGGGACTTGTGTCCAAGAAAATAGAAAAAAGAATGCTTGTAACTAAACAATAAGAATATAACCCAATTAAAGAATAGGCAAAAGAACTGGACAGACACATCACCAAAAAAATTTACAGATGGGGGTTTCCCTGGTGGCGCAGTGGTTGGGAGTCCGCCTGCCGATGCGGGGGACATGGGTTCGTGCCCCGGTCCGGGAAGATCCCACATGCCGCGGAGCGGCTGAGCCCGTGAGCCATGGCCGCTGGGCCTGCGCTCCGCAACGGGAGAGGCCGCAACAATGAGAGGCCCGCGTACCGCAAAAAAAAAACCCAAAAAACAAAATTTACAGATTGTAAATTAGCATACCAAAAGATCCTCAATATCATTTATTAGGAAAATGCAAATTAAAACAATGAGATATTAAACATCGATTAGAATGGATAACATCCAAAATATTGTACATTACCAAATGCTGAGGAGGACATGGAGCAACGGGAACTCATTCATTGTTGGTAGTAATGCAGAATGGCACAGCCACTTTCGAAGACAGTTTGACAGTTTCTTACAAAGCTAAACATACTGTTGAGCCTACCATCCAGCAGCTGTGCTCCTGGTAATACTTACCCAACTGATTTGAAAACTTCTGTCCACACAAAAACTTGCATGTGAATAGTTATATAACAACTACAGCTAAAAAGTGGAAGCAACTAAGATCCCTTCGTTAGATGAATGGATAGACAAACTGTGGTTTATGCATACAATGGAATACTAGTCAACCATTAAAAGGAACAAGCTCTTAATTCACATAACAAAATGGGTGAATCTAAACACATACTGCTAAGGCAAAAACCAGCATGGAAAAACTGCTTGCTTTTCAACTCAAGAGTTGACAAGGATTTGGGAGCTATACAGACATCTGCTGTTTCACAAGATCTTATGGGGGCAGCTGGGACCCCTGCTTGGAGATGATGCCTCCCCTCCCAGACAATGTGGCACAGATGCCCCATCTGTTAACTCCTTGGATGATTTCCAGTTAAGATATTCAGAGGTTCTTGTAGGGTCTGTTTCTGTGCAGAAATGTAGGGCACTTTTTTTTTTTCCTGTGGAGTTTTAGTACACATATTCTACCAAATGATACAAAATGAAAGCATTTTTTAACTGTAAGGTAGACACACATGAGCACGAAATCTTGTTATTAAAAGAATGAAAAATATAAATCAACGAATTGAGTCCAGCTAAACTACTGGTTTGTGGGAAGTAGTAATTTGATCTTTTTTAATGTTAATTTCAGTGTCATTTGTCACTTTTTAACGCTTGTCTGCTAAGAGTCCAGACGCTCGTGACAGAGTAGATCTTCCACCCAAAGTCCCTTGACTTGATAAACACTCTATGACCCAATTTGGAACATGTTAGTATTGGAGTCCAGTAATATAGGACACAAACACCAATTTAATGATTTTCTCATAAAACAAAATGCAAGTGATCCTATTATAACTTGGAAGAAAAGTAACGCCCCCCAAAAATTCAGTGTTACTTCTGTTTGCCAGTCGGTTGTGGTTAGCCAGATTGTGTGACTCCAATATGGCAAGACCTCCACACCCCAATATCAAGCTGTTTTTAACAAACAGCCTAGTTTAGACACCCCAATAATGTACAGATGACATCACCAGACCAAGGAACTATTGGACTCGAAATCTCAGCAGATGTAGGGCACCTAACCTGATCTATAGAAAGAATTTTCACACACTACAGAAAATGTAGACCGGAAGCAAAACAGCCTTAACACTCCCATGCTGAGCTTGCCTATGTTCTTTGTCTTTCCACAGCTTCAGTTCCCTTTCAGTCTCTTGATAGAAAGTACTTAAAACAGGACATAACCCAGAGAAGAGCAAGCCACGTTTCTCATGGCACTCGACCCACCCTCTCTTAAGACAGACTTAAAGGAGCTCTGTTCAACTCAAGAGAGCTCTATTCTTTGATATGCTTAAGAGATCCGGGATTTCACCTGAAATCATTCTGGTTAATAGTCACATGAAACGGACGAGTTATCTACGTATTTCTTAACCACACTAAAGGCAGCAAAGTGAATCTGACAGTTACTAGCATAACAGCTATAGCTCACTCTAAGAGTAAGCCTGTCCACACACACCGAGCAGCCAAGTAAAAAGCCTACAACTCTCTAGAAAGTTAAGTGGCTCTTAAAAGAGCCTTTGGGTTACAAAAGTCTGAATCTCTTCACTTGGAACTACTGTATTTACTGACAGCCTTGGTGCCCTCGGACACTGCGTGCTTGGCCAACTCCCCAGGAAGCAGCAAGCGCACTGCTGTCTGGATCTCCCTGGATGTGACGGTCGAACACTTGTTGTAACGCACCAGGCGGGACGCCTCCGCTGCAATGCGCTCAAACATATCACTAACAAGTGAATTCATAATACTCATAGCCTTCGAAGAAATACCAGTATCCGGATGAACTTGTTTCAGTACTTTATAGATATAAACTGAATAGCTCTCTTTGCGATATCTCTTGCGCTTTTTCTCCTCCTTTTTCTGAGTTTTAGTCACGGCTTTCTTATAGCCTTTCATGGAACTAGCACTGCTCTTAGAACTCTGCTCCGGCATCTCTAACCTACCGTTTTAAAACAGAAAACCAGCGGCAGTTGTTCTGCTGAAGCGTGATATTTATATGCGCGGAGTTCAGAAGACGTATTGGGCAGCTCACATCTGATTGGATAATGGATAGTGACGTGTATGTAAATGAGGTGATTCCAGT
Organism: Leucopleurus acutus; assembly: GCF_964270905.1. Lineage (NCBI taxonomy): Eukaryota > Metazoa > Chordata > Mammalia > Artiodactyla > Delphinidae > Leucopleurus > Leucopleurus acutus. Next base: position 84,823,716 of record NC_139153.1, on the reverse strand, counting down.
ATGGTTCTCTGATTGGATATAAGGGTATCAGCCAATCAAATAGTAAATCACAACCCACCGTGAGACTATAAATGGACCCCGTACCTGTCCTAACGGTATCTGTTTCCGTTATAACAGATTAGTATTCTTATAGTAATGTTTGGACGTGGCAAGCACGTACTAAGGCCAAATCTCGTTCGTACAGAGCCGGCCTGCAGTTCCCTGTGGGCCGAGTCCGCCACCTTCTCCGCAAGGGCAATTACGTCGAGCGTATTGGGGCCCGCACACTGGTTTACCTGGCAGCGGTGCTGGAGTACCTGACGGCCGAGGTCCTGGAGCTGGCGGGCAATGCGACCCATGACAACAAGAAGATGCGCATCATCCCGCGTCACCTGCAATTGGCCATCCGTAACGACGAAGAGCTCAACAAGCTGCTGGGCGGTGTCCTACCCAGCATCCAGGCAGTGCTGCTGCCCAGGAAGACCGAGAGCCACCACCGCAAGGTTCAGTGCAAGTAACACTTCTCAAGTTGCAAAGCCAAGTGAGTAACCTGAATGTCTAAAGGAGAAGAGCCCCAAGCTGAAACCAAAGCCACTCACAATTACTGAGAAACAGCTTAGGTTTAGAAAGAGACTACAGAGCAGTAATTGGTACCAAAAAAGAACTCACCACAACTAACGCTAATCTCTGGACTCTGAAAAGTATGTAGCTCCGGTGACATCCCTGAAACAGTTTAACTTCATAAAAATTTTCCCAACAGAACTCGTGAACTTGGGTGTAAATTTTTTACATTTCAGAGTAGATAAAGCAAACATCCTAGCGGGCTCCTGGCGGGATGGGGGTGGGGTTGGAGGAGATGCTATTCTCCTTGGGGAAAGAAGCAAATTTAGGATTGTTCTGACAATGAACACAATTCCCAAGAAAGAATTAAGACGCATGATCTTTAGGGAGGATAAAGTTTGACTAAATGAGTGGATTAAAAGCAAAGAAAGACTTGTGAAGCTGCAGCTTTTTGTTTGGAGAGCATGTCAACAGAATGTCAGCCAAGCAGCTAGCAAGTCAGTATGCATCACGGCTTCTTGTTCTCTCAAGTGCTTTCTAGCAAGGGATTTCCAAGAGTTCTAGGATGGTTCCATATCCTGAAATCTCTAAGCATGACATGTTAAGCCAGAAGATAAAAGACATACTTGACAGCTAATTACATGAAAAACAGCAAACAGGTTGATAGTGTGTAGGATAAATCTCAAACAAAACGTACCATTTTAATGGTAAAATACTATCAGTATTAGAGTGGGTAAGTAATGTGACAAGGCAGCTTTCTACCACCAATTATTCAGGAATAGTAGGCACTGAATTCAACAGATTTAACCACTGAAAATGAAGCAAAATATTTTGTTGATCTTTTAGCACTGCCTAGGAGTAAACACCCACAGAGACAACTGACAAATAAGAAAGCAGCCAAATACAAAATTTTTGTACAAAAATGAAAGCATCAAAAATTTCCAAACACAAAACAAAAATCTACATGTTTATAATTTTAAAATTCCTTAAACAGTTGCCAAGTTAAAATTTGAACACTACTCTTGTCTAAAAACGTATACCCAAACCTATATATAGAATCGAAGTGTTCTAAAATTACAAAAACATAGTTTAAAAAAAAATTTAAAAATACTGATGAAATGTAAGAGTTTCTGGAAAAATATAAATCGCTTAAATTGAACCTAGAAAGCAGTGAGGACTAAGATACATGGGGAAAAAAGTCGATGAGCTACCATCCTCTTAGATATTTAAGGAAAGGAGAAATCTATAGCTAAGGAAGTGGTCCAGATTATGAAAAAATATTTTTGAAGAAATATAAAATTTAATGAAAAAAGCATGCTACTAAGTGCAGTGCAATATGTTTTAAATAACCCATAAATCTCCATTAAATGTGAACTAACTTTGGCAGCCCATTAAAAAATTACCAAACAATGACAAATGGGGATCTAAGAATGTGAGGTTGTTTCAATGTTGAGTGAAAGCAAACAATTCACTTTATAAAGCCGAAGGGAAAAACAGTCTTGTTAAACTCAGAAGATGCTTAACATTTGCTAGTATGTTTAGTTGGATAGTTTTTGTTTCTTAGTGGAATAATAGTAGTTACTGTTAGCAGACTTTTTATCTTTTTTTTTTTTTTTTTTTTTTTTGCGGTACGCGGGCCTCTCACTGTTGTGGCCTCTCCCGTTGCGGAGCACAGGCTCCGGACGCGCAGGCTCAGCGGCCACGGCTCACGGGCCTAGCCGCTCGGAGGCATGGGGGATCTTCCCGGACCGGGGCACGAACCCGTGTCCCCTGCGCCGGCAGGCGGACCCTCAACCACTGCGCCACCAGGGAAGCCCAGTCCGATATTAAGGGAAACCAAGGGCCACCACCACAGAGGCAAGTGCCAGTAAAGTCTCCAGTTAGCAAAGCCCAGTAAGTAATATGCATTTCTGGGGAACGGAAACAGCAAACCAAAAACCAAAGGCTAAGCACATAGTTTCTGAGAAAGAGCTGTGGCTAGATTCCAAAGAACAATATACAATCTTTCAATAAAACAGTCCAGTTAAAAATGTTATCTTGACACCTTCCTTGTAAATTCCGTTTGTAACTACTCTGTGAAAGTTAGCTTTTCTTGAAATTTAGATTGTCATTAGATTTTTAATCCTGTTCTAACCTTTTACATTTCTTAATAACCATGCTCTGGGTGCTCACTAAATTGATTTCAAGGCAGGGTAGGACACTGCAGCTTGAAAAATGCTGGGATAATTACACAGGCTTATTGCCAATAGAACTGCTCTCCTGGGCCACAGTGATTGGCCCAAAAGTAGGGAAGTGGCCTGAGCTGAGCCAGTGAAAGAGCTTTCTGAGATTTTCAGCGGCTTGAACATAATTTTTCTTTCTTTTATGAGGGTGTGAATGAGACTGGAGGGGCTGAGGAAGTGTCTCCGGCCTCTTGGGAAAGATTGAGAAGAAAGGTGAAGTGAAGGGGAACAACAAAAATGAGTTTGGAAGTTTGGGGTGAGGAACGGAGAGATACATTTATATCCAGTCTCAACAGGTGTGCTTGTTCCAAAGGCTCTTATAATGTGAGGTGTCTCAGTCTACTTAGCACAAACCACCACCCTCCACTTTTGTCTGTCTCTCTTTTTAAAATGCTATTTCAATTTGACTTCTGTCACTAACAAGAGATTGTGTGACAAAGCCAAGCCAAAACTAACTCAACACAATAAGAATTCCACATTTACTAGCATATTGAACAAATAAGTGCATTCTGCCCTTTTTCTGTAGCAACAATACTGATGTCTTTGCTTTTTTTTTTTTTTTTTTGGTGGTACGCGGGCCTCTCACTGCTATGGCCTCTCCCGCTGCGGAGCACAGGCTCCGGAAGCGCAGGCTCAGCGGCCATGGCTCACGGGCCCAGCTGCTCCGCGACATGTGGGATCTTCCCGGACCGCGGCACGAACCCGTGTCCCCTGTCTCGGCAGGCGGACTCTCAACCACTGCGCCACCAGGAAATCCCCAATGTTTTTGCTCTTAATGCTTATCTTTCATTGAAAGGGAAGTGAAAATTAGAGTGAGAGAGAGAGAAGCCTGATGGAATTAAACCCACTCAAAAGCTTTAAAGTAAATGGTTGTAGTGGAAAGTAGTCAAGTAGAGTCTGAAGGGATGCCTGACATTCTTAAGGAGAACAGTGGGTATTAGAAAAAGAAAACGAAGAAAAAAAGAAAGAAAAGAAACTCCTCTTGCTTTTGTCTCCTCCAGTCTAAGAATTCCAAGGTGGTTGAACTAAAAGGAAAATTTAAGGGAAACGATTTTATTTTGTAATAGGTGGAGGGTAAGAGGACAGACCCTATAGCCAGGGTCAAGGGCTGGTATCCTGACTCCATTCCATACAAGCAAGTTACTTAACCTCTCTGTGAAATAAGGATAATGACAGTATTTTGTAGATTTGTTGTGAGTATTAAAAGTATAAATGTTTGTAAAGTGCTTCAAACATTGACCAACGCATAGAAAGTGTTGTATAAGTGCTCTCATAAGGAGCATTGGAAAGGGAGCAAATGGGAGCCCAAGAATCAGATTAGTAAAGGGCACACTCTATCTGTAGGCAACAGGCTAACAGAACTTTCTTGAAGGTAACCCAAGAGAACCAATGAAAAGCAAGATAATTCTGTAAAGTGGCAGGATATGAAACTAAGACAAAAGTCAATAGCATTAATTATAAACTATAACCAGTTAGAAGTTATAAAAAATGAAAAGACCAAATTTTCAAAAGAAGCAAAATATGTGAAATATCTAGGAGTAAACTTAATAAGAAATGTAAATCCTATATAAGAAAAACTTTAAATATTCCTAAAAGAATCAAAAGGAGATTTAAATAAACAAGAAAGCATCTTATACTTGTGGACAGGATGATATAACATCCTAAAGATGTCAAATTCAGTGTAGTCCTATTTATTTAATAAGATGAAAAGAAAGTTCACAGTGGAGAAAAAGGCAAATGACCCTTAAATACATGAAAAGATATTCATTTATAATCAAAATGAAGGGCAAGTTAAAACTACACTGAGATATCAATTCTTGCCTATCTGATAGTCAAAAATCCTACAACCCACCCAGCTGACAATGCTAAGGAGAAATGGGCATACATGTACATTGCTGGTGGGAGTGTAAAATGATATAATACATATGGTGGGAAAGTTTAGTAACATCTAACAAAGTAACATATGCCTTAACCTTGGACGCAGGAATTCCACTTCTAAGAATCTACCTGAAAAATATGATTCTACATATATGAATTAACAAAAATGTATGAAGTTGCTCAGGCAGCATTATTTGTGATATATTATAAAATGGAAATAATGTTAATGTCCATCCGTAGGGGAAAGGTTGAATAATCTCCAGGACAGATTCACACTGGAGCACCTGGGAAGCCATGAAAATGAATGAGAATCACCTTCATGTGCTGGTAGGGAAAGAGCTCCATGATATACTACGAGGTGAAGAAAGAATGCAGACAAAATGCATATTGAGTGATACTTTTGGGTAAAGGATGGAAATTTTGAACCATGTTCATACTTCACAGGTTCAAGAAATAAAATTACATCAAAAGGAAAATAAGCAAATTCTGAAAACAGACTGACATGAATGAAGGTGACTGTATATCATATTGGTAACATGAATCCACAAAGAATGGATTATTTCCAGTGACTTCTGAACACAGTTCTCTGATGGTATATTCTTATTGGGATGCCTTCTATGTCTGTCAGAAATTACAAAGAAAATAATAAGAAGAAAATAAATTAAAATTTTAAATCCCAGGTTTTGTAAACTAACAGAAAAATGAAGCAACTTCTGTGGGGTTCTATGAGCTAACATTACTCTGAAACCAGAATTAGACAAAGGTAGCACAGGAAGACTCAAAGCTAATCTCAATTACTCGAGTAGATGCAAAAGTCCTAAACAGAATAATATAAAATTTAAGTAAGTAGTTTATTAAGGAAAAATACCTTGTGAAGCTAGATGGTTGGACCTTGGAGTGCCAGTATACTTAAGGACTTAAAATGTCTTCCACCCACTCATTAAACAAGGGTTACGGAACACGCACATGCCAATGATAACTGCTCTTGGCCCCGGGGAATTGGTGGCAAACCAGACAATGTTTCAAAGAACTTATGGATGTGGAAATGAACAAATAAATGAGCCAGATAATTTTAGAAAAATCATAAGTGCTTAAGAAAAAAACGTATCGTATAGCAGATAATATGTACAAAAGTGTACGAGAGCTACCGGATTGAAAGTCTGGTTCATTCGGGAGAGGAAGGTAAAGAAAAGCTTTCCAAGGAGAAGGTTATGTGAGCCAGACCTGGATGAGGGAGTTACTAAATGCCATGCAGAGGAAAGGGCAAGACCGACTGAGGGATATAGAAGAGCCTCATCAAAGGCCCTGAGGTGTGGCGAGAATGGCCTCTTTGAGTAATAAAGAGTCCAGTATGACTAGACAACACAGGCACACAGTGGGAAGACTTGACTGGATGGCAGCTTGGGGATGGTTGACGCAAACTTTTGTGTGGGATGCTAAAGAGATTGGAACCGCTAATCAAAAGGGTAGATGTTCAAAGCTTCTGAGTATGAGAGTGAAATGGTCAGATGTGCGAGTTACTGAGAGACTGTTGGCACCAATGCGGATGGATTGTAATGGGGAGGCAGGGAGGTTTGAAGAAACACATCTAATGCGTTTGCTTCAGCCAGATACTTGGGATTCTCTTAGGCATTGAACTCTGTCCCTAATCCCTACAAATTGTCACTCACGGAGCCAGTGTTGTGATGGATTAGGTTCCAGTGAGAGCAAACCTGCTTGCAAGGGTCAACCATTAAATTTGGGGGAATTTTGCAAGCTGGTGTTAAATAAGACCATTACTAAAACTTAAATCGTATAAAACTACAATTAAATAAATTTAGAACAGGTAAAAATATACATCACCTTCTAATTTTTGCCAGTGTTTACTATTACCTATGCCCTTGAGGTTATTTTTGTTAATTCTGTCTAAATGATAGACATGCCACTTAACGGCTTCCTATTGTGCTTTCTTCCCAGTTCTGATTTCAGAGAAGTGCTGGTAGCTGGAAATCAGCCCGACAGGATTTTTTTACGCCATGGAAATCAACAAATGCTATAAAGGCAGGACTTAACTTATTGTTTTGGTGATTATCTAGATTTAAGTTTGGTGATTATCTAGATTTTAAAACATCTTGGAGAAAATGTGCATTAAACTTAAAAGTGTGGTGTATCTGCAGCTGTTACACTGTGAATAACCCCAAATATTAAGGAAATATTTTTCTAGTATTCAGAAACTATTATCTGATTCAGCAAAGGAGTCCCTCATGTCAGTGACATCTGAGCAATGCTCTGACATAGTTTTTTCTTACTTGGTGAAATTTTAAAAAAAAGAATCAACATTTATGTCAGGACTATATTCATTGGTCAGTGGTGTGAGTGACTTCTGTGATGAAATGGATAGTAATCAAGCAGTTATTTGCAGTCTGATTTTATGACACTATTGTGGGCAATAAAATTATAAAAACGGTAAGTAGATTTTTTAAGAAACAGCAATTCCTTTGAAATTATTGGTCTAATCTGAAAATCAAGGAGGTTTTAGCTAAAATCTATTTCTAAAACTGTATGAAAATATTTAACAGAGTTTTTTTACCTTAACCTTAAGGGTTTTATTAACATGTATATGTATGCATGTGTGTGTGTGAGAGTGTGTGTGTGTGTGTGTGTGTGTATGTTTTGTGTGTGTATTTGTTTTTCTGTTAGAGCCCGTTGTTTAACATTTACCAGCACATCACTGTCTATAACCCTCACTCCAGACATTTGAGAGAGGCCCCGAAATGAAACAAATGTACAGAGGGCAATGAGAGGCAAAGGAATACTTTTAACACTCACTTGTTCTGTAGCCTCAAACCCCGGCATGTTTCCTGAGGGGAGGGAGGCCAGATCATGGGAAAAACTCCTTTTTCCTATACTAAAGAAAATGGGTGCTTATTATTCCCATTCCGAAGTTGGAGGCTTGTTCTCAGGCTCCTGATCCTTCTCTCTCAGATTTATAGAATAACAGTCATCAAAATAACAAAAACAGATGCTCTGGCCTCTTTCCAGAATATCTGGGAAAGTACTAAAGGCCAAAACAAATGGGCACGATGGAGGCATTAGTTTGTCTCTCTAGAGCTCCTCCTCTATTTGAAACATTGCCTCTCCTATACTCCATCCAATAAACAAATCCTCAGAGGCTTTCTAAAAACGGTCCTATTGCACGAGACCATTTCAGAAGTATTAGAAGACACGCTTGGAAATAAATTTGCATGTTTGACTTAATGACAGAGAGGATCACTCATGAGAAGATTTTGCAAACTTAATAATAAGTAGAATTAAATGTCATCTACCTGGTGAGCTTGAATGTTTACCACATCTGCAAATAATAAACTCAACCAAAAAAATATATCATGTGTTATCCAATGAACTATGTGATTCAGAGCCACGAGCATATAAACAAGAAAAACACAGTTAATTACAGCTATTATTACGGAAACTTAATTGCTCTGAAAATACTTTGGTTTCTGATGATCTTTAATTGGCTTATCTGCAGCTGGCGTCCTTGATGACTGCCTCATAGAGTTCTTCCCCAGAATCCAAGGATGATTCAGTACTGGCACATCCATAAATGTGATTCAGCACATTAGCAAGTCAATACTGATAAAGCATTATATTCACAACAATGGTTACTAAACATGCATTTGAAAATACTCTCTATAGTTACTGTACGGTTAAAAACTTTTGGTAAACTGAAGATAATGGCATAAATTCTAGAAGTTGTTGAATTGGATACATCCCCAAAGAAAACCCAGCATCGTATGTCCAGTAATAATTTTACTGTCATTAGAGTCAGGAACCTGCCCCCAAAAGTCCCTATCACCACCATATGTCTTATTGTGAAATATTAGACAAAGATAGTAGGCACGGAATTTAACCATGGTCAACTCTAAGCCAATTTCATACTTTTGGATGACTTCATTGCAGACCTAGTGTGGTAGCCAGTTTCTAAGACGGCACTCCATTACCCCTACCTCCTGGTATTGGCACCCTTGAGCAGCTCCCTTCCCACGTTGTACGAGGGTTAGTCTATGGGACCCAGAAAATACAATACAGCAGAAGTTAGAATATGTCACTGTGGAGATTAGGTTATAATAGATAACGCATTTTCTTTTAGTCACAAAGTAGGAAAGAGAATCAAGGGAGCAATTGATTGATTCCCAGCCATAGACTGCCAATAAAAAGAGATACTTTATCACAACTTGTCTTTTACAAATTCACAGTAACCTAAAAAGAATCTTTGATTTGAATGACAGGGGGCCTCCCGAAGCTATTCACCAAGAATATCACCAACAGAGGAACGCTTGATGCCTCTGGCTTCAGAGGGGATGCGGCTATGGAAGTGGATCTATCTTAGCACCTCCTGCGGGTAGGCAGAGCAGCTGGGCCCAGCGGGATCTGGCAGCAATATTACCATTTGGGTCTTGGTTAGGGCACTCATGGAGCTATGCTAGGGTACTGGAGTAAAGTACAATTGCTTATGCATTGTGACAGCAGCGTAGCTCTTCAGAAAGGAGAATAAATACATAGATCATAGTGGATGAGTGGGTAAATCTTATTTTAGGGCTTATATTTCAATGATGTAAGGAGCTAGGCTTAAATGCCGATGGGATTAGAAGAGGCAGAAGGAGGCAAGTAAACTTTCAGCTCTCAGCTCAACTGTCTGATGGGAATGTATGCCCACAGGATATCGGCAGATAACACCACACCTCCAAGGCTGTGTAAATTCTTCATACATCTAGTTAGGACTATTCTTCCAAGAAACTTAGCATATATTAACATTAGAGCATCTATAATATGGGATCCACAATACCAAGCCAAAAAGATTCCAAAAATTGTGTTAAACGCCTTTTTTCCAATTCACCAACAGTACTGAGAACCCAGAGCTGGTCCTCATCCCCATTTGATTCATTTTTCTTCTCCATAAAAATTAACTCTGCTCTGGCTTATGGCTCTTGAGACAGCAGACAAGTGAATTATACGAACATTTTGCTTTGGGTAAATATTAGAATGTAACAACTTGGTCTTGTAATTTTGATATATTGGTCATCAATTTTCAAGTTTGAGAGATAATTTATATTTAAATGGTTTTAAATTTATGAACATAAAATTTTCTTATTCCACTGAGAGGGCAAATATAAAAGATCCATGATTTGAAAAGAAGCCTAACTATGGAAAAAGCAAAGCTCTACAGCAAAGCCCTTCACTAAGAGCTGTGGTGAAATCACAGGTAACTGCAGCGTGATCATGGTTTATCACACTAGGTTCTAAAACTGAAGTGAGAGTAAAGTCAGATTTATAGAACACATGCCACATAACTGATAATGAAATTGTCTTTTTTTCTTTTTTGAAAGCAGCCATTTTATTAAAAACTTGATATCCTTTTTACTTAAAATAAACATAATTTATTGATGTCTCTGATGTAACCTCATTTGAGAGGGAAGTGATGAGAGAGCTGTGAAGTAGGGGTGAGATTGATATATTATCATCCCTCCTCAAAAAACCCCAGCAGGCACAAAGACTTCTCAATTCTTCTCTTAGAACTAATATTTTATACAAACGTATTTATAGATTTTGTGTTTGCTTTGCTTTAACAAATTGTGCCTAAAAGTATTTGCTCACTTTTTTCACACCAGTGCTATAGTTCCTCAGAATCTTCTTACCTTTACAAGTCATTTTATCATCTTAAGTTGCACATAAAAAATCATTTATTTACTTGGTTATCTTCCAATACAAGTTCCTGAAGCCCATTATTCCAGTAAAGGGGTACTATATTTTTTAACACCAGTCATTTTAATATTGACTTGATAGCAGTTAGTCTATTTTTTTTTCCAGGAAACAAAACTGTGTATATATAACATACAAAATTTACATAGAAATTTTAAATAGGAGTAGACCACAAAAATTACATATAGCCTGAATATGTTATTTTCAATAATATCTCCTTCCCAACCCTGTCATTCACTTTTTATGTTATTTTATTAATTTTCTCAACTATTTATTGTTATATTTTGCAAATATGAATTTGAAAGAATAGTATGATAAACACCCACATTGACACATTATGGCAACTTCAATTTCAGTATGCCTCTCCTAAGAGAGGATATTCTCAGTATCATTCTCATATCTAGGAAAATTAACAATAATTCCCTAATACCTAGTCTATTTTCAAAGTTACCCAATTTTCTGAATTTTTTTTTTTTTTTTTTTTTTTTTTGCGGTACGCGGGCCTCTCACTGTTGTGGCCTCTCCCGTTGCGGAGCACAGGCTCCGGACGCGCAGGCTCAGCGGCCATGGCTCACGGGCCCAGCCGCTCCGCGGCATGTGGGATCTTCCCGGACCGGGGCACGAACCCGTGTCCCCTGCATCGGCAGGCAGACTCTCAACCACTGCACCACCAGGAAGGCCCCTCTGAAAAATTTTTATAGCTGGTTTTAGTTTTTGTTTGCAAATTAAATGTAATATTTGTGCTGTTGGGGCCCAGGGCAGGCTGCCCCAAAATATGCCTCAATGGCATATTGATTATTTTTTTTAATTGACGTATAGTTGATTTACAATATTAGTTTCAGGTATACAAGATAGTGATTCAGTATTTTCATACATTATACTCCATTTAAAGTTGTTATAGAATATTGGCTATATTCCCTGTGCTGTACAAATACCCTTGTAGCTTATTTATTTTATACATATTAGTTTGTACCTCTTAATCCCCTAAAGCTCCTCCCCCACTTTCCCTCTCCCCACTGGTAACCACTAGTTTGTTCTCTATATCTGTGAGTCTGTTTCTTTTTTACATGAAAAGATGCTCAACATAACTAACCATCAGGGAAATGCAAATCAAAACAGCAATGAGATATCACCTCACACCTGTCAGAATAGCTGTCATCAGAAAGACCACAAATTACAAATGATGTGGAGAAAAGGGAACCTTAGTGTATTGCTGGCGGGAATGTAAATTGGTACAAACGCTATGGAAAACAGCATATGGATTATTTTGAATTAAAGTTACTTGAGAAACAGCCAGTGGGGGAAAAAAATGATTAAAAAACCCACTCTGATCCTCTACTTTCCCCCTGAAAGCGGAAAATAAATCTTTCATGTAAAGATACCCTCCCTGTACTAGGAGGGTAGACTATACCACCAGAGTTAGGGAATTCAAGGCTAAGAAAGCTGTATAAACAAACTTTGTTACCTTCGTTAGTCAGCTGCCCCAAGCACAAGTCCCTCTGTTTTGTTAAATCTTCACAAATAATTGTTTCTTTGTCTAAAAATGATATATAAACAGCCTGCTTTGAGCATTTGGGGTTCCCATTTCTATGAGAACCCCAATGAGTACGAACTAAATTGGTGTTTTGCTCTCCTGTTAATCTCTCTTGTGTCAATTTAATTATTAGACCAGCCAAAAGAACTTGAGAGGGGTAGGGGGAAATTTCCTCCTCCCTGACAGTGCTAAAAACAACCCCCCCAAAATCCCCCCAAAAGTCTGTTAAATTCAAAATTTGCTAAAAGGACATAATTAATACTTATTTTACATTAAAAAAGTGCTTAGTAAAACAAGACTAATAGGATTCTTAACATATGGACCAAGTATATCTCAACCTAAAGCCCAATATCATGCTTGATGGTGAAATATCAGTACCATTCCCCAGAGAGTCAGAAATGTAACAAGAAATCTTTGTACCACCATCATTATTTGATGACTCTTTGTGATATATTCAGGAATATTAGTCAAGGAATTTTCCAAGGAGTTGATTTATTGCATTGAGTATAGAGAAACATCTAAAGAAAGAAATGAAAATGGAAATCCAAATACATTACTCTACTTTTAAAAAAAAAAAGCTCCTTTTTAGCTATGAGGCTATGAAGTAAAATAATGTCATCCATACACCTACTAATTATCACATATGATCAAAAGGTACAGAGATTTGGGACAAACAACAAGAATGTGCAGTGATGTTGTGAAGAAAAGTCTGAAGCTTTCTAAGAGGATTAACATAAGATTAGAAGTAATGATGTAATTTGATAGCTAAGAATAATCAAACTTATGAGAGTCAATTGTTCCTTGAATTAAGCACATACACCGTCCCTCTGCGTGTGTGTGTGCATGTGCGTGTGCGTGTGCGTGTGTGTGTGTCAGCTGCAGGTTTCTTTTTCCCAAAAAGAGGGAAAGAAATTCTGGGAAATATATAGAGAAAATTGAACCCCAGAAAAATTGAGCAAAAAATACACTTCATTTCTATTTATGTAGAAAATATAATAGTATGATGAAACCTAATGAAAACAACATGCTCAAAATTGTTCAGAGTGACCTATTCCCTATGTTAAACATTAGAAGTCAACTCTGTGAGAACATTAAATAAATAGCACACAAGGACATACTATGATCCCAATGGTTTAATTTTCAGTAAATACACAAAAAATAAGTCAACGGTTACACCACTAGATCCGATCAGGAGAGAGAAACCAACAGTTATCTGAAGAGGGAAATTTGAATGTAAAGAATGAATTCAGGGAATTGGAGTAAGGACTTGGGACTGGCTAATAAGCAGTAAAAATAACTCTAAATAGTAGAGGACTAGCAGAGATAAGGGGCAGTTACTACCCATAGGGCCAAAGGGGAGCATCAAGGACTGAGATCCAGACCTTCTGGGAGAGGGCACATGTGTAGCTCACTGGATGGCAGAGGAGCTGCTGTAGTTTTGCGTCACTTGGTGGAAATCCAACCTCTACAACAGGTGAAGGCAGCTGAAGAAAGTTTGGATCTCAGAGGGAGGGCATGTAAGGAAAGGAGACTGCATGGGATCACCTTGGGAGTGAGTTTAGATAGGGAAGAAGTTCAAGAACAGAGCTCTGGGTACACCAACATTAGAGGTTAAGGAAAAGATGGTGATTCAGCAAAAAGGATTCAGAAAGAGCAACCAATAAGGCATGAGAAAAATCAGACCTGAATGGCATGTGGCAATCGAGGGAAACAGGAAGGAGTGAGTGATGAAAGCTGTTAAGTATCGACAGATAAGGCCTAAGTGACCACTGGATTTGCAAGTATGGAGGTCAGTGATGGCTTTGCCAAGGGCTGTCTTGTTGCTGGTGGGCTCAAGAGAGAATATAACTATATATGGAGTATCATCTAGAAAAATATCGAATTACTATGTTGTACACCTGAAACTAATATAATATTGTAAGTCAACTATAGTTCAGTTTTAAGAGAGAGAGAGAATTGGAGGTGAGGAAACAGACAAGCATGCCTGTCTTATGAAATATTTTGCTACAAAAGGGAGCAAAATCACAGGGTGTCAATTTTCACAGAAAACTCAATGGCCTTTGTGCAAATAGGTATAATCAGAAAACCACAAAAATCATTCAAGTTGGGCTTCCCTGGTGGCGCAGTGGTTGAGGGTCCGCCTGCCGATTCAGGGGACACGGGTTCGTGCCCCGGTCGGGTAAGATCCCACATGCCGCGGAGCGGCTGGGCCCGTGAGTCATGGCCGCTGAGCCTGCGCGTCCGGAGCCTGTGCTCCGCAACAGGAGGGGCCACAACAGTGAGAGGCCCGCGTACCGGAAAAAAAAAAATCATTCAAGTTAACCAAAATATATTAAGTCTCCACTCTGTGGAGAGCCCAGTTGTATTAAACAGGAGGATAATGGGGAGAGGACCAAAAAGGGACAAGACATACCCCATCCTCATGAAGAACATAATAACGCTGAGAGACCCCATAAGGTAGCAGTGCTTAAACAAGGAGCACGGGCTGTCAGGTTCCTACAAGAAGGGGGCATCAATTCCAAATGGGAGATCAGGGAAGATGGCATTGGCCTCATCTGGGCTTGAAGCATGAGGAAGATTTAATGAGCTCGAGGTACTTGTCAGTGAGACAATGAAAGTGAAGTTAAAAATTAAACCATTAAGCCAATAAAATTCCCCCCTTTGGTAACATAGATGCTAAAGGTTTGGGGTAATCATTTACCTCCTGAAGACTAGGAAATTTGGAGACGTTTAGAGAAATTTATTTGAATGGAATGAGGACCCTGCACTGCACCTCCCTCAGGTTAGCCTTCAATCTTTTGCTCTTTAATATTCTGCTTTTGAGATGATGGGAATGGGTTTTCCCATAGAGAGGAGCTTAATTTGCTGTTTTGGGGTAGAGATTGTTGGAATGGGGAAGAGACCTCTTCTTTCCTGAGATAATTCTCAGAAGTGAGAGAAGATGTCACCTTTTCCTAAGAGAAACCAGAGCCCCAGAACTCCAGGGAACAAAATTATCCAAAAGGATGGCTACAGAGACCTGGAGATAAACCAACAGTTTTAAATTATGTTTTTTAGGGTTAATATCACCCATTTATTGGCATTAGGCTAGATGGCCAGCTTAAGATTCCTAAACCGGGCTTGTTTTTGTGGGACACATTAATTAAAAAAGAAGACATTGATCACATCTATGGTGAGACAGTAAGTGTATATTCCGGCAAAGGGAGATTTTCATCGGGGCTAAAACATCAAATAATCAAAACAGACTAGACCTTTCCAATTAATTTAGGGGGAAGAGTAAAACAAAATGAAATCCCACATGGCTTTGGGAAGTAGGTAGTGAGTGAAGAGTTTGGGGCAGAGAACTTTTATTCTGGGGCTATGAATAAGAGCCATGAACTGTTCTTATATGGAAGAAATGCTCAGTGCTGAGACCAGACGGAGATAACATTTGAGTTATTAATAACTCTGCATGGTACCTTAGAGAAAAGTCTCATTCTACAGTGAACTAATCAATGGCGGAAGAGCAGGGTATACTTAATGCAAAGGTCATAGACACAGAAACAATCTTGCCCAGAGAAACTGCCAGGAAATTGATAGAAGAATGAATGGCCCAGTTTCTTTGCTGGTTCTTCCTCATTTACCTGGTCTCTAAATAAATAGGGCTGATGACTTTCAAATTTATATTTCTACCTGGGCCCTCTGTCCCAAGCTACCAACTCATAGACACAATGCCTACTTGGCAATCTCCCCTTCTGGGTCTAACAGGCATCTCAAACCCAACATGTCCAAAATGAAACTCTTGTTTTTCTTCTGGAAACCTGCTCCGCTCTCGCTCATTTCCCCACCTCCATTGAGCACACTACCATTCACTCATTTGCTCAAGCCATAAATCTAGAAGTCTCCAAAAACCGCCCCCCCCCCGCCTCTTTTCTCATCCCACTATCCACCTTATCAGCAATTCTTCTTGGGTCTAGCTCCAAAACAGATTCCCAGTCTTGTCTTTTGAACCACGACAGCGTAGCCCAGACACCATCAACCCTTCAACAGGTGACTACGACAGCCTCTTCTCCAGTTTCTTGGGTCCTAGTCTTGGACCTTGTAGACCATGCACCCCACAGCAGCCGAGGGAAATCCAGTCCCCTTATCCACCCCATAGGACCCTTCATGGTGTGGCCCTGACCACCACTTTGATCTCATCTCCCACCATTAACCTCCTCACTCACTCCGCACTGGCTACATTGGACAAACTTGCTGGTTCCTTTGCCTGGAATGCTCTGGCTCAGAGCTGCCTCTTTCTCATCATTCCCATTTCAGCTCACATGTAACTTTCTCACACAACCAGGTAAAGTAGTTAGATTTGGCAAAGTAGTTGCCCTCTTCACCAGATGCTAGTTACTAAGTCAATGTCACCGCTACTCTCCTTTTCTTCATAGCAAATGTCATTCCTCTTTCTTTTCATTTTGTGCCCCTCCTGGAGACTTTGCTGGAGTTAACAAGGCAATAGAAGTTGGGACAAAGCTGGTATAGGGTAAGGGATGCTGGTGTGGACAGTAGGCTGGCATTATTGCTGGTTGCCAGAAAAACTAGCAAGTCCTGCTGTAATAATAAGTACAGAGAGAGGAAATTTAATGAGAATGGAGTCCTTCAGTCACAAATGCAAGAGAAAGGGCTAAGGTAGCAGAACATTCCACTTATTGGCTCAACAAATATTTACTGAATCAATGAAGGAACAAGTGGTCAGTGAACTCTTAGGCACTGGTACACTAGAAGAGTCCTTATAGGTGTAACCCTTGGGGGAAAATGTTACTCTGAAAGCTATGTCTTCAGTTCTGTGACTGCTAATAACCCTGTCAATTAAACTAATTGCCCTAAGGTGTAGACAGACATGATAAGTAAATTACTTATACAGCGGGATATTCAGTCCCTTCTTGTGACAGGTTTCTTCTCAGTTAGCAGAGCCACTGTATTTTGCCAATGAACAATGATTTGGATTTCAATTCAACTTTCAGTTTGTTTCTGAATTTCAGTGTGGACTGGAGGGCTCCTTGGTCTCCAACATCTGTGATTTTGAATGACGTAATTAGGCAACTGTTCTGTTAGTTAACCACTACCAACTGTAGTTGTGACATGCACAGACATTATGCAATGTTTGCACTTATACTTAAAAACAAATCATCAAAGAATCAGATATATACTTGCTCTTATGTTAATAAAAGTAGTACTCCATAGAGAGAAATTAGAAATTTTATTTTACCAGCAACTCCTGCCCTGCCCTCACTTCCCTTTATATCTGCTCAGCCCCATAACTTTTCTGATCTCTTTCAGAGAGTGAAAAGTCCATTGGTTATTTTCAGCCTCCAAATAATCTCATGTTATAATTAATAGCTGCAGTCTGATGAAAAGCATAAAACTCCAAATTTTATCTAAAAGTAGAGCTTCTCCCGCCTCCAGCTTGGGTCTGATTGGGTAGGGGTGTGGTGGATGATTTGGTCTGGCTTCTTATTCCCTTCTCCGTCAGCTCCTCCCCTCGCCCCTCTTGCTAGCTGAGGCGTCTGATCCTTCTAGGGCTGGTGGTTAGGGAGATATGGGTTGGTGGATAAGAGGCCGGAAGTGTGGGTTTTGACTGGGACTCTTGTGATCTGGCATTGGGGCTCTCTGGGCTTGGGTGGATGTTCAGTGCTGACCTTTTGGAGAGTTCCCCACTGGGGACACCCATCAGTCTCCCCCATGTCACAGGTGATGCGTGTCCACTGCTCAGCCCTTACTGTTCCTCCCTCACCTGCTGGGCATCCTGCAGTCCACCCCACCTTTTTTGGGGTATGTGGCCCCTCTAGACAGTTCTCTTGGGCAGGATTTTAAAAGGCTGTAAACCGGACCTCTCCTGAATCATCCGTATCTGGTTCAGAAGGAACCTGCAGGTCTCTGTCCAGGCGTCTTTGCACCTGCTGCTGTGGGAGGTCTCCTGACCTCTCAGTGTGCTGTGGGCCCTTCTCTGTTCTGCGGCCTCAGGCCAAGAGTCACAGCCCCATGGCCTTAGATTCTAAGGCCTGTGTCACTCATCAGTCCCCTTCTCTCTCTCACACATACACACCGGCATGCACACACACAACCTCCAGGGGACATAAGTCAATCTCTGGGCGACCCCTTTGCAGGCAGCAGCTATCGTTTGACTTGAGGTGAGGGGCGGCACCCACTTCCCCTCTTTCTTGAAGGCAGGGTGAATAAGAGACGGAGCGTACCAGCAACTACCTCTAAAGAAACCCTCTCAGCTTCTTCATCTCAGTCAGTTTGTGCCCTCAGCAGCCTCCTCCTTCTCCAATCTTTCCCATCGTTTTGGAATAAAGGCAACATGTATTGTTTTCCTCTCAGAATAGGATATGTTCAATCAAATTGGAGTCAGAAGAGTGCTATTTGAACATCCATTTACACTTAGACACGTTACCGCACACGTACACAGGTGCACACAATTTCTGAAGGTGTCAGGATGAAAGATTCCACACATTGTGACCCCAGTTTTTGTGACAGCTTTCTGTTGTTGCAATTGTAAATGTGTTTTTTAATCACAGTAATAATTCACAAATACATTATTGCTGTAACACATTTAAACACCATAGATAGAATTAAATCCCCCCGTGGCCATCCCTCCCCAAGGGAGTGGTCCTCTGCATTCCCTTATATACAGATGACCCATGTTGCCAGATTCATGCATCTTAATTTTAAAACCAGAGCTCAGGACAATGTAGGTGAGAGCTGTCACTCTCTCAGCATTGTAAATTTTCTATTCATTTATAACACATAAATTACATAATGGAATATTATGTATATGTATGTTTTACTTATTATCTTATACTTACTATTCTACAATGTACTTTTTCCACTTAATGTCTGTTAAATCTTTATATGCTTTTTAATATAGATCCAATTAATTCTTTTTGACTGCTGTATTCTAAAATTTACATGTACTTTACTTAACTATTTAAATATTAATGATCATTAGTTGTTCCTGATTTTTTACTTTTACAAATATTGCTGCTACAAGGAGTGTCTTGGGACATACTGTGTGTGGCTGTGCAGACACCGTGAAGCAGCAATATCAGGTAGAAGGAATGCAGTTTGACCACCATAAATAACAGCTTATTACTCACACTTCTGCCTAAACTTGGTGATAAAAGTCTTTTAAATATTTATGAAGGTTGATGGGTAAGAGATAGTATGATATTGTTCCTTTGATATCCATGGCCTTCCTCTATAGTAAGGCAGACTGCATTTCCCACTGTTCGTTCTTCATCTGTATTTATCTATTCTTCTGATAGTTACCTGCTCTTTACCCATTTTCCTATATTTTGTCTTTTTAAAATTATTTTATAGAAGTTTAAAAAACACCTCTCCCCTGTCTGATATCTTACTGAAATGGATTTCTCCCCTTCTGTCAATGACCTTTAATGGCATCTATTATTAAAAATAAGGCCTGTGCTTTTTGTATCCTGCAGTATACAAAAAGCAGTATACATATACTGCAGCCTTATGATATGTCTAGATATAAATTTCATTTCATTTCTTTGGCTTGACACTCTTTGTAATTCTTGAATCTGAGAAATCTTATGTTTCATCTATTCTGAAGGAGTCCTATTCAATATTTTTAAAAGTATTGCCTGTCCTCAATTCTCTTTATTTTCTCCTCCTAGAAGTCTTATTCAACATATGTTTACTCATATGTAAAATAAACATCTCGGACCAGTTGACAGTGAAATCCTTTTCATTGTTTGTGTTACATACAACAAAGAATGGCCTCCTTTCCTTGCATTTTCTTTAATGGCAATTTAATTTAGGAGTTGAATTGATAAAAACAGGGATCAACATTTTAAAAAAATATATAAACAGGTAAAAGAGTAAAAAATCTTACTCTCATTCCTGTCCCCAATCTGCCCTGTTTTCTCAGCCTTTATTATGTTATGTTCCAATTTTTTTTTTTTTTTTTTTGGATTGTGCGGGCCTCTCACTGTTGTGGCCTCTCCCATTGCGGAGCACAGGCTCCGGACGTGCAGGCTCAGCGGCCATGGCTCACGGGCCTAGCCGCTCTGTGGCATGTGGGATCCTACCGGACTGGGGCACGAACCCGTGTCCCCTGAATCGGCAGGCGGACTCTCAACCACTGCGCCACCAGGGAAGCCCATGTTCCAATTTTGATGGAAGTTTTTATCATAAATGGATATTAAGTTTTGTCACATGTTTTTTCTGCATCTATTGAGATGATTATGTGATTTTCATCCTTCCTTTTGTTAATATGATGTCTCACATTGATTGATTTGTGAACATTGAACCATCCTTGCCTTCCTAGAATAAATCACTTTATCATGGGGGTATGATCCTTCTTATATATTGTTGAATTTTGTTTGCTAATATTTTGTTGAGGATATTTGCTTCTATATTCATCAGAGATATTGGCCTATAATTTTCTTTTTTGAAGTGTCTTTGTCTGATTTTGGTATAGGGTACTGGTGGTCTCATAGAATGAATTTGGGAGTATTCCCCCCTCTCCCAGTTTTTGGAATAGTTTGAGAAATATAGGTATGAGCTCTTCTTTAATGTTTGGTAGAACTCCCCTGTGAAGCCATTTGGTCCGGGACTTTTGTTACTGGGAGTTATTTTTTAAATTATGAATTCAATTTCACTATCAGTGATTGGTCTGTTCAGATTGTCTATTTTTGGTTCAGTCATGTATGTTTCTAGAAATTATCTATTTCTTCTAGGTTGTCCAAATTGTTGACATAAAACTGTTCATAGTATTCTCTTATGATTTTTTTGTATCTCTGTGGTATTGGGTGGTATTTTTCCTCTTTCATTTCTTATTTTGTTTATTTGGATCCTCTCTCTTTTCTTCTTGATGATCTTGGCTAAAGGTTTATCAAGTTTGTTTACCGTTTCAGAAAACCAAGTCTTGGTTTCACTGATCTTTTCTATAGCTATTTATTTATTTTTGGCCTATGTTTTATTTATTTCCTCTCTGATTTTTATTATTTCCTTGCTTCTGCTGACTTTGGGCTTTTTTCATTCTCTTTCAAATAGCAGATTTTGAGATTTTTCTTGTTTCTTGAGGAAGGCCTATACTGCCATAAACTAACTGCTTTTGCTGCATCCCATAGATTTAGTACATAGAGTACTGTGTTTCCATTTTCATTTGTCTCAAGGTATTTCTTATGTCCTCTTTGATGTCTTCATTGACCCTTTTTTTTTTTTTTTAGGTAGCATGTTCTTTAGTCTCCACATGTTTATGTTTTTCCCATTTTTCTTCCTGTAATTGATTTCTAGTTTCATACAATTGTGGTTGGAACAAATGCCAGATATAATTGCTATCCTCTTAAGTTTGTTGAAACTTCTTTTGTAACCTGGCATGTGATCCATTCTGGAGAACATTCCATGTGCACTTGAAAAGAATATGTATTCTGCTGGTTTTGGATGGAATGTCCTGTAAGTCCAACTGGTCTGTTGTGTCATTTAAGACCACTGTTTCCTTATTGATTTTCTGTCTGAATTACCTGTCCATTGATGTAAGTGAGGTATTAAAGTCTCCTACTATTATTATATCATTGTCAATTTCTCCCTTTATGTCTGTTAATATTTGCTTTATATATTTAGGTGCTCCTATATTAGGTCCATATATGTTAGAAAGTGTTATATCTTCTTGTATTGATTCCTTTATCATTATATAATGCCCTTCTTTGTCTTTTGTTATAAACTTTGTTTTAAAGTCTATTTTGTCTGATATGAGTATTGCTACCCCCATTTTTTGTCATTTCCATTTGCATGAAATGTCTTTTTCCATCCCCTCACTTTCAATCTGTATGTGTTTTTAGCTCTGAAGTGAGTCTTTGTGGGCAGCATACAGATGGGTCTTGTTTTTTAATTCAATTAGCCACCTTAGGTCTTTTGATTAGAGCATTTAGTCCATTGACATTTTAAGTGATTATTGGTAGGTATGTCCTTATTGTCATTTTGTTTCTTGTTTTCTGATTGTTTTTATAGTTCTTTTCTGTTCCTTTTTCTTTTCGTTTATTCCCTTGTGGTTTGATGATTTTTTAAGTGGTATCCTTGTGTTCCTTTCTCTCGTTTTTTTTGTATCTATTGTAGGTTTCTAATTTGTGGTTACTATGAGGTTCATGTATATTTACTTATATCTACTTGTTTTAAACTGGTAGTCATTTAAGTTCAAACACATTCTAAAAGATCTACATTTTTTACTCCCCTCCTCCATGTTTTATGTTTTGATGTCATATTTTACATCTTCATGTTTATCCCTTCACTGTTAATTGTATTTATAGTTGATTTTACAATTTTTTTGTCTTTTAATCTTCATGCTAGCCTATTTAGGTAGTTGAGCCAGTCTTTACTGTCTATTTTCTTTTACTAGTGGGATTTTTGCTTTCCTATAGATTCTTACTTCTTGTTGTAGCCTTTTCTTTTCCACTTAGAGATGACCCTTTAACATTACATTTTGGGTAGGTTTGGTATTGATTAACTCTTTTAGTTTTTGCTTGTCTGAGAAGTTCTTTATCTCTCCTTCAATTCTAAATGATCATCTTGCTGGGTAGAGTATCCTAGTTGCAGGTTTTTCCTTTTTGGCACTTTAAATATATCATGTCACTACCTCTGGCCTGCAAAGTTTCTGCAGAAAAATCAGCTGATAGTCTTATGAGGGTTCACTTGTATATGACTGTTTTTCTCTTGCTGCCTTTAGAATTCTTTTTATCTTTAATTTTTCCATTTTAATTATGATATGTCTTGGTGTAGGTCTGTTTATGTTCATCTTGTTTGGGTCCCTCTGTGCTTCCTGTACCTGGATATCTGTTTCTTTCTGCAGGTTTGGGAAGTTTTCAGCCATAATTTTATCAAATACATTTTTGAACTGTCTCTCTCTCTCTCTCTTCTCCTTCTGGGACTCCTATAGTGCAAATCATGGTTTGCTTAATGTTATCCTAGAGATCTCTTAAACTCTTTTGTTTTTCTTTTTGCAGCTCTGATTGGGCAATTTCCATTATTCTATCTTCCAGGTCACATATGCATTCTTTTGTGTCACCTAGTCAGCTGTTAATTCCTTTGATTGTGTTTTTCATTTCAGTTATTGTATTCTTTGGTTCTGGCTGGCTCTGTTATATGTTTTCTATTTCCTTATTAAAATTATCACTGTGTTCATCTACTCTTTAATTTAGTTAGCATTCTTATTACTAATACTTTGAACTTTTATCTGGAACATTATTTCTGTTTCATTACTTGTTTTTTCAGGGGTTTTCTCTTGTTCTTTCCTTTGAATTAAATTTCTCTATCTTTTCATTTTGCTTAACTTTCTCTGTCTCTATGAAATTAGGTGAAACATTTAACTATCCTGGAATTGAAGTGGTGTCCTTGTATGGAAGCATCCCTGTGCAGTCTGTATGTGCCCAGTGTCTTTGGTGGCACAGCTACATCTGATGTTGAGCATAAGTCCCTCTTCCCCAATGGTGTGCTAGCAGCTATCACCAGGGTAGGAGGTAGGGCTAGAAGTAGAAGGGCTAGAGCAAGAGCCAGTTGTGAGCCAGGGCTTCTCCTCGGTTTGGTGGCCAACACCACACTATCAGGGTGGGGGTGGGTTCCACGTTGCTGGGTCAGAAGACCTGAGGGTTGGTCTGATCTGGCTCCATTCCCTCTAAGTGTGTGCTCTCCCCCTTCCCAGCACAGGCACACTCACCCAGAGGGGAACAGCGCTGGAGCAAGAGGAGCTGGAGTGGGTGCTTGGTATGGGTTGGAGTATAGACCGTGGTAGTGCCGGCACCAGTCGGAGTCCTGGACAGCTCCTGATCTTCTGCCTTCATAGGCACCAGCAATGTCCAGATGCTGTGCTAAGTCTGAGCTACCTCTTTCCCTCACAATTGCATACTCCTCTCAGCCATGGCAGCCCTCTCTCCAGTGTGGAGCTGCACTGGGAGCAAGAGGGGCTGGAGCAGGTGCTCTGCTCAGGCTGGGGTGTGTGTTAGGCAGTGGTGGGAAACAAGCCAGAGTCCCTGTCAGTTTCAATCTGCTTCCTCTGCCTTTTTTTGGGAGTAAGCTAGCGTGTGCCTGCTCTTCATGAGCAGAGTCTTGGTTTGTTACAGTCCTGCTATCAATCCCAGTTTTTCAAATCAGCTAAGGGGACGTGTCCTCCTGGTGCCAGACCCTAGGGCGTAGTGCTCAGTGGTTCTCACCACTCACTCCCCAGGGAGGATCTCTGAGCCTGTGTAATTCCCCCTCCTCTTCTGTGTACCCTCCCAGGAGTGTAGGTCCCGATCTGATCACTTCTCTCCCTTCTACCCAATTACATGCGAAACTTTCTTACAGACTTGGTTGTATAAGAGTCTTTCTGCCAGTCTCCAGTTTGTTTTCAGTGAGAATTGCTCCACATGTAGATGTATTTTTGATGTTTCATGGGGTGAGGTGAGCTCCACGTCCTCTTTCTCCACTATCTTGATCTATCTCCTCTATAACCTTTTATATTTATTGTCAAATTGCCCTCCATTGGGCATTGATAATATTTGGAAGTACCTGATACCCCTGGCGTCACCACAAATCACGTCACAAAACTTTTGCACTTCTGGCAGTTTGATAAAATGGTATCTCACAGTAGTTTTACTATTATGAGGGTGGATACCTTTTAATATGTTAGAAATCACTTATTTTTCTTTTTCTGTAAATGGTCCATTCATATCCTTTGACTATTTTTCTACTGGCTTTTGTTCCTTTTAATATCTATTTCTACATGATCCTTATATATGAAGACAGCATTGGTCCATTTTTTTTTCAAATTGAACTGTATGCATATTTTCCCTCGGGCACTAAAATTATATTGGCTCATTCCAGAAATTCATATTAAAGGTGATGTGTATATAAAAGGAAAGCTATAGACGTAGACAATCCACCCAGGGATCAATCTGTGTCATGGTGGGTGTAGTGAGGCATGCACCTCACCTGAGCTCTGGTTCTCAGAGTGGGATGCTGTCAGCCCTGCCGTTTGTTTCTGCCTGTATCTGCATTGTCCCTGGAGGTCTACTGGCAGATTTTCTCCTCTCCAGAAAAATCCTCAGACTCAATACCATCAGGAAACTCTTCACTGCCATAGGTAAGAACCAAGGTAGACATGGGGTGGTGGGTGGATGTGGGATGCTCAGGGAAGCTTCCTATTCACTGTGTTTGTTCTCCTGCCCCAGGGGTTCTCCTCCCATCTGCGTTCTTCGTGTCCCTTTTCTGGATCAGATCCAGCTTCAGTGCCACCATGGCCTTCTTGATACTGTCTTCTGCTACCAAAATCCTCAGCCAATCAGGAGCCCTTGTCAACTTCATGGATATTGCTCCTCGGTAGGGACCTGTGATCATCCCTAAACCTGCTCTGACACATGGGTAAAATGTGACACTTGCAATGGGTCACAGGAAATTTCAGCACCAGTCGTACATCCAAATAATTCCCGGAAGGGACCCAAAGCTAGCCAACCTCTGTGAACTTAGTTTTTCCAGATGAAAACAGAAGTCAGTGGCCACACTCACAGTTCAACTGTGGGAGACTCACACCAATTTCTTTCTGTTGGGGAACGCAGCAGTTACACAGGGCTGGATCGCTGAAAGGACTCGTAAACTTCAGAGGGCGTGCTCATGTAAGGCTTTAATAAAGGTAGAGGATACAGGATAGCAGGAGAAACATTCACCTCTGATATAGGTAAATACCAGATGACTGAGACTTCCAAATATAGCTCCCAGGGACCATCCATGGACCGTTCACAGTCAATAGGACACACTTCATCTTCAGGTAATGAACCACCAAATTACATGGGAGACACCTTGGTCTCAGGGAAGCCAATGTCTCATCCAATGGGAGGTCTTTTATACCTAAAAGCAAGGCTGAAAGATCAGGCTCCACAGCAGAAGACAAGAGAACATATAAACCAGCTGCCAACCATCAATCTGTACCTTTTGTATAATGAACGTTGACAAGTTAGTGCAGGTTACCCCTTGGAAATCCCAGATCCTAGCACTGGATTATACTCATCACTAGTCAGTACATTTCATTCAGGTGTGACTAAGGGTCAGCACAACTCCAGCAATCCCCAGAGATAATCATAGAGTTGCAACAGATCAGCTGAGATTCACCCTTTGCTTACAGAGGAATATTGTTTTCTCACACTTTCTCTCTCGCAGGTACAGTGCCTTACTCAGGGGACTATCACAGATCTTTTCTTACATAGTGGGAGCCATCTCTCCCACAGTTGCCGGATTTTTCATCAGTCATGTAAGGCCAAATGTTCTGATGATTATGATATTCACAAGAGTCACCCCAAAATATCATCCAGCCTCTCATTCTGACCCTAGGCTCAGCTCATGCAGAAAAATTACCACATGTTCAGGGTATGGAGTGAAGGAGAATGCTCTATGGTATGAGTTTATGCTTTATGAGTTCTTAGAATGAGTTTCTCATGCTAATCATCACCTTTTCTAGCAATAATCATGACCCTTCTTGTGAAGTATAGAACGGCCAACCATTCTGATTGGCTGGGGCTGAGGGGTTTCCTGGGATGTGGGACTTTCAACACTAAAACCTTGAAAGTTCCAGGCAATCTGGAAAGAGTTGGTCACCCTATGTAGGAACCCAACAAATATTTATAGAAAAAATGAACGAGATGCTGAGTGGATGAGTGAATGACAGAGCGAAGGAGCAACCTGTACATTACAGGTATGCTCATCAGTGGTTAGTACAGGAATTCCTCTGCCCAGTATTGCTTACATAGTGTTTTTACACTCATGCGGCCTTCCATCCTGGGAGATGCATTTAAAGTTGTCAGAATAAACAAATTCATCTGATGACAATTTCATAAGAATCGGACTGATACAGACTTTATGTGAAGAAACATATATATGACATTCACATGACTATCATTCTTTAAGTTTCCTGTGGTTTCCACCAGTAAGCCAGGAAAATGAATGGAGAATAACAAAGAAAGGGTATTGTTTTTGACACCAAGTCCTTTTTTTTTTTTTGAAGCTTCAGTTCTCTTCCAGCCACTGACTAACACTGTTTACAACGGAAATTCTCAAACTTCTCTTGTTTCCCTTATTACTCACTCACTCACTCATTTATCTCTTCATTCATTCGACATATATGCAATGAACATTAGCATGTGCAATGCACTGTTTAAGTGAATAAAACCAACAGAAGTCCCTGCCCTTGTGAAGTCGGTAGGAAAGAAACCGATAGAAAACTAACAAACTAAACGAAAACATGGTATAGTGATTGGTGGTAGGCGCTAAGAAAAGAGTAGGGCCGGAGAGGAGAATAGGGCACATAAGAGGGGGTGGGATTTCAGTTTTAAGTAGGGTGGCCGAGGAAGTCTCATTGAAAAAGTAATATTTATGGGAAGCAAGTACATGGGCGAGAGAAATGACTACTTGAGGGGAGGAATATTCCAGCAGAGGGAAAGGCCAGGGCACCAGAAATGTACCTGCATATTCTAAGAACAACCAGGAACATATAATGCGGGGCAGAGTTGGGGATGAAGGTGGTAGAATATGGTGCCAAAGGCTTTCTGAACCAGGAGGGACAAGAACTAGGAGACTGTTAATAACTTGTAGTTTCCTGCCTCCAGGACTCAGAGTTCAGCTGAGGAATGTCTTCTTGCTTTCAGGTGCTGTGAACATAGCAGGCCTGTTTTTCTATCTCATCTTTGGCCAAGCAGAGGTGCAGGACTGGGCTAAAGGTAGAGGTGCACCCGCTTCTGAGCAAACCGAGTGATGAATTAGATGCCAGTGCTTAGTTGTTCACTGTTTGCCCTCATGGACATTCCCCTGACTTACAGTTCTACCCCAAAATGGGCTGTCCTTAAAATACAGAAATCTCAGATTTTCCACTGGCCCATACACCTAGGACATGGAGGAGTAAGAGTTGCAAATCATGGAAAGGCTCTTTCGTAAAGTCTTAGAATAAAATTTTATCTTCTTGTGCTTGCTTTCGGTTTATTTAACAATCATTTATAAGGCAACTAATGCAGAGTGGAAGACAAATAAACCCAAATTTAAAATTCAGATGTGTTACTTGTTGCAAACAATACATGGACAAAAGAGATGCCCACAGGGTGTGCATGGTGGCAGGGGCTGGGGGTGGGGACTGGCCTCCTAGGAATCTCCATGCCATCTTCTTCCTTGGGCTGGTGACTGCCCCTCAGTCCCAGCTTGTGTGCTGGTCCCTCTCCCCCTCAATAAGGAGTTCAGACCCAGGCTCTCCTAGTGCTCTGTTCTACACTAAGTTTTGTAGAGAAAGAAAAAAGCACACATAAATGTCACTGAGTCCTGGTACCCAGTGGATATAAGAAAGCTTTACAACAGTTCGAAGGAATAGTCTGGCTTAGTATATTTTTTCAAGTTGTTTTCTTTGTCCCAATTAGTTTATCCTAGGCATTTGTTACACTTCTCATCTCTTGACATAAAAACGGTGCAATTTTATCCTCCTTACTCGTTCTTACTCTCAAAAGTCTCTGAGTGAGAGGTCTGAACAATTCCAGTATCTTGCTAGGTCCAAGCATGTGGTATGAAACCATCCACCATTTGCTCTATACCTATGCTGTATCCTGAAAATAAAAACACTGCACACTCCTGGGGTTTGGGACTCAGGTAGTTTGATATTGCTGCTCTCCCTAATAGGAATACATTTTATTCGCAGCATTCACAAGGCACACTTTTTGTACTTGACCAAATTCCCATTCTTTGTAAATATTTGTTACTAAGAAAATGAAACTTCTTTTTGTGATCCTCCACCAACCACACACTCTGGTTCTGCTCAGAAACATTCCCAGTCCTTTCAAAGAACAAGCTACCAAAACCTGTGGCAATTGGGACAGTGCTATCTGGCAAACTGGACTGAAACCCAGATTCACCTGGTTAGCAGGTGTCCAGATCAACTCATCTGATGTAATGTTCTCCAAAACCTAAAAAGGGGAAGTGGCCAAGGTGCTTAATTTGGGTATCAGTACAGGAGCCTATCTGGGGCAGTGATGAGGAAGACACACTAAAACATGCCATTCATACAAACAGACATTTTCTGGGTTTCCCAGTAGAAACAGTTACTTACGTTGCCTAATAACTACCGGTAAGTACCCCCACATGTGTTTCTACGTGTTAGCTGCATATAAACATTCCTTTAACGTAAGCAACCATGATGCGTTTTATCCACAGGAGGGAAAATACTATGCAACACAGGTATTTCACCCAAGACTGAGAAAAAAGTTGACATCTCTCACCAACATGTCACTGCTTTAAGTGCACATAGTCCATGGGAAAAAATAAAGATTTTCTGTTTCCTCTTTTCTAGGATGGCCTGTATCCGGCCAAATTTACGGTGACTAATTCTGTAACAGGGTGTATGATGATGTTACATTGAAGACTTGCTGTAGGTGGCCATATATAACAGACATGAAATTCCAACGTGGGGTGTTACGGTACCTCACAGATATTGCTCAGGATGTGATTTTTAAAAAGTCATATGGTTCTAAAACAATTTAGGATTACATAAAAGTAAAAGCCTCAGGAGAGTGGAGTTAGAGAAAGGCTTTGAAAAAAATTTTAAATGTGTGTTTTCCCTATAAGATCAAGAACAAGACAAGGATGTCCACTCTTGCCATTTCTATTCAACATCCTAGTAGAGGTTCTAGGCAGGGCATATAGGCAAGAAAAAGAAATAAAAGTCACTTAGGCTGGAAGAGAAGAAATAAAACTATATTCACAGATGGCATAATCTTCTATATAGAAATTGTAAAGAACCACTAAAAAACTATTTGAATAATAAATGAGTTCAGCAAGGTTTCAGGATACAAGATTGATGTACATAAATCAGTCATATTTCTATATACTTGCAATGGACAATCCAAAAATTAAACTAATTTCATTTAAAGTAGCATAAAAAAGAATATATTTAGGAGTAAAATTAACAATAGAAATGTAAGACTTATACTCTGAAAAGTATAAAACATTGTTGAAAGAAATGAGAGAAGATCTAAATGAATGAGAAGAATCGACGTTCATGAAGTGGAAGACTTCAGTACTATTAAAATGGCAAAACTCCTGAAATTGAGCCATAGATTTAATGAAATTTCTATCAGAATCCAAGCAATTTCTCTGTGGAAATTGACAAGCTGATTCCAAAATTAATACAGAATTGTAAGGGATCCAGAATAGCCAAAACATTCTTGAAAAAGAAGAACCAAGTTCGAGGACTCACACTTCAAAGCTCTCTACAAAGCAACAGTAATCAAGACAGAGTTGTACTAGCATAAGGATAAATATATAGATCAGTGGTATCGAACTGAGTCCAGAAATAAACCAAAGTGTCTATGGTCAACTGATTTTTGACAAACATGCCAAGACCATTCAATGGGGGAAGAATAGTCTTTTTAACAAATTGTTCTGGGATAACTGGATAGCTACATTCTAAAGAATGAATCTGGACCTTTAGTTCACACCATTTACAAAAATTAAATTAGATAAAAATAGATCAAAGATCTAAATGTAAGAGCTAAAATAATAAAATTCTTTTAAGAGAACATAGGGGTAAATCCTTCACAACCTCAGACTTGGCAACGGTTTCTTAGATATAACACCAAAAGCATAAGCAACAAAAAAAATTGATAAAGTAGACTTCATAAATATTAAAAACTTTTGTGTGGCAAAGAACACTATCAAAAAAGTGAAAAGAAAACCTCCGAATGGGAGAAACTATGTGCAGGTCACATATCTGATAAGGGTCTTTTATATAGAATATATAAACTCAACAACAAAAAGACAAACAACCCAATTAAAAAATGGGCAAAACTTGAATAAACATTTTTTTGAAGAAGATATAAATATGACCAATATGCAATGAAAAGATGCTCACCATCATTAATCATTAGGAAGGTGGTGTTTTTTGTCCCCTTTCTAGAAAGCAGCTGTAACTTTAGGCCAGAGTGTATTAAAATGAGCCACTTGTGAACCAGCAGTGCCCAGGCGCCAGGCCTTGCTGTGAAGGCTGCAGCAAAGGTCAGGGCTTGGTCTGCGTGACTTTCATTCCCATGCTCATCCAAGTGGTGTTCTGCCTCTGAGTTTGGGTAAGAGAGGCATCAGGACAACTCGCATCAGGTCACTTAGCAGATATCAACTATTCCTGGGTTCAGTGAGGAGGTATGCTGTGTGGCTGACAGGGTCTTGGTACTCCGGCTGGGTATCAGGCCTGAACCTTGAAGTGGGAGAGCAGAGTTCAGAACATTGGACCACCAGAGACCTCCTGGCCCCATGTAATATCAATCAGTGGGAGCTCTCCCAGAGATCTCCATCTCAATGCTAAGACCCAGCTCCACTCAACGACCAGCAACCTCCAGTGCTGGACACCCTATGCCAAACAACTAGCAAGACAGGAACAAAACCCAACCCATTAGCAGAGACACTCCCTAAAATCATAATAAGTTCACAGACACCCCAAAACACACAACCAGACGTGGTCCTGCCCACCAGAAAGACAAGATCCAGCCTCATCCACCAGAACACAGGCACCAGTCCACTCCACCAGAAAACCTACAAAACCCACTGAACCAACCTCACCCACTGGGGGCAGACACCAAAAACAATGGAAAGTACGAACCTGCAGCCTGTGAAAAGGAGATCCCAAAGATAGTAATGTTAAACAAAATGAGAAGACAGAGAAATGCACAGCAGATGAAGGAGCAAAGTAAAAACCCACCAGATCAAACAAATGAAGAGGAAATAGGCAGTCTACCTAAAAATGAATTCAGAGTAATGATGGTAAAGATGATCCAAAATCTTGGAAATAGAACAGAGAAAATACAAGAAACTTTTAACAAGGACCTAGAAGAACTAAAGAGCAAACAAACAATGGTGAACAACACAATAAATGAAATTAAAAATTCTCTAGTAGGAATCAATAGCAGAATAACTGAGGCAGAAGAACAGATAAGTGACCTGGAAGATAAAAGAGTGGAAATAACTACCACAGAGCAGAATAAAGAAAAAAGATAGAAAAGAATTGAGGACAGTCTCAGAGACCTCTGGGACAACATTAAACACACCAACATTTGAATTATAGGGGTCCCAGAAGAAGAAGAGAAAAAGAAAGGGACTGAGAAAAAAATATTTGAAGAGATTATAGTCGAAAACTTCCCTAATATGGGAAAGGAAATAGTTAATCAAGTCCAGGAAACACAGAGAGTCCCATACAGGATAAATACAAGGAGAAATATGCCAAGACACATATTAATCAAACTGTCAAAAATTAAATACAAAGAAAGCATATTAAAAGCAGCAAGGGAAAAACAACAAATAACACACAAGGGAATCCCCATAAGGTTAACAGCTGATCTCTCAGCAGAAACTCTACAAGCCAGAAGGGAGTAGCAGGACATACTTAAAGTGATGAAAGGGGAAAACCTACAAGCAAGATTACTCTACCCAGCAAGGATCTCATTCAGATTTGGTGGAGAAAATAAAACCTTTACAGACAAGCAAAAGCTAAGAGAATTCAGCACCACCAAACCAGCTTTACAACAAACACTAAAGGAACTTCTGTAGGCAGGAAACACAAGAGAAGAAAAAGACCTACAATAACAAACCCAAAACAATTAAGAAAATGGTCATAGGAACATACATATCAATAATTACCTTAAATGTAAATGGATAAAATGCTCCAACCAAAAGACATAGACTGGCTGAATGGATACAAAAACAAGACCCGTATATATGCTGTCTATAAGAGAACCAGTTCAGACCTAGGGACACATACAGACTGAAAGTGAGGGGATGGAAAAAGATATTCCATGCAAATGGAAATCAGAAGAAAGCTGGAGCAGCAATTCTCATATCAGACAAAACAGACTTTAAAATAAAGACTATTACAAGAGACAAAGAAAGACACTACATAATGATCAAGGGATCGATCCAAGAAGAAGATATAACAATTGTAAATATTTATACACCCAACATAGGGGCACCTCAATACATAAGGCAAATGCTAACAGCCATAAAAAGGGAAATCAACGGTAACACAATCATAGCAGGGGACTTTAACACCCCACTTTCACCGATGGACAGAGCATCCAAAATGAAAAAAAATAAAGAAACACAAGCTTTAAATGACACATTAAACAAGATGGATTTAATTGATATTCATAGGACATTCCATCCAAAAACAACAGAATACACTTTCTTCTCAAGTGCTCATGGAACATTCTCCAGGATGGATCATATCTTAGGTCACAAATCAAGCCTTGGTAAATTTAAGAAAATTGAAATCATATCAAGTCTTTTCCAATCACAATGCTATGAGACTAGATATCAATTACAGGAAAAAATTCTGTAAAAAATACAAACACATGGAGGCTAAATAATACACTACTAAATAACCAAGAGATCACTGAAGAAATCAAAGAGGAAATCAAAAAGTACCTAGAAACAAATGACAACGAAAGCACAATGACCCAAAACCAACGGGATGCAGCAAAAGCAGTTCTAAGACAGAAGTTTACAGCAATACAATCCTACCTCAAGAAACAAGAAACATCTCAAACAACCTAACCTTACACCTAAAGCAATTAGAGAAAGAAGAACAAAAATATCCAAAGTTAGCAGAAGGAAACAAATCATAAAGATCAGATCAGAAATAAATGAAAAAGACTTGAATGAAACAATAGCAAAGATCAATAAAACTAAAAGCTGGTTCTTTGAGAAGATAAAAAAAAACTGATAAACCATTAGCCAGACTCATCAAGAAAAAAAGGGAGAAGACTCAAATCAGTAGAATTAGAAATGAAAATGGAGAAGTAACAACTGACACTGCAGATATACAAAGGATCATGAGAGATTACTACAAGCAACTATATGCCAATAAATTGGACAACCTGGCAGAAATGGGAAAATTCTTAGAAAAGCACAACCTTCTGAGACTGAACCAGGAAGAAATAGTAAATATAAACAGATGAATCACAAGCACTGAAATTGAGATTGTGATTAAAAATCTTCCAACAAACAAAAGCCCAGGACCAGATGGCTTCACAGTTGAGTTCTATCAAACATTTAAAGAAGAGACAACAACTGTCCTTCTCAAACTCTTCCAAAATATAGCAGAGGGAGGAACACTCCCAAACTCATTCTACGAGTCCACCATAACCCTGATACCAAAACCAGACAAAGATATCACAAAGAAAGAAAACTACAGGCCAATATCACTGATGAACATAGATGCAAAAATCCTCAACAAAATACTAGCAAGCAGAATCCAACAGCACATTAAAAGGATCATACACCAGGATCAAATGGAATTTATCCCAGGAATGCAAGGATTCTTCAATATATGAAAATCAATCAATGTGATAAACCATATTAACAAAGTGAAGGAGAAAAACCATGTGATCATCTCAATAGATGCAGAAAAAGCTTGCAACAAAATCCAACACCCATTTATGATTAAAAAAAAACCCTCCGAAACTAGGCTTGGAGGGAACTTACCTCAACATAATAAAGCCCATATATTGCAAACCCACAGCCAACATCATTCTCAATGGTGTAAAATTGAAAGCATTTCCACTAAGATCAGGAACAAGACAAGGTTGTGCACTCTCATCACTATTATTCAACATAGTTTTGGAAGTTTTAGCAACTGCAGTCAGAGAAGAAAAAGAAATAAAAGGAATCCAAATCAGAAAAGAAGAAGTAAAGCTGTCACTGTTTACAGATGAACTGATACGATAAATAGTGAACCCTAATGATACCACCAGAAAACTACTAGAACTAATTAATGAATTTAGTAAAGTAGCAGGATACAAAATTAATGCACAGAAATCTCTTGCATTCCTATACATAAATGATGAAAAATCGGAAAGAGAAATTAAGGAAACATTCCCATTTACATTGGAAAAAAAAGAATAAAATACCTAGGAATAAACCTACCTAGGGAAACAAAAGACCTGTATGCAGAAAACTATAAGACACTGATGAAAGAAATTAAAGATGATACAAACAGATGGAGAGATATACCATATTCTTGGATTGGAAGAATCAACACTGTGAAAATGACTATACTACCCAAAGCAATCTACAGATTCAATGCAATCCTTATCAAACTACCAATGGCATTTTTCACAGAACTAGAACAAACATTCCACAATTTGTATGGAAACACAAATGACCCTGAAGAGCCAAAGCAATCTTGAGAAAGAAAAATGGAGCTCGAGGAATCAGGCTCCCAGACTTCAGACTATACTACAAAGCTACAGTAATCAAGACAGTATGATACTGGCACAAAAACAGAAATATAGATCAATGGAAGAGGATAGAAAGCCCAGAGATAAACCCATGTACCTATGATCACCTTATTTTTGATAAAGGAGGCCTGAATATACAACGGAGGAAAGACAGCCTCTTCAATAAGTGGTGCTGGGAAAACTGGACAGCTACATGTAAAAGAATGAAATTAGAACACTCCCTAACACCATACACAAAAATAAACTCAAAATGGATTAAGGACCTAAATGTAAGGCCAGACACTATCAAACTCGTAGAAGAAAACATAGGTAGAACACAGCAAGATCCTCTAGACCCACCTCCTAGAGAAATGGAAATACAAACAAAAATAAACAAATGGGACCTAATGAAACTTAAAATCTTTTGCACAGCAAAGGAAATCATAAACAAGATGGAAAGACAACTCTCAGAATGGGAGAAAATATGTGCAAATGAAGCAACTGACAAAGGATTAATCTCCAAAATCTACAAGCAGCTCATGCAGCTCAATATCAAAAGAACAAGCAACCCAATCAAAAAATGGGCAGAAAACTTAAATAGACATTTCTCCAAAGAAGATATACGGATTGCCATCAAACACATGAAAGGATGCTCAACATCACTAATCACGGGAGAAATGCAAATCAAAACTACAATAAGATGTCACCTCACACCAGTCAGAGTGACCAGCATCAAAAAATCTACAAACAATAAATGCTGGAGAGCGTACGGAGAAAAGGGTACCTTCTTGCACTGTTGGTGGGAAAGTAAATTGATACAGCAACTATGGAGAACAGAATGGAGGTTTCTTAAAAAACTAGAACTACCATATGACCCAGCAATCCCACTACTGGTCATAAACCCTGAGAAAACCGTAATTCAAAAAGTGTCATGTACCACAATGTTCATTGCAGCACTATTTACAATAGCCAGGGTATGGAAGCAACCTAAGTGTCCATCAACAGATGAATGGATAAAGAAGATGTGGCACACATATACAATGGAATATTACTCAGCCATAAAAAGAAACGAAATTGAGTTATTTATAGTGAGGTGGATAGACCTAGAGTCTGTCACACAGAGTGAAGTAAGTCAGAAAGAGAAAAACAAATACCATATGCTAACACATTTATATGGAGTCTAAAAGTAAAAATGGTTTGAAGAACCTAGGGGCAGGAGAGGAATAAGGACACAGACATAGAGAATGGACTTGAGGACATCAGGCGGGGGAAAGGTAAGCTGGGACGAAGTGAGAGAGTGGCATTTACATATATACACTCCCAAATGTAAAATAGATAGCTAGTGGGAAGCAGCCACATAGCACAGGGAGATCAGCTTGGTGCTTTGTGACCACCTAGAGGGGTGGGATAGGGAGGGTGGGAGGGAGACACAAGACAGAGGGGATATTGGGATATATGTATATAGCCGATTCACTTTGTGATACAGCAGAAACTAACACAACATTGTAAAGCAAATATACTCCAATAAAGATGTTAAAAGAAATCATTAGAGAAACACAAATCAAAACCACTTCAAACGCAATAGATGGCTATAATAAAACAACAAAACAGGAAATAACAAATGCAAGGATGCAGAGAATTGGAACCCTCACACATTGCTTGTGGAAATGTAAAATGGTACTGCCGCTATGGAAAACAGTTAGGTGGCAAAGGCAAGTATGACAACACACCATGAATGAAATGCTGAGAGTTCTGTGTAATGTACTTCCTTATTCACTTAGTTGTTAAAACCAAAATCTGGGTCCCATCCTTGTTTCTTCTCTCTCCTGCACAATGCATAATCTCCCTGCCATGTCTGCCCAGCTCTACCTGCAGAGTCTACATCTAACTGCTTCTCACCATTCCTTCTGCCTCCATCTTAGCCCACTCCACAAACATCTTTGACATGAACTTCTGAAACAGCCTCAGTCTGGTCTCCCTGCCTCCACTCTTGTTTTCCTAGAGACCCTTTTCTAGAAGGTAGCCAGAGGATCTCTATACAGCATTAATTAGGCAAGTCACCTCCCTCCTCAAAAGCATTTAATTGATCCAATTATAAATAGAATTAAATTCAAACCAAGCTCTTACCATGATCTTCAAGCTCTACAGGATCTGGCCCTTCACTAGTTCCCAATCTCACTTTCCGTCACTCACTAGATTCCAACCACACTGCCCTCTGCTCTCCCTCTTACG
The DNA here is from genome assembly GCF_964270905.1 of Leucopleurus acutus. Classification (NCBI taxonomy): domain Eukaryota; kingdom Metazoa; phylum Chordata; class Mammalia; order Artiodactyla; family Delphinidae; genus Leucopleurus; species Leucopleurus acutus. The sequence continues at coordinate 84,786,322 of NC_139153.1, read as the reverse complement.
TAGACTGAGCTCATTCCCATCTCTAGGTCCTTCCCTTGGTTATTTCTGATGCTCGGAGCACTCTTTCCCCTGATTGTCATGAGGCTCTCTTTCTCATCACTGAAGTCTCAACACAAATGTCACGTCCTGTATCTGCAACTAAAGCAGCTCTCCTGGACTCTCTGTATCACGTTACCCTCTTTCATGTTCTTTATGGGCTATTAGAACCTGGAATTATCTTAACTTTTAAACTATAGATATCATTCATCTTCTCTCCCTATACCCGCCTCCCCACACGCCCTACCACACACAACAAAACATAAATCTCCTTTAGGAATAGAAGTCCTGACGTTGTAGCTCTCTTCTCAGCACTTATAAAAATGCTTTAAAAGTATTTTTTTTAATCTGGTTGAATATTAGAAAGCAGGGGTTCTAACTTTATAGAACTTTAGAAAAACTTTATAGAAAAACTTTATAGAAAAAAACTTTATAGAAAAAAAACTTTATAGAACTTTATAGAAAAAAACTTTATAGAAAAAAACTTTATAGAACTTTATAGAAAAAAAACTTTATAGAAAAAAACTTTATAGAACTTTATAGAAAAACTTTATAGAAAAAAAATACATCTTTATATCCCCAACCTCTGGCTGAAATTTAACATTTCTATCTATTATGAATGTAGGCAACAAACCACAGTAATATTAGCAGTACTGATGACTGACAGCCTAAGAAATCACAGATATCTTCTTGTGTCATTACAGTTATTACCAATATCGCAAAATATGCTGTTTTGCTCAACACTGTTTTGAAATTACAATGGATCTATTAGACCTGTAATTAGTTCTCATTATTTAATTAATTAATAAAGGAGCATATATATGATCATAAACATGTTTTTAAAATATCTTGATAACTATTTCACTATAATCTTTCTCCTTTGGAGTTCTGGGCATTATATTGTGAATTGAGGTCCATCACAAAAAGGCTGAGAAGCCTTGCTCTAAACAAACTTTCACAGGCAGAATGTATGTCCCTTTACACAACTACCATGTCTGGAACCCACTGAAATAAATTCAAAGAAGCAAAATCAGAAAATTACAAAGACTAGAGCACTACACCATGCCAAAAACAACAAGGACTATTTGCTAAATTCAAAACAATGGGGATCAAATGAAAAAGCGACATTGGAAATCAACTCACGATGCCTACCAGACTCAAAAGTTTGGTACATTCCTCTGGAAGTAAGAGAGGGTAATGCCCCAAGGCCAGGGCATCTGGGAACCAGGTGGACACTTGCAATTCTGGCGTCCCAGGCCCTTTGGCAATGGCTTCTGGGCTGGAGGAGAAACACGTGGCTGTGACTCAGCCCTTTCTTGTTTTCCCCCAATTTCTTAAATAAAGATGGGAAGTTGGGATTGATCACCTTTGCAACAGTGTGTCAGTTTGACTGACAGGGAAAAATACCGCTGATTATGGCTGACAGCCCTGAAGACGCAGATGACTGAAGAAACAACCATCAGCACATCAAAACAAAAAGCAAAGCTAAGGAAAACGTCTCCGGAACTACCCCATTACCCGGGCTGGTGTTCCCTGAGCAGTCCTCTTGCCTAGGGTCTGAAAAGTGGATTCAAACTCTCAGACCTCCAGCTGCAGACTGATGGGAAGATGGATACAGCGACCAGGTAAATAGGAGAACTGAGGAAATTCTACCCACACCATGCTTGGGGAATTACAAGCTCAGAGAGAATTGGTCCTAGCCAGAGAAAAGTAATTAGAAAAGTCGAATATGTTAAATATTTTGGCAGGAAAAGAATGTAGCATAGTAATGGAAAATGAACACATTTTCAAAGATTTCATTAGAGTGTAAGCACAACCCAAACTTACAATATTCCATAAACCTTCCAAATTACTAGAGGCAGGCAAGGGGGCAGGAGGAGGAGGACTTTGTTTTAAGGGAATATAAAATAAAATGACAGAAAATGAAGTATATTTGTAAACATAATGAATGCAGTTGTGTTAAACTCAGCTAACATAGGAGACAACTCTCGGAATGGGTGAAATTATTGAACCCAAATATATACACTTTGTAAGGAACACATACTAAATGAAATGACTCAGAAAGGCGGAATTTAAAGGCTATGAAAAAGTGTTCCTGGGAATCTAAAACGAGCACGCACACACATAAAATTTGAAGATGCAATATCAGAAAGTCAAATGAGTAAAACTCAACAAATGGAAAAGGCTGATAACTTTACAAAATCAAAATTAAATTTTCAATTAAGATATGCTTGTCAAAATCTTTTTGAAATTGTAATATAACATCAGAATATTCAATAATGACTGCTTGGACATAAACAGAAATGAATAGAAATAACAATCATGGAAAACTTTAGTATAAAACTAAACTGAAAACTAAAAACTTTTAGTATTTAAATAGGTCAAATATATAGAAACAATTAAGATTTATAGGGTCTGAATAAAGTAGTGTGATTGCTTCCATAGCTGTGCCCAACTCTGTACCTTGGAAATAGAAGATGAACTTTTGCTATCACCTATGGAATATTTCCTAGTGTTGTTATGTGCTTATTCATAACAATGGCCTCAGTAATATCTATATTAAAATATTTGTATGAGATCCCATATTTTTCAGCTGCTGGTTATATTCCATTCACTTACAAAATTTATTAACGAAGACACCATTGATAGACATGTTTAATTCCAGGTCCAGATCTTTGTCATTTCTAATCAGCAATCTTGAGCATAAATGCATCCTGGTGAAGTTTTGTGAGTGCACCATTTTGGAAAGTTCTTGGTGCTGGCAAACTGAGTCAAATAAAGTTTTGATCGATCATATCAGATTTCCCTGCAACCATCATTTGGATCATTTCTTTCAATAAATTTGCTAACTAGTTATTGTTTAACATGAAAAAAATTTTCTGTATTAATAGGTTAGTCAGGAAACTTACTGTGTGCACTTATTGTTTCTGTAGCTTTCCAGCCAACCCAGTTATATTTTCTAGGTAAACAATCATATCATCAACTCATAATGGTAATTTTACCCTTTTCCAGTGTGGATTCCTTTTCTTTCCATTTCTCTCAACTCCTGTCTCTTAAGTAAAAACCTTGGAGATTGGTCAAGATGTGGGAGTAGAAAGACCCTGAGCTCACCTCCTCTCACAAACACATCAGAATCACTACTTGCAGAATAATCATCTATGAAAATGACTGAAACCTATCAGAAAAAGATCTACAACTAAAGGCAGAAAGAAGAACCACAATGAGATGGGTAGGAGGGGAGGACTCACAATATAATCAAGTCCTATATGCTCAGGTGGGCAACCAAACTGGAGAATAATTATAGTACAGAACTTCCCCAGGAGAGTTCTGAGCCCCACATCAGGCTCCCCAGCCTGGGGGTGCTACACCAGGAAGACAAGCCCCCAGAGCATTTGGCTTTGAAGGCCTGTGGGTCTTAATTTCAGGAGTCCCAATGGACTGCGGGAAATAGAGGCTTCACGGCTTCACTCTTAAGGGGTGCACACAAAACCTCACATGCACCAGGACCCAGGGCACAAGCAGTAATTTGATACAAGCCCGGGCCAGACTTACCTGCTGGTCTTGGAGAGTCTCCTGGAGAGGTGAGAGGCAGCTGCGGCTCACCCTGGGGACACAGACACTGGTGGCATACATATTTGGGAGCCACTGATGCTGGTGGGTGCCACTGCGTGGGGTCCTCTCTCTGGCCTGTTAGCACCAAGACCTGGCCCTACCCAACAGTCTGGAATGCTGGGATGCCTCAGACCAAACAACTAACTGGGTGGGGACACAACCCCATCCATCAGCAGACAGGCTGCCTAAAAACTTCCTGAGCCCACAGCTGCCTCTAGACATGGCGTCTACACACAGCCCTGCCCACCAGAAGACCAAAACCCAGCTCCTCCCACCAGTGGGCAGGCACTGACCCTGTCCTCCAGGAAGCCTGCACTCGCTTCCAGACCAGCCTCACCCACCAGGAGGCAGACACCAGACACAGGAAAACCACAGTCCCACAGCCTGAGCACCACACAGCACACTCATAGCAGGCCACACCCTACCCTGGGACCAGCTGGGCCCCAGCCCTGCCCACTAGCAGGACAACACAGGGACATGAAGGACCTCATATGCAACTGTGTCAGGAACCCCACCCCTTCCCCCAGCAATCTGAAAGCAGCTCTGGGATCCCTGGGCCCTGCAGCCAGACTCCAGGACCTGGCTCTGCCTGCCAGCAGTCCATCACTAACACTAGCACCTGGCTTCACCCACCAATGGCTGGGGTGGGGAACAGCAATGGAGCCTTCTGGAGCCTTACTCTACCCACCAGTGAGCCAGCACTAACCCTGGGGCCCTGGGAGGGTCTCTGCAGTCAGCCACCTGTGACCAGGCCCTACTAGGCAACAGCAGCCACACAAGGCAAGGCCTGGCAACCAACAGGGCCAGGGGCCAACCAAGCCTACCAGACCACCCACATAGGCAGACTGCCACAACAGAAGGACCACAACACACAGCCCTTTTAGGGGGAATCCCTAAAGCTTATACCTTGGGTGACAAGAGAGGAGTATGCTGCAAGAATGCATAGGACTTCTCCTACAGAAGGCCACTTCTCCAAGGTCGAGAAATATAACTAACCAACTACATACATAAAAATAGTAATAGCAACTGAGACAAAATGAGGTGGCAGAAGAACATGTCCCAGATGAAGGAACAAGATAAAACCCCAGAAGAAGAACTAAGTGAAGTGGAGATAGGCAATCTACCTGAGAAAGAGTTCAGAGTAATGATCGTAAAGAGGATGAAAGAGCTCGGGAGAAGAATGGATGCACAGAATGAGAAATTAGAAGTTTTCAACAAAGAGTTAGAAAATATAAAAGAACAACCAAACAGAGATGAAGAATACAATAACAGAAATGAAGAATATAATAGAAGGAATCAATAGTAGACTAAATGATACAGAGGAACAGATCAGTGAGCTGGAAAACAGAGTAGGAGAAATCACTGCCACTGAACAGAAAAAGAAGAAAAAAGAATGAAAAGAAGTGAGGACAGTTTAAGTGAAAACCTCACTGTTTATTGCACAGACAAAATGCCAACCTATGTGTTGACCTACCAAGTCTGTGTCCATAAACCCTACTTTCTCTCAGCTACTATGGGTAAACTCTGGGTTTGTATCCAAGGCCAGCCTCTGCACTGTGCTTGGATTTCATCCCCTCTGGACTTTTTTTTTTTTTTTTTAAACGAGGAATCATACACACCATTTTTTAATATGTACATAATTTGTATAATAAAAGTTTACTTGAGCACAAATACTTTCTTAGCCTATAAAATTGCTGTTATCAGTAGCAGCAGCACTTCCTGACCAAGAAAGGCAGAACTCTCCAGACTTCTACAGCCTGGTGCATTGCTCCCCTTTTTTTCTCTGTGGATGTACACATGTGCATGGTGGTCAGAGCCCCTTCACCAGCCTGACTCTCTCTCTATCATTATGGTTTTTTAGGGAGAGAAAGAGGGGACCTGGGTGAAGGCCTGGGATGATTTTCAGTGGGTGAAGCCATTAGGCTGTACCTTGCAGAAGCTCACAGTCTTCAAGGAGAGCTATACTGCAAGTGCCCACTGAGGCACACCTCCATCCTCTGTGCCATGCTCTCTAAGTTCCCTATGGACAGGGACTCAGCTGCTGCTTCAACCTGAGCCTCATAGTATGAACGAGTCCTGGTAAATCAAGTAGTTTAATTCTGCATGTGCATTTTCTCTCCAATATTGTGAAACCTCACTATTAGATTATACCATCAGTTTATATACTATTACATCTAATTCTAAAACAGCAAACATATAAAACACTCCCCACTGTACCATGACGTTTCTCAGCTCTCCTTTATAGGGCTATCTATTCTTGCTGTCTCCACTTCCTTAGCCATAGCAATCAGACAAGAAAAAGAAATAAAAGGTATCCAAATCAGAAGGGAAGAGGTAAAACTGTCATCATTTGAAGATGACATGGTACTCTATATAGAGAACCCTAAAGTCTCCACCCAATGAACACTCTTTTAATCATAACTTTGGATATGAAAAACAGACTATCACCAGGATCCCAGCAGTTTTCCATGTGGTCTCTCCTAATCACAACCTCTCCCTCCCCCTACAGGTAATGACTATCCTGACATTTAGTGTAATGTCTTCTGTGCATGTCTTTGTAGATTTATTACCCACATATGTATCACTGTAGAGTTGTTTTGCCAGTTTTTAAACATTTTGTATGTCTTTTTTTTTTTTTTTTTTTGCAGTACGTGGGCCTTTCACTGCTGTGGCCTCTCCCATTGTGGAGCACAGGCTCCGGACGCGCAGGCTCAATGGCCATGGCTCACGGGCCCAGCCACTCTGCAGCATGTGGGGTCTTTCTGGACCGGGGCATGAACCCGTGTCCCCTGCATCGGCAGGTGGACTCTCAACCACTGTGCCACCAGGGAAGCCCCATTTTGTATGTCTTTTAAGTCTCTTTGAATCAGAGACTCCCCCTCCATCACTCTTCTTTTTCCTTATAATTCATTTGTTAAAGACAATTATAAGACAGTTTAGATTTGCTGATGATATCCTTAGGATTTAGTTCTACATATTCTCTATTTTCTGTATTTATTAGAAAACAGTAGCTGTATCCTGAGGCTTGATCACATTCAGTTTGATCTTTTTAGCAAGACCTTGATGGTGGTGCGTTTTTTCACCAGGATGTACACAATGTCTCTATGTCTCTCTTTGTGATATCAGCCACTGATGCTCAACCCTAGATCCCTTAATTCACTGGGGTTTGCAAAATGGGGATTTTCTACATCTATCAATTCTTATTTGTGTACTAGCTGAACTAATTCTACAAAAATACATTTTTCCTATTTATTTATTTACCACTGACAGAGTTTAGAGAAGAAAGGCACAATATCAGATTCTCCCTTGAACTTTAATGGACACTTTGTCTCCATCATTCATTTGAAAACCACTCTAGTCAGGATCACCTTTAAAGTAACTCTTGCCAGACCCATTAATAAATTCACAGACCTTATATAATTTGACCCCTTGATAGCATTTACCACGGGTACTCATTCCCACCTTTTCCATTTTTCTTCTTAGGCACCACATTCTTCAACTGTCTTTCCTACTTCACCAAAGGCCCTTCCCAGTTTCCCTTGCAAGCATCCCCCTCTTTTCCTCACCTTTAGATGTTAGAGAGGCCCAGACTCACAAATTTATATCTCTAGCCCCAGTATCTCTCAAGAATTCTAGACTGGTATATCCGCTGGGCTGCATGCCATCTCATCAGGATGTCAAATAGTTTCAGATTTTACATGGCTCCCTCTTCTCCCCCAAACCTGCAGCCCATATTTTTTCCCATCTCAGTCAGCAGCACCACAGTTTGCTCAGGGGCCATCTTTAGCTCCTCTCTTTCCTGCATCCGCAGCTTCAAAATCTGCCCTTAATCGGATCACTTCTTACCTTCAGAGATAAGTGTTTTGTGTTTCTTTAGCCCAGTCTTGAATTTCTGCTTTAGCAAATATAAGGTAGAAGATTAGGCTTATCACATTATTGGCTACCATCATGAAGAAGATTTTAAGCCAGGGAGAGTCTTGATCCTGAGGAATTAAAGTGCAAAAAATTATAAATTGTGTTTTGTAACATTTAAAATGTAATATTAAAATTAATATAGGCTCAATGCAGGTCACTAAAACACAGCAAAACACTATCATAAGGAACAAAAAAGCCATTTCACTCTACAAAGATAATCATTATTTATCTTTCCATGTTTTGATTTAGATTATATATAATTTTTCACGTATGAAAAGGACATTGTATGTATATAATGCTAAAGCCAAGAATGCATATGGTTTTTCATTTAGAAATATCTCATAAACATGTTTGCATATCAGGAAATATTTGACTATATCATAACTGTTACTGACTGATTAGTAATCCAGAGTTTAGATTTATAAAATTTACAAAAGCATCCCTTATTTCTTTAAAGTTGTTTTTCACTTTTTGTTGATATAAATTTGAATATATTGGTGGTTAATTACATATACAGCAATGCTTTTGAATAAGATTTGTCAAATATGCTTTCCTTATTTATAAAAATTGTTGACACATTTTCTCTTTCAGCCTATTAATATGATCAGTTTCATTAACAGATTTTATTAATAGATAGAGTCACTTTTACTTTCACAGAAAATGGCATACTTAATCATGGTGTCATATATATTTTAATATGTTGGTGGATTCTGTGCACAGGTAATTTATTTTTGGAATCCATATTCAAAGATGACATTAAATTTCAGTTATATTTCAGATTTTCTTTACCACTTTGCCCTTTACTTTTTCATCAGCTGAGGTTAAATTTTATGTAGTTAAACGTAAAATGCATTGTGATTGGGTTTTGGTCTCTGGTGCCATGCTTTTCAAGGATGTCCTGCCTAAAGCTTAAATAATTATTAACTCCTATTTTACTTTAGTATCTTTATTGTTTCCTTTCTTCATTTACATTTTTTAATCACCTAGAATTAACCTGGGGGTAAATATGAGAACAGAGTGTAATTGTAGTTTTCAGGTGGGCTTGCCACTATGTTTTTTAAAAAATCAATCCATTCCTTCTGGTTTGAAAGGAAACTTTATTATATAGAATGTATTCTTTTCAGAACTTGACCATTATTAAATCATCATCAATTTCAGTTAAAATATAATTAAGAGTAGACACTGAAAAAAATATAACAATGTTTCCTGACAAACTAGACATTAAATATATTTAATCATAGTGATTTCTATAATCAAACATGCCAAATTTGACACGTAGTAGGCAAACAGAAAGTGGAGGAAAAAACCAAGATGTGCTTAGAAATTTAATGATAAATAATAAAGCTTGTGGTAATTTTAAGTTAATAGAATCTATTGCGATTTGGAATTGAAGTCCAACCTAGAAATTTTTTAAAATTAATTTTTATTGGAGTATAGTTGCTTTACAATGTTGTGTTAGTTTCTGCTGTACAGCAAAGTAAATCATATATCCACTCTTTTTTAGATTTCCTTGCCATTTAGGTCACCACAGAGCACTGAGTAGAGTTCCCTGTGCTATACAGTAGGTTCTCATTAGTTATCTATTTCATATATAGTAGTGTATATATGTTAATCCCGATAGCCCAATTCATCCTACCCCCCTTTCCCCCTTGGTAACCATAAGTTTGTCTTCTACATCTGTAGATCTATTTCTCTTTTGCAAATAAGTTAATCTCTGCCATTTTTCTAGATTCCACATATAAGTGATATTATACAGTTCCAACCTAGAAACTTGACGTGCCTCTCCCGTCTAATATTTTCACTGATGTTGCTCAATAGGTGTGCAGCAACTTTTTGGACTTTGTACAATTAGGACTTCTTGTGGACTTTGTACAATTTTCAAAATACCCATAGGTATTTTGCAATATTGGTTGATACTGTGCTTTAGATTTTTCCACAGTATGCTACCTAACTTTAATTTTTTATTCCCCAGGAAGACAATTGCATTCTCTGTACATAATGTTATATTTTTCCTCTACACTTACATTGTATATATCCGTAATTAAGTTTTCTTGACAATTGTGTTCGCTAACATTTTCAGAATGCTAAACAATAGGATAGCAAACACACTTTTATTTTTCCTGATTTAAAAGTATATGAGACTAAAAATACTTATAGCTGTTATGCATTGAACACATAAACATCTGATACTTGCATACATGATCTGATTTGGTAATTACCTTAACCCCATGAGGTTTCTATGTCATCTTAGCCATTTACAGCTGGAGACACTGAGACTTCGATTAAGAAACGTTTCCAGGTCACATATCTTATAAGTAGGTGAGCTAAGACTTGAACAAGATAGTTTTGCTGGGGAAATATACACTGTAAACTACTAAGTAGCTGATTCTCATTGTTTCTAGTATTTTTGCTTAAAGAAAAACTTTTTTCCTGATAATATAATAATATCATCTTTTGTTGGTTAATGTTTACTTCATTTTTTATGCTGTCCTTACAACTTTCAATGTTTCTATGTCTTTATTTTAGGTATGTATTTTATATATAAATAGCATATGAATGGCTTTTGTTTTTAGTCTTACAAAATGTGTCCTTAATTGCAGAGTTTAGTCCATCTATATTTATTGCGATCTTTGGTATATTTGGATTTATTTCTACCATCTGTCTTTGTGCTTTCAATTTGTCCTGTCTTCTACCTATAGTCCTACCCCCAACCCTCACACCATTTCTTACCTTCTTTCATATTGAGGGGCTTTTGCTTCCTATTTAAAAAAAATTTTTATTCCATGTTTTCACCTCTCTCCTGGTTTGAAAGTTCCACACTCTATGTCTTGGAATTTTAATACACATACCCCCCAAATTTAATACTAATCTTTATGTATTAAAAAATTAGAGGGTCCAGGAGGAGGGGAAACAGGGAGTTCTTGTTCAGTGGGTATAGAGCTTCAATCATGCAAGATGACAAAATTCTAAAGATCTATTATACAACGATGTGCATATAGTTATCAATACTAACTATACAATATTGTAATGTACACTCAAAATTTGTTAAGCGGGTAAATTTATGTTATGTGGTTTTTATTTTAACACACACACTTATGCAATTTAAAAACGAAAGCTGGAGAATAATTCTGTAGTCTGTGAATAAATAGTGATGTATCTTAATTTACCTACTTATTTTGTTGGCTTTACATTGACAACTCCTGGTCTATATTGCTTTTTCTCTTGTGTCTTGCCCTCTTTTATTAAAGAAAGTGCTTTTTATTTCATTTTCCAGTTACTTTGAAATTTATACACATTTTTCTGTATTTTAAAAATTATTACCCTAGAAATTACAACATGTATCCTTGGTGCACCAAACTCTATTAATACTTTTATCCTATGGCAAGAGAACATGAAGTCTTTGGAATAATTTATTCCATTTATCCTCTCCTGATTATTTTACTATTGTTACTGTCTACTCTACTTCATTCATTCTATACACAGTATTTTTAAAACTCCACAAGACACTTTTATTATTTTGTACAATAAAACAAATAAGTAAATAAGTGGATTTGCACACACCACTTTTACTGTTCTTCATTCCTGTTTGTACCTCCAACTTTCTTAGGCTTAAAAACATTCTTTAAATGCCCATTAATGAATTGAACTTCCTTGATTTTTGTTTGCTTGAAATATGTTATCTCCTTTAAAAAAAATTTTCATTGAGTTTGCAAATTTAAGTTGGCAGTTATTTTCATTTAGTATGCTGAAGATATCATTCTACTGTCTTCTGGGCTTCTTTTTTTGTGGATGAGGAGTCAGAGATTAGTTTAACTGTTGTTCATTTGAAGGCAACCTTTCTTATTTCTCTCACTGCTTGTATGACTTTCTTTTTGTCTTTACTTTTCTGTAAATTCTCTATGAGGTGTGCAACTGTGGATTTCTTTTGTTTATCCTACTTGTCATTAATGGACTTCTTAAAGATGTGAATTGCTATATTTCTGAAAAATTAGAAAACAATCATTTTCTCTTCAAATTTAACTTCTGCCCTATTCTGTTTTCTGGAACTCTAGTTAAATGTATGTTGGGCCTTCTCACTGAGTCCACATATGTTGTATTTTCTATAATTTTTTTCTTAATGTGATTCATTCATGTGGTGATTCATGTGGTCAGGAGGATAGATCCTCCTGACCAGTCAATATAGAGTAGGTTATACTACAGTAACCAATAACCCCCCAGCCCCCCGCAATTCCTAGTGGCTTTTAATGGCAGAGATTTGGTTTTTGTTTAAACTAAATGTCCATAGCAAGTTGGCTAGAGGTTATGCTCCACATCTCTTCATTCCTGGATCCCGGTCAATGGAGTTGCAGTTGACATTCTGATTGTTGCCAGTTGCTGTGTCCAAGAGAGTGGCCTCTTAGTTCTCAGTGCTTCTCTTCAGAATGAATGCACATCACTTTCTCTCATGTGTCACTGGCCAAAATAAGTTATATAAATATATCTAACTTCAAGGAAGTGGGGAAATGCCCAAGAGGAGAACCAAAAAATTATTGTATCTGCAATAGTTACTTTCCAGCCTGCCCTCTGTTCCACAAACATTGGATTCACTCACCTTCCTCTATGCCAAACACACTAATCAAGAGAGACCACTCCAAAGACCCTCCAGTCCCTACCTTCATCTGTTTCAGAGCCTGATTGAAGAACATTCAAACATTCATCAGGATGTGACTCTCAAAATGTCTGCCTAGCAGTGTGTCAGCATTACTAAGGACAAATGATTGCTGTTTCCTTTCCAATCCTCCTTTTCTGAAAGGAAGTATTTATCGCAGCTATTGGATTGCTATGCTACCATTGTATACAGCATGATGGAGCACATAATTCCTGATATAGAGGGCCATTATGCATTATCCCCCAGTAAAGGGTGATACATTCTGCACTTTGAACTTGATGCCATAACTAGGTGGGACTTTGGATGTCTGTTGACTCCCTTATGGAAGGAGTAAAACTGTTGTGCATGTAGGTTTATACATTTTGTCAGGCTTTTAAATTGTCTTTCTTAAGAGAATTGGTCCAAATTACTTACCCTCCCATTAATGGAGGCAGAAGCCTCACTAATTCTCTTATTAGCTGTACTTAAGCTGAATTTTTAATTTTTATATTTTTAAATGCCAGAGGTTAGATTTAGTTCTTTGTCTAAACTTATATTTCTTTCTTTTTTTCTTTTTTTAAAGGGAACGTTATTTATTTATTTATTTATTTTTGGCTGTGTTGGGTCTTCGTTTCTGTGCAAGCGCTTTCTCTAGTTGCGGTGAGAGGGGGTCACTCTTCATCGTGGTGTGTGGGCCTCTCACTGTCGTGGCCTCTCTTGCTGCAGAGCACAAGCTCCAGATGCGCAGACTCAGTAGTTGTGGCTCATGGGCCTAGTTGCTCCGTGGCACGTGGGATCTTCCCAGACCAGGGCTCAAACCCGTGTCCCCTACATTGGTAGGCAGATTCTCAACCACTGCCCCACCAGGGAAGCCCTAAACTTATGTTTCTTAAGTTTATATTTTTTCTTATTTATATTTTATTTATATTTTCAATCCTCTCTTTTACTTCTTTAAATATATACATATATGTCCAATATCTCTGAGGATCTGATTCGGTGGTTTTTATTCATCTCTCACATAACACATTATTTCCTCAAGCATTTTATAATTTTTGATTGACTGTAAAATCATATTCACCAAAACTTTATGCATAAGGAAATTCTGGAGTATGAATTTAGACTTTCTCCAGAAAAAAAAAATTATTTACTTTTACTAGGCATCTGTGGACTACTAGAAATTCAATTCTTGGCTTATGGCATTTGGACACAATAGAATTTGAATTAGGGCCTCAAACCATTGTGAAGATTGGTTTATTGTTTCAAACGTTCAGAAGAGTCTTTATTCAGCTTTTCCTCTCCCTTTGTAGCTGAGGCTGAAATAGATAAGTTTCCTCACTGGGCAGAGACAACTTCGGACAGTTCTGGGGCCATGTTTCCTGCCACCTTTGGGAGAAGTCAGCTCAGCAGGTCTGAATGAGTTCATTGGAAGAACAGGCTGAGTGGGCTCCATGCTCAGGGGGAGAAAACACACCCTGGTCTCCTGGAGTTCTTTTTTAATAAGGCTACCTCTCTGATCAGGGAGCTTCCATGCTTATAGTGATGTTTCTAGCCTTTCTGATACCATAAGTCCTAGCACATGATGGTGGGGGGGCTCCTCTCTATGGGAAATTTGGCCACGGTGAGTACAAATTGTCTCTCCTTGGCCAAAGTTGTGGGACAAGGAGCAATTGGAGTATTTGCCTGAACACTGCTACCTCTCAGCTGGAGATTTTCCTCCAAAACTTTCCTCCAAGTTTATATATGAGCTACATGGTAGTAGTGGTGTGAGGTTGTAGTCCTTAGTGGTTACAGATATATATCAGCATTTTCATTCTGACTCTTCTTTTATGAGTGGTTTTGGGATATTATCTCTTATGCTCTGTTTGTCCATTATAACTGGGTGTCCATTATAACACCCAGGATGGGCAATTTCTCCAAGGCAGCCAGTGGCTTTGATGGTCATTTACCTCTCTGGAATCAAGCTCTTCCTTCATGTTCAATTTCTGAAATTTCCCTTATTTTTTTTTCTCAAGATAAGGCATGCATTTCACATGATTGTTAAAATTTGATAAGGCATTTAAAATTTTTTGAATATATATTATTAGATTCTGGGCCACAGAATTCATCAAAATGTGTTGGCAAAGACTGTACAGCCATTTGCAATATAGTGTGTTGAAGAAAGCATGTTCAGGTGTATCAGAACAGAGTCATCATAACAGATCAATAAATCCTGGTCAAAGATGAACTAATGTAACAAATAATAAAGAAACTTAGTATTAATGGTTAGCAGGTAAATTATCTGTGGCTTAAGAAGAAAAGTCAGAATAAATGTGATGGTTGAGGAACGTGCACGTGTTTCCAGTTATCACCTGGGTGATGATAGTGGTTTTGCCTCCACTAGGTAACCAGCTTTGAGAACTGGGGTTTCTTTACATAATACTATCAATTTATACAATATTCCTGTAGAATCATCCATGTACTGATCATTTCTGTTGCCTCTTTTCCTTTTTGTATCTTCAATCTACCATCTGGGTTAATTTTATTTCTCCCTAAAAAACTAGCTTTTCTTCTCAGTGCTAGCCTACTTCTGATGAATTCTGTTTCTGTTTGAAAATGGATGAATTTAAACTTCGTTTTTTATGATGGATTTTTTTTTGATGGATTGTAGAATTCTAGATTAGCAGTTATTTTCCTTCAGCACCACATAAGGCATTTTAAGTATTTTTAAGAGGAGAATTTCAGGTAACCTCGTCCATAGGAACAGAAGCCAGCCTTCATAGAATTGTTTCTTTTGGTCATTCTAAAATTGTATTTGTTCCTGATTTTTCATTCCTTTCCTGACAAAACTATAACTTCTTACTTATATTACCATTCACCCAGTCAACTACCTGTTTTGATAAAGGCACACATTAATTGTTAAAAATCACAGAGGTCCACTTCTGTTTCAATAACCAATGATTAAAGAGTTACCAGCACAACTAATTGACATATAGCAAGAAAGAACTCGTATCCTCTGTAAGTTTGGAGGGAATGCCAAGTTTAGTATGACACAAAAACTCATAACTCACCTCTTGCTGATGTCTCCTCTGCAACTTTTTGTATGCCTTACTCTTTCTTTTTCTGTGCAGTTAATATGAGAAAAATAACTACCCATGTCTGGGTGTTCCTTACCTGACTAAGGATCACTCCAGTCACAGTGGAAGCAACTAGTCCTCCTGTTAGTCCAATTACATTTGTAAATCCTTTAAGAAATCCATAATATCTATACAAAAATGAATGACAATACACAGATGTAAAGTAATACAAGTGCTGCAGGAAAAACCTAATGAAATGAGATTTAAGAGCGATAACTGTTAACTTCCTAAATTTCCCATTTCCACGATTCAAATTCCATTAAAAATGTCTGAAAAAGTATATGGATATAAGTAACTTTCTGGTTGCACTGCAGAGCCAGAAAGGTTGGCTTTAGCAGTAAAGAATATTAATATATTGAGAAAATGAGGCCATATTAGAGTAAAAGCCAGCAGAGTTAGGAAATCTATAAATACAGTTGAGAAATTCCAAAGGTGATGTGTGTTGGCAATAGGAACAGGTTTGGGATTAATACAAAATTGAAGGGCTCTCTTCACCTGACCTATTCTCACAGTCCCAGAACTACTGGCCGCTATGATTGCTCCCATTATTCAGGCAAGGAAACCAGAAGCTTCTTTACAAGCAACTGTGATTGGCCATTCCTGAGCGCCAAAACCAACTTCAGCAGAAAGTGGAGCTACAAAAGCAGGGAAGCCACAGAGAATAATAGATAAAGTAGGGCTCAAATCCATCAGCCATAAAGAACAAGGAAGTGCCTCTTGCAGAAGAGAACACGTGTCTAATCAAGAAATTAGTTCACTCCAGGACAGGGAGTCTGTGCCTTTCCTGCCCAACAGATTTCACCATAAAATGTTCCCTGTTTTCAATTCTTGCCTTTTATGAGAGTGAGGGCTTTTTGTTTGTTTTGCTCTGTCTCTTACTTTATTTCCTTGGGTCTTTTCCATTCTTACTCTGCCTTTACCTGTTGAATATGTGAGGGAGTGTATAGTTTATTAGTTTATGGGTCCTGGGTCAGAGAAGCATCACATCTGGACCTAGAGTCCTTGGATTGTGGAGCTGTATGCAGTCACATGGTGGAAATTTGAGTTGGCTCTTTTTGGGGGGAGCTGGAAAGTGTCTTTTAATGTGTGAAGAAGAAGATTTATGGTTATGAGCAGCCACAGGTGCAGACTGGGGCAGAAACCATCACTTGTCTCCAGTATTCACTTTTTCCTTTTTCCTTTTAGCAATAGAACCCCTGGGTTTTCAGTGGTAATAGGGCCACTTATGCCTTTGGGAGCCCTTGTTACTTTTGCCTTCATAATCATCTTCCACTACAAAAAATACTTACAATTTTAGTTTATGACTCTATGTGTTGTGGAACTTTCAATTTCATCTAAATTGTCAGATTTATTGGTATGAACTTGTTTATAATATTATGTTATTTTATTATGTGCTAAGAGTTATTACAATGCACCCGTTTTCATCACTTATATTAATAATTTTTCCCTTTTTCTTGATCAATCTTCATTTCACTAATTTTATTAATTTTCAAAGAAGCAACTTTTGATATTGTTGGCTTTACATATCACTTTTTTGTCCTACTCATCATAATTTCTTTCCTTCTACTTTCTTAGGGTTTAATTTGCTGCTTTTTTCCCCTACCTATAATACCTGAGATACAAACATGATTATTGATATTAAGACTTAATTGTCTTTCAGTATATATGTTTAAAGCTATACATTTCTCTGGGCATGATTTTAAATGCATCCCACATGCTTTGATATGTCATATTTCATTGTAATTTAAAATATTTTCTAATTTCAAATGCGATTTCTTCTTTGACCTAAACATTAGTTTCAAAGCAATGGAAGTTACTTATCTTTTGCTTTTGATAGCAACCTTAATTTCACAGTGATTAAAGAATGTATTCTGAATGATTTTAGTCATTTAAAATGAATTGCAGCTTGCTTTATGATCCAGCATATTGTTAATTTCAGAAAAAATGTCCCATGGGTAACTGAAAAGAATGTGAATTCTCTCCTTATTGAGTGCAGTGTTCTACATATGTCAATTAGGTCAACTCTGTTCATTGTTGTTGTTGTTTAATCATCCATATCTTTTTTGTCTACCTCTTTTTTGGTATAAGCTATTGAAAGAAGTATGTGAAAGTCTCTTCTTTCATTGTAAATTTGTCTAGTTCTTTGAGTTTGCTCAATTCATGATGAGTATAAATTAAAGCTGTATGATTGGGTTCCAAAAGAAGTAGAATTCTGATATTTTTCTCTTTACCATTATGAAATATCATTGTTTCTAGTAATGTTTCATGAATTAAAGTCTATTTTATTTGATATTAACATAGTTATTCCAGGTTTCTTTGGGTTAATATTTGTTTGGCATATCTTTACCCATCCTTTTATTTCATCCTTTCTGTATCCTCATGTTTAATTTGTCTTTTATTTGCAGCATAGAGCTGCATCTCCTTTTTTATTGAGCTTGAAAATCTTGATACTTACTTGGAGTATTTCATCCATATTAATTTAATATAATTACTGATGTATTTGTGATTATCTGCTATTTATTTTCTATTTAACCTACCCTTTTTCTCATTGCACTTTTTTTCTTTTAGATTAATCCATTTTCATTTTATTTTTCCTTCTATGACATTTCACTATTCTTTTCAGCACTGAAGCTATAACATGCACTTTACTTAAGTTTATTATGAATTATACTTTTACTATTTTCATAATGCCAGAATATTAGAATTTTTAGTTCTTTGCATTAGTTCATCCTGTATTTTCATTCTTTAGTGTATTTTATTTCTATATGCATTTCAACTCATAAGATACTCTGTTGTTTTAAAGATCAATGGTCTCCTAATTACACTCATATTTACCCCCCTATTGCTCCTCAGTCTGTCTTGCATTTTCAGGTTTCATCAGGGATAATTTCTTTCTGACTGAAAAATCGCTTTTAATATTTCTTTTAGTGAAAATCTGCTGATGAAAATTTCTCTGTTTGCCTGTCTGAAAACATTTTTATTTTGCTTTTTTTTTTTTTTTTGCTGTACACGGGCCTCTCACTGTCGCGGTCTCTCCCGTTGTGGAGCACAGGCTCCAGACGCGCAGGCTCAGCAGCCATGGCTCACGGACCCAGTCGCTCTGCGGCATGTGGGATCTTCCCGGACCGGGGCACGAACCCGTGTGCCATGCATCGGCAGGCAGACTCTCAACCACTGTGCCACCAGGGAAGCCCTGCTTTGATTTTTGAAGAATATTTTCACTAGGCATAAAATTCTAGGTTGGCATTTATGTTTCAGCATTTTATAGAACTCATTTCATTATCTTCTGGCTTTCATAGTTTCTGTTGAAAAGTCAGATGTCAGGCTTATTCTTGCTACTTGAAAGTAGCATGTCTTTTCTCTCTAGTTCCTTTTAAGACTTTTGTCTTTGTCTTTGACTTTCAGCATTCTTACTATAGATATAATATATATATATAAATTTACATTGTGTCATGATTTAAATTTGCAGAGCTTTGTGCATGTGTGGCTTATGGTCTTTTATTACTTTTGAGCTATTTGGGGCTGTTTTCTGTTAAAATACTGCTTATGTCACATTTTATCTGTTTTTTCCTTCTGAGACTTAAGTAGAGATTTGTTAGCCTTTTCACTTAATTCCACATTCCTGCTTATTTCTTTATTTTCTATTCTTTTCTCTATATGTTTCAATTTGGATTTTCTTAATGTTTTCCAGTTTACCAATCTATATTCTCTTGTGGCTAATCTGTTTTTAAACCTATCTATGAAGATCTTAATTTCAGACATTTTATTTTTCAGTTCTAGAATTTCCATTTGATTGTTTTTATAGATTCCAGTCCTGGTCAATTGTTTATCTTTTCATCTATTTTCTTCAGCTTTCATAGATATTTTGAAGTTCATTTTGCCTGATAACTTTATTTTTATTTAGTTATTTATTTTTAATAAAGATCTGAGAGTTTCTTTTTTTTAATTTATTTATTTTTGGCTGCATTGGGTCTTCATTGCTGTGTGCAGGCTTTCTCTAGTTGCAGTGAGTGGGAGCTTCTCATTGCGGTGGCTTCTCTTGTTGCAGAGCATGGGTTCTAGGCTTGTGGGCTCAGTAGTTGTGGCACACAGGCTTAGTTGCTCCACGGTGTGTGGGATCTCCCTGGACCAGGGATCGAACCTGTGTCCCCTGCATTGGAAGGCAGATTCTTAACCACTGCACCACCAGGGAGGCCCTTACCTGATAACTTTAATATCTGTATCATTTGTATGACTATTTCTAATGGCATTTTATGGTTATTAATCAAATGGCCCTGTCCCTTGGCATGCCTAGTAATTTTTATTTAATGATGGACACTAAATAAAGAAGCTATAGACTTTAGAATATATTGTATTTTGCCAGAAAAGATTTACTCTTTTCTCTAATAGATAGATTTGGAGGGGAGGAAATCGAACACTCTAACCTAAGTAGGGAATGAAATGAGATGAGGCTAGGCTTCAATTTTGATAAGACTCAGTTTACCTCTGGTACCCCCTGTTCCTTGAATATAGCCCTCCATGGTGTTAAATAGAGAGCTTGGCATACTCAGCTGGGTCCCACCAGGCCCTGGTAGAGCTTGTCTCCTTAGCACAGATGGTATGGGAAATTCTGCCATGTTTCTTATTGATTTTTAGCTTAGATTTTTTTTTGCCCCTTACCCTATTAAACTTCAGAATTCAAAAAACATCTCAAGGAGAGCAACTGACTTTGTGTTTAAGTTCCCTTAATTTCCAATTTTGCCACTCTAGCCCTGTGCAACTGACAAATGCTTGGCTAATTTCTATGTCCAGAGCTGCAGGCTTCTACCAGGGCCAAAGCTGGATTATCAGCCTTTTGCCAATCTCCTGAATTGGCAAGTAGCCCCAAGGAAAAAATGGTGGGGATTGTCAGCTCACCTCTCAGAGGTGCTAGCCTCTGATGTCTTTGGTCCCACTGGCTTCTGCTGCTGTCTGATACCTTTTAGTGAATACTCATGGTATTTTATCTGGACTTTTCCAGTTTTTCCCAGCCAGAATATCAGTCATACACAAGCTGCTCAATCCCATGAGGAGGTTTACGAGTTTTCTCAAATTTTGCTTTATGGTTGTAAAATGTTAGATGCATAGAAATATCTTCTAGTGGATTAACATAATTATAAAATATCCTTCTTTATCTCTAGTAATGTATCTTGTCTTAAAATCTACATTGGCTGATCTAGTTTCCTTTATTTTACTTTTAATCTACTTTAATTTTGTTTTTGCTTTTATTTCAATCAAGGTTAACTTAAAATTTGGAAGAATTGGTTCTTTTATATTTCACGTTTTTCTGACACATTTGACTTAAAATGATCATCATTCTAT
Organism: Leucopleurus acutus; assembly: GCF_964270905.1. NCBI lineage: Eukaryota > Metazoa > Chordata > Mammalia > Artiodactyla > Delphinidae > Leucopleurus > Leucopleurus acutus. The sequence goes on along the minus strand of NC_139153.1, from coordinate 84,765,679 downwards.
TTTTTTCCCTTCTATCCTATCTTCCTTTATAATTTCACTGATTTCTTGTTCATTAATTGTTTTTTTAAATATCATTCCCTTTACACTTTTATTATCCCTCAGTAGTTACCTTAGAGAGTAAAACATGTATCCTCAACTTATTATGCTCTAATATAAATTAATGTTAAAAAATTCCCATTAATGAAAGCACCTTGGGACACTTCAATTCACTTATACCCTCTCATCTTATGTGCTATTTATTGTTATGCATTTTAATTTATATATTTTATACCCTATAGGGTATTATTGTTTTTGTTTTGTGAATTCAGTAATTACTGGATTTACTCTAATATTTTTCCTCTCCATCTCTCTTCATTTGTTTCTATACCTCTATGTTTCATCTGTGATTATTTTACTTCTGCCTGAAGAATTCCCATTTAATAATTCTTTCACTGGAGGTCTGTTGCTGATGAATTCCCAGTTTGTCTGAAAAATGTTTTTATATTACCTTCTTTTTTTTTAAAATAAATTTATTTATTTATTTATTTATGGCTGTGTTGGGTCTTCGTTTCTGTGCGAGGGCTTTCTCTAGTTGTGGCGAGCGGGTGCCACTCTTCATTGCGGTGCACGGGCCTCTCACTATCGCGGCCTCTCTTGTTGCGGAGCACAGGCTCCAGACGCGCAAGCTCAGTAGTTGTGGCTCACGGGCCTAGTTGCTCCACGGCATGTGGGATCATCCCGGCCCAGGGCTTGAACCCGTGTCCCCTGCATTGGCAGGCGGATTCTTAACGACTGTGCCACTAGGGGAGCCCCTACCTTAATTCTTGAAGGAAGTGTTTGCTGGACAAAGATTTCTAGGTTAACAATGATTTTTTTTTTTTTTTGTAACATGTTAGGAATTGGCTTCTAGTTTTCATAGTTTCTGTTGAGAAGACAGTTGTCAGTATTACTATTGCTCCTTTGAAAGTAATGTGTCTTTTGTATACAGCTGTTTTTAAGAGTTCTCTCTTTTTTCACAGTTTTGCAATAACAAGTCTAGGTGTGGCTTTCTTTTTATTTATCCTATTATATATTCAGTAACTATAGCACCTTTAATGACTATGCTCTCTTTTCAGATTCAGAAGTCTTTGGCGTGCTGTGGTGGTGGGAAAGGATTTAACCTATTTTTACTGAAAGAGGTGCTTTCATTCCATAATTAGAGACATAAACAAAATCCCCAGTGTCAAGAGTCCTGAGTGCCAGGACAATTGCTCTGAAAATCATTACACATCCACAGTATGGAGCAGTTCACTAATCTGAGAGTAGCAAGTGAGAGCTTTATGTGCTCCATACCTCATGCCACCCAAATCCCAAACAATAGGTATTTGATATGGGGAATGAAAACAACCTTGAGATTATTTTAATGCCGGACAGTTTCCTGGAAAGCTATTAGCTCTAAAATTGTTTATTCTTCAGCTGCAATAACCCATGGTAAAAGCATTTTGGAAGGGTAACTTTCAATTTAATTTAATTTTAATTTAATTTCAATTTAATTGATTTTATATTTTGGTGTAATAATGATTTAGTAAAACCTAAATAAGATTCAGATACTGAACTATACTTCAGTCCCACATGGGGGGAAATTCAAGGGTGCATGACCCATCCATCAGTCAAAAATAATTAAAAGCAATTAAAAAAAGTTTGGAGCCTCCCTTTAAGAATGTCAAGGGGATGACAGTGCCTGCTTAATGCATCACACAGCATCTTTAGAATCCTCTGTGCTTTTCTACTCATGCTACCCACCAAAGAGATGGTCACTACATTCCCAGGTCTTCTCTGTCTCACTCAATTTCATTTCCCAAACAATATTCTCACAGAACCACACCTGTGTCTCCTCTTCTTCCTTGACGCCTTCGCTATGCTCAAAAAATATAATCACTTGCCCTATTCCTCAGTTCTAGCAAAGACCAAATTCCCCTAAAAGGACAGTTGAGTAATTTATCCTCTAAGGGGACTCTTTTTAATAGGCAAGGGAAGTATATGGTTAGGAATATTAGGAATAAGTTTTATCCCCAACCATTAAAAAGTTTAAGCATTATAAATTAATATGTTTGTGACATAATGCACATATGCCCTAAATATTGAGGATGAATTAGCTTAAGAGACTAAGAATATTCCCAAATTGTCTATTAGTATATCTTCTCTGATGCTACAAAATTACCTGGCTAACATGGTATTTGGGCCCATTAGAATGATGCAACTCAGGTCAAGTTCTATGTTATCCAAGCCATTGCTGGCTGAGATATTTCCCATCTTAGTGACCAGGTACTGGTAAATAACACTAGTGAGGCATTGACTACATCTAGACGGCTCTGGAGGCAGACATTCTAGGTATGAACCTTCCCTCTACTTATTACTAATCATGTGACTTTATATACATTCATTTCCCTGGTCTTTTGTTTCCTTACCCACACTATGTGGACAATATTATCTCACACTGGGGCATAACAGGCACATAAAAAATACTCAATAAATGGTAGCTATTTATAATTTCCTTTATCTATTTGTATATACATTCTTAATTTACCTGGTTTTCAGAGTGCATATGGCTCAGGTGGCATTGTGTATTCTATATCAAATAATCTGTTTATGTCTTTATATAATTCCAAGTAATCAGAATACCTGCAGGCATTTTTAAGGAGGGTCTCAGAACTCAATATATCAAATGGATACATGTCTTCATTACTCTGGCCTTCACCTAGTGTAGATGGGCAAGATTCTTTACAGAACTGTGACAAAGTAGATTATTCTTGGTTTATTTTTGCCTCTCTACCCCAGGCTACTGCTTTACAAAGCTTCAAATAATTCTGTTCATATTGGATCTATGTTCTCCAGAGACTGCTAGCCCCATAAAGTACAATGTGAAGAGTGTCCCCTGCAGTTGTGCAAATGACAGAACTGCTTCCATTAGTCACACTTATTATATCTAAAAAAAGGCATAACATGGTAAAAAGAGGAAAAGTTCTTCGTCACAGAGATCTGGATTAAAGTCCTAGCTAATATCCAAGACAGTGATGTGATCTTAGGCTGAAAATTAAGTATCTGAAGCTCAGTTTCCTTAGTTACAAAATAAATATTACTAACTGATGGCTTTTCTTCATGAGTAATAATATATAAGCATGGCATAATAATTTTAATGGATCAGTTAACCCTTATACATGTTTGCTATGTTCCAGGCACTATTCTATGTACTTGACTATATTAACTTGTTTAATCCTCTTGTGAGGATAACTTTATGAGGTAAGCATTTTCTTGTTACTCCCATTTTATAGGTGAGAAACAGGTGTTGAGAAAGTAAGTAATTGGCTTGAGGAGAATGGTCATGAAACCCAATAGTCTGACTCTAGAATCTGTTCTCCTGATCACTGGACTATACTTCTTCATACACATGTGAGAGTTGCATACATTTGCATATATCATTTGGTATATAAATATTATTTAAGTTATATGTCTGACCTACATAGATGCTTCTTCGGAACTTTTGGCCTGCTGACCACCAGTTCCAAAATACTTGAAATCTTAAAACTTTGAGAACTTGGATACAAGAAAGAAAGAGATTTTTAAAACCCTACCTGGGAGCAATATCCAAGACATTTATTAATATTCCACCCATACAAAAGCTTCCTGTTGCATTAGCAAGTATCAGGAAAATCATAGTGCCATGGAAGCTGGAACTCAGGTAAAGCAGGCACAGGCTGAAGAGGGCGGGCAGGAGAAGTCCTGGGGAGTGATTCAGACAACAGTCAGGTGTATCCCAAAGATGGGGGTGAAATGCCCCAAAGTGCTTGAATGTCCTGGCTTCTTACCTAGCAAGGTGAAGAGTTTCCGGATGGTGAGTAGGCTGAGAATATTCCTGGACAGGAAGACGTCTGCCACATGACCTGCTAGGATAGCAAAAATCCAGGCAAACAAATGGGGGAGGGAAGACAGCAGCCCATTCTGAGGAAGGAATGTTATTGTGAGTGAGTATGAGAAACAGGATAAGCCCTACACTGAAATTCAGTATCTAAAATTTGTATTGTCATATAGGAAAGCATCAACGTACAATCCCAGAGTTACTTCTGGGGACACACTACCCAAGAGAAAGAGAAAAATCGTTTGGACGTCAGAAACAGTCATCACAATCTGCCTAGTTTTCTGTTGGGACCTGAAAGCCCTAGATGGTAGAGAGGAAAACTATGTTGGGAATGGGAAATGCTGTCTGTGGGGAAAGTGATAGAGATGATAATGATAACAATTGAAAACATGTATATGATGCTTATTGTGGACCAGCTGCTGTTAATCCTTGCAGCAAATCCATGATCTCATGGAAGATAAAATTGAATCTTAGAGAGCTTAGGTGACCTCACTGTTACATTGGTCACTAAGCTGGGTTACTGGAAGTTCATTATAGAATGTCTCAAAATGGCAAGCCCAGACTCCATTTCTAAAGGAGTCTTTTCTGGTTATTATGGCATCAAACAACAGAAGGTTCCAGGCATCAGTAATTCTCCAAGTCAGACAACCAATGAAAGTGTCAGTCCTTTCAGAGCAAGCTGTGAGTCATGGGTTCACAACCCAGGACTCTTTGCCTTTCCCCAGGGGAGAGGATTGGTATGAGCTGGAAAGGGTGGTAGAGCCTGGCCAACTGACTTTCAGGAAAGGATCTGATCCTGCAGGGAACAATGGTGTTGAGCCTTAAGGAATACATAAGGGTGATTATACAGGGAATGGGAGATAGGGAATCTGTGAGAATGTGGGTGAGTGTGTATTGTTGTGGGAGTGCTAGACATCATGTCTACACCTTTTATTCTGGGCGATGTTGACCTAATAATTGGAAACAGTGACGTCTCCAGGTAAAGAACATCAGTAAGTAGTATAGGGGTGGGCAAGAGCTAGGACTAGAGTCATGGGAGAAAAGGAAATGGGTGCAAAGTCCTTCATAAAGTGAAGAACAGAAGGTGTACTTACCTCTTTTACATTAATATGAAACTTGGAGTTGATAAACATTGGTGTATACAGACTCAGGAAGCTATTTGCCCAGAAAAAAGCAAAATTACAGAGGGAAATGACCCAGAGTGGAGGAGACTTAAGCACAGCCTTGATGGGCAGAGATGGTGCACTTGAACTGACCTGGAAAGGAACCCATTAATCAATAGCACATTAGGACAAGATGGAGCACATTTTATTTAGCACAGAATCTGGGAGATACCAAAGTGGAGCATGCGTGTTCTACCTGCTGGGTGAGGGCGGACGTGATGTATTCCTTCTCACTTTTGCTTATACACGGGTGGTCCTTTGGGTCCTCATAAAACAGAACGAACCAGAGAAGACTTAAGGCACAACCACAAGCACCTATTGGAACAGGACAAGTTAGAATTGGAATTGCTTCTGTCTATAGTGAGTTTCTTTTCCAAACTGGCATTTTTCATTATTGGTCTGAGAACCTAGACCTCCTCTTTTCTTTTTTGGAACTTTGCAACAATGCTCACATTTTGATAGTTTTCTCTGTATCCATAGCTGCCTCTCTCAACAGAATGAATTTTACAGAAATGGTGGTAAACCCTCTGGCCTCTCCTGATCTCCTAGCCTCTATTTTTCTCCATGCAGGACAGCTGGGCCTCCCAGCTCTTAGGCCATCATCTCTACAGATTCCTAATGTATTCTACTGTGAGAGTACGGCATAGCTGAGCCCACACAGGGCTTGACAATCACCCAGTTGTTGTTGTTTTTTTTTTTAAAGTTAAATCTTACTTTTAAATCAATCTTATTTTAAAGATGTTGGGGGTAGGAGTTTATTAATTAATTTATTTATTTTTGTTGTGTTGGATCTTCGTTTCTGTGTGAGGACTTTCTCTAGCTGTGGCAAGCGGGGGCCACTCTTCATGGCGGTGTGTGGGCCTCTCACTATTGTGGACTCTCTTGTTGCGGAGCACAGTCTCCAGACGTGCAGGCTCAGTAGTTGTGGCTCACGGGCCTAGTTGCTCTGCGGCATGCGGGATCTTCCCAGACCAGGGCTCGAACCCATGTCCCCTGCGTTGGCAGGCAGATTCTCAACCGCTGTGCCACCAGGGAAGCCCCAATCACCCAGTTTTGAGAGTTAGGCCTTAGCTATGCTCCTAAGATGCAGACCAGGCCTTAGGGATTGTCCAAGTCCCATAAGAGTTTGCCAAATTATTTGTTGTTTTTCAGTTTTTTATACTAATGATCTGATCATAAGGAATCCTCTGTTAGGACAGGGAGTATGTAGTACCCAGTAGTCAGCCTTCCAGAATTGCATTCATTCGTCTGAAAAACATTGGTTAAATGTCCATTATGTACCATGAACCATTCTAGGTCCTGGGAATACAACAGTGAATAAAACAGACAAAGCCCTGCCTTCACAGACTTTAGTTTCTAATGGATGAGACAAAGATAATGAAAAGTAATTAAATAAAAGGTAGTAAATGTCAGTGAAAAGAGCTATGGAGGAGAGTTATGGGGGGAGGAAGGAAGGAGTACCATGTTCAGGGAAGGCTAGGACGTGGATGGGGCACAGACACTCCAGGCAGAGGGAGAAATAAGTACCAAAGCCCAGAGTTATGAGGCCAGTGTCACTGGGCAGGGAGCAAGGTGAGGGTGGAAATGGATGAGGATGAGAGGTAATGAGACCAGACCATGTGGAAACCTGGAGCCACTGTGAGATCTCAGATGTTTACAACACACTTTAAGACAACATTAAAAGAATACTCTGACAACATACCATTTCCACCTCATTCTGTGACCTGAGAGCCCAAACCCAAGGCAAAATGTAAATGAAGAAAAGCGAGCACCTAATAAATACACACGCAATACATATATTTCTCTATATTATTGCACTCAGCCCTCAGAAAATACATTTGATACTGTTAGCTCTGTTTCAAAATAAGAAGACTGATGCTCAGAACGATCTGCTTGCTTACCCAGGGACACATGATTAGTCAGTGGTAACTGACACTTAAGCACGGATTACATTGTCTAGGGAGGGAAAATAGCCCTAGAGGAGGAGGCTGGAGAAAAGCCTGGAAGAAAGACGACAGTTAATGGCAAGTAGAAGAGGAGAAGTCTGCAAAGGAGACTGAGCGGGAACGGCCGGAAGGATAAAGTCCGCTGTAGGAAGAACAGGGTCAGAGAGACTGAGATGAGAAGGAAATGTCCAGTCACTGAGGTTCAGTGCATGGAGTCAGAGGCAAAGACACAAGGGAAAGAATGGTATTGTTGAATATGATTGCGAGTTCAGGTCAAATGTGGACTGAAAAACTTCCACTTGATTTATGGGCCTGGAGCTTGGCCAGCATTTGGGAGGCATATAAGGAGTTTAGAAGTTATCACTCCCATCCTTACAACAAGGAAAATGTTGAACAAACTAGAAATCAGTAACTCTTCTTTGATCCATCAGAGAATTGAGGTCACAGGGCAAACCACTGCCCTCCTGTCTCTAGAGAGACAGACAGGCAGATACAGAGAATGACAACTTCCCAGAACAGAAGCCCAGAATCAGAAAACTCCATTGGAACCAGTCAGTTCTAGGGTAGGAAAACCTAGCAATTGATGGCTTGCTTTAGGTTGAGTGTAGACAAGTTTGAGAGATGAAAAGTCTGGGGATAGGGGGCCCAGTCTTAAGAAGACCCCTCACACTTTTGTGAGTTTTATCTCCAGAACACCTACCGGGTTCTCACAGTGAATAGAAGAGAAAAATCCCTCCATCCTTACAGGAGAGGAAGGGAAAAGTAGCTATTTTGAATTATGTCTAGAGCATTCTGTTCTTAACAAAAACTGCTCAAAGGGAAACTGTTTTGCCAGAGCCTAACCAACTTAAGGGAAGGGAAATATCCAATTCCAGCCCCTTCCTCCTGTCTCACTTAAGGAGGGGAAAAAAACAACTGAGAAGGACTTGTGAAGGTCAAGTTCGGGGCAGAGGCTCACTAAAATACTGATACCTAATCACAGCACTATAGAACATTGTCTCCTCATGTACACACCTTACCACCACGTCAAAAGTGTCCTGCACGTTATTGGGAATCCACCTGGAAGAACTGCACATCACAAACCTTATTTAAGAAGTCTCTAGAGAAACTCAAAGACAAGGAAAGACAAAGACACCAGAGGAAGTTGTAGCCTCTGAAACTTATAACTATAGCACACAGTAAGCACAGCCTAACCCCTAGCCAGAAAAACATAAAACCTCACACTAAAGGGCTATTTTTCTCAGTTCCTTTTACCTAGTATATCTTGTTAGCTTTCAACAAGAAAAACATGAGGCACACTAACAGACAAAAAATGTAGTTTGAAGAGACAGAGCAAGCATCAGATCCAGACTGAGACATAGCAGAGATGCTGGAATGATCAGATCAAGAATTTAAAACAACTTTGATTAAAATGCTTACGGAAAAAGCAGACAACATACAAAAACATGAGTAATGTAAGTAGAGAGATGGAAACGCTAATAAGGAATCCAAAGAAAATGCTAGAAATCGAAAACACTGTAACAGAAATGAAGAATGCCTTTAACGAGCTCATTAAGAGACTAGACACGGTCGAGGAAAAATCACTGAGCTTCAAGAAATGTCCATAGAAACTTCCAAACCTGAATTGCAAATAGAGTAAAAGAATAAAAAAGAACAGAATATCCAAGAATTGTGGGACAATTACAATAGTGTAGTATACGTGTAACGGGAATATCGGAAAGAGAAGAGAAAGGAACAGAAGAAATATTTGAAGCAATAATTACTGAGAATTTCCCAAAAGTAATGATAGACACAAAACCACAGATAGAGGAAGCTCAGAGAACACAAAAAGGATGAATATCAATCAATCAATCAATCAGTTTACACGCAGGCATATCATATTCAAACTGCAGAAAATAAAAGAGAAAATTTTGAAAGAAGCCAGAGGAAAGAAAATGACCCGGGTAGTCGGGTTTAAATTTAGAATTCTTAGATTCCACTGGTCACAAATCCCTGGTCACTGATCTGGGACTTGACCTCTTCTGTTCCAACCCAGATCCAGTCCCACACCACTAGGGGTTTTGAATGGCTCTGTATAGAAATTCTTGGCTTCCCCATCATGCTCCATCTATATTCTCTGCAAATAGTTTTACCTGTCACCTCCCGGCCCAGCCTCAATTCAGTGAATGTGGGGAAGAGTCCTGCCAGTTCTGAAAAAGCCTTGGTCGTATATGAGAAAAAAATTCTGGGAGTGGTCATTAGAAGGAAAGTCATGGGCTCTGATGAGCCTATAATTTTGATGCCATAGACTTCTACCCTATGAAGAAGGCTTGGCTGGAGGTGGGCCAGAATGGGCTCACTCCAATGTAGAATCCAAGGCAAGGCCCCTCCTGTCTGGGCTTCAGAGCAGCTCTAACTCTTATGGAAGCCATAAGTGACCTTGGCAAGGGCTCTCTTGATAGTAGAATGGGTCAGACACTTATAGTCAGATATAAGTTGAGGAGACAGTGGGTGGCTAGGAAATGGGGGCAGTGGGTGTAGACAGGTTGTTCAATAATTTTGACTCTTAAAAGGGAGGTAACTTGAAAGAGACAGCAGGGAAAGGGAGCCATTTTAGAGATTTGAGGAGAGTAGTTTTGAGAAGTTTGAAATAGTATTTATGGAGAGAAACATGGCAGGACAGTCAGGCCCTTTTAAGTGCAAATGTGAGTGTATGGTTCAATTTGTTCTGTATGGTAATTTTCCCCAGCAATTATCAGCTGCTTAAAAGCAGGTATTATTTTGTTCTTTAAAATAGTATTGATTAGATTTATTTAACTTTATTGAGAGGAGCATTCAAATGGAACCACAAAACATCCTGGTTTTAGTTTGCCTCTGCCACTAACTTGGGCAGGTTATTTCATATCTATGGGCACCGTATGACTCATTGTAAGACTTGTGGCGGTAACACCTAAATCCCTATACTGCTGCCATCTAAGTGATGGCACTCTTCCCCTACTCTAAGTGATAAGAAAAAGCAGATGGGGCAATTCATGGTAAAGCTGTTATCATAGTATAATGCATAGTCCCTTTCTTTGCGCTTCATAGAGCCACCCATGAGAATTGCAAATGACAAATGTTGCTATATACATGTGTATGATGTTGAAATATGAATACACCATGAATATTGGAGCTCACCCAACTTTTGATCAGCAATGTTGGGCAGCGTTAATTACTGAAAAGTTTTTCTTACATGGAGCCGAAACTTCACCTCCCTATAATTACCTGCGTATTAATTTTAGTTTTGTAATGCAGAGCAGGTATGCATTTCTCTTACAGGAGAGTCCTGCAAAGCATGCCTGCTCAAGTTTTCATTTCACCAGGTTAGACAGTTCCAAGTCTTCCAGCCCTTTACTGACATAGGGTTTGTGTAATATCACTATACTGACCATTACTTACTACTGATGACTAATGCAGTGATGAAGAACAATGAAATTGTGAGGATGGAAGACATGCCTCTGTCATTTGCTCACTGTGGGTATCGGGGGCTCCCTGTTTGTCCCTCTAGATTCACTCTCCACCCTTCTTTACCCTGCTTTGGCCACAGATGGCTGACTTGAATGAATATCAACCGGCCCCTATGTTCTCTGCTTTCCAGATAGATTTAGGCAGCAGAAAGCTTGAGCAGAAGATGAGAGGGAGAGAGTTGAATGAGATTAGGGTGTCTCTTTTTCTAGTTATCACCTTCCCTAGCATTGCCTCAGTCTATATGCTCTTTTATGAAAAGTCATGAGTCCTCTCAAGGCAGCCATCTCTACAGGACTCTCTCCTAGTAGATTCCTATCGACTACACCCTTGCTTGCCCTTTTGGACCTGGGGATGGTATTAGCTTCCATTTTGCTAGCACCTGATTACTGCTCTATCCATTTGATTCTGCCACATCTTTATTTACCATTTTAAAGAATCACTTTGTAATAGATCCTTTTGAATTAAGTCTCTGTAATTTTCCTTACGTATCAAACGAGCACAATAGCACCCATCCACAGTCCCTTATCCACAAATCTGAAACCAAGATTTGAAAGCCAAAAGTGACTTTCTAACTTATTTAGAAACCTCAATCCTTTATAGTTTTTCATTTATTCCAATTTATGAGAATTTCATGTTTCACTTCAGAAATTAATGTGTTTGATTATGAGATGTTGCTCTAAATTTTGCTTGGGATGTTAAGTATAAATAGTATACTCCTATTATCTTTGATCTGTTCTGATCATCCCTTTCCCCAAGAGTTTCATGTAAGGGATATATATCTGTAGCATCGATGTTGTAGAATTGTGAAATTATATACAGTAATGCACGTATAGTTCTGAGCATGATGTCTTGCTTATAATAAGAAATTCATGAATGTTGACTGCTCTTTTTCCTTCAATGGGATTTATGAGTTTTAATATTGCTAACTTCATATAAACTACTGTATTCCATTTTTAGTTTTAAGTTTTAAAAATTCTGAATAATGGCTGGGATTTTTATAGAAAGAGACTCACCAAAAATATAAAAGACCATAGGCCATCCCAGGGAGTCACAGATGAATCCTGTTATAAGTAGGACAACACAGGGTCCTAGCAGAAGTCCTAATCAGAAGGCACAAAGAACACCCCCAATGAATGCAGGCATCTGGAAGTAGAAATAATGTAGTCTCGCGGTAGCAGTGAACAATTTATAGTGAAATATTTGTATAACGTATAACACCGAACAGAAGAAAATAATAAAATATTTACTTTTCTCTGTTGTTTGAGATAAGGAAGCCTCTTCTCCATCCCAGACAATTTCCATATCTTTAAAGTGAGGATGGTTTCCAAAGCCCTTGACAGTTCAAAACATACATGTTTCTTATGGCTCTAGGGCAGCACATGCTACAATGAGATGACAATGAGATTAAACATTCTAGGCCCCTAGTCATTACCTGATAAACTCAGAGAGGTAAGTCGGACTTGTTCCAAGGGAGGAGCCCACTTGATCCATACTACTTGCTGAGTTGTTAATGCTATCCCCTGAAAGAAGAACGATTAGAACATTTGATCTCTGACACTTTCTGTGAATTTAAGCTCTTGGTTCAGTTTTTGTATTATCTTAATACCTGGAATAGTCCCTGGATTACTCGGCATATGATGACCAAAGCTTCTCCGAATTCAGCTGCCAGTGGGATGAGCAGAGTAAACAGAGAGCTGAGGAACAATGCAGAACCAACCATTTTCTTTAAGGAGTATATTCCAGAGAAATATCCAGCAGGAATTTGGCTGATGAGAATACCGTAGAAGATGGAACTTAACATGATCCCCTGGATTTCAGTGCTCCAGTTATACACAGGGTTCTGAAAGGAAAAAGGAGACACATCTAGCCACTCTGCAGATGATTTTCTATGATGTTCAGGAATATGGGAAAACTGGTCTTCCAGCGTACCCCACGTAAAATAGCTGTCCTCTGCCTAACATCCTCTATTATGGGACTTCTTTATTCCTAATAACATCATTATCTGTGTGTAATTACATTTTATCATTGGTACCCTCAACTATAACGAAAAGTCTTTGCAGTCAAGGGCATCATTTGTACCACCCATACCTGTCACAGCATAGACGTTTAATACTTGCTTTTTAAAAAAATTTTAGATATAATTGGCAGATTATATTAGTTTCAGGTGTACAACATAATGATTCGATATTTGTATATACTGAGAAATGATCATAAGTCTAGTTAACATCCATCACCATATATATAGTTGTGATGAAAACTTTTAAGATCTACTCTCTTAGCAACTTTCAACTATACAATACAGTATCATTAACTATAGTCACCATGCTATATGCTACACCCCCATAACAATTTTTTTAAAGATTTATTTTGATGTGGACCATTTTTAAAAATATTTTATTGAATTTGTTACAACACTGCTTCTGTTTTGGGTTTTTGGCCGCTAGCCACATGGGATCTTAGCTCCCCAACCAGGGATTGAAACCACACCCTCTCACTGGAAGGCAAAGTCTTAACCACTGGACCACCAGGGAGGTCCCCCCATAACTTATTTTATAGCTGGAAGTTTGCACTTTTTAACTCTCTTTACCCATTTTGCCCAACACCACCCACCCCCGACCCCCTGCTACTGGCAACCACCAGCCTGTTCTCTGTAACCAGGAGCTCAGATTCATTTGTTTGTTTAGATTCCACATATAAACAAGATCGTATAGTATTTGTCTTTCTTTGTCTGATTTATTTCACTTAGCATAATACACTCAAGGTCCATTCATGTTGTCGCAAATGGCAAGATTTCTTACTTTTTATGACTGAATAATATTCCATTGTAAATATACAGTGCATTTGCATTATCCATTCATCCTTGGATGGATCCTTAGGCTGTTGTAAATAATGCTGCAATGAACATGGGGGTGTAGATATTTTTTCAAGTTAGTGTTTTTATTTTCTTAGGATAAATACCCAGAACTAGAATTGCTGGATATGGTAATTTAATTTTTAAGTTTTTGAAGAACCTTCATACTGTTTTCCATAGTGACTGCACTAATTTACATTATACCATCAGTGCACTAGGGTTCCCTTCTCTCCACATCTTAGTCAACACTTGATATTTCTTGTCTTTTTGATAATAGCCATGTTGACAGGTATGAGGTGATACCTTGTGGGTTTGATTTGCATTTCCCTGATGATGTTGGGCACCCTCTCACGTACCTGTTGACAATTTGTCTGTCTTTTCTGGAAAAATGTCTATTCAGATCCTCTGCCCATTTTTTTTTTTTTTTGGTACGCGGGCCTCTCACTGTTGTGGCCTCTCCCATTGCAGAGCACAGGCTCCAGACGCACAGGCTCAGTGGCCATGGCTCACGGGCCTAGCTGCTCCGCGGCGTGTGGGATCTTCCCGGCAGGGCACAAACCCATGTCCCCTGCATCGGCAGGTGGACTCTCAACCACTGCGCCACCAGGGAAACCCCTCTGCCCATTTTTTGATTTTTTTTTTTTTTGCAATAGAGTTGTATGAGTTCTTCATATATTTTGGATACCAATCTCTTATCAGATATGATTTGCAAATATTTTCTTATTCAGTAGGTTGCCTTTTCATTTTGTTGATGGTTTCCTTTGCCGTGCAGAAGCTTTTTAGTTTGATGTAGTCTCACTTGTGTATTTTTGCTTTTGTTGCCATTGATTTTGATGTAAAATCCAAAAAATCATAGCCAAGACTAATGTCAGTGAGCTTTTCACCTATGTTTTCTTCTAGTTTTATGTTTTTAGGTCTTAATGTTCCAATGTTGCATTCATTTTGAGTTAATTTTTGTGTGCATTATAAGATAGTGGCTCAGTTTTCCCAACACTATATATTGAAGAGATTGTCTTTTCATCATTTTATATTCTTGCCTCCTTTGTCATAGATTAATTGCCCAAATACGTATGGGTTTATTTCTGGGCTACCTACACTGCTTCGCTGATTGACGTGTCTGAGTTTATGCAAATACCATACTTTTTTGATTACTATAGCTTTGGGATGTAGTTTGAAATCAGGAAGCTTGATGCCTCTAGCTTTGTTTTTCTTTCTCATTATTGCTTTGGCTATTCTGGGCCTTTTGTAGTTGCATACAAATTGTAGTACTGTTTATTCTATTTCTGTGAAAAAGGCAATCGGAATTTTGATGATTACATCTAATCTGTAGACATTTTAACAATATGAATTCTTTCAATCCATGAGCACAAAATATCTTTCCATTTACTTGTGTCTTCTTCAGTTTCTTTCATCAGCATCATACAGTTTTCAGTGCATAGGTGTTTAACCTTCTTGGTTAAATTTATTCCTGTACATTTTAGTCTTTTTGATGCAATTAGAATTGTTTTCTTAATTTTGTTTCTGCTAGTTTGTTAATAGTGTATAGAAATGCAACAGATTTTTGTATATTGATTTCGTATCTTACAACTTTACTGAATTCATTTTTATTCTGACAGTTTCCTTAGTGGAGTCTTCAGGATTTTCTATATATAATATCATGTCATCTGCAAATAGTGACAATTTTACTTCTTCCTTTTCAATTTGGTTGCCTTTTTTTTTTCCTTGCCTAATTGCTCTGGTGAGGACTTCCAATACTATGTTGAATAAAAGTGGTGGGAGTGGGAATCACTGTTTTATTCCTGATATTAGAGGAAAAGCTTTCAGATTTTCACCATTGAATATGATGTTATCTGTGGTCTTGTTATACATGGCCTTTATTATGTTGAGGTACATTCCCTCTATACTCACTTGTTTAGAATTTTGGATATTAATTTTGTCAAACCCTGATGGCCACCAGAGCCAGATGATCAAGGCATCAGCTGTTAAAAAGAAAAAAAAAAAAAAATCGGGTGCCAGAACAAGAGGCCAGATGAATGTAAATGCTCCCTTTTGGGAGATACTGGCTCTCCAGAGCACAGCAAAGAGAGAACACAAGGATGGCATCTGCTGGTCTCCATCCCCAAAGAGAACTCCAGCAGGCCCTAGATGTGTGTTAAATTAGATGTCCGCCCCTCAGGCCAACAGTTTATGGTAAGCAAATAAGCCTCTTTCATAGAACATCTTGGTGCTTTTCAAATGGTTGCCTCTGTTCTGTGCTCTGGGGTAGGTGAGTTCATGTGCAAGCCCTTTAAGAACCATTTCTCAGTTCACTATACCCTGTGGGACTTGTGTATATGAACCCTGTTGGCTTTCAGAGCTAGATATGTGGGTGGCGTATCTCTCAGGCACAGGTCTTAAAAGTTGGCATGCCCATTGTGGGGTTCAAACTCTTCACTCCTCAGGGTTGCCTTGCTGGGTCGCCTTGCCAGGGGTGGGGTTTACAGTGAGATTGTGTCTCAGCATTTCCTCTTGGTTGTGGGCTTTTTCTTGTTCGCCTGATGTGTAGGAGTTACCCAGCTTTCAATTTTTTTTCCAGAGGAAGTTGTTCCATATGTAGCTGTATATTTGGTGTGTCTGTATGAAGAGGTGAGTCCAGACTTTTCTACCTCTCCATCTTCAACATCTCTAACACTTGTTTCTTGAATGTTTGTAAAAAACATGTAAACTCTTCTGTCGAGTGCCATGTAATACTACATTTACTGCAATCATTAATTTCCTCCTGCCCCTTCTCACCCTCTGATTTCTCTATTCAGTTAACCTCATTCACAAAACAACATTTTCCCTCCACACACATGATCCCAGAGAGAAAAGCAGCAATTGAGAGAATATCAAATCATGAAGAGGAGTTCTCAGGCTGAACTGTGGAAATAATTGAATGGGATAATGAAGGAAAAAGACCATTTCTCTTCTTTTGCTTGGCTCTGATGTGGCATGTTTTGTTGTCTGTCTTGGGAGTGGTTTCCTGTCAATTCTTAGGCTAGGTGGTCTTGCATAAATTTGTTGTATTATTAAAGTTGATATAAGAAATTCTGAACATTGAACTTATACCTGGGGCTATGAGGAGGCTGTGCTATTTTTGGACCCACTGAACAGGGAGAAGCCTTAATTTTAGTAGGTGACGACAAGATAAAGCCTCTTTGGTTATGTGTATGATAGTCTGCTTCTCTGAACTTTCTCTGCACTTGCATAATTAGTTTTTATATTAAGAAATGAAGAGTTTTGTTAAATAATGAATATTCTTAATGAAATTTTTGGCTGACTATGAAATAATGAAATAGGTAGGAGTCCATGTGTTTGTTCTCTCATCACTGTTATTTTCACCCTTCATCCCTTTTTTTTCCCCTCCCTTTCTCAAATCTCTGTCATCCTGTAGCTGTGGCCTCTGTATAGTGATGTCTCTTCCTGGTAGAAAGGACTTTCATGAGAGATCTGGTAGGAGTACAACTCTGAGAATACTGAATAGTGAGAGGCATCCGTAGAATAGCCAAGGGAGCATGGAAGCTCCAGATCTCTTCCATTGGTTGGAAGCTACTCAGAGGATGGAACAAGATGCTCTGCCATTTTTTTCTAAATCACAGGAATTTCGCCAAGGAAATCAATATTCACCCCTACCCATATCAGGTGGTCCAGCACACATTTGTTCAACTCTCCCTGTGCAGATTATTCAGAATATTGGGTTGTTTTTCTAATGGCATAAAGCCATCACTCTTCACAGCAGGATGTAAAAAAAAAAAAAGAAAAAAATCCCACCATAGTTGAATTAAAACTGCTGAACTCATAAACTCCCCACACCAGAAGGATAAAACCTAAGTTGCATTAACTAGTTGTCATTAAACAAAGTGCTACATATATAAATGTTTAAATTATCCTATATAAATCTTAGGAATAAATATATATACATCTGTATGAGTCATATAAATGAGCAAGTAGATAATATCTACTTGTAAAATGGACTAAGGGTATCAATAGATAATTTATGAGAGAAAAATGGAAATGATCAGTAAGTATAGGTCACAGAAATATAAAAATGTGCACATTCATTAATAATAAAAAACTTAAAGTTATGGCAGAATTTCTATTGGATTAGTAAATTTTAAATAGAATAATTATACATATTCCTTGGCTGTTGTGGCAGAGGGAAGACTGATAGAGAATACTCCTCATTTATGTGTCACACTTTTTCTCATCTTCCTTCCTTTTCCTTTCTATACTCAGTGTCCCTTACTGTGGTCTCTGTGGTTCCTATTCACTGTTTTCCTTGTTATTTTGTCTTCTTTCCTAAAATGTTCTGTCTCATTTTATCATAATCCTTTTCTGAGTTCTGTTAATTTCCTTTTTTCTTCCCCATTCATCTTCTGTCTGAGCATAGACTGCTACCACCTGGCTATCTCTGCTTTGAGCTCCTGGATGTGCTGTACTGTAGTGTTCCTTCCATAGCTAGAGTTGCTTTCCTAGTTTTTAGGTTCATTTGTAATTTCAGGTTACATTTTAGATCTGCTTTGGGAAAATGATATCCTGGTGAGTTTTCATACTTGAGAATAATTACGTGCTCTGTTTCTTCATCTAGTACCTTTGTAGAGCAGCAAACTGAAATCCTTTCCTGTGACTCATATTTGAAGATCAAGTGTCCTGGATTATAGCAGCAGGTTCCACGGTGGGTGGGGGTGGGGGTGAATGTGCCAAAGAAATGTTCCAAGCTCCACAGCTTGAGCTGCCTCTTCTTTTGCTACAGCGAAGGAAATAAAATACAGCCTTTGTGAGTAGCCATCTCTCTTGCCTCTTCTTTTGCTACAGTGAAGGAAATGAAGTACAGCCTTTGTGAGTAGTCATCTCTCTAGAGAATGGGATTCTCGATATTTAAACCAAGGCAATGGAATACTACAAATATTTAAGAATTAAAGAAAAAAATTTTGAATAGGTTTTGACAGATTTTTTGACGTACAATTGACACAATAAACTGTATATTTAATCTTTGTCATAAAGTGTACAACTTGCTAAATTTTTAAATGTGTACATTCATGAAACCATCATCAGAATCAAGATGATGAACATATTATTCACCTCCAAAAGTTTTCTTACTCCTTGTAATTCCTCACTTCTGCTCCTCCACTGCCAATGATCTGCTTTGTCATCATTTCCTAGAAGTTTTATATATAAATGGAGTCATACAGTATGTACTATTTCTTTTTATCTAGCTTAGTTGACTCAGCATAATAAGAGTGGCATCCATGTTGGCCTGTGTATCAATAGTTCATCCCCTTTTTTTTTTTTTTGTGGTACGCGTACCTCTCACTGTTGTGGCCTCTCCCATTGCAGAGCACAGGCTCCGGACGTGCAGGCTCAGTGGCCATGGCTCACGGGCCCAGCCACTCCATGGCATGTGGGATCCTCCCGGACCAGGGCACAAACCCGCGTCCCCTGCATCGGCAGGCGGACTCTCAACAACTGTGCCACCAGGGAAGCCCCCCATCCCTTTTTAGTACTAAGCAGTACTCCATTTTATGGATGGGCCATAGTTTGTGCATTCATACACCTACTGATGAACATGTTGGTTGTTTCCAATTTTTTGCTATTACAAATAAAGCTACAATGAGAATCTACATATACATCTCTATATGGACACATGCTTTCATTTCTCTTTAGTAGCAGTGGAATGGCTGGATCATACAGTAGCTATATGCTTAACTAAACTGGTTGTACCACTGTGAATTATCACCAGCAGTGTAGAAGACTTCCAGTTCCTCCACATTCTTACAACACTTATGTCCAATCTTTATAATTTTGGCCATTTGAATTGGTGTGTAGTCATATCGGGCCTTTCACTGTTGTGGCCTCTCCTGTTGAGGAGCACAGGCTCCGGATGCATAGGCTCAGCGGCCATGACTCACGGGCCTAGCTGCTCCACGGCATGTGGGATCTTCCCGGACCAGGGCACGAACCCGTGTCCCCTGCATCGGCAGGTGGAATCTCAACCACTGCGCCCCCAAGGAAGGCCCATGTATCATCTTTGATGAAGTGTCTATTCACATCTTTTCCCCATTTTTGTGCTGCGTTGTTGGTTTCATTTATTATTGAGTTTTGATAAACTTCCTCTACTAGATATGATTTTCAAAAATTTACCACTGTCTCTGGTTTGTCTTTTCAGTCTTTTAACAGTGTTTTTTTGAATTTTGGTGAAGTCCAATTTTTTTGTTTCTTCTTTTGTGAATCATGAAAAAAATCAGTAGTTCATATGTGTGTGTGAGTCTATTTCTGGACACTCTGTTCTATTTCAATGATTACTTTTCTGTCTTTATGCTAATAACACACTGTCTTGATTACTGTAGCATTATAACAAAGTCTTAAAATCAGGTAGGTAGCGTTATTCCTGTAACTATTGATTTTTTGCCAAACTTAAAAGACAATTCAGTGGAGAAAGAAGTCTTTTCAACAAATGATGCTAGAACAGTTGTATACACATATGTAAAAAAGGATCTTCAACACAACACATACAAAACTTGAAAAAATGAATATTTAAATGTAAAACCTGAAATTATAAAACTTCTAGAAGAAAACATAACAGATATTTTTACTTTGGGCTATGAAAAGATTTATTAGATATAAAGCCAGAAGAAGTTTTGGTAAAACTAACAGAAGTTCTTTATGCAGAAGGAAAATTATATAGTTCAGAAACTTGTATCTACATTTGAAAAAGAAGAGCATGAAGAAAGAATAAATGAAGGTGTAATTTATTTTATTTTGAATTGATGCAAAAGATACCTACTTGTTTAAAGCAATAATGTAATTCTGTATTGGGTATTTATAGCATATGGATAAGGGAAATGAATAGCAGCAGTGTCACAAAAGATGGGAGACAAGAATTAAGAGTACTCTGTTACAAAGTGCCTGCACTACACATGAAGCAGTAAAGTGTTATTTGATGGTGGATTTCTATTATTTAAAAATGTATATTGTAAACCCTAGGGAAACTATTAAAACAGTTTTTTTTAAGTATAAATGATACATCAAGAGAAGAAATAAAATTGAATCATATAGGGCTTCCCTGGTGGCACAGTGGTTGAGAGTCCGCCCACCGATGCAGGGGACATGGGTTTGTGCCCTGGTCCGGGAAGATCCCACATGCTGCAGAGTGGCTGGGCCCGTGAGCCATGGCTGCTGAGCCTGCATGACCAGAGCCTGTGCTCCACAATGGGAGAGGCCACAACAGTGAAAGGCCTGCGTATAACAACAACAACAAAAAAATTGAAGCATATAAAATGCTCAATTATACCAAGATAAGCCAAAAATGGAGTGGAAAAAAGAAACGTAACAAAGAACAGATGTAACAAATAGAAAACAGTTACCAATTTTATATTTGTCTTTTCTCCTTTTAGTTCTAGCAGTTTTAGCCTTCTGTGTTTTGCTGCTTTGTTAGAGATATACATGTTTAGGATTGCTGTTAGAGACATACATGGTTAGGATTATTATGTCTCCTTGGAGAATTGACAGCTTTATCATCAGACAGTGCCCTCTTTGTCTCTGATAATCTTCCTTGATATAAATTCTGCTCTGTCTGAAATTAATATAGCTCCCTCAGTTTTTCTTTGCTTGAAAATGTCTGTATTCTCTTTGACTTTTGAGGTAATTTCATTGGATATAGAATTCTAGTTTGGCAGGTGTCTTTTTTTCTTCTTTCAATACTATAAAGAGTTCATTTCTCTCTTCATGTTTGAGTGGTGTCTGATAAGAAGTCTTCCATAATTCTTATCCTGTTCCTCTGTAGGTGATTTTTGCCTCTAGTTTCATTCAAGAAGTTCTCTTTGTCTTAGTTTTCTGCAATTTAAATATTATGTCTGGGTGGTTGTTCTTGTTGTTGATGATTATTTTTCTTTTTAATATTTATCCTGTTTGGTGTTCTCTGAGCTTCTTGGATTTGTGGCTTGGTGTCTGCCATTAATTTCAAAAAGTTCTCAGCCATTAATTTTTCAAATATTTCTTCTTCCCATTTTTTCCTACTCTTCCTGGTGTTCTAGTCATGCATATGTTACAACTTTTGGTATTGTCCACAGTTCTGAGATGTTCTGTTTGTTTGTTTATTTATTTATTTATTAAATTCTCTTTCATTTCAGATTGGGAAGTTCCTATTGACCTATATTCAAGTTCATTGATCCTTTCCTCAGCTGTGTTGAGATTACTTATAAGCCCATCAAGGCATTCTTTGTACCTGTTACAGTTGCCATGATTTCTACTATTTCTTTTTTATGCTTTCTAATAATATCCATCTCTCTGCTAACATTACCTATGTGGTATTGTATGTTGTCATTTTTTTCCCATTAGCGCCCTTGACATATTAATTATAGTTATTTTAAATTCCCTGTCTAGGAATTCCTACATATGTGTCAAATCTGAGCCTGGTTCTGATGCTTATGTTAAAAAAAATCAGGGTGCAGTACACTTCATATAGTGTTATTTTTAATGTAAATAGAGGTGATAATAAGAAAATATTTTCTTATTTGCCTGTGTATTCATAAAGGGACATAGGAAGAGTATAGTGGAAAATATTTTTCCCACCTATTTTCATTTTTTTCTGTACTACATCTTCTGAAAGGTATCAACTCATTACCTTACATAGATGAAATTAATGAAACATGTAAATGTACTGTATGTTAAAAATGTAAATAAGAAACAAAAAGTGTCTTGACTTCTACTTCTCATTTAAGATGCTTTCCTTTTCTCTCTTGTCCAAACTTCTCTTGCCCTTTACAAATACTGAGACATATTTTAGTTGTGGGACATGTTTATTTAGGTTACTACTGGCAAGACAGATCAAGACATGAGCTTCTTTCTTTAATAATTACTGTCATATCAATTATGATAACATTCAACCTCTCCACAAATCAGTTAGCAAGATAGGATTTTAAACTTATGATTGTCTATAATATTTTTGATATACCTTTATGTTATCCTGTGGCTCCTTTGTGGAGGTGTTGGACAAACCATGTGGCTCTGTGCTGTTCACCATGGCTATCATTGTGAGGCTCATACACACGCGCTGTGACATTACTATAACATTACAGAGGAGCAGTAAGAGAGCAATTCCATAACGAATGGAACAAAAATTTGGAACTGGAATGTAGAACAGAAAGTATCCATCATTAACACATCTGAGGTAAAAACATAATTTAACTTTAGGAAGTGCCACTTAGAAATTTGGACCCCTATATATTAATTAAAAATTTTATTGTACTAACTGGCTTTTGAGAATTCATGACACAATAAGAAGATGTGGGACTGACCTTATAATTTCATACCCCCTAAAATATAATCCCTAATAGAACATCCCAGAAAATTGAGCCAGTCCTTGAAGGACTTTGGCTCATGTCTATTTTAAAGGGACCATTTACAAATACCCTGAGTTACTCTTGGAAGTAAGTCCCCTGAACAACAAAAAAGACCTTCCCTCAAGTAAACTGCTTTATTCTCAAAACTTGTATGATTAGTTTGGTTGAGAAAATCATATGTGCACATTGCAGGGAAAAACAGCACTTAAAAAAATGTAATGTATTTGAAATAGTTTCAAGCTAGAGTAATCAGTGTAGTGTTGGTGTAAGGCCAAACAAATTCATCAATAGGAGAAAGTAGGCAGTCCAGAAGGAGAGGAGTATAAATAATCATATGCTTTTGAATAAATATACTAATGCAAATCAATGGAGGCAAGTACAGTCTTTTCAACAAATGGCACTTTCTCAAGAGAAATAAAAATATGTGTCTACAAAAGGCTTGCACTGAAATGTTTATAGCAGCTTTATTCAAAATAGCTGGATATTTGGAATGGATGAACATACCATAGTGAATTAATACAATGGATATTACTCAGAAATACAAAGTAAGGAAACACTGATACACTCAACAATCTGGATGAATCTCAACAAAAATATGGTCAGCTGAAGAAGCTAGACACCAAAGAGTGCATACTATTTTTATGCATACTATTTCTATGAATTTCAAAAGTGGGCAAAATTAATTTATGTGGCTAGATATTACAATAACAATTACCTCTTGGTGAGGAGGGCAAAAGGACATGAAGGGACTTTAATGTAGTGTTCTGTGAGTCTTGTTTGTAAGTTTATACATTTTTCAAAACACATCTAAGATTATCCAACAGCAACAACAACAACAACCACAACTGGCATTGGGAGAGGAAACAAAATGGCGGAGTAGAAGGACATGCTCTCACTCCCTCTTGTGAGAACACCAGAATCACAACTAGTTGCTGAACAGTCATCGATAGGAAGACACTGGAACTCACCAAAAAAAAAAATACTCCACATCCAAAGACAAAGGAGAAGCCACAATGAGATGGTAGGAGGTGCGCAATCACAGTAAAATCAAATCCAATAACTGCCGGGTGGGTGACTCACACACTGCAGAACACTTATACCACAGAAGTCCACCCACTGGAGTGAAGGTTCTGAGCCCCACGTCAGGCTTCCCAACCTGGGGGTCCGGCAATGGGAGGAGGAATTCCTAGAGAATCAGACTTTGAAGGCTAGTGGGATTTGACTGCAGGACTTTGACAGGACTGGAGGAAACAAAGACTCCACTCTTGGAGGGCACACACAAAGTAGTGTGCACCTCAGGACCCAGGGGAAGTACCAGTGACCCCAGGGAAGAATGAACCAGAGCTACCTGCTAGTTTTGGAGGGCTTCCTGCAGAAGCAGGGGGTGGCTGTGGCTCACCGTATGGGAAAAGGACACTGGCAGCAGAAGTTCTGGGAAGTACTCCTTGGCGCGAGCCCTGCCAGAGTCTGCCATTAGCCCCACCAAAGAGCCCAGGTAGGCTCCAGTGTTGGGTTGCCTCAGGCCAAACAATCAACAGGGAGAGAACAACAGGGAGAGAACCCAGCCCCACACATCGACAGTCAAGCATATTAAAGTTTTACTGAGCTCTGCCCACCAGAGCAACAACCAGCTCTACCCACCACAAGTCCCTCCCATCAGGAAACTTACACAAGCCTCTTAGACAGCCTCATCTACCAGAAGGCAGACAGCAGAAGCAAGAAGAACAACAATCCTGCAGCCTGTGGAACAAAAACCTCATTCACAGAAAGATAGAGAAGATGAAAAGGCAGAGGGCCATGTACCAGACGAAGGAACAAAATAAAACCCCAGAAACACAACTAAATGAAGTGGAGACAGGCAACCTTCCAGAAAAAGAATTCAGAATAATGACAGTGAAGATGATCCAGAACCTCAGAAAAAGAATGGAGGCAAAGATCGAGAAGACTCAAGAAATGTTTAACAAAGACCTGGAAGAATTAAAGAAGAAACAAACAGAGATGAACAATACAATAACTGAAAAGAAAACTACACTAGAAGAAATCAATAGCAGAATAACTGAGGCAGAAGAACGGATAAATGACGTGGAAGACAGAATGGTGGAATTCACTGCTGTGGAAGAGAATAAAGAAAAAAGAATAAAAAGAAATGAAGACAGCCTAAGAGACCACTGGGACAACAATAAACGCAACAACATTCGCATTATAGGGGACCAGAAGGAGAAGAGAGAGAGAAAGGACCAGAGAAAATATTTGAAGAGATTATAGTCAAAAACTTCCCTAACATGGGAAAGGAAATAGCTACTGAAGTCCAGGAAGCACAGCGAGTCCCATATCAGATAAAGCCAAGGAGAAACACACCAAGACACACAGTAATCAAATTGGCAAAAATTAAAGACAAAGAAAAATCATTGAAAGCAGCAAGGGAAAAGCAACAAATAACATACAAGGGAACTCCCACAAGATTAACAGCTGATTACTCAGCAGAAAATTTACAAGCCAGAAGGGAGTGGCATGGTATACTTAAAGTAATGAAAAGAAGAAGCTACAAGCAAGATTACTCTACTCTGGCAAGGATCTCATTGAGATTCAATGGAGAAATCAAAAGCTTTACAGACAAGCAAAAGCTAAGAGAATTCAGCACCACCAAACCAGCTCTACAACAAATGCTAAAGGAACTTAAGTGGGAAACACAAGAGAAGAAAAGGACCTACAAAAACAAACCCAAAACAATTAAGAAAATGGTCATAGGATATACATATCAATAATTACCTCAAAGGTGAATGGATTAAATGCTCCAAACAAAAGACACAGGCTTGCTGAATGGACATAAAAGAAGACCCATATATAAGCTGTCTAAAAGAGACCCACTTCAGACCTAAGGGATACATACAGACTGAAAGTGGGGGGATGGAAAAAGATCTCCCATGCAAATGGAAATCAAAAGAAAGCTGGAGTAGCAATACTCATATCAGATAAAATAGACTATAAAATAAAGAATGTTACAAGAGGAAAGGAAGGACACTACATAGTGATCAAGGGATCAATCCAAGAAGACGATATAACAATTACAAATATATATGCACCCAACATAGGAGGACTTCAATACATAAGGCAGATACTAACAGCTCTAAAAGAGGAAATTGACAGTAACACAATAATACTGGGGGACTTTAACACCTCACTTACACCAATGGACAGATCACCCAAAATGAAAACAAACAAGGAAACAGAAGCTTTAAATGACACAATAGACCAGATAGATTTAATTGATATTGATAAGACATTCCATCCAAAAACAGCAGATTACACTTTCTTCTCAAGTGTGCATGGAATTTCCCCAGGATAGATCACATCTTGGGTCATAAATCAAGCCTCAGTAAATTTAAGAAAATTGACATCATATCAAGCATCTCTTCTTACCACAACACTATGAGATTAGAAATCAATTACAGGGAAAAAATACAACCACATGGAGGCTAAAAATATGTTACTAAATAACCAACAGATCACTGAAGAAATCAAAGAGGAAATCAAAAAATACCTAGAGAAAAATGACAATGAAAACACAACGATCCAAAACCTATGGAATGTGGCAAAAGCACTTCTAAGAGGGAAGTTTACAGCTATACAAGCCTACCTCAAGAAACAAGAAAAATCTCAAATAAACAATCTAACCTTCCACCTAAAGGAACTAGAGAAAGAAGAACAAACAAAACCCAAAGTTATCAGAAGGAAAGAAATCATAAAGATCAGAGCAGAAATAAATGAAATAGAAACAAAGAAAACAATAGCAAATATAAATAAAATTAAAAGCTGGTTCTTTGAGAAGATAAAGAAAACTGATAAACCATTAGCCAGACTCATCAAGAAAAAGAGGGAGAGGACTCAAATCAATAAAATTAGAAATGAAAAAGGAGAAGTTACAACAGACACCGCAGAAATACAAAGCATCCTAAGAGACTACTACAAGCAACTCTATGCCAACAAAATGGACAACCCGGAAAAAATGGACAAATTCTTAGAAAGGTATAACCGTCCAAGACTGAACCAGGAAGAAATAGAAAATATGAACAGACCAATCACAAGTAATGAAATTGAAACTGTGATTAAAAATCTTCCAACAAACAAAACTCCAGGACCAGATGGCTTCACAGGTGAATTGTATCAAACATTTAGAGAAGAGCTAACCCCCATCCTTCTCAAACTCGTCCATAAAACTGCAGAGGAAGGAACACTTCCAAACTCATTCTATGAGGCCACTATTACCCTGATACCAAAACCAGACAAAGATACTACAAAAAAAGAAAATTACAGACCAATATCACTGATGAATATAGATGCAAAAATCCTCAACAAAATACTACCAAACAGAATCCAACAACACATTAAAAGGATCATACACCATGATCAAGTGGGATTTATCCCAGGGATGCAAGGATTCTTCAATATATGCAAATCAATCAATGTGGTACACCATATTAACAAATTGAAGAAGAAAAACCATATGATCCTCTCAATAGATGCAGAAACAACATTTGACAAAATTCAACACCCATTTATGATAAAAACTCTCCAGAAAGTAGGCATAGAGGGAACCTACTTCAACATAATTAAGGCACTATACGACAAACCCACAGCAACCATCATTCTCAGTGGTGAAAAACTGAAAGCATTTCCTCTAAGATCAGGAACAAGACAAGGTGTCCACTCTCACCACTATTATTCAACATAGTTTTGGAAGTCCTAGCCACGACAATCAGAGAAGAAAAATAAATAAAAGGAATACAAATTGGAAAAAAAGAAGTAAAACTGTCAGTGTTTGCAGATGACATGATACTATAGAGAAGTCTAAAAATGCCACCAGAAAACTACTAGACCTAATCAATGAATTTGGTAAAGTTGCAGGAAACAAAATTAATGCACAGAAATCTCTTGCATTCCTATACACTAATGATGAAAAATCTGAAAGAGAAATTAAGGAAACACTCCCATTTACCACTGCAACAGAAAGAATAAAATACCTAGGAATAAACCTACCTAGGGAGACAAAAGACCTGTATGCAGAAAACTATAAGACACTGATGAAAGAAATTAAAGATGATACCAACAGATGGAGAGATATACCATGTTCTTGGATTGGAAGAATCAATATTGTGAAAATGACTGTACTACCCAAAGCAATCTACAGATTCATTGCAATCCCTATGAAATTACCAATGGCATTTTTTATGGAACTAGAACAAGAAAATCTTAAAGTTTGTATGGAGACACAGAAGACCTCAAATAGCCAAAGCAATCTTGAGGGAAAAAAACGGAGCTGGAAGAATCAGACTTCCTGACTTCAGACTATACTACAAAGCTACAGTAATCAAGACAATAGGGCACTGGCACATAAACAGAAACATAGATCAATGGAACAAGATAGAAAGCCCAGAGGTAAACCCACACACCTACAGTCAACTAATCTATGACTAAGGAGGCAAGGATATACAATGGAGAAAGACAGTCTCTTCAATAAGTAGTGCTGGGAAAACTGGACAGCTACATGTAAAAGAATGAAATTAGAACACTCCTTAACACCATACACAAAAATAGACTCAAAATGGATTCGAGACCTAAATGTAAGACTGGACACTATAAAATTCTTAGAGGAAAACATGGGAAGAACACTCTTTGACATAAATCACAGCAAGATCTTTTTTGATCCACCTCCTAGAGTAATGGAAATAAAAACAAAAATAAACAAATGGGACCTAATGAAACTTAAAAGCTTTTGCACAGCAAAGGAGACCATAAACAAGATGAAATGACAACCCTCAGAATGGGAGAAAATATTTGCAAACGAATCAACAGACAAAGGATTAATCTCCAAAATATATAAACAGCTCATGCAGCTCAATATTAAAGATACAAACAACTCAATCCAAAAATGGGCAGAAGACCTAAATAGACATATCTCCAAAGAAGACATACAGATGGCCAAGAAGCACATGAAAAGCTGCTCAACATCACTAATTATCAAAGAAATGCAAATCAAAACTACAATGAGGTATCACCTCACACCAGTTAGAATGGGTATCATCAGAAAATCTACAAACAACAAATGTTGGAGAGAGTGTGGAGCAAAGGGAACCCTGTTGCACTGTTGGTGGGAATGTAAATTGATACAGCCACTATGGAGAACATTATGGAGGTTCCTTTAAAAACTAAATATAGAATTACCATATGATCCAGCAATCCCACTACTGGGCATATACCCAGAGAAAGCCATAATTCAAAAAGACACATACACCCCAATATTCATTGCAGCACTATTTACAATAGCCATATCATGGAAGCAACCTAAACACCCATCGACAGATTAATGGATAAAGAAGATGTGGTACATATATACAATGGAATATTACTCAGCCATAAAAAGGAATGAAATTGAGTCATTTGTTGAGACCTGGATGCATCTAGAGACTATCATACAGAATGAATTAAGTCAGAAAGAGAAAAACAAATATCTTATATAAACGCATGTATGTGTAACCTAGAAAAATGGTACAGATGAACCGGTTTGCAGGGCAGAAGTTGAGACACAGATGTAGAGAACAAATGTATGGACACCAAGGGGGGAAAGCCACAGGGGGTTGGGGATGGTGGTGTGCTGAATTGGGCAACTGGGATTGACATGTATGCACCAATGTGTACAAAACTGATGACTAATAAGAACCTGCTGTATAAAAAAATAAATAAAATAAAATTCAAAAATTAAAAAAACACATCTATATATACACCTAAGATCCATATTTTATTTTATATCATTATACCTCAATAAATATTAAAATATTCAATAATGGTGTTCTGAAAACTGGACAGTCACATGCACAACAATGTAACTTAACCACTATCTTACACCATATACAAAAATTAACTCAAAATGGATTGAAGACAAACTTAAGACATGAAAACATAAAACTTCTAGAAGAAAATATAGGTGGTAAGTTCCTTGACATATGCCTTGGCGATGATTTTTTGAATATGACACTAAAAGCAAAAGCAATGAAAGCAAAATAAACAAAGAGCACTATATCAAACTAAAAGACTTCTGCAGAGCAAAGGAAATTATCAACAAAATGAAACCTACTGAATGGGAGAAGATATTTGCAAATCATAAATCTGATAAGGGGTTTGCACACAAAATATAAAAAAACTCATACAATTAAACAGTGAAAAACAAAGAAAAAATCCAATTAAGAAATGGGCAGAACTGAATAGATATTTTCCGAAGAAGACATGCATATGGTCAAGAGGTACATGAAAAGATGTTCAACATCACTCATCATTACAGAAAGGCAAATCAAAACCATAATGGGATAGCAACTTATACCTGTTAAAATAGCTATTATCAAAAAGGCAAGAAATAAGTGTTGGAAAGGAGGTGAAGAAAAGGAACTGTGTACTGTTGGTGGGTATATAAATTGTGGCAGCCACTCTGAAAAACAATATGGCAGTTCCTTAAAAAAATAAAAATAGAAGTAACGTACAAAGATAGCCTCATCCATCAGAGGGCAGACAGCAGAAGCAAGAACAACAATCCTGCAGCCTGTGGAATGAAAATCACATTCACAGAAAGGTAGACAAGATGAAAAGGCAGAGGGTTATGTACCAGATGAAGGAACAAGATAAAACCCCAGAAAAACAACTAAATGAAGTGGAGATAGGCACCCTTCCAGAAAAAGAATTCAGAATAATGATAGTGAAGATGATCCAGGACCCCAGAATATGAATGGAGGCAAGGATCGAGAAGATGCAAGAAATGTTTAACAAAGACCTAGAAGAATTAAAGAACAAACACCTGGAAGAGTTAAAGAACAAACAAACAGAGATGAACAATACAATAACTGAAATGAAAAATACAGTAGAAGGAATCAATAGCAGAATAACTGAAGCAGAAAAATGGATCAGTGACCGGGAAGACACAATAGTGGAATTCACAGCTGTGGAACAGAATAAAGAAAAAAAATGAAAAGAAGTGAAGACAGTCTAAGAGACCTCTGGGACAACATTAAATGCACCAATATTTGCATTGTAGGGGTCCCAGAAGAAGAGAGAGGGAAAGGACCCAAGAAAATATTTGAAGAGATTATAGTTGAAAAATTCCCTAACATGGGAAGGGAAACATCCACCTAAGTCCAGGGAGCACAGAGAGTCCCATACAGGATAAACCCAAGGAGAAACACACCAAGACACATAGTAATCAAACTGACAAAAATTAAAGACAAAGAAAAATTATTAAAAGCAACAAGGGAAAAATAACAAATAACATACAAGGGACCTCCCATAAGGTTAACAGCTGATTTCTCAGCAGAAACTCTACAAGTCAGAAGGGAGTGGCACGATATATTTAAAGTTATGAAATCAAAAGCTTCACAGAGAAGCAAAAGCTAAGAGAATTCAGCACTACCAAACAAGTCCTACAACAAATGCTAAAGGAACTTCTCTAAGTGGGAAACACAAGAGAAGAAAAACAAACCCAAAACAATTAAGAAAATGGTAACAGGAACATACATATCAATAATTACATTATATGTGAACAGATTAAATGCTCCACCCAAAAGACACAGGCTGGCTGAATGGATATAAAAACAAGACCCATATATATGCTGTCTACACGAGACCCACTTCAGACCTAGGGAAACATACAGACTGAAAGTGAGGGGATGGAAAAAGATATTCCATGCAAATGGAAATCAAAAGAAAGCTGGAGTAGCAATACTCATATCAGATAAAATAGACTATAAAATAAAGAATGTTACAAGAGGAAAGGAAGGACACTACATAGTGATCAAGGGATCAGTCCAAGCAGACGATATAACAATTATAAATATATATGCACCCAACATAAGAGGACCTCAATACATAAGGCAGATACTAACAGCTCTAAAAGAGGAAATTGACAGTAACACAATAATACTGGGGGACTTTAACACTTCACTTACACCAATGGACAGATCATCCAAAATGAAAATAAATAAGGAAACAGAAGCTTTAAATGACACAATAGACCAGATAGATTTAACTGATATTGATAGGACATTCCATCCAAAAACTGCAGATCACACTTTCTTCTCAAGTGCACATGGAACATTCTCCAGGATAGATCACATCTTGGGTCAAAAATCAAGCCTCAGTAAATTTAAGAAAACTGAAATCATATCAAGCATCTTTTCTGACCACAGTGCTATGAGATTAGAAATCAATTACAGGGTAAAAAACACAACCACGTGGAGGCTAAACAATATGTTACTAAATAACCAAGAGATCACTGAAGAAATCAAAGAGGAAATCAAAAAATACCTAGAGAAAAATGACAATGAAAACATGACGATCCAAAACCTATGGGATGTGGCAAAAGCAGTTCTAAGAGGGAAGTTTATAGCTATACAAGCCTACCTCAAGAAACAAGAAGAATCTCAAATAAACAATCTAACCTTCCACCTAAAGGAACTAGAGAAAGAAGAACAAACAAAACCCAAAGTTAGCAGAAGGAAAGAAATCATAAAGATCAGAGCAGAAATAAATGAAATAGAAACAAAGAAAACAATAGCAAAGATCAATAAAACTAAAAGCTGGTTCTTTGAGAAGATAAACAAAACTGACAAACCTTTAGCCAGAGTCATCAAGAGGGAGAGGACTCAAATCAATAAAATTAGAAATGAAAAAGGAGAAGTTACAAAGACACCGCAGAAATACAAAGCATCCTAAGAGACTACTACAAGGAACTCTATGCCAGTAAAATGGACAACCTGGAAGAAATGAACAAATTCTTAGAAAGGTATTACCTTCCAAGACTGAACCAGGAAGAAATAGAAAATATGAACAGACCAATCACAAGTAATGAAATTGAAACTGTGATTAAAAATCTTCCAACAAACAGAATTCCAGGACCAGATGGCTTCACAGGTGAATTCTATCAAACATTTAGAGAAGAGGTAACGCCCATCCTTCTTAAACTCTTCTAAAAAATTGCAAAAGGAGGAACACTCCCAAACTCATTCTACGAGGCCACCATCACCCCAATACCAAAACCAGACAAAGATACTACAAAAAAAGAAAATTACAGGCCAATATCACTGATGAAATGAATATAGATGCAAAAATCCTCAACAAAATACAAGCAAACAGAATCCAACAACACATTACACCAGAAAGTGGGCATAGAGGGAAGCTACCTCAACATAATAAAGTCCATATATGACAAACGCACAGCAAACATCATTCTCAGTGGTGAAAAACTGAAAGCATTTCCTCTAAGATCAGGAAAAAGACAAGGATGTGCACTGTTGCCACCCTTATTCAACATAGTTTTAGAAGTCCTAGCCAGGCAATCAGATATTAAAAATAAATAAAAGGAATACAAATTGGAAAAGAAGTAAAACTGACACTGTTTGCAGATGACAGGATATCTATACATAGATAATCCTAAAGATGCCACCAGAAAACTACTAGAGCTAATCAATGAATTTGGTGAACTTGCAAGATACAAAATTAACGCACAGAAATCTCTTGCATTCCTATACACTAACATAGAAAGATCAGAAAGTGAAATTAAGAAAACAATCCCAGGCTTCCCTGGTGGCACAGTGGTTGAGAATCTGCCTGCCGATGCGGGGGACACGGGTTCGTGCCCCGGTCCGGGAGGGTCCCACGTGCTGCGGAGCGGCTGGGCCCGTGAGCCATGGCCGCTGGGCCTGTGCGTCCGGAGCCTGTGCTCCACAGCAGGAGAGGCCACGGCAGTGAGAGGCCCACGTACCGCAAAAAAAAAAAAAGAAAACAAAAAACAATCCCATTCACCACTGCAACAAAAAGGATAAAATACCTAGGAAAAAACCTACCTAAGGAGGTAAAAGACTTGTACTCTGAAAACTATCCGACATTGATGAAAGAAATCAGATGACAGAAACAGATGGAGAGATATACCATGTTCTTGCATTGGAAGAATCAATATTGTGAAAATGATTATACTACCCAAAGCAATCTAAAGATTCAACGCAATCCTTATCAAAGTACCAATGGCATTTTTTTTTTTTTTTTACAGAACTAGAGCAAAAAATCTTAAAATTTGTATGAAGACACAAAAGACCCTGAATAGCCAAAGCAATCCTGTGGGGAAAAAACGGAGCTGGAGGAATCAGACTCCCTGACTTCAGACTATACTACAAAGCTACAGTAATCAAGACAATATGGTACTGGCACAAAAACAGAAATATAGATTAATGGAACAGGATAGAAAGCCTAGAGATAAATCCACGCACCTATGTTCAACTAATCTATGATAAAGGAGGCAAGGATATACAATGGAGAAAAGACAGTCTCTTCAATAAGTGGTGCTGGGAAAACTGGACAGCTACATGTAAAAGAATGAAATTAGAACACTCCCTAACACCATACACAAAAATAAACTCAAAATGGATTAAAGACCTAAATGTACGACTGGACACTATAAAATTAGAGGAAAACATGGGAAGAACACTCTTTGACATAAATCACAGCAAGATCTTTTTTGATCCACCTCCTAGAGTAATGGAAATAAAAACAAAAATTTAAAAATGGGACCTAATGAAACTAAAAGCTACTGTACAGCAAAGGAAACTAGAAACAGGACAAAAAGACAACCCTCAGAATGGGGGAAAATACTTGCAAACAAATCAACAAAGGATTAACCTCCAAAATATATAAACAGCTCATGCAGCTCAATATTAAAAAAAAACCCAGTCAAAAAATGGGCAGAAGACCTAAATAGTCATTTCTCCAAAGAAGACATACAGATGACCAAGAGGCACATGAAAAGCTGCTCAACATCACTAATTATTGGAGAAATGCAAATCAAAACTACAATGAGGTATCATCTCACACCAGTCAGAATGGCCATCAACAAAAACTCTACAAACAATAAAATGCTGGAGAGCGTGTGCAGAAAAGGGAACCCTCTTGCACTGTCGGTGGGAATGTAAATGATACAGACACTATGGAGAACAGTATGGAGGTTCTTTAAAAAACTAAAAATAGAATTACCATATGACCCAACAATCCCACTACTGGGTGTATACCCAGAGAAAACCACAATTCAAAAAGACACATGCACCCCAATGTTCACCGCAGCACTATTTACAATAGTCAGGTCATGGAAGCAACCTAAATGCCCACTGACAGACAGATGGATAAAGAAGATGTGTTACATATATACAATGGAATATTACTCAGTCATAAAAAGGAATGAAATTTGGTCATTTATAGAGACGTGGATGGACCTAGACACTGTCATACAGAGTGAAGTCAGAAAGAGAATAACAAATATCATATATTAACACATATGTGTGGAATCTAGAAAAATGGTACAGATGAACTGGTTTGCAAGGAAGAAATAGAGACAAAGATGTAGAGAACAAATGTATGGACACAAGGAGGGAACATGGAAGGTGGGGTGGTGGTGGTGGTGGGATGAATTGGGAGATTGGGATTGACATGTATACACTAATATGTATAAAACAGATAACTAATAAGAACCTGCTGTATTAAAAAAATAAAATTAAATTAAAAAATATTAAAATTAAATTACAGAAAAGAAAAAAAAAACTACTGTATGATCCAGCAATTCCATTTCTGGGTACTTATTCAAGGAAAATGAAAACACTAACTTGAAAATGTATCTATACCCCCATGTATATTGCAGCATTGTTTACAATAACCAAGATATGGAAACAACCTAAGTATCTACTGATGGATGAATAGATAAAGAAAATGTGGTTATATATATATATGATGGAAGATTATTAAGCCTTAAAAAAGAATAAAATTCTTTTAATTGAAGTATAGTTGATTTATAATATTATTTTAGTTTCAGGTATACATCACAGTAATTCAATATTTTAAAATTATACTCCTTTTAAAGTTTTTACAAAACAATGGCTATACTTCCTTGTACTGTACAATATATCCTTGTTGCTTATTTTATACATGGTAGTTTGTA
This sequence comes from Leucopleurus acutus, assembly GCF_964270905.1. Lineage (NCBI taxonomy): Eukaryota > Metazoa > Chordata > Mammalia > Artiodactyla > Delphinidae > Leucopleurus > Leucopleurus acutus. Next base: position 84,729,982 of record NC_139153.1, on the reverse strand, counting down.
TCTCTTAATCTCCTAACACTATCTGGCCCCTTCCCCCCTTCCGTCTTCCCACTGGGTAACCACCAGTTTGTTCTCTATATCTGTGAGTCTGTTTCTGTTTTGTTATATTCATTAATTTGTTTTATTCTTTAGATTCCATATATAAGTGGTAATATAGAATATTTGTCTTTGTCTGACTTATTTCACTAAGCATAATACCCTTTAGGTCCATCCATGTTGTTACAAATGGCAGAATTTGAGTTTTTAATGGATGAATAATATTCCATTGTACATATATACTACATCTTCTTTATCCATTCATCTGTTGATGGGCACTTAGTTTGCCTCCATATCTTTGTGATTGTAAATAACGCTGCTATGAACATTGGGTACATGTATCTTTTTGAATTAGTGTTTTTATTTAAAAAGAATGAAATCTTGCCATTTGGGACAACATGGATGGACCTCAAGGACATTAACACTAAGTTAAATAGGTCAGACAGAGAAAGACAAATACTGTATGATCTCTTTTATATGTGGAATCTTAAAAAAAAAGAAATCAAGCTTGTATATACAGAGAACAGATTAGTGGTTGCCAGCGGTGAGGGGGGTGGTACAAAAAATGGGTTAAGGAAGTACAAAATAAGAAAGGACAGAAGGAGGGAAGAAAGGAAGGAAGGAAGAAAAATATCTGTAGGAAATTATGTGGTTTAATGTCTAAGTTATAAATATGTTCCAGAAAAGTTTGTGCCAATTAGATTTCTAGAAATAAAATTATAACTTAAATTAAGTAGAATTTTTTATTGTGGGTTGAACTTGTTATAACTCAAATAACTGTTATGGGATGTGTGGTAAGCAGAATAACGGCCCCACACACACCAAAAAACATTTGTGTAGAGAGAGAAACTACGATGACATGTCAGATTGGCATAGATCCAAAAGCACATTTGTTGGCCAGCCTGAAAGAAAAGAGGAGTGAACCTACATTGTTACAACCCGATGAAGGTTATATTTTTAAATTGTCTGTGGTTGGTATAAAGAAATAAATTTGACTTTTAAATATTGACATTATATCCAGCTAGCTTTCCTGTGCAAAAAAATTTCACAAACATGATGGCTTAAAACAACACATATTTATTAGCTCATAGCTCTGTAGGTCAGAAGTTTTAGCATGATGTGGTTGGATATTCCACTCCTGGTCTCAAAGGCCAATAGCAAGGGATCAGCCAACATGGGTTCTAAGGAAGGATCTATTTCCAAGCTCATTCAGGCTATTGGAAGAATTCAGTTTTCCATGGTTGTAGTACAAAGGTTGCCATTTTCCTGCTGGCTGTCAGCTAAGAGCTGCTAGTTTTAAGAGGCTGTGTACATTCCTTCTCACATGGCCCACTCCATCCCCAAAGCCAGCAGGGTAGAATCTCTCTTTTTAAAATTTTTTTAAAATTTTTTATTATTTTACTACTCAGTCTTTGAAATCTGATAGGCATTGTACACTAACAGCACATCTTTTTTTTTTTTAACATCTTTATTGGGGTATAATTGCTTTACAATGGTGTGTTAGTTTCTGCTTTATAACAAAGTGAATCAGTTATACATATACATATGTTCCCATATCTCTTCCCTCTTGCGTCTCCCTCCCTTCTACCCTCCCTATCCCACCCCTCCAGGCGGTCACAAAGCACCAAGCTGATATCCCTGTGCTATGCGGCTGCTTCCCACTAGCTATCTACCTTACGTTTGTTAGTGTATATATGTCCATGCCTCTCTCTCGCTTTGTCACAGCTCACCCTTCCCCTCCCCATATCCTCAAGTCCGTTCTCCAGTAGGTCTGTGTCTTTATTCCTATCTTACCCCTAGGTTCTTCATGACATTATTTTTTTTAATTCCATATATATGTGTTAGCATACGGTATTTGTCTTTCTCTTTTTGACTTACTTCACTCTGTATGACAGACTCTAGGTCTATCCACCTCATTACAAATAGCTCAATTTCGTTTCTTTTTATGGCTGAGTAATATTCCATTGTATATATGTGCCACATCTTCTTTATCCATTCATCCGATGATGGGCACTTAGGTTGTTTCCATCTCTGGGCTATTGTAAATCTCTCTTATATTGAATCCCTCTCATGCTTTGAACCTCTCTAACTGCTCTCTGACCTCTAGACCCAGAGTTAAAGAGCTCTCATGATTAGATCTGTCCTACCTGGATAATTTCCCTATTTTAAGATCAGCTGATTAGGGACCATGATTAGATCTGCAAAATCCCTTCAAGCAGCACCTAGGTTAGTGTTTGCTTCAAAAACTGGAGGAAGGTGTATGTATACCAGGGCCAGGATCTTGTGGGCAGGCTTAGATTTCTACCTACTTCAGTTCACCATCTGGTCCCGGAAGATCCATGTTTATCCCTTATGCAAAACATACCCCATTCCCAAGGTTCCTAAAAGTCTCATCTCATTATAGCATCAACTCAAGTCCAAAGCCTCATCAAAATCTCATGAGCTCAAATTTCCAAAATCTCATGATCCAAATCATCTAAAACAGGTGTGGATGAGGCTTCTAAAAGTAAACCACCCTCAGTGCAGTAACTATCTGTGGACTTGTGAAACTAAGGACACAAGTTACATGCCCCCAAAACTTCCACTGTACAGTGGTGGGACAGGCACAGAATAACTGATACAGACATTCTAGTTCCAAAGGGTAAAAATGGAGAGTAAAAAGGAGTCATTGATCCATAAGAGTTTTGAAGTTCAGCTAGACAAATGTTGGCTCTTTCTCAAGCCCTGGGGATAATCCCTGTGGCTCTTGGCTCTGTCCTCTGAGCTCTCTGCTTTGTCCTTTGCACTTCGGTTCCACCCAAGAATGCAAAGGGGCCATCTTAGAGTTCTGTCCATTACATATTCCTAGTTACCTAATAGTGTTCATTGGGAATGAATGTTAATTTCATAAAGATATTTTTTGTATATCTATTGAGATCATCATACAGTTTTTCTCTTTAATTTGTGTTGAATGACAGTTATCTACTTTCTAATATAAAACTATTCTTCCTTTCCTAGGTTTAGCTGGACTTAGTGTTCATGATTTTTAAAAATGTTTTCATAAATTCTTCAATTTGTTTTGCTAATATTTTATTAGGATTTTTGTATCTTTTTAACGTACTGTTAATTTTGCTTTTATATATTTGAGGCTATTTTATTTAGTTGCATAAATATTTTTTCAGTAATCTCACTGAATTGAATTTTATATCATTATCCATTTTTGAAGAATTGTTTGAAACAACAGTAAAAGATTTTAAACAAATTAGATAAATCAATAATTAGTTAAATAAATTATAATATATTCATACCAAATTCATATGCAACTCTAAAAAATGATGAGGAAGCTCTTTAGGTACAAATGTGGGTTACTATTTAGATATATTAAGTGAAAAGAGAAATATTAGTGCCCGGAAAATAAGTTTTCTGGACTGATTCCCTTTGTAAACAGATAAGAATATGAGATAAAATATATTTAAAATAACATTTCATTGAAAGTGTGGATGATCTGGCAGGAAAGATGAGATATTCAGGCCAAAGATTTTGTGAAGACAATCTTCAGGGCATAAACTGATCGTTGAAGGAAGATTTTACACTGAAGACATTTGATCTCAGGGGTTTTTCTGGATTCCCAGGGAATGGGGACAACAGGAGTCAGACACCAAAGCCCCGGCAGTGGGAAGGTCTAGTAAGAGACCCCCTTCCCTAAACGTTTAGATGCCAAAGACTTACTGATGCAGTGAACGGTAAATACACTGCCTCCTAACTTTCCAGGGAGACAGGCAAAATTTTTTGCCCTGTTTGAACCTTGGAACTGAGCAGAAGGAAGAAAAGAATGCCTCAGAAATTTAATCATTACCGAACCCTTCCTTTCATTTTAAACTCACTGGCCTTGGGTCATCTGAAAAACATCTCAAACCACGCATGTACACACATACACCAAGATGACTTGCTCCAAAGCTTTCTAAACAACCTAATCCTCACCATGTATGGAGGAGGGCTTGTCATGGTCACTTAGGGGTGCACTTTTGTGTTTTGTTTTCCTCTACGTTGCTCCAGGAAGAACATGCTTTACTTCTAAATAAGTCTTGAATTAAAGAAATCATAGGAAATTAGAAAATAATATAGAAAAGGAATATATATATATGTGTATATTTATGTGTAATATATATATGTGTATAATTGAGTCACTTTGCTGTACAGCAGAAATCAGCACAACATTGTAAATCAACTACACTTCAATAAAAAATTTAAAAATCTAAAAATCAAACCATTGTAAAGCAATTATACTCCAATAAAGATGTAAAAAAAAAAATCACAAGGGGTGTTCTAAAGTGCTTGGGACCGAGTAACGGTAAGACACTACATGTCAAACTCATGGAAAGTTAGAGCAAATTGTACACTCCTAAACATATTTATCAGAAAAGAAGAGAGAACTCAAAGACTTGGAAAATGAACAAAGGGACAAACCCAAAGAACCTAAAAGGGAGGATATGTTAAGCATAAAGGCAGGAATCAATTATATATATATATATGTATATATGCTTATGTCTTATACATGTTTCTATCTTTTATATGTTCATGTATAAATTTGAATATAGATTCAAATTCAAAGGAACAATATAAAAATATCAAAATTGATACAAGAAATATAAAATTTAATAGCCCACTAACATTTATATAAATTGAAAGAGTATGTAATCTGTTGCCCACCCTCTTTTCTAGAATTTTGTCCACTATGACATGGACCTAACACTAATCTGATAGCAGTAATTCCTTATTGTTTTTCCCCTGCCCTGCTTGAGATAAACAGTTAGTCTAAAAAAATATTCTGTAAATATCCACCTGTTGATATACAAGGGTGCAGTGACTCAAGAACATTCATCCTGCCTCACTTGCATCCATGGATCTGTCTCTTTCTCCTTGAGATAAAACCAAAATAGTGCACCTCTTTCTGATATTCTGCACCAAGTGATAAACTGACAAGTGTATAAGAATCAAAATAACAAAGTGTAAACAATCTAGATACAAGGATTTTTTTATTTAGGGTTTTTCTAATGGAAAACCATAGCAGGACTCTTTTTTTTTTTCTTTCACCTCCTTTCCTGAACATTTCTAAGACCCCATACATACTTTTATGGACAAAAGCCTCTCACATGGAATCTATGGTGTCATATTTGAGAAGGAGAAAACCTATGTGACAGAACAGAGAATAATTTCTACCTTTCCTGGGAGGGACCTGGTTATCCATTTACATAAGGGTGTTCCGGTTGCTTCTCTTCTTGCTGAAGGGTTTGTTCTCTATCCACTGCAAGTGCAAAACACACTGATGTCAGCATAACTCAGGGAGGAACTGAGCAAAATCCACCTACACTCCTCTCTGATTTAAAACATTAATCCAAGGGAAATTTGCTTTGTCATACCAGTACCCCTTTCAACTCTATCACGTTCTTGCTTTCACATTTCATTTTTATGATATATTTGTTGATTACTAAATATAGAGAAAATCTGAAAACTATAGAAAACAAACAGGTCCTGCCAAACTATAATTCTAAATCCAGTGAAGATATCCCTCAAAAGTGAAAAAGAAGTAAAACTGTCACTGTTTGCAGATGACATGATACTATACATAGAGAATCCTAAAGCTGCTACCAGAAAACTACTAGAGATAATCAGTGAATTTGGTAAAGCAGCAGGATAAAAAATTAATGCACAGAAATCTCTTGCATTCCTATACACTAATGATGAAAATCTGAAAGTGAAATTAAGAAAACACTCCCATTTACCACTGCAATAAAATACCTAGGAATAAACCTACCTAGGGAGACAAAAGACCTGTATGCATAAAACTATAAGAGACTGATGAAAGAAATTAAAGATGATACAAACAGATGGAGAGATATACCATGTTCTTAGATTGGAAGAATCAACACTGTGAAAATGACTATACTATCCAAAGCAATCTACAGATTCAATGCAATCCCTATCAAACTACCAATGGCATTTTTCACAGAACTAGAACAAAATATTTCACAATTTGTATGGAAACAAAAGACCCTGAATAGCCAAAGCAATCTTGAGAAAGAAAAACGGAGCTCGAGGAATCAGGCTTCCAGACTTCAGACTATACTACAAAGCTACAGTAATCAAGAGAATATGGTACTGGCACAGAAACAAATATAGATCAATGGAACAGGATAGAAAGCCCAGAGATAAACCCACGCATATATGGTCACCTTATCTTGGATAAAGGAGGCAAGAATATACAGTGGAGAAAAGACAGTCTCTTCAATAAGTGGTGCTGGGAAAACCGGACAGCCACATGTAAAAGAATGAAATTAGAACACTCCCTAACACCATACACAAAAATAAACTCAAAATGGATTAAAGATCTAGATATAAGGCCAGATACTATAAAACTCTTAGAGGAAAACATAGGCAGAACATTCTATGACAAATCACAGCAAGATCCTTTTTGACCCACCTCCTAGAGGAATGGAAATAAAAACAAACATAAACAAATGGGACCTAATGAAACTTCAAAGCTTTTGCACAGCAAAGGAAACTGTAAACAAGACAAAAGATAACCTCAGAAGGGAGAAAATATTTTCAAATGAAGCAACTGACAAAGGATTAATCTCCAAAATTTACAAGCAGAACATGCAGCTCAATATCAAAAAAACAAACAACTCAATCCAAAAATGGACAGAAGACCTAAATAGACATTTCTCCAAAGAAGATATACAGATTGCCAACAAACACATGAAAGGATGCTCAACATCACTAATCATTAGAGAAATGCAAATCAAAACTGCAGTGAGGTATCACATCACAGTGGTCAGAATGGCCATCATCAAAAAATCTACAAACAATCAATGCTGGAGAGACTATGGAGAAAAGGGAACCCTGTTGCACTGTTGGTGGGAATGTAAATTGATATAGCCACTATGGAGAACAGTATGGAGGTTCCTTAAAAAACTAAAAATAGAACTACCATATGACCTAGCAATCCCACTACTGGGCATAAACCCTGAGAAAACCATAATTCAAAAAGAGTCATGTATCACAATGTTCACTGCAGCACTATTTACAATAGCCAGGACATGGAAGCAACCTAAGTGTCCATCAACAGATGAATGGATAAAGAAGATGTGGCACATATATACAATGGAATATTACTCAGCCATAAAAAGAAATGCAGTTGAATTATTTGTAGTGAGGTAGATGGACCTAGAGTCTGTCATACAGAGTGAAGTAAGTCAGAAAGAGAAAAACAAATACCGTATGCTAACACATATATGTAAGGAAATTAAGAAAAAAAAGGTCATGAAGAATCTAGGGGCAAGACGGGAATAAAGACACAGACCTACTAGAGAATGGACTTGAGGATATGGGGAGGGGGAAGGGTAAGTTGTGACAAAGTGAGAGAGTGGCATGGACATATATACACTACCAAACATAAAATAGATAGCTAGTGGGAAGCAGTCACATAGCACAGGGAGATCAGTTCAGTGCTTTGTGACCACCTAGAGGGGTGGGATAGGGAGGTTGGGACAGAGGGAGATGCAAGCGGGAAGAGATATGGGAACATATGTATATGTACAGCTGATTCACTTTGTTATAACGCAGAAACTAACACACCATTGTAAGGCAATTATACTCCAATAAAGATGTTTAAAAAAAGAAGAAGATGTGGCACATATATACAATGGAATATTACTCAGCCATAAAAAGAAATGAAATTGAATTATCTGTAGTGAGGTGGATGGACTTAGAGACTGTCATACAGAGTGAAGTAAGTCAGAAAGAGAAAAAAAATACCGTATGCTAACACATATATATGGAATCTAAAATTAAAAAAAAAAGGTTCTGAAAAAAGGAAGATCAGCTCTGTGCTGTGTGACCACCTAGAGGGGTGGGATAGGGAGGTTGGGAGGGAGACGCAAGAGGGAGGGGATATGGGGATATACGTATACATATAGCTGATTCACTTTGTCATACAGCAGAAACTAACACAACACTGTAAAGCAATTATACTCTAATAAAGATGTTGGAAAAAAAAAAAAGAAACTTGAGCTACATGCAAGAATGTGAATGAATTTAAAAAAAAAAAAAGTGAAAGAGAAATAAAGACTAATAAACACAAAAAACCTGAGGGAATTTATTGCCAGGAAACCTACCCTGCAGGGAATATGAAAAGAAGTTTTTCAGACAGAAGGAGATTGCTAAAAGTTAGAAACTTGGATGTACAAAAAGAAAGGAAAGATGTCAGAAAAGGAATTAAAGGTAAAATAAATTCCTTTATTTTTCTTATATCTTCATAGAGTTAAAGATCTGCTTTTTAATAGCACCCTTATAAGGAGAGGCAAATCATTCTCCCTACTACCTTGGACAAAAGGACTCCTGCTGCCAGGTCTGCCTTTGTTGGTAGGAAGCTCAGAAAAGTGGGTGAATCAAACAAAAGAGTTTTGACCATATCAGCATATATGACAGCAGATGCTCAAAAGACACTTAAAATTCCTAAGATTGGATTTGCAAAGTGTATTTAAATGAGCAGTTTGTCAACTACCATTATTACACATTGGAATGTCTGCCTGCTGTTTTTTTCAGTACACACACACACCACCACCACCATCACATACATCATGAACACACATGTACTCTCCACCACATACACACCACTCACAAATACACAAGCACCATCCACCACAACACACACTTCTCTTCCCTTGTCTATCCACATAACTGTCCAGCTCACATTCATCCCTACAAATTTTTTTTCTTTCCCTTGTGAAAGACTTGCGAAAATACATATTTTCCCCCCAGATTTCCCCAGATTGCTAAATACCTTTGATCAGATCTCTAACAACGGAGCCCTCCTGATTAATCCTCCTGGGGAATTAATTAATTGTAAATTTCATTTAATGAATAGTAGATAAGCGTATAGTCACTAACCTGATTCAGGACAGAAAAGCGATTCCTTCTTCCCCTGTGCAGACTTTCCTCTCAACTTTTAAAAATACTGAATTACAGGATTTGCTAATTTCAGCCATTTAAATTCTTCATATCTTTTGATCTCCCTAGGTCAAAGCTGAAAACTTAATTTTTAACTTCACTTACATTCTTGCCTTGAATCTTCAGGGGAGGAGTGCAAGTCTTAAAGTCATCCAATGGACCAGAAACCTCCTAGAAATTTGCCAATAATTTCATGACCATGACAGACAGACACCACCAGTCTCTGTCCCTACCAGGAAGTAGAACCTGCCTGCCCCATAAGAATTTCCAGGATTTTTCTATTGAGGATGGTTCTGTGTGTACAGAACTATTTTTACAGGCGTGCTATGGCTTTCTAATGCCTTATAAATGACCTATTGGCTTTTTCCCCCTTCTTCCCTCCCTCCTTTCCATCCTTCCTTCTTCCCTCCTTTCCCTTCTGCCTCTCCTCTCTTTTCCTCTTCCCTTCCTCTCCCTCCGTCTCATCCCTCCTCCCCCCACACTCCTTTTGTCATCTCTTCCAAAGGTCACATCTGTTTAATATTCAAGCTACTCAGAATGAGGTACATTTTATTGAGTTGTGTCCTCTGAAGAGTATGAATTCCCTTGTGGCTTCTCCTGTATTGACTGTAAGTTCTGCTGGTTCAGCCTCCTATCTATAGCAGTACTTGGGAGCATTTTACCTTGGAACCCCTTGAAGGCAAACTACTGAGCAGATAGGGACATCTAAACCCTTAAATAAAAAATTTTGCAGTATAGTTTCTTACATACTTAAGCATTTAAATTTTTTTTAGTGTGCTTTTAAAGAGCCCAATAAATGTTTGGCACATAGAAGATGCTCTATAAATTAAACAAGTTATTTTCTCTCTCAAGAAATGTTGAAACAGAAGTAGAGCCACAGATGTAGAAAACAAACTTATGGTTACCAGGGGGTAAGGGGGCGAGGGGTAAATTGGGAGATTGGGATTGACCTATACTTGCTACTATATATAACATAGATATCTAATAAGGACCTATTGTATAGCATGGGGAGCTCTACTCAATACTCTGTAATGAACTGTATGGGAAAAGAATCTAAAAAAAGTGGATATATGTATATGTATAACTGATTCACTTTGTTGTACACCTGAAAATAACACAACATTGTAAATCAACTAGACTCCAATAAGAAGTTTTTTAAAATGTTGAAAACCTTAACCCATTTGCCCAAGAGACTTTGATGTCTTGTCATATACAGCTGGATTTTGTTTTCTTTTTCTGAAGTCTAGGTTCTGCTGATTTTCATCTGGCTATTCCAGGATGTTTGTGCTGTTTGTCCTGTCTGACACGAAGGCTGGCAACTTCTGACATTTTCTGGGAAGGGGCCCTTTTATTGATTGAAAGTCCCAGGTTAGCAGCTGTTTAATGTCCACGTTTTAAGCAAACAACCTTCCTATCTGGTGTCAATATCCCCAGTTCTAGGTACTGATTACCCAGGAGGGAACCATCATTCTGTTTGCTGGCCCCAAAGCTTTACACTGCTCTGTCATACCCTTTGAAATTACTTCTGGCTTCTACATCTGGATTCTGTTTTCCTTATTAAGTTTTTAAGTTTAACGTTTTATTATGGAAAGTTTCAAACATAAAAAAAAAAAAAGTAGACCAGTTTAATATAACCATGTACCCCTTAACCAGTTTCCACAATTTTCAATAATTGGCCATTCGAGTTTCCATATACCCAAAGGTTGTTTTCTGTATTATATCATGTCATTTCTCCTGCAAAAAGTACAGCATGACTACATAGTTCATTAGGACTTTTGAAAACGTAACATGCCATCAGCATATCTAATAAGTAAATAATAACTCCTTAATATCATCTAATATCCAGTCATTATGAAAATTTTCCTAATTGCTTCAAGGTTATCCATTTATACTTGATTTATTTAAATGAAGATCCAAACAAGATCCACATATGACACTTAATTGTTATGGCTCTCGGCTCTCTTTAATTTCCTAACAATTCCTCCCCCTCTTTTCTACTTGCTGTTATTTAAAACAACAATAATACAAGAGTCATTTGCAGAATGACTCTCATAATTGATTTGGCTAATTGCTTCCTGTGTCATTTGATATATTTCTTTATCCCCTTATATCCTGGGAACTACTAAGTATATAGAGAGACTTGGTTAGATTCAGGACATGAATACTTCGTAGGGGTGCTTGATGTTTTCACCATAGCAGGTTGTCTCACTTTTAGTAAGACTGATCAGGGGGTTCAGATATTCTCTGACTTATCCACTAATAAAGTACTTAACCTTTCACCTGTGATTTTAGCTGTTGTTAATGTTACCTAGAACTGTTATTTCATTAGAAGTTGCAAAATGGTGATTTTGTAATTCTATCATGCCTTCATTTATGAGCTGGAATTTTCTACAAAACAGGAAATATACCTAATCAAGTATTTGGAAAATATACCTAATCAAATAATAGGAAAGTCACGATAAATACTTTATAAAATTCCAGAATAATAATTTAGTGCCTTAGCAAAGATGACCAAGTAAAATTATGACCTCATGGAATTTGATGTGTTTCAATCCATCACAGTCCTTACTCTATTTTGATTCTCAGATTGTCTCCTCTTTGGCCAGCAAGAGTCCCTTCAAGCTGGCTTCTATGTCATTATGACATGACCCTAATGATCTTGGTTAGCTTCCTTATTTTCTAGCACAAATTATATTCCAGCATCCCCAAATATTTTCTCTTCCCAGACCTGGACTTTAAGGAGTGCTGGTTCCTTTCAGAAAGAAATAACATTTGGAGACCACACACTGGGCACTGGGGTGCTCATTGCATCTAGGCCTTTTCAGTGGAAGAATTCGGAAACAGTTTTTAAGAGAAAAATCATAAATTCTAATATTTCCAATTCAAATTGAATGTTAGAGTGATTTCTTTTAAAGTTCGTTAATTTTATACTCTTGCATTTTCCCCTTATGTTGAACGTCTTAGTTAATATAATTACTTTTCTTGCTTTATTATAATATACCCATATTAGCATCAAAATAACACTAATATTATTACCAAAATAAATTTGTTGCCTCTCCTAGAAGCAGACCTTGACATTAAGATTCCTGTAAAAGTGATTTAATAGGCAGTATTTTCAGAAAAACAATGAAAACAGCAGGGTATGGAGTTTCCTTAAAAAACTACAAATAGAACTACAATATGACCCAGTAATCCCACTACTGGGCATATACCCTGAGAAAACCATAATTCAAAAAGAGTCATATACCAAAATGTTCATTGCAGCTCTATTTACAATAGCCCTGAGATGGAAACAACCTAAGTGTCCATCATCAGATGAATGGATAAAGAAGATGTGGCACATATATACAATGGAATATTACTCAGCCATAAAAAGAAACGAAATTGAGCTATTTGTAATGAGGTAGATAGACCTGGAGTCTGTCATACAGAGTGAAGTAAGTCAGAAAGAGAAAGACAAATACTGTATGCTAACACATATATATGGAATTTAAGAAAAAAAAATGTCATGAAGAACCTAGGGGTAAGACAGGAATAAAGACACAGACCTACTGGAAAATGGAGTTGAGGATATGGGGAGGGGGAAGGGTGAGCTGTGACAAAGCGAGACAGAGGCATGGACATATATACACTACCAAACATAAGGTAGATAGCTAGTGGGAAGCAGCCGCATAGCACAGGGAGATCAGCTCGGTGCTTTGTGACCACCTAGAGGGGTGTGATAGGGAGGGTAGGAGGGAGGGAGATGCAAGAGGGAAGAGATATGGGAACATATGTATATGTATAACTGATTCACTTTGTTATAAAGCAGAAACTAACACACCATTGTAAAGCAATTATACTCCAATAAAAAAAAAGAGGGTGATATTCATCTGAGACTGTGGACACAAAATTATTTCTTGTTCTTAGATATACTGACACTATGTTTACAAAGACAAATGTACGGTAATAAGATTCATACCCTGAACAAGACAGTATGTTTCCCAAATAAATGGTAAATTTGTTCAAAAAAAACAAAAAAAAAAACCAGCAGGGAAGGAGGGAAGTGTGCAGAAAAATAAAGGAGAGCAAACAAGTGTGCGGTAACAAGCTAAATCTGGAGGAAGGCAATTTTGGGTTCATTCTGCAAGGGAGCAGTGGGCACAGCCTTAACCATACCTCAGAGTTTTCCTAACCAAAGCTAAAGAAGTTGGAGTATGTATATGCCAGCACCCATTAATCCCAGGCTAAGGGCTGCCTCTGGGAGGTCCTAACTCCCCAGACAATTTTACCTTTCAGTGAGCACAGATCAAGTAGGTTCCAGCAGCCCAAGGGCAGCCCTCAAACCAAGTGATGGGTGTGCTGGCTGTTGCCAGTGAAGGCACAAGGGGAATTTGTGTGCTCCAAAATACAAAGGACCCCAGGAGATAAGGGCAGAGCACCAACAGCTTCTGTTGTCCTTCACACTCTTCAGTTCCATTCTCCCTTCACATTAAGTTCATAGCACTGATTCTTCAGGAAGAAAAGATTAATGAAACATTTACACCCCTGCTGCCGTAATCAGTCCCAAGGACGTAACTGATATTCATGATCTTTCTTCATCTACCCATTACAGGTCTCCTCTCTTGGCCAGCACTTTTGCTGCTTTGCGCTGCCTGCAGAGTGGGGTAACCCAATAATTCATCTCTGAAGGTTTGATGCCATAACTTTGACGTAGGTGCTGTAATTACCTTTTCATAGTTAAAATGTGGGATTTCCTGAGCTCTGGACATACTTGTCTCTGTCCCTATTATGTGGTAGCAACCAACCGTCTCATAATGATCAGGGTTAAATACTCCCGGCCAGTATGGAGACTTCTTTCTTTCACTCTCGGTCTACCAGCAACAGGATCCCACCGTGACAAGTCAGCATTCATAGTTCTAGGCTTATTGGAAGCCTTACTAAGCCCGTTCCTGGAAGCATTCCTCTCTTCTGGGAACTAGGACTTCTATACATGCTGAAAATAAAGTTGCTCTATTAAAAATACGCCATCTGGCACAACACACACAATTAAGACTACCATTGGATTAAGTCTATGGTAATCCTTCATCTTCTGTTACAATCCATTTTTGCTGGGGCCACAAAATGGTGAGTTGAATGGGAATATGATAGAGGCCATCATCCTAGCATCCTATAAATCTTTTAAAATGGCATTACTCTCCGCCATTCCACCTGGCATGCAGTGTTGCTTTTTTTTTTTTTTTTTTTTTTTTTGCGGTACGCGGGCCTCTCACTGTTGTGGCCTCTCCCGTTGCGGAGCACAGGCTCAGCGGCCATGGCTCACGGGCCTAGCTGCTCTGCGGCATGTGGAATCTTCCCAGACTGGAGCACGAACACGTGTCTTCTGCATGGGCAGGTGGACTCTCAACCACTGCGCCACCAGGGCAGCCCTAGTATTGCTTTTGAGTCACTAATTTTCCACGAATGGACGATTTCCATTTAGGCTTATATAACGTTAAGTCCTGAGTCATAGCATTGTATCCCTGTATTGACAAAGTCTCCCTTATCCAGTCTTCCATTCTGCCCCAAAAGCCTGGTCCCATATTCCAGACACACTCTCCTTATTCCTGACACTTTATTGGTGAAAAATCCCTTCCCTCCCTTAGTGGGACCAGTACTATACCAGTTAGGACGTACTAAGACCTGACCTAGTTATTTGTCTAGCATTAGGTTTATTATTTGTCAGATATTAGAGGAAACTATAACAGAAACTGACCAAGTAAGCTTTTTCTTGCAAGGCATCTGTGTCAACTGTGCTTTCTATGCGGTCTTCAGACAAAGAGGCTGTTGTCTGCCAGCACCAGGTATGGCCACTCCTGCAGGATAAGTTTCAGGTTTACCCCAAACTTGTCTTTAGTATAATTTTTGTGCCTTTAAATCCAGTCTTTGTGTTTCTGCTAGTCTGACCATCAAATCCTGAGTCTGATCTTCAGAATAGGTCTTCCTTCTGGTTATTGGAGATCGTGTATCTTTAAATGCTGCCAGGGAGATTTTCTGACTTTCATGTCATGCTCTGATGTAATTCTCCTGCTCGAGGCCCTCAGAGGTACTGACCATCAAAGAGCCAGCTTCGAAGTTGTTATAATTGCTATTTCCCCATAACTCTCAACACTAGAGGTATTAACCAAGCCAGTGCATGTCCTTTCACCACTACCCCATTTCCCATCCCAGTGTCCCACAGGAGAGGGTCTTCGTAATCATACTGCTACAGTAGGCCAGGATTATTACCACTGCTCTTACTAACATCAAGAGGGTCCCTGTGCCATCTGGCCTGTGAGTGATTTAACTCCAGAAGTCTATCCTGAGAGTCTGCATCCCAGGTTCCCTTGCAGAAACAACTGTCTTAGATCAAATTCTCAAGAACCAGATCCTGAAATGAGGATTCCTGTGAAAATGATCTGTTAGGACACATTCCCAGGAAAAAGTGGCAGAGAAGAGAAGATCTAGAAGGGATATCGAGTAAGGTCCAGATCAATTCTTAGGAGTTTGGGAGACAGTGCAGGTTTTGCCTCAGAGATGTCCCCAGTAGGAGCAAGGGAGCTGGAGTATTTATATCTCTGTGGCGATGGATTACTGGCCTCCTGTTCCCAGGAGGACATAAACTCCCAGGCACATTCATGCTGGCAGGCAAAACAGGCTCCCAAAACCCAATAAGGCAAACAGGTGCCAGGTGTTGGGAATGAGAGCTCACTGCAAATTGGTAGGTAGTTCTGGCAAAGGGAACTGAGAATGTGTACTGCAGTTACTAATTGAAAGACTTCTTAATTTTTGATGGGAAAGAACCTGTACATTGATTTTTTTTTAAGCACACATACAGCTAAGGTAGAGATTGTCTCAGGATGAACCTAAGCTGTTTTTATTGATAATAATCAGTAAAATCCTAATATGCTTGGTTTATGGAGGAATCCGATGGGAACCTCTTCATAAGTGACTAAAGGCCCCTGGGAATGAGGAAAATTGGGGAAAGAACCTTACCCAAAGGGCTGATGCAGGGAGGCACACAATTTCAATATTGCTGATTCAGTAACAATTGCATAGGAAGTAAAGAGAGGCGATTACTGGGAGAGAAAAAGTGAGTGTGGTTCAGCCCCTCAGACTTTGAGGGAAGAGGGTTCCGAGGGGTTTGCAGGTAAAAACTAAAGGAGCAATTTTACCAAAACTTCTTTAAGACATAGTGGACAAGGTAGTTCTGCTTGGAAACTCATATGATGAAGTGGAACAGGACATTTGGAAGACACCAGTTGGGCTGCACCCCTCAGGTCTGCAAGCCCTGTACCTGCCCATCCTCGAGACCGAGGGAAGAGCCTGGAGTCAGTGACAGAGACATCAATGGTGTAATGGACAGGGAATCTTACATGTTCGAAGCAAGGTCCTGCAGTGGCACCACGTGGGGTGGAAGGCAGGCAGGACATGACAGCAGTCTTCGCTGGGGGCGGGGAGGGGGAGGTGACCATTTATAGGGGGATTTGACATCACGTTGGCTCATCAGCTACCGAGGGAAACCAGGAGTGGGGGCACTTTCCTCACAGCCCCTCAGGTTAACAGCATCACGAGGGCAGATGTTTCCCTTTAATAAACTAGCAGGTGGAGCCATTCTGGCCTAAGGGGCAGGGGGAAAGCACGTTCATGTGGGGAATTGATGTCAGGTTGGCTCATCGGTTACCAGGAGAACCAGCAAAGGGGCATGCCCCTCACAGCCCCTTTGATAACTTATTACGATGGAGACGTCCTGATTTAAAGCTACAGCAATCATTACCTGTACGTAGGAAGGTCAGTCATGTGAGCAGGGTGGAGGTGAAGCAGGCACTGGTCGAGCAGGGGATGGGCAGAGAGCGAGAACAGCCAGCTTGGGCGGTCTCCATATACTCCACCCCTACACACCCCACATGACGCTTACAATCTTGCCCCCCCACCTTCCGCACTGTCCCCTCACACTGTGAGGAGTGAGGGGTCCGAGGGGTCAGGTGCACAGAGGCGAACTGCAACCAGCTACCACAAATGCAATACAGACATCAGCAGCGAAAGAGAATCAGGAGGCCAAGAGGTGGGCAAACTTATGGAGTCCGGAGCTTATCGGGTCATGGAGGGGCCAGAGGAGGACCATGACGGCGTCTCCCTGTAGACCCAGCCATCAGACTCATTTCACAGTGAGGCCACTGTTGTCGCCCAGTCTGTGAACAGAGTCCCTCTGCTCAGACGAGGGGTGAAATGTAAGGTGTTTAACAGGCACAATACAGGGAAGATGACGACCATTGAGCAAAATACAAGCAGTAACAGCACTGAGATACCACCACCCCTGCCCGTGGTTTCTGTCCTGGCCTGCAGGACCCCACGGCCTGTCTACCCTCAGTCCCCACAGCCAGTGCCGAATACTGGAGAGGCCATGTAACAGACTGCAGGGTTAGTGTAATGGTGCCCTTCTCCAGTAGGGGGCGCGGATTAATTACCTTAGTGCTCTTAGGTGGGGCTGGGTAGGAGACAGGTGAAACCTCTTAAGTCTCTTTCTAATCCTCTTCTCCATGAGGCAGCAAACCCAAACCACAGAGACTTACCTGCCAGTCCCAGGGCCATGTTATGTGTTCCCCTGGGGGTAGAGCCTGTGGCGAGGGCACAAGTGAGTTATCGTCCTGGCCAGCAGTCGGCAACGGTCCTTCACTGGTCAACAGTTGAACCTGAACGGCGTTGACTAGCGGCCTCTGGGTTAACATGGCGTCAGCTCCTGGGATGTGTCCACACGTTGAAGGAGCGGGTTTCCCGTCTCAGCTGTTGTTGAAGCAGCTCGTTCACCGCCCAGCAGCAGTGGGGTTGTGAGGCGGGGGGAGATGCCGGTGTGTGCCATTCTTATCGGCCCATTTCTGAACTTCATAGCCGACAAAGCAGATCCCTTGGTCACTACTGATGTCCATGGGGGTCCTAGAGTTCACACACAGCTCTTCTAGACCCCAAACAGTGGCTTATTCACCAGCCATCTCCGTGCAATCAGATGAGTCACTAGCACAGGGCTGCTACTTTTAAACTAGAAAGGGACTCCGAGGTTAACAGGATAGCATCAATATAATGGAAAGAGCAAGATACTCTCATGGCAGACAGCTGCTACAGGCCCCCACATGCGAGTGGACAGCCACGTCTTTCCCCGCAACTTTCCATTCCTTGTCCTTTTTTTCCAACACCGTGGCGCTCACAGGAGTTTCCCTGGCCTTCTGGCTGACTCACCAGTCTGCACCCCGCAGGCCTGCAAGCCTTGTAGTTGCCCAGCCTCAAGACCGAAGAAATAGCTTGGAGACAGCAACAGAGACGTCAATGGCTTATTGGACAGGGGATCTTACATGTCTGAAACCAGGTCCCGGAGCAGCACCCCACTGTGTGCGGCAGCCAGTCTTCAGGACGCGGCAGCAGCCTTCGCCATGGAGGGGGCGGGCGTGGAGAGGCTACCATTTATAGGGGGAATGACGTCAGGTTGGCTCATCAGTTACCAGGGAAACCAGCAGCTGGGGCACATCCCTCACAGCCCCTCAGGGTAACGACCATCTTGAGGACAGCTGTTTCCCTTTCATAAACTAGCAGGTGAAGCCATTCTGGCCTAAGGCGCAGGGGGAAAGCACGTTCCTGTGAGTAGGGCGTAGGTGAAGCAGGTGTAGGTCGAGCAGGAGATGTACAGAGAGCAAGAGAACAGCCATCCGGAGTGGCCCGACCGCACACTGGTGCTTCAGTTCAGTTCACTAGATATTCATTATGTGCTTACTTTGAAGACTCAAAGAAGCATGGTACAGCCATGTCAGGGCCTTCAGCAGTCAGTCATATCCATATAGTACTCTCAGTGACAAGATTAAGAACCTGTCATTTGCATGGGCTGTTTCCAAGCTTCCGGTGGAGGGGGACAGGGCACTAGAAATGTGTTCACATAGTCTTAGGTGTTTGAAAATTTTAACCAGTTTTAACCACAATTGTGTAAGGCCACTATCCATCACCATTCTGTTGGACTCCCCCTAGTGATGGGTGATGAAGTAATGGAGGGAATGGTTTAATATTGCTACGGCAAAGCTTAAGTGGGAATATACGTAATTTGGGCTAAAAATTAGGCTACATTTATGTGGTTTGGGTCAAAAATGGATAGAGTTAAATTACTGCTAGCTAATCTGGTATAGGAACAGCTTCCTGGGATACTTATATCGTCCAGGATGACTACTCATGTGTGTAATGGAATTTACAGATAATGAAAAGGAGTGAATCAAATGAACATATTGGAAATGGTTTTAAATTTCTTGGTTTGACACCAGATATTGACATAGCAATGATAATACAAAACTCATGATAATAAGTCCCTCATTGGGATTCTCAGAAAGATTTGAGCTTTATTGGAGGGTGAAGTCTTGGTAGGAGCAGGTTGTGGCTGGAGTCAGATCAGTGCAATCTTTCCCCTGTAAGTGTGAATCATTTCCCCCCACTTCTGCCCCAGGTTGGTGTTGCCTGGGAAAACAAGTTTCACAATACACGTCATTATTTTTTGAATATCACCTGTAAACTTCTGATCTTAATAAAGTAGCTCAGTAGTTTTACACTTAAAAGCTCGCTCCTTGTATCATGTAAATTATGCCTACTTAAAAATTCATGTTAAAAAAACCTCATGTTAAAAGTACTATAAGAAGGATGTTGTACTAGAGGCTGTGTGTATGCCTGGTAATGAATTGTTTGCACACAGAGTGATGAGAAGGGAGATCAGAGTGTATAGGCTGAAGGCAAGGATACAGAATACAAACAAAAATCCATCCTCAGTCAGTACATCTCTGGTCATATCTGTGCTCAAATGGGGAGGCCAGATGGCTGAAGCCTTTATGGAGGACACTGGTCACTTCTGCCCAAATGATCCAAATTGAAGAATTCAGAAATGATAAAGGTGAGCACATACGAAGAACAGAAGGGTAAGACTCTCTTGCCCTTGATTGGAACAATTCTAAGACCTAGTGTCTGAGAGGAGACCTCCTCCGTGAGGTTGAGTCAGACCTCGATGGCTGACCTACCCTTAGGTGGCCTTCCTGCTTTCTGATTCAGAGTTTACTCTGGTGGTGAAATAGCAACTAATGGAATGTGTGTGCAGAAGGACCAGCAGGTTGATGGATGGGCACTTAGTTCTGGGGTGAGACTTGAGCTAATGGGGACCAGCAGATTAAACTTATAGCTCATGGTAAACGGTCTTTGATAGCAACCCAGCAGGATAAAATGATGAAGTGCTCAGTGCAACCTCAACAATGTATTTGAAGAACAACAGAAATATCAGTCTTGATTAACATTTATATCAATCTATACAGTGGAATTTTGGCCGCTGTAAAATTCTTGCCCCTAACGCAAGTAGCATTTGAGGAAGCCATTTAACCTTCCGGCCCTTCAATCTCTTCCCTGTGAGGAAATGGAAATAATTTCTTAATCCATAAGGTTGTGAAGATTTAATAAAATAGTTTATATTAAATTTTATAATTTTTTGATAGCTAGTAGCTATTCCTGATCCAAGTAAAATTTTTTTTTTTTCTTTTTTGCAGTACGCGGGCCTCTCACCGCTGTGGCCTCTCCCGCTGCAGAGCACAGGCTCCGGACGCGCAGGCTCAGCGGCCATGGCTCACGGGCCCAGCCGCTCTGCGGCATGCGGGATCCTCCCGGACCGGGGCATGAACCCGCGTCCGCTGCATCAGCAGGCGGACTCTCAACCACGGCGCCACCAGGGAAGCCCAAAATACACTTCTAAGGGGCAGTTTAACGTAGAAGTTTCAGGCACACACTCTTCAGTCAGACTGCCTGAGATTGAATCTCAGCTCTGCTACTCACTGCTGTGACCCTGGGACAAGCAACTTAACCATTCTGCAACTTTTAGAAAATGTCCACTACTGTTACTACTCAAGAAAAATCAATTCCCTTTTCTTGAAAAACTCTGACTCAGAGAGGCTGCCGCAAATACTGGGCTGTACTGGAGATCAGCACACACACACCCATTTGCACTATTTTCCTCACACCTCTGGGTTCATCTAGAGCCAAGGAAGAGGATGAACAGTTCTCATGAAATCACAAATTCTACAATGGCTGTGCTGAAATAATGTCCTGTCAAATAATGTGCTGTCATATGCAACCAACACCCGATGTGTTGACAAATGAATAAATCAACACATGATATGCTTCCAAGTGGGCTTACTTCCTCTCGCACGCTGTCATATGCACAAGGTACAACGTGGGCTTTTTTCACACACTAAGCAATTCTCCAGTTCTCAATGGACACTGACCAGGCGTCTTACAATCTAACTCAATTCTGACACTGTCTACTTGGAGGTAGCATCAGATCCCACAGCTTAAGGGCTGAAACCCACAAGGCTGCCCCCACTGCAGATGCTCCTCATAAACCTAGGTTGTTACCTGTGCTTCTGACATATTGGCTGTAAATCAGAGGTTCCTACGATCCCCTCCTCTGGTTCAATTAATTTGCTGGAGTTGCTCACAGAACTCAGGAAGCCAATTATCTACTGGATTATTGGTTTATTACAAAGGACATTAATGGCTACAAAGGAACAGGCAGATGAAGAGATACATACGGTGAGGTCCAAAAGGGTCCCAAACACAAGAGCTTCTTCCCTATGGGGTTGGGAGCCCAGCAAATGGACAAGCTCTGGTTCAACAACCCGAAAGCTCTCTGAACTCAACACCTTTGAGCTTTTATGGAGGCGTCATTATGTAAATATGATTGGTTAAAATATTGGCCGCTGGCAATTGATTCAACTTCCAGCCCCTCTCCCCTCCCCAAAGGTCACGGGAGTGCAACTGAAAATTCCACCCCCTAATCCAGATTGGATTCCCTTGGCAAGCAGCCCCCATCTTTTGGTACATTCCAAAAGTAACCACGTTAACATAACAAAAGATACCTCTCCACTTGGGACATTCCGAGGTTTTTAGGAGCTAGGAAGCTAGGGACAAAGACCAAATATAAAATTCTTATTATAAATCACAATATCACACAACACCCAATGTATAGTCATCTAGACCTACAAACCCATCAGTAAGCTCCCTCATGGACCTTTTAATACCCAGTATCGTCTCATATGGAGTTACCAACCCTTGTTGTACTGTGATTCAGGCCTGTATAACCCAATATATTGTCGTATGGACTCCCATCTAACCCACCACGACACTGACATGTGGACTTGCATGAATGAACTGCTATGTGCCCAGATCAACCTTTCACTCACAAAGGCAAAGCGGCACCATAATCCCATCCAATGTCTTCCCTCTCTCATAATCATCATTGCACCCATTTTTACTTCTTCTTCTTTATTGTCAAGCAATACAGGTGTGCCTCCTCTATTTAGGGAAGATTAGAGTCAAAAAACAAAACAACAACGGGATGGGGAAAACATTTTTGTATGTGTTCTGGATTTCAGAAAAGACAGCAGAAATCACTCTTAAAAACTTGATTGCAATAGGAAGAGTAAAATAGCCATCCTAAACTTTAGGAACTTTCACTGTGTAGTCTGTAACTTTTTTAAAATTAATACACCTAAAGGTAGAATCATTTTAATCAACTGATTCAATTTTAAGTCATCTTTCATTTTCAAGGTAAATGTTTTAATAATATATTTAATAATCAAGATCTTGCAGCTGATGCAAGCATATGGAGCCTTTAGGTTATACTGCCCAACAGGGAGAGCTTAGAGGTTTCATTAGCACCAACTGGATTTTCTTTTTCTTTTGGGACATCAACATTATAGGGAACAAAGAGGGTTCATCAAACAAAAATGTATCTACTTTGGAACTCCTTAATTTAGTTCAAGATGTATAGTCAGCAGGCATTTTACTGAGAAAAAAAATGGACTCTTTTTCTCCCCCCCCCGGTTTTATTGAGATATAATTGACATTTAACATTGTATAAGTTTAAGGTACGCATTGTGTTGATTAGAAACACTTATATTGCAAAATGATTACCACCACAGTGTTAGCTAACACCTCCATCATGTCACATAATTACCATTTCTTTTTTTGTGTTGAGAACTTTTAAGATTTAAAAGTTTAAGATTTAAAATGTTGCCCTCTTAGCAACATTCAAGTGTATAAGACAGTATTATTAACTATAATCACTATGCTGTACATTAGATCCCCAGAAGTTATTTGTCTTATAACTGAAAGTTTATACTCTTTGACAAACATCTCCCCTTTCCCCCCTATCCTCCACCCCCTAGTAACCCCCAGTCTAATCTCTGTTTCTATGAGTTTGGCTTTCTCAGATTTCCCATATAAGTAATATGTATTTGTCTTTATCTGACTTATTTCACTTTGCATAATGCCTTCAAAGTCCATCCATGTGCAGAATGTCTTTCATTCTCATGGCTGAAATATATGTATGTGTGTGTGTGTGTGTGTGTGTGTATATATATATATATATATATATATATATATATATATATCTTCTTTATTCATTTACCATTGATGGGTTGCTTCCATATCTTGGCTATTGTGAATAATGCTGCAGTGAACATAGGAGTGTAGCTATCTCTTTGAGATACTGTTTTCATTTCCTTCAGATGTATTCTCAGAACTGGGATTGCTGGATCATGAGGTAGTTCTATTTTTAATTTTTTGAGGACCCACCATACTGTTTTCCATAGTGACTGCACCAATCTACCTTCTCATCAACATTGTATGAGTCCCTTTTCTCCATATCCTTCTAAACACTTGTTATCTCTTGTCTTTTGGATAATGGCCATTCTAATAGGTATGAAATGATATCTCGTGGTTTTGATTTGCATTTTGCTGATGATGAATGATGTTGAGCACCTTTTCATGTACTTGTTGGCCATTTGTGTGTCTTCTCTTGTAAAATGTCTACTCAGTTCTTCTGTCCATTTTTAAATCAGATTGGCTTTTTTTTGTTATTGAGTTGTATGAGTTCTTTATGTATTTTCAATATTAACCCCTTATCAAATATATGATTTTCAAATATTCTCTCCCATTAAGTACGTTGCTTTTTCATTTGTTGCTGGTTTCCTGGACTCCCTTTCTTAAAGAGAAAATTCATGTTTTTGATTTCATATTTTCTTTCTATATGTTCAAGGCAAACCTGTACCTGAATCCTTATTGTGTCTTCAAAGACCTTGCTTCATCTCTTCACCCTGTCCTTCCGTATCTTCACTCCCGCTCCACTGTTTCTTCCCCAAAGCATCCCCTGGGCCAGTCTTTTCCCACTTAGGTCACTCTTCCTTTCCCTCTATTCTCCTCTGGCTATATTCCCATCCCTTCCTGAAAATATTTTTCTTGCTTCCTCTACTCTCTCATTCTCATTCACTCACCAACAAACTGCAAAGTGACCTGCACACCCATATCTCTGCTAAATGTGTCATGAAAAAGCCACCAGTGAACTTCTAATCACAAGTTGACCATGTTCCTTTCCTGACCTCATCTAATTGAATTGCAGTGTACTTATTGCTGATCTGTCATCTTTCTTAAAGGCCATGTTCATGCGTTTCTATAAGAGTTGTGTCCTCCCATTGTTCCTCACATGTACAAGCCTGACCCTTTTGGCTCTGTTATGTGTGGGCATTTCTTATTCTGCCCACTCCTTGAATGTTGGCATTCTGTCTTTGGCTTGGTATTTTTTCATTCACAGGCTCCTCCTGAGCATTAAATATTCATGTCTTTAGTACTGAACGTCTGTTCTTTTATATCTTTGTCTCCATCCCAGGTCTTTTTACAAGTTTCAGATTTATGGTCTGGCTTTTTTTGGGCTTGCTGTTATGCATTGAACTGTGTCTCCCAAAAAGATGCGGAAGTCCTGACCCACAGTACCAAATGTCACCTCACTTGGAAATACGGTCTTTGCAGATGATCAAGTTAAGATGAAGTCATTAAGGTGGGCCCTAATCAAATATGACTTGTGTCTTTATAAAACAGGGAAATTCTGACACAGAGACAGATATGTAGAGAGGGAAGATGAGACGAAGACACAGAGAGAAAGCTACCTACAAGCCAAAGAATGCCTGAGGCTACCAGCAGAGAGGCGTGGGACAGATTCTCCCTCACAAACCTCAGAAGGAACCAACTCTGCTGGCATTTTGATTTTGGACTTCTCGAATTGTGAGACAATAAATTACTATTGCTTAAGCCACAAGCTCGTGGTATTTTGTTATGGCAGCCCATGAAACTAATACACACACCCACTTGTTTTTCCCAGTATTACTGCTAACACATGTCCAAAGTCAACTCATTATCTTCCCTCTGAAAAGGACTCTTCCTGCATTCTCTGGCTTAGTTATTCATACCACTCTCTATTCAGTATCTCAGGTTAGAGGCCCAGGACTCCTAACTCCTCTCTTCCCCTGCATCTATCTAACCAAATGCCATGACCTTTCACTTCTGCCTCCTAAACGTTACTCATATCTCTCTTCTTTCCATCCCAGCTCTTCCAGCCCTAGTCCAGTCCTCACCGCTGCTGTGTGGACCACTAACTAGTCTTCCTGATTCTGGAATTGGGCCAGAGTGTCCTATCTAGAGAGAAACTCTGCCCATGTCACTATTGCTTGTAGTTCCCTAACATGGCGAACAAGACCTCCATGTTCTGGTCACACCCACCTCCCTAACTTAATCTTCTGCCCTTCCCTAACTGACCAGGCAAGTGATTCCCTTCAGAAATGTTTTTTTTTTTCATGCTTTTGTACAAGTTGGGCTCCAATGTGGAAAATTCTACCATAACACTCCTCTTTTAACATTTAGCTCAGGAATTACTTGCAGAAGGAGATCTCCCCTGTGCTCTTCAACTTAGGATTGGAACCCCTCATCTGGTCTCCTGTAATGACCTGCATGTCCCCCTGCTATTGTACCTAAGACAATGCACTTGCCATGTATTATATGTGTGTCTTCCACATCTGAATGGACAATAGTGACTGTGTCTAATTTACTCTAGTGTTCCAAGGGCCTAGATTCTAGACTATGCAAAATCTCAGTAATTGTTGTTGCTTATTCAGATTTGACCTTCTATATCCTTGCCCTAATTTTACACTCAGAACTAGCAGCCATCACATCACTTCTATACAAAATAACTTGATGGCTATAATCTCTATTCAACACAGTAGAGATCACCACAGGGAGCAACCTAGAACATAATTTTGGCCCCTCTGAACATGCTATGACCCACTGACACCTACAAATTATAATTTAAAGAAATACTGAACCATTTCATGTTTTGAGCTTTATATATGACTTAACTACTGAAATTAGTTGGATCCTAGAAGGAGAAACATAAGAGACTCACACTGGGTAATTTGAGGACAGTGTTAAATGAGACAATTTACACAGGATTGGGAAGGTGGGAAGGAAACCACAAGATAATTCTTGAGAATCCCAGAACTTGCAACATAAAGGCCAAAAAAGGTTTGATGGGACATGGGAAGAGAGAAATTACCAGACTATGTGGAGAGGGCTGTCTGCTAGGAGCTGTGAACTATACAGGAAGGATCAGCCACCTGCAGTCCCCACGAGGAGGAACTTTAGAGATAAATGCTCCCTATCCTCACTTGCCTGCCTCCACTGAAAATCCAGCAGGAGGCAGTGGACAAGAAAGTGTGGGATGCAAACCACTCAGGTCAGCCTCCTGGGGCCCGAGCAGGATGCAGGAGAGTGGAGCACACAAAGGGAGGAACACATGGACAATATCCAGCCCAACAAATATATAAATTAATATTCATTTTCACAAGTAGGAGGAATCATTGCCCTAGGGAGGTTACTGCCCTCGATTAAGAGTTTCAAAACATAATTTCCTGTTTAGAGGTTCAACAACTGTGAATCTAGCCTGCTGGCTCCCATAGAGCAGCTCCTCTGAATTCATTGTTAACTCTATGAAGATGACATGTTCTTGGCTATCATTTTATTTGAATTTTCATTCATCTTATATTTTTCTCAAAATGAAATCTGAGTAAAATAAAGAACTGATCTCAGATTTGAAAAGAGCTACAGCAAAGAAAAGTTTTTCTGTTGGTATTTTCATCACTGAAGGCTTCTCGTTTATGAAATAAGGTGCCTAATGATTTTCCATCCAAGGTGGGGTAACTAAGAAGGAAAAATGGCATAGAATTAAAAATTTAATACTCCACCATAAAATAAAAATTAAAAAAATTGTAAATCAACTATTCTCCAATATAAAATAAAAATTAAAAAAAATTAAATAGTGCTTCTCTGGTTATAACCATAGATGAAATCATTTTTCTTTACCTTCATAAACGAGTGAGTTTCCTCTCTTTAGCCCAGTCTTGGACATCCGCTTTTCCAAATATAAGGTAGAGGATCAGTCCTAATGTGTTAATGGCAAATGACAAGGAGAAGACATTCCTCCACCCAAATTCAGGGTCCTGAGGAGACAAAACTTCAAGTAAATATTACCCCTTTCATCCCTTTTTCTATGAAACTCATTAATAGTTTAGAAGACAATGTTCACCAGTGGGTTTTCATGTAGAAATTCATTTCCCGAACACAGCTTAATAGTTTGATGGAAAGAATTTCAAAATGGATTCAGAATGTTCTTCATAAAATGGACTTAAGGACCGTTGCAATTAACCTCCAGAATTGTATTTGTCCCTATTTATCAAAGTGCCGTACATTTTCTCTTTTGTGCAAATCATGACTATACATATGCTGATAATATTTCTTCTTGCAGTGCAAGACGAATCTTGCAAGAAGAAGATTGTGGGCTTTGGAGCTAGACAGGTCTAAGTTAGGAGAATTCCAATTCTACACCCTCTTAGTGGAAAGACATATTCTATCAGATTTTAATCATCAGGAAATGAGGACAATAATGTTTCATTTTCATAATTGGTGGGAGAATCAATAATTAAATGAGATTACTGCATATGAAATACCTGTAATTATACCTGCATGTATCAGGCACTTAAACATATTTGATTTTATCTCTTTGCTTTTGCATGGTTATGCAAATGAAAATTTCAAAGTGTTGCAGAAGACATGGCAAGTTGCATATATGCATGGATTCATCATCTTCTCACAGGACATCTATGTGGCTGTGTGATTTCAAAGACTGGATATTACCAGTGGATCACTAGTGAGTGCTTTGGTTTCAGAATAAGTAAAGATTGAGGTCATGAAGGAAATTCTTTTATATTTTTCTTTGTCAAGTTGATCTTCATGACAAAGTTACCCACAATTTAACTTTATTATCCAAAATGTGAAAACATTTTTTTATGCTATTACCTTTATGAATGGATTCAGCAGAGTGTTTTAAGAATCCTTAACAAGAAAACTTTACCTGACTGAGAAGAAATCTACTGACAGTGGGTGCCAGGATAGCAGATATCTGTGCAAACCCCCTCGAGGCTCCCATGAGAAAGCTGGAATGCCTGTGGGTGACAGGAATGTTCCAGGCTAGATCCATAGACACTTCAGCCCTGCTTAGCATATGAATCCATCATATAGTAATTATGTCAAAAAGGACTCTCTCTGTGTATATTCAATGAAAGGTACTGAGACAAATCAACAACACCCTCCTCCCACATACTTGAAAAAATGGCCACAGGCTATCAGTGGTCCTTGCCCATGATTTATAATTTCACAAAGTTTGGGGCTCCCGGAAGGCTGCAGGCTAAATCTTTTTCAGGAAATATGAAAATGAGAGTGGAAATTATAGTCCTACCTTGGAGCAATATCTAAGGCATTGATATAGATCCCTGGCTGACTAAACAAGCTTAGTCCACAGGAGAGCGTCAGAAGGCTCACTGCTGTGATATAGCTGGAGGCAACGTATGGCAGAACCACAAGGGATGCTGAAGAGGGGAGACTTCCTATGGAACGAGGAACAGATGAATTAACCAAGATACATCTTTGGCTGTTGTATGCCTTATGAATTATCAGAGCTTTTGGTCCTATTCTTAACTAGAACTGTGGCAATTTTCCTCACTGTAACAAGCCTAAAATTCTTGGTCAGAAGGAAATCTGCCAGGTAACCTCCCAGGATGCCGACGACCCAGGCAAAAATAAAAGGAAGGGCAGACAGGAAGCCACTCTGAGGGGAAGAACTTGAGTAAACCAGCATAATAAAGGCTGTGAGATCACACCTTGTATTGATAAAGCACTAATAATCATACCGACAACTCTGAAATCATACTTTGCTAAGAAAATCAGCAGCCTCTTCCATCATACCCTCAGAAAAGCTACTCACATGACTGTTACATTATCTCTTGGTAATAAAAGATAAATTTTTCTAGATGAGATGATTTGTGAAGGCAGAGTAATTCGAGAGTCATGCAAACAGGAGAAATGGGTGGAGGGAAATATACTCACATCTCTGATATCAACATTGAACACAGAGCTGATGTAAGTTGGTGTGTATACAACCATTATGTTAATTAACCATTGACGGCTGAAACCGCAAAAACACAAGGACCAGAGGGGTAGAGATCTGACCATAGCTTTGATGGGAAGAGGCTGCTTAGAAGAGCTGACCCGAAAACAAATTTACTGATTAGAATAGTAAGATCTGAGACATGCTCACACGTTCTTAGTCACCCTGATAAATCCGGATGCTGATACAAGATCTCTGGAGAAGGTCAGAGTTTTTATGTGTACCTGTTGGGCCAAGGAGGATATGATGTATTCTTTTTCTGTGATGTTTATCCATGGGTGAGTGACAGGGTCATCATAAATCAAAACAAACCAGAGAAGGCAGGAGACACAGCCAACACCTCCTGCCAGCAGAGGTAAAATTGGTAAACTTCTGTGTGAATTTTTTTACATTGGGTTATTTTCTGGTGTGGTTCCTGGGAAAAGCTCTTGCTCTTAATATCTTCTTCCCATTTCTCAAAATACTCACATGAATATCACAGCTTTCTAGAACCCATTCCTTTAGATTTCTTGATTTGTGTGCACAAAAATCACAGACCCTAGGAATGGCACTACACTTGATATCTCAACCTTTTTAATACTAATAAAGGAAAACGATTTCTCTGCTCACAACCCTTCTGACACCAAAGGTGTGGGGTTTTCACACTAAGAAATTCTCTAATTCTCTACAGACACCAGCCTGGCATCCTACAGTTTAGCTCAGTTCTGACACTATCTGGCCTTAGCACAGACCCTACAGAGTAAAGGCTCAGTCACACAGGCTGCCCCCTACTTCAGAAACTAATTGCAAGTAGTGAGTCCTCAAATTACCCACACTTCTGTTCAACTTTACTACAAATTCAGAGGTTCCCACAACTCCCTCTTAGTCTGATAATTTGCTGGAATAGCTCACAAAAGTCAGGGAAATATTCATTTATGTTTATTATCAAAAATATGATAAAGGATACTGATGAACACCCAGATGAAGAGATACATAGGGTGAAGTCTGGAATGGTCCTGAGTGCAGGAGTTTCTGACCCTGTGGAGTTGGGGATATGCTACCGCCCCAGCACGTGGATGTGTTCACCAACCTGGAGGCTCTCAGAACCCCATAGTTTAGGGATTTTTATGGAGGCTGTATCATGTCGCCATAATTGATTATTAACACAATCTGATGCACCCTCTCCTCCTGGGAGGATGGACGGTGGGGCTAAAAGTTCCAAGCTTCTAATCACCGCTTGGTCTTTCTGGTGGCCTCTAGCCTGAAGCTATCCAGGAGGATACCAAGAGTCACCTCATTAGACAAAAGATGTTCCTATAACTCAAGAAATTCCAAGGGATTTAGGAACTCTGCTTAGATGTTCCTATCATCCCCACCACTCACCACGAAATTACAAGAGTTTTAGCTCTGTGTCAGGAACTGGTGGCAGAAACCATATCTATATATTTCCTATTATGTCACAATTAGCCATTCTAATAGGTGTGCAGAGGTAGCTCATTGTTTTTATTTG
Source organism: Leucopleurus acutus (assembly GCF_964270905.1). Lineage (NCBI taxonomy): Eukaryota > Metazoa > Chordata > Mammalia > Artiodactyla > Delphinidae > Leucopleurus > Leucopleurus acutus. Next base: position 84,699,077 of record NC_139153.1, on the reverse strand, counting down.
CATTTCCCTAATGACTAAGGATGTTGAGTTGACCACCTTTTCACATACTTATTTTCCCTCTCCCTATCCTCTTTAGTGAGGTGTCTTTGCCCATTTTTAAATTGGGTTTTTGTTTTGTTATTGAGTTTTGAGAATTATTTACACACTCTGGATAAAAGTCCTTATTGTATATGTGTTTTGCAAGTATTTTCTTTGGTGTCATAGCTAAGAAATCTTTGCCTAAATAAAGAGCAAAGATTTTCTCATATGTTTTCTTTTAAAAGAATGATAATTTCAGATCTTACAATTACATCCAACATTCATATTGAGTTTTTGTATAGAGTGCAAGATATGGATCAAAATTCTTTTTTTTTTTTGAGCACCATCTGTTAAAAAGACTATCCTTTCTCCATTGAATTGTTTTTGCATCTTTGTCAAAAATCAGTTTATCATTAATGTGTAAGTCTATTTATGACTGTATTCTGTTTCAGTGATCTGTTTGTCTCTATGCCAATACCACAATGTCTTGATGACTGTAATTTTTTTTTTTTTTTTTTTTTTTAGATTTGTGTGTGTGTACATATACATACCAGATGGCAGCAGGGTTTTTTTTGTTTTTGGGGTTTTTTTTTTTTTTGCGGTATGCAGGCCTCTCACTGTTGTGGCCTCTCCCGTTGCGGAGCACAGGCTCCGGACGCGCAGGCCCAGCGGCCATGGCTCACGGGCCCAGCCGCTCCGCGGCATGTGGGATCCTCCCGGACCGGGGCACGAACCCGTGTCCCCTGCATCGGCAGGCAGACTCTCAACCACTGCGCCACCAGGGAAGCCCTGTAATTTTATAATATACCTTGACATCAGGCTGTGTTAGTCTTACAACTTTGTCATTAATTTCCAAAATTGGCTATTCTAGGATCTTTTTATTTTCATGATAATTTAGTTTTCAGTGCATGTTTCACATCTCTTGTCAGATTTAGCACTGTTACCTATTTTTTTGATGCTATTGAAAATGGTACTGTTCTCTTTAATTTAAATTTCTGATTCTTTCAACTTTTGTATGTCTAAAAATGTCCTTATTTTGCCTTTGTTTTTGAAAAGTTGTTTTTGTCTCTGGAATTCTATGTTAACAGATTTATTTTCTTTTTTCTTGAGTATTTGAAAGATGTTGTTCCACTGTCTTCTTGCTTTTGTTGCTTCTGATGGGAAAGCTGCAGTCATCGTATCTTTGTTCTTCTCTCTCTAATTTTAAACTTTGGCTGCTTTTAAGATTTCATCTTTATCACTGGTTTTGAGCCATTTTATTATGGTATAACTTGGTACCGGTTTCTTCATATTTCCTGTGCTTGAGATTCATTGACTTTTTTGGATCTGTGAGTTTATAGTTTCCAACAAACTTGGAAAACTTTCAGCCATCATTTCTTCAAAGGTTTCTTTCTGCTCCCCCATCCCACTCCTCTCCTTTGGATACTACACACCTTACTTATGTTCTCATTTTATTATTACTTTTTTCTCTGTGTAGGTCATTCTGGATGGTTTCTATTGTTACTTTTAATTTCATTAATCTTTTCTTCTGTTGTATCATCTGTCATTAATTCAATCTTTATATTGTAGTTTTTATCTCTAGAAGTTTGATTTAGGGTCTTTAAAAATATATTTTGCGTGTCTCTACTTAAATTTTGAACAAATAAAGTTATAGTAACTATCCTTTTGTGCTAATTCTAACATTTGTGTCAGTTCTGGGCTGGTTTTGATTGATTGATTATTCTCCCTATTATGGATTGTGTTTTCCTGCCTTTGTCCATACCTGGTAACCCAGGCCTTGAGCCAGACATTACGAATTATATCTTGTTGGGTGCTGAAAGTTTTGTATTCCTGTAAGTATTTTTGAGCTTTGTTTGGGGTACAGTTAAATTACATGGCAACACTGACCCTTTGGGTCTGCATCATCATTTGTTAGAGGGATGCACAATACTGTGTCCTCTAGAGCTAATTATTTCTCACTATTGAGGAAAGACATTTATTAGGATTCTGCCCAATGGCCCAAGAATTATACAGTTTTTCATTCTGTCTTGTGGAAACAGGCACTATCCCTGATTCTCTATAAGTACTGGGCACTATTCTTTAAATTTTTCCAATGATTTCCGGCACACACACACCCCCGCCCCCCACCGGCCTCAGATGATGTCTCCACACAGGTATTCTAATCAGTGCTCTGGTGAGTATCAAGGGGGACTCTGCAGATAGCCAGGGTTTTCTCTGTGTGCAGTTGTCTCCTGTTAGGCACTCTTTCCTGTGACCTCTACCTGCCTTACTTTCTCAGGGCTCTTACCTCCATCTCCTCAACTCTGATACTTCTGTCTCTCACAAACCACCACTCTGCAAGTCTGTCCCCTACTGCCTGCTAGGGCGGCAGATTTTGCCAAATCACTTGGTGTTAATAATGCATCATGGCAGGTTAACAGCATCATAGGCAGGAGGACTTCCAAATCCTTTGATGATATAAGTTAATTCTTCCCTACTATTATATTAAGACATTTTCTTTTACTAGGATCTTTCTGTCTCGATTCATTTCCCCCAGAAAAGTACACACAGATAGATACTCAGAAGAATCTCCCTGAATATGAAAACCTAGGAGTGGGGAGACAGCAGCTTACCAAAGATAAAGAAGACAAAAGGCCACCCAAGGGCTTGACTGATGATGCCACCCAGGAGGATGGCAATGCAGCTTCCCAGCATCATTCCTGCAAAGAGAGAATAAGCTGTGGGGCTCTGGACTGCCACCTGATAGATGCCTACAGAATGACAGATGACATGTTACAGAGTAGTATCACCATAAAAAGATAAGCATAGTAGAATATATGGACTTCAAACTTGTGACTGAGTTCATATGTTCTCCTGAGGACCCATTTTTCTGGCAGTTCCCTAGTAACATTGCAGATGACAACCATGCTTCCTTTTATGTTATTTTAATTTTTAATTACACAATTCATATAACATATGCTATTGTAAAAATAAATTACTGCAAAGAACCAAGGTTCCCCTCACGTGCCCCACAATCCATCCCCACTCGAATGTTAACCAACAGCTACAATTTATTATATGATGTATAATTGCATACATTTTCCTCTCTGCACACATACATAGTGTATATCTATACATACCTGCATCTCTTGGTAAATGCATTTATGTAATATGTAGACAGAAAGTTAGATAGATTTGTCTATTAATGTGCTAATAGCACTGTTTTAATTTCCATGGCTTTACCGAGTATTCTCATATATAGTGAGGCACATATCCCTTTTACAACTTCTTCAAAACTAGACTATTATGTTTTTTTAAATTTTCCAGATGAACATTAACATCAACTTGTCAACTTTTATATATATGTATGTGAGTTATTATTAATTTTAAATAAGCAGGACCATAATGTACCTATTGTCCTGTGACATTTATTTTTTATTTAACAATTGGGCTTGTAAATATTTCCATGTCACTGCAGATGCTACCTAGTTGTTACTTATGAACATAAACCTAATTATCACTTCTGAACTTAAACATAATTTATTTCTGTACAGTAAAATAACAGAAGTAGGCTTGCTAAACCAAAGACTGTGCATTTTTTGACAGAACAGCTGAAGTATGCTGCTAAAAGGCCATACTAAATTAAACTGCCAACAAAGATTGTTTTCCTCATCTCTTGACAACATTGGACATCCTCAAAGCTCCTAGTTTTCCAAATATGAATGCAAAACAGTATATAAGTTTTTCTTTTTATAGTGCAGTTGAACATTTTTTCATTTTTATTTCTTTTGTGAACTGTTCATAATCTTTTTTTTTTGTTTCTTTCACTTGTTTAACTTTGTCTCAATTTATAGAATCTTTATGTGTTGTGAATAATAACCCTTTGTCTGTCATGCTGGCTGCAATTCTATTCTCCAGATTTAAACTTTGTTTATGGTGTATTTTGTAACCTAGCAGTTGTGAGTTTTCATGGGGTCAGATCTGTAAGTTTCCTCTGTAATGACTTCTAGATTTACTCCTTTGCTTAAAAGGGCTTTCCTGATCTCACAGTTAAAAAAAAAAAAAAAAATCAGACCAGGGCTTGGACCCGTGTCCCCTGCATTGGCAGGTGGAGTCTTAACCACTGTGCCACCAGGGAAGTCTCAGCAACTGTTTTTTATAGCAGTGTGTTCTTTTAAAATGAATATCATCTACACATATTCCCGTGGATCTCTCTGATGTTATTTGTTAATTATTTAAAATCTGCTTTCAATTCCTTTTTCATTGGGGTTAGTTCTTGCAGTTTTTGAGTTTGGTTTCTCTCTTTCATGCCCTTGATTTCCTTCAAATGTTTGAGGATTTGGAAAAGCCAATCCTTTTTTTTTTTTTTTTTTTGCGGTACACGGGCCTCTCACTGTTGTGGCCTCTCCCATTGCGGAGCACAGGCTCCGGATGCCCAGCCTCAGCGTCCATGGCTCATGGGCCCAGCCGCTCCGTGGCATGTGGCATCTTCCCAGACCGGGGCACGAACCTGTGTCCCTTGTCTCGGCAGGCGGACTCTCAACCGCTGCGCCACCAGGGAAGCCCAGCCAATCCTTATTTATATTTGAGGGTATCCCTTAGTCAGCTCTGATAACCAAAGTGAGTTTCCTTAGTCCACACTGGAGCCTCCATTCCCCTATCAGTGGATATGAGCTCAGATGACAAAGACTAATCGTCCAGGGTTGTGAAGGGCTCTAGAGAGGCATAAGGTCAGGCAGGGTGTGTATGTGTGTGCACATGACTCGTTTTCTGGCCTTGAAGAATCCCTGGCTCTCCTACCCTTCTCTCCTTACCCAGCACCCATACTTTGGCAATTTCTAGTTTGTTAGCCCTACTCTTTCCATTTTTCATTTTGACTCAATGTAACTGAAGCTTTCTTCCTCCAGAATATTCATTCCAAGTACACTGTCCAGACAGATCATTATCAGAAAGCAGTTCTCAGGACAACTGAGAGCAATTCCAAAGAAAATTAAGTTGGATTCATGCCTCACACTGAACACTAGTATAAACTCCAATATGTCAAAAATTTAAATATAAAAAATGAAACCATACATATTCATTAAAAGCCAGGTTGGATGCTTTTGTAACATTTCTAACTATGACTCAAACCCAGAAACCATAAAAGAAAAGAATGATCAATTTGACTACATAAAAATGTATTTTTAAAAAATGGCAAAAGGCATTATAAGCAAAGTCAAATCACAAATGACAATTTGGGGAAAATAACTAAAAGTCATGTCACAAAGGACCCATCCCCCTAGTTTATAAATACTTGACTGACATTGAGCAGAAGACAAAGAACCTTTCAATAAAAAAAGTTGAAGAACTCAGTGAAAGAATGTTGGATTGTAGTGGACTCATTTCCGTTATATGTTTTTACCTGAGAAAGCAATGCTGCAGAGTCGGCTTCATTCATTTGGAGGACTCCATCTTTCCCAGAGTGCAAAATGACCCCCATATCCTAACCCCTGAAAAAAAAATAGAGTTCTTGATATGTGGTCCCATAGAGAAATTCATATCCGGCGCATATTTATAAAATATCTGGGTACCAGGCTCACGCCCTGAAGTATTCGAGTTGCAATGAGGAAACCTAGTCCAAGGTCAGCTGCCAGAGGGGTGAAGAGAACGAGAAATGAGGATCCAAGCAGAGCAGCACCAACCATTTGCTTTGTTCCTACTCCTCCAGCCAGGTATCCACTGGGAGCCGGTGTCAGGATCACGCCATAGTTGATAGAACTAAAGATGATGCCTGGATTTGAGGGCTCCAATCATACACAGGGGCCTTAAAGAAACAGAGGATGCTTTGGCAAGCCATTTACCGGAAGGCTGTTGCATAACTTAAGAAGCCTCTTTAGATCTTCCACTGGCTTTCAAATCACTATTTCCTCAATTAAAACTTCTTAACATATAAACTCTAGAAAAAATAAATATCCGAACAAACAAATAGCAAAAACAAGAACACAACTTAAATTTTGCATGGCTTACCCCCGCAGGAAGACTTTTTGGGGAATTATTTGGGTCATCAAATGAGTCAACAGGCAGCCCCTCAGTGGAGCTGTTAAACTGGGACTGATGGTTTGTGCTGTTGGCCATGGTTACCATGGTGATGTTCATGATAATATTTTGTGCCATTATTATGAAGTTGCAGAGATGTGTGATGAAGGCTATTCCATAGCGAGTGGAACATAAGCTTGGAGCTGGAAATATTATGACGTTATATTAGTGCTTTCTTTATTGAATCTCATTTATTTTTCACAAGTTATAATACAGAAAGGCATCACCTGATGATTTAAGTGGCACTTCTATCGGCTTTGGGAAAGAAAGATTCCAAAAGCAGAAAATGACTGAGTTGAGTCAAAGCGTGTTTTATACTACAGCTTTATAGACCCTGACTTGCTCTGGGGTGTTCTGTTCTTCCTGCAATTTTGTCTCTCCCATTCCTAGGTTACTGTATTCTGTGGTTGATGAAATTACTCATATTTAAATATATATAGATATGGATATATAGAATATATATATTAAAAGTAAATATATACATATAAATGAAATATGTATAGTATACATATTTAAATTATATAATTATATTATATGTACTATATTATATACATATATAATGTAAATTTTAAACATTGAAGGAGTTGTTCATTGGTATAGATTTATTATTCTTCTCATATGTCTCAGTCAGTGAGGGCAAACTTTCATTTAAATTTTGAAATTAAACCTCTAGAAAGATTTTCTCATTAGAGAAAAATTGACACTGACAAACTATGAAAAAATATAGTGAAAGTGAAAAAATAACAGAAAAAGAAATGAGCACAAAATTAAAATAATCTGTTTTTGTACTTCCAGGAAAGACAGCTATTGCCAGGAAGAAACTATTGCAACAATCCAGAAAAGAAGTGAAGAACCGTGAACTCGGGTGGTAGCAGTAGAGGAACTAAGATGTGATAAGATCCCAGATAGATTGCAGTAGGGGAATAACTGAATCTTGGTTTCAATTTTACAGATGGGTGAGGGAAGGGCATTAGAGAGGTTCTTGTTCTAAACAGCTGGAAGAATGGAGTTGCTGTTCAATGAGGAAGAGAGTTCTGCAGAAAAAGCAGGTTTGGGGGCAGTGGGATGATAAAGAGCTTATTATTGGACAGTTAAGACAAAGATGCCTTTTAAGCACCCAAGAGATGTTGAGAATATTGTTGCATATAAAACTCTAGAGTTTAGAATAGAGGCTGAGGCAAAACGTTAGGAGTTAATAACATTCAAGATGATACTTGAAGCCATGGTATTTAGGAAATGAGAATAAATAGGGAAGATAACCAAGGACTGACTCTAGGGCTCTCCAATGCTTAGAGGTTGGATAAATGGGAAGAAACTGTCAATGGAAACTGGGAAGAAAACCAGGAAAGTGTGGTGTCCTGGAAGCCAAGGGGAAAAGGGCTACAGGGAGGAGGGAGTCAGTAGGTGTGTCAGATGTTTCTGATAGGTTATGTAACATGATGACTGAGAATTAACTCATTTAATCCTCACAATAATCCTATAAAGCAGCTACTACTACTATTCCAATTTTACAGGTGCAGAGAGGTCAGCTAATAGTATAGCTCAAGTGTCTATGCTCTTAAACACTGCACTGCATGTGTACAGTGGCTTTTATTTTGTCCCAGATGATTCCATGAGAATACCTTTGCCACAATCCGAGTGCACTCATCTGTGGGGTTTGTATGGCTGTATGGTGTAGGAGAGGAGAACAACACCATGCATCATCAAGAAGTCTTCAAAGCTTCAAGAAAAGAGGTGCCTTGAGGTTTACAAAAGAGCCTTTCCCTCAAGACCATACTCTTTTCTTAAGTAGAACACAAATCTTTGCAGTGAATGTAGTGGGGAAGGAAGAATTTGGAAGAAACTTGTAAGTGTACTGTAATTAGAGCGAGGAGCTAAAAAATAATATCTTTGTAAAGGTTTTCCTTTCTTTTTTGGAGCTGGGTGATGACTTCTTATGCCAATCAAATCAACTAATAATTTATCAGTTCTTTGGCCTTTGATCTCCCCAGCTTGCTTTGGGATCCTAGAGGCCAAAGGCTACAGAAAGCGAGTATCAGCAAACCAGGAGACTAATGGCTCACAAATGGGTGGGGTGAACACCTGCCTCGTGAGATCGCTGAAAGGTCCACGAGAGGCTGTGTTTAAAAGGCTTAGTCTGGTGCTTGCTGCATATTAAGCGTTCCCTACAGGCTACTACGTGTGTTCTTAAAAGTTATTTGTTTCCCATGTCTAGTTAAAATATATGAAAAATAATGTTGGTACAACATCTCATGTCTTAAAATTGAAAAGCTCAGTATATAATACAATAATACTGCCTTTTGTCAAATTGAAGTTGTCATTGATTTAAGATGCATCATATTTGCTCAACTAAAAATCAATTGATCAACTAATCAACAAATCCAACTTAATAGATCCAAAACTAAACTCCCCCTCCCCATCTTGCTCCACCCAAATTCCTTCCCAACTCAGGTGATAGAAATTCCATCCTTCCAAACACTTTGCAATTTATCCTTGATTTCTTTCTTTCACAGCCTACATCCAGTCTATCTAGAACATACTGCTTTCTTTATATTCAAAATGTATGTAGAATTCAACCACTTCTCACCAGGGCCACTGCTATCTTTTTGTTTAAAGTCTCTTCCATGTGGTTCTAGCTACCAACATCTCTTGCCTAGATTTTTGCGATAGCCTTCAACTTGACTGCCTGCTTCCAGTCTACTCTCATTACAGCATTTGGAGTGCTCTAGTCATACCATAAATTTGATCACGCCATTTTCTGCTCAAAATTCTCTATGTGGCCACACTATTTTTCAGATTAAAAACTAAGGTCTCTTTAGTGGCCAATGGAAATGAAGTATTTATAACCATTGCTTAAAATTTTTTTCTTAGGAAAAAGCCCTGAGGAAGTAATAATTCCAACTGTAGACAAGTGTTATGTTACAGGATATCATGAGATATATAGATAGATATGTTATATATAACATATACAATATGTTATATCTATATAACTATATCTATCAATTAATCTATCTGTATGATAGGTAAGCAAAACCCCCGAAACTCCACAACTTAAATATCCAACCACAGGGATTTTTCAGGTAAATAATACTTTATCTATTGGATATATTGGAATAATAATATGTATCCTTTAAGAATAATGATTGTATTATAAAGCAAATTGAAAAGTATGTGTGGTCCAAAACATACAACATAATATATACAGCACAGAACTATATAAAATATACATGTAAACGAAGGCAATAAAAACAAATTACAGTGGTTACATTAAGCTTAGTAACATCTTTTTTCATATCTTGATTTTTTGAGGTTTCTGTAAATAATTTTTTATACTTTACTTAAGCAATACAATTATGCTTACAATATTACATGCAAAACAAGCAGAATACACAATACTATGTGTAGACGATTTGGTAGCATTTATCAAGAACGCAAGTGCATATGGACTAAGATTAGGAGGTAATCATCAAAAATAAAATACTTTTTTAGAAATGTACATTAATAGTACTTGATTTTTAAAAAACAATTAAACACCTTAAAAGGCATGAATTCATTTCTTTGTATTACGATATTGTAAAAATCCACCATAAAATCCTAAAACCACATAGTCAAGGTTGAGTTTACCTTTCCCAGGACTGAGCTTCTCATCCCCTTGTACATCTTGGGAGTACTTCCCTGCCGTGGGACTCAATTCTGTCATGGTGGCCATTGCGTTCTTCTCTCCTGATGACTGTTTTTCACCTACAGGGTGATATGTTATCCAAGGTGTCAGCCACGAGAAATGAGACTTCTTTGAAACATTTAAAAAGTGGGCAACAGGCAAACAGAAGCTGGGCCGTTCCATCTGGATGGGGTATAAGGAGGATCATTACCTAGTCCTGGCTCAATACAACAGGTGTTCTGTGCCTACGGCATGGAACTGTTTATTATGTAGGATCTGGAGTACTCACTGTGTGCCAATTTGAGAGCGCTGGATTTGGAGCTAGGCATTTCTAAGTTGAAATCCAGGCTTGTGATTTACCTAATGTGCTGAGTGCTACCAGGAACAAATTTGTGTGTTTCAGTTTCCCATCTGCTGTTAATAAGAACAATGACAACAACAGCGCGGCAGCAGCACCTTCATCAAGGACTGTAAGGATTCAATAGACTGCACGTGCCGGGCGCTCAGCAAGTGGTTGCTATGTGGTTTATTGCCATCGTTGTTGGAGCTACTACAGATGTGGGTCACCGCGGAGCTGTCTCCTTCTGGCATCCACTACTGCACCTGAGAACCTGGCTTCTGGTACCCCTGATGACTCCCACACTGCTTCCCCGTTTGACCCACTGTGAGTGTCGCTAACATGTGTCATCGATGATTGGAGACCAGATTCGTATAATGAGATGATACAAGTTTTAATTGGATAAATTTGACATGTAATGTGTAAATTTAAGGTGTACATCTCGTGTTACTTTGATACATTTATATATTGTAAAATGGTTGCCGTTGTGATGATATTTATCACATTATATACTTAGTACAATATTATTACCTATGTTCAATAAACTACATTAAATCTCTATGGCTATTTTAGTACTTGGTACAAATTTGTACCCTTAAATACCATCAATGTTACTCCCTACCCTCCATCCCCTGGTAACCACTGTTTTACTCTCTGTGTTTTTTTTACGTTTCATTTTAAAGATTCCACGTATAAGTGATATCATGCTGTATTAGTCTGTCTCTGTCTGGCTTATCTGATTCAGCATAATGTGTTCAGTATCCATCCATGCTGTTGCAAAAGGCAGGATATCCTTTTTTCTCATAGCTGAATAATATGCCATTGTGTATATATACAGGATGATACAATTCTAACCCTGATCATTTTTGGCCACAAGTTGATGATATGTCTACAGTGTTATAAAAAAAAACTAACACAGAGATCTTGACCTTTCTGCTTATAAGAGAAGTAAAACATCTTTCCTACATACAATATTAAGATCTTTAATACCCAAGGGGATTCTTGTATGGTACTGTGTGTAGAATTACAATATTTGTGCTATGTTTAGTGCTCAATTTATTAATGTTAAACCTCTTAAAGGAAAAGTTTCAAAACATGTAACTATGCCACTAATAAATCAAAGTTGTTGGTTCAATAAATAATATCCTCTTAAACATTTAAACACTGGCACTTAACTAGACTCGGTCTAAAAGCAGTGTTGCAAACTAAGGCATGGCTTCTTAGCATTTATAAAAATTAAAAGTTTCATTAGTGCAGTAAAAGTTTCATTACTGCACGTGCCATAGGCTGCCCCCTTAGGATATAAAGTTAGACCCTCTCTGGTGGCACACGGCCAGCAATGTTGCTTCTCTGTCTTACTTTGTGAGAGTGTGGGGTTACCAGGGTTGATTGGTCTTTCCTATTCCTGACCCCACTTTCCCTCAACTGCTTGCCCTACTTTCAGGACTCAAATCCAACCATCCTTTGTATAAACGAACCTTGTAGGAAGACATATGTCCTTTAAAAAATGGGGCAAACTTCTGTCTATTCCCCTCTACATATTGAAATTTTACTTTTAAAATATCCCTAATAATGCTATCCTTCTTTGTGTTATAACTATTATATGAGCATTTCTTACATTAATACCTTCTTTTTAGAGAGTTATTATGGAATCATGGTTTTAAAACGATTCCATTTCAATGTAATTCTATTTTCTTTTCATGTTATAATTATCCTACTTGGGTGCAGGTCAAGTTCAGAGTGTGGCCTTTGGATGTCTCCTCTCTATTTTTATACATTGTTTTTCTTAAACAGCTTCATTGAGGTATAACTGACAATGAACTATGCTTATTTAAAGTGTACAATTCCATAAGTTTTGAAGGATGTATACCCATGAGACAATCAATGCAATCAGAATAGTAACTTATACATTACCCCCTGTAAGTTTCATCCTGTCCTTTTGTAGTACTTCTCGGAAGCATTTCCCAGCTCCTGCCCATTCATCCTGCTCTTCTACCCCTGGAAACAAGAGATTAGCTTGCATTTTCTAGCAATTTGATAGAAATGGAATCATATAGTATGTCCTCACTTTTTTCCTGGCTTATTTCACTCAGCATAATTATTTGGAAATTCATCTATGTTGTGTACATTAATACTTCATTCCTTTTTATTGCTGAGTAATATTTCATTGCACGGTTATACCACAATTTGTTTATCCATTCATCTTTTGATGAAAATTGTATTGTTTGCCGTTCATGGCCATTACAAATAAAGATGCTCTGAACATTCATGTACAGGTCTTTGTTTAGACATGTGCTTTCATTTCTCTTAGATAAATACTTACGAGTGGTACCTAGGAGTGGATAAATACCATATGGTAAGTATACGTTTAACTTTTTGAGAAAATGATGAATTGTTTTCCAAAGTGGTTGTACCATTTTACACTCTCACTAACAGTGTATGAGAGAGTTCCAGATCCTCTACATACTCAACAATTTGACGTGGTCAGTCTTTTTAGTTTTAGACGTTCTAAAGGATGCGTAGTAATATCTCATCATGGTTTTAATTTGCATTTCTCTAATGAGGTTGAGCATCTTTCCATGTGTTTATTTGCTATCAATATATCTTCTTTGGAGAGGCGTCTCTTCAGATCTTGGCACTGGGCATTCTAATTCCCTGGTGTGGTCAGAACATTTCAAAAATAGGCCTTTTGAATGTGAAACTAACACAACATTGTAAATCAAGTATACTTCAATTGAAAAAACTAGGCCTTTTGTACCTCGGGAAATTGCCCTGATTTGAATTGCAAAGGTTGCTTGGGAGACACTTTACTAAAGACAAAGATGTGGCCACCTGCATTGTCTTGCACAACCTGGCAATGTTGAGCAGGAATATGTTGTTTTTATTAACACCTTTTCCCTATGCGTGATATTTATTCTCGCTTCCATGTTCTGTTATGATGTCAGTCAATGTAACTCTGTGGCTGTGAGACTTTGCCATCCCCCTGCTGTGCGACTGTTTGGACTGGAACATTCTGAATGTTAGATTACGTCCAGTTTTCTATTATCTCTCTTCTAGACAACAAGGCATGCCTTGTCTCGGAAACCTGAGTGCCCAGTCCCAGCAGATGTGACCATATATTCAATACACAGAGATCATTCTCCCAGGAGGTTTTACAAGCATTCGCTCAATCGTATAGGCAACAAACAGGGATCCACATAAGGGAAAGTTCTGAGAGCAAGAGGCTGCCCAGGGAACATCTGAATTCCAGGGAAGGTTGGTGACCTCAAGAAAGTTTTCTGGCTGGATGCCCCGGCAGTGAGGTTGCAAGGGTAATACAATTCCACTCCCGCTAGCCTCCAAGGCATAGGACTATACAAAAGAAACTACATACATATATTTATATATTATATATGTTTTGTATATGTGTGTGTATACATACACACAGGCACACATATTTTTTAACAGCTACCTTATCTTCCATTATTGGTCCAGAAAACGCTGCTGGTTGCCTGAGTCAGAGACTATATGGCATCCTGAGATGTTTCTGGTTCGAAGCAGTGTTTACAAGGAATTATACTGAGGTTTACCTTCCTGCAGAGACCACTGGGTTTAAAGGCTGGGGGTGTGCAACCAATAGTACCCTCCCTATACATCTGTGAGGGCACAAGTGTCATCAAAAAGTTGTGACTTCTACATCTCTGCCTTGAGGACTCTCCCTGATCACCTCCTTCCAACTGTCTTCAGCCCACCTACCGTTTTCTGGTGGCCCTGGTGACTGTTCCATTGCCTCATCTCGACATTTCTTCTTCTATCCCCAGCCATTTTAGTTTGGTTAAATTTCACACCATCTCACTGGTTCCTACTCAACATTCTTCTAGATGCTGTCTTAGACTAGAGTCACCCCCAGCCCTGTCTTGTGTCAAAGCCCTGGACCCTAATTGATCTGGGTGGGAAACTAAGGCAACGAACTTGATTACAAAAGGATGGAGTCCCTCAGGACACTGGCACTAGTCCTGTTGCTGCTGTCAATCTGCCCAGGAGAAAAGCCCTGCACAACCTTCGCGGGGGCAATGAACCTTCATGTAAGAGACGACGCTGTGACTGCCAAGGCTTTCTTATCTGAAGTGTTCCTTCACAACCACTCTGCAGCTCTTCTCCCACCAGCTGTTGCTGCAACAGAAATTATGATAGCTACTGTTATTAACTACTAACCCAGGCAGTTTACATCAACCCCAGATGGAGCTATTACTGACCCTTTTCAGCTAGCCCATCCCGTTGGCAAATGAAAGAGTTGATGTTTGCTCACAAGTCCCAAAATTAAGCTCCCAAAACTCAGCCTTGAAACATTTCACTAGAGTGCCTGTTTCTTGGAAATGTCTTCCACAGTTGACATTTTCTCAAAGCTTATGGCTCATCGGGGACAATACTTCAGCTTCCTGCTTCTACCTCTCTTCTGCCTTGTTACGGAGATAAGGCTTTAACATCTTCATTCACTTTTTTTAAAAAAGTCAATATGAGAAAACCTGCGACTTGGGGGGTATACAAAAATTGCCAATTGTTACACAGAAAGGACACTTGGAGAGCTTTCGTAGCAGCACCAAGGTAAGTGACTTACTTAGTGTCTGAGGAAGGACTTCGACTTAGAACCTGCTCTTCCTTCACGCTCTCTCCCTCCACAGCTTTGCCAGCAGGCAGCTGAAGATGCTTTGCCACCTGGGGCTTGACTCGGTAATCATTAATGAGATTCATCAAACTAGAAGTTGAATGAGAAGGCTTCTTGCCAAGTGGCCTTTGGGGAAATTTTCAGAAAAGTGTGACTTGAGTACTCGGAATCTGAACCCCCTCTGCAGTTCTGCCTGCTTCTCTGCCAACCTGTGATTCTCGACCTTTCTCCTCAGGTGTATCTCCTCAAAACCTCAGATGCGCTCTCTAGTTCAGACATTTGCGTGTGGTTTTTACTTTACTGTGTCTTCGATGACTTTAGTTCTCTTTTGAAAAGGTTAAAAAAAGAAAGAGAATATTATAATTAAATGCAGGTTAGTACTTTTCCCCCTTCTTTGTTGTTTTTTCTCTTTGAAATTTTAATTTTTTCTTTGAAATATTGAACTATAACAGATAAAGTTGAACTTCACTCTATTGCTTTCCCTGATCCTTTCTCTTTTACACACACACACACACGAACAATAATATGTCTCACATAAATTTAGTGAGGTTTCTCCACATTTTTCTATTTTTACTATCTATAGGTATGTTCACAAACTATATAAAATAATGCTTTGTATCATTTCTAAATTTGTGTACATGCTATCATGCGGTATGGGCCACACTATAACTCACTTTGGAGAATAAGCAACATGTATTTGGAACACCCACACGGGCACAGTGGAAGCCAACCTCTCTCAGTTTATGTTGACTTCTTTTTAACTACGTGCCTATGCAGTTGAAAACATCCTCACTGCTTTCCAAGTTTGCATGTGGTTCTGCTTGTCTTTGTCTCAGAGATGAAGCAATGTCTTCAGATCTCCAGCTTTATGTAGATAGTTCATTTCCAGCTCCCTTCATGCTCTGTGCTTGCAACCCAGACACCTTTCCCTATGTGAGCATGAGAGTCAGTCTCCAGCCATGGAGAATTAAACCTGGTTCTGCATTTCTTTGAGCTCTCCTGGCTTAAGCTCTGGCTCATCACTTTGATTTTCAGTTCCTTCTTAGTTCTTAGTTTATGGCCCCTGAGGAGATCTCCTTTTGATTTTGAGTTTGACTCTTTATACCTATTTGGACTATATCATGGGAGAGTAAATCCCCTCCCAGCATTCTGGTGGAGGAGTGGGACCCTGGCAAAGTCTATTACTGAGATCAAGGATTCTGAAGGAGGTGCCTGGGTCTTGGGGAGTCCAAGCTACTATTTTTCTTTTCTTTTTTGGCTGCGTTGGGTCTTCATTGCTGTGTGTGGGCTTTCTCTAGTTGTGGCGAGGAGGGGCTACTCTTCGTTGTGGTGCTTGGGCCTCTCATTGTGGTGGCTTCTCTTGTTGCAGAGCATGGGCTCTAGACGTGCGGGCTTCAGTAGTTGTGGCACACAGGTTCAGTAGTTGTGGCCCACGGGCTTAGTTGCTCCGTGGCATGTGGGTTCTTCTTAAACCAGGGATCAAGCCCGTGTCCCCTGCATTGGCAGGTGGGTTCTTAACTACTGCACCACAAGGGAAGTCCTCCAAGCTACTATTTTTCAAGCATTTATTATATGTCCTCCTCACAATTCTTTCAGGTAAGTTTTATTATATTCATTATGAGATAAGAAGAGAAAAAAACCAATCTGTTCCATCTGCACTTTGGGAATTTAAGCATGGATAATCTAAGTCCATTATATAGAAGAAAGGGATGAAAATTTCACCTTCCTGTGTAAAAGATTTTTCCCTGAGTCATTTTTTGAAGGACTCTGAACCCTGCGATAAATAATCAACAACATTAGAATTCAAATACATCTAACCCTGAATTATTATCCAAGTCAGAAAATGTGACTTGGTTTTGCAATTTAATTTTTAACTTCATCTTCAAATGCTCACCTTGGAGCATTCTTGCATTCAACTTGCTTTGATTTGGTAGAAATAGACCTAAGTTGTCTCTGTGTGGGAAAAAAATCCAACTTTGCTTCATTTCTATAATTAATTTTCAAACACTTGAATACAGATAGAAATATTATCTTGACTTAGATTGTGATATCTACCTTTTAAAATTTTTGTATGTTTTCCTTTTGAAAAGGGTTGGTTTTTAAATTGCTTTCTTTTAGTCACTAGAATTATTAGAAAGGATAGGGTGCACATTTCTCCTGTGGTAACTGCTGAAGTTATCCTCAGAGCTGTTTTCATAAGACTGTGAACAACTGTCATTAATAATTAGACACACGGGGACTTCCCTGGTTGCACAGTGGTTAAGAATGCACCTGCCGGGCTTCCCTGGTGGCGCAGTGGTTGAGAGTCCGCCTGCCGATGCAGGGGACACGGGTTCGTGCCCCGGTCTGGGAGGATCCCACATGCCACGGAGCGGCTAGGCCCGTGAGCCATGGCCGCTGAGCCTGCGCGTCCGGAGCCTGTGCTCCACAACGGGAGAGGCCACAACAGTGAGAGGCCCGTGTACCACAAAAAAAAAAAAAAAAAAAAAAAGAATGCACCTGCCAATGCAGGGGACACGGGTTTGAGCCCTGGTCCGGGAAGATCCCACATGCTGCAGAGCAACTAAGCCCATGCACCACAACTACTGAGCCTGCACTCTAGAGCCCATGAGTCACAACTACTGAGCCTGAGTGCCACAACTACTGAAGCCCATGCACCTAGAGCCCGTGCTCCGCAACAAGAGAAGCCACTGCAATAAGACCATGCACCGCAACAAAGAGTAGCCCCTGCTCACTGCAGCTAGAGAAAGCCCACGTGCAGCAACAAAGACCCGACACAGCCAAAAATAAATAAACAAATAAATTTATTTTGAAAAAATAAGGTATAAAAAAATGATTAGACTTGACAGCTTGGTAAGATATGGGCTCTGATTCTGGCTGCTGTTTCAGAGGGCACCAGTGTACAGTCCTGCTGTAATCACAGAGAGCCTGCTGTTCCTAGTCTAGGAGGCTCCGGCAGAGGAAGCACCTCTCGTGTGCACACTCTGCCCCAACCCTCATAATGTCTAGCAGTGATTCAGGGGCAGCTGTTGAGAAATCACATCGGATGAATCTGAACCCTGAAATGAAAGACTTGACTAAATGGTAACGGTCACTCTCTGGAGCTTGGCTGCTTTTTCACACACACTCGAAAGGTCGGAAACCATGAACCCAAATGATGTGTCATGTCTGCTCAGAATCTAAAGTCCACATCATGGTACTGGCAAATCCTTTTTTCTCCAAGTTCAAGTCAAACTCCTGTTTGCCTCACCATCGCTATGAACAAATGGGGTCAATCCGGTCATCAAGTTCATATTGGAAGACCATCTCTATTATTCTGACTTTCATCAGCTGATCAGAATGGTATGTCTTTTGTTATCTACACAACACATTCAAGTATGTGCTAGATTGCCATACTGCAAATACTCCTTGCTTTTGTCCTTAGATATGGCTTTCTTTTACTCTACTTTCTAGTTTCAATGCCCCTTACTTCTGCAACTACAGTAACAGGAATGCCTAACTCAAACTGCAAAATCTTATGCTATTGAAGATAGCAGTCATAGGAAAGAAAAGACCAAAACACAGGAAATTCTATTACAATTAGGATAATAAATTACAATTTGTGCTTTTGATGTTCCAAAAGAAAAAAAAGAAAAGAAAATGATTGCTTAATCACATAATCACTTTTCATTACTCTACAGAGATTAATGGCAATATACACCCATTTCTCCTCTGAACTCCAAGGTCAAAGGTTTGCAGGTGTGCCTCATTCTTCACTCCAGATCAGACTCTATTCCACAGTCCAGTCTGGGAACTGACCTTACGTTCTGGTTGTCAGACAATGGCAGTTGTTAAGGAAGCTTAAGGTAGTCTAGCGTTAGGTTTAATAAAAGCAAGTTTTAGACTAACTTCTACCACATGTGCAGACATTTATGAATCCTACTGCCTGGAGAAGTGGTCAAGCACACTGTGTCTGAGGGGCCAAAGCCATCAACAATTACACCAGCGGCGAGTTGTTTTTAACCAGAATTGAATATCATAAACCAAAGACATTGTTAAGAGACAGCTTAGTTTTTAACATTAAAGTTCTAGTTAGCGTGTGGTTTTGCTAATAATTCATTGGTTGTGAATCACCCAGTCAACTAGTAAGTTAACACGGCAGGGGAAAAAGGCAGTTTAATCTTTCTCTCAGCATTGACACCTTTCCTTATGAATAAAATAGGTCTTTTGCAGTTTCTTGTTTCCAAGGTGGTATAGTACTGTGTGCATGTGCTCTGATGTACCAGTTATGAAATGATATCCTCCATCTTTTACTTTTTGATTAGAGGCTTTAAATGTCATTTCATGCCATGTTTAAAGCTTTTCTTCAGTGTTTAAATACCATCTTCATAATGTTCTCAATCTTTGATGGTGCCTTGATTTAATCTGTTACCTAATATGCTAATCCAACTCCTTCTCTATAAATTGTTTAGTATATTTCCAACTTACTGAGGTTTTCAGTCAGTCCTGGAGACACTGTGGCCTCTGCCCAGGTGCCATGTTTTCTAAGATCATTCTCCTCCCCCAGGTCAAATAGTTCTTGCTAAAGCTAGGGGTTGTCCAGTCTAACAACAGTTGATTGTGGGTGGGTGGATATATGACCCAAAGTAGGCCAACAGTATTCCTCATGGATTTAGATTAAGGGGGTCAGTCTCTCTCAAGTGGTTGAAACTGAAATCTACAAAATGTAGGTGCTGTAGAGAGAATCATTTCAAAGTGCTCTTGGTAGAGGCCACAGTCAGCTACTAGGCTGTCTGGTTGACTTTGCTTCCTGAGTGGTTGATGCCAAGTATTAATACTATCCAATCAGGGTGAACTTCAAGCAGCTCATTTACATGTATTCTTTTTTCTACTTTTCATCCAATCAAAGATTGGGTTGCCCCAACACCTCATTTGACTACAGCAATTGTAAATAGGTCCCACTTTGTCCCAACTGCCATTTTCTTTACCTTGAAGTAGTGGAAGGTTGGATATATTATACCTGGGTCTTCCCTTAAGGATTTTGCTATCTCCATAGATGATTCTAAGAAAAATTGCTGTCTCTAAAAGCGACTCTAAGAAAACTTTTACCAAAACTCAGATTTGCAGGAGAGATGGCTTAGAGACAAGTAGATGTCCATCTACCTTATTAACCTTTTGAAATAGGTATACCCCAACATGAGCATTTCATCCAAGTGTATTGAGAAGTATTTTGCCAAAGATACCTTCAAGCACTTAGTAGGAGGTGCTTCCTACCTGGCTCCTTGTTACAGGTTCTGGACCATCCAGGGAGATCCGATTGTCTGTGAGCCTGCTCCTGCCCAGGGAATTGACTAAGCATGCTGTATCTGATGATATCAAGGCCATCATCAAGTACACCAGTTCTACCCAAATAAGCTGCTGTTAGGAGGATTTAAACAGCATAAGACAAAAGCACTTTTCAGAGCCATCAACATTTTCATTTAATAGTTATCACAATAAATTTATATTTCTAATATAAATATCTGTGTTACCTCTTTGTGAATTGTCCAGGGTCCTGTAAAGTTGACATTCTTTGTAAACTCGTATCCTTTCTATTTAAAATATCTGTTACCTTATCTGATATAAAATTAACTTATCTGGGTGGAAATATAATAAAGAATTTTTCCATTATATTTTTCATTGCTTTTCTGTGTTGGAATGCTACTGATAATTTGTGCTGTAATATTGTATTTGGCCATCTTGCTGAATTCTATCATATGGTTGATAGATTTTTGAGGAACTGCCATACAATTTTCCATAGTGACTGCACCAATTTATACTCCCACCACCAGTGTAATAGGTTTCCCTTTTCTCCACATCTTTGCCTGCATTTGTTATTTGTAGATTTTTTGATGATAGACATTCTGACAAGTGTAAGGTGATATCTCATTTTGGTTTTGATTTGCATTGCTTTGATGATTAGCAATGTTGAGCATAATTTCATGTGCCTGTTGGCCATCTGTATATCTTCCTTGGAAAAATGTCTGTTCAGGTCTTCTGCCCGTTTTCTGATTGTTTTTTAACTATTGAGTTGTATAAGCTGTAAATATACTTAGAAAATTAACTCTTTTTCAGTCTTATCATGTGCAAGTATTTTCTCCCATTCCTTAGGTTGTCTTTTCATTTTGTCCATGGTTTCCTTTGCTGTTCAAAAGCTTTTAAGTTTAATTAGGTCCCATTTGTTTATTTTGCTTTTATCTCTTTTGCCTTAGGATAGAGATCCAAAATAATATTGCTATGATTTATGTCAAAGAGCATCCTGCCTATATTCTCTTGTAGGAGTTTTATGGTCTTAGGTCTTACATTTAGGTCTTTAATTCATTTTGAGTTTATTTTTGTATACGGTGTGAGGAAATGTTCTAATCTCATTCTTTTATATGTAGCTGTCCAGTTTTCCCAGCACCACTTGTTGAAGACACTGTCTTTTCTCCATTGTATATTCTTGCCTCCTTTGTCATAAATTAATTGACCATAGGTGCGTGGCTTTATTTCTGGGCGCTCTATTCTGTTCCATTGATCTATGTGTCTGTTTTTGTGCCAGTACCATGCTGTTTTGATTACTATAGCTTTGTAGTATAGTCTGAAGTCAGGGAGCATGATACCTCCAGTTTTGTGTTTTTAAATCAAGACTGCTTTGGCAATTTGGAGTCAATAATCCCCCACAAATATTATCAACTGATTTTTGACAAAGGATCATAGGGAATGACATGGAGAGAGGATAATCTTTCCAACAAATGGTGCTGGAACTGTTGGATGTGCATATGCCAATAAAAGAACCTAGAGACATTCCTCACACTTTACACAAAAACTAACTAAAAATAGATCATAGACCTAAATGTAATACATAACATCACACTTTTAAAGTAAAATATAGGAGAAAATATGTATGGTTTGAGATTTGGCATACAGTTTTAGCTATAGTTTGAGATTTGGCACACAGTTTTAGCTATAATACCAAAAGCATGATCCATGGGGGAAAAAATTGATAAGCTGAGGCTGGGCTAGATTTAGTGACTCACTTTCAAAGAATAGAGTGAGGAAAAGGAAGATAATAATTTTACAGGGGAGAAACCTGGCAAATATCACCTCAACCAGGTGATGAAGGTTGACATCACAATGATGTCATGTGAATATTATCTACTCTCTGATATCATGAAATGAGAAGGGCACTTCACTTCCCTGGTATTATTTCAAAAAATCCATAACTTGTTTCCAATCATAAGAAAAACAAACAAACCCAGATTGGGGAACATTCTACAAGGTACCTAGCTAGGACTCTTCAGTACTGCTAAGGTTCTGAAAAACAAGAAAGGCTAAAGAAATATGACAACTAAATGCAATGTGGTACTCTGGATTGGACCCTGGGACAGAAAGAAAATATTGATGAAAAAGTGATAAAATCTAAATAAACTCTGGAGTTTAGTGAATATTAATGTATTAGTGTTAGTTTCTTATTTTTGACAAATGTACCACAATAGTGTAAAATGCTAACGAGGGGGGAAACTGGGTGAGAAGTATATGGGAACTCTCTGTACTATCTTTGCAACTTTTCTGAAAATTAAAATTACTCCAAAATAAAAAATTGTATGCTAATTTAAGTCAGGATAAGGGTCACCTTGAGAGGCCTAGGGACTGGAATGGAGCCTGAAGGGTCTTATTAGATGGTAGTAGTGGTTTTCTTCTTAATCTGGGAACTAATTATATGAGCCTGTCCTTTGTGAAAATTTAGCTTGTTGACATGTGTAACTTTCCTGTTATAAATGATCCTTCAGTAAAAATCATTTAACATGAGATCATTGTTATTAACTGTCCCCTAAGTACTTTTAACTCTAAAATTCAGAATTATTTAGTACTAAATATTGCGTATTTTGAAACAAAAGTTTTTTTTTTTTTTTTGGCCGCACCATGTGCCTTGCAGGATCTTAGTTCCCTACCCAGGGATTGAACCTGGGCCTTGGCAGTGAAAGCTTTGAATCCCAACCACTAGGCCACCAGGGAACTCTCAAAAGTTCTACCTGAAACATAACATTATTTTGAACATGTAACACATTCATTTGGTTTGAAATTTAAACCTATAAAATAAGATAATAAAAAGCAAGCAAACAAAATTAAAACAAATTAAAAAACTCTGCTTAGCGATGTTTTCCAATCCTTCATTTCCCTCTTGAAAAAAACCAGAGTAATGTTTCCTCGTATCCTTCCAGAGACAATTTTTTAACATATTTTTTTCTTGTTAACAGAAAGGATGACAGGTTACCTCTTTTAAAATAAATTAGTATACATTAAAAAAACTTTAATACTATTTCAAATAAATTTGGGAAACAGGAAAATTGCCCAAGATTCATCATCCTCACCCCTACCCCTAAATTTCAGTTATATGTATTTTCCTTGTTGTTGTTTTTTTACCTCTACTTATTTTTTCATTTGGTTGGAAATCACAGTGTAGATAAAATTTAAGGCAAGTACTTCAAGATGTTTCTTTTTCTGTTATATTACAAAACATTGAGAGCACCAGGGAATCTTGAAATATTCATTCAATTATGTACCTACCATTCAAAATGTTATTATCACACATCCATTTTGTATCAGGCTATTTGTTAAAAGCTGAAAAGAAAAAGATGATTACCACCCTCCAGGAGATTTCATTCAAATAGAACAAATAAAAGTGCAGAGCTTTAAAATGAGATATGAAAAGGACCAAATAGGGTGACTGACTGCTTGGGAATATTTTAAAAGACTTCCTAGGGGAAGGAGTGTTGGCATAAGAGTTTTCCAGGTGGGAAAGCATGTACAATGGAGAATATATATAAAAGACTGTGCTGGCTTGGGAATTGGGAAGTCTATATTATGACTAGTGGAGAGTCTTAGGGTTTGATGCCTCCAAAAATTAAAGTTTGCAGGTGCTTCTGGATAGGTGAGATGATTACGAGCAAGGAAAACACAAATCTAGGGAAAGGAGGAGTTAGTGGAAAGCCAATAACACATGGGGAGGGGGAAAAGAGAGCTGTAACACCTGAGGGGAGAAATGGCAATGCTGAAATCTAAGTATAAAGAAGGAGGAGGCTGGCAGATGCTATGAAATCCTTTTATGGGGCAATGGGGCAATGACCCTGGAATTGCTGAGCTAGCAGCAGTGACATATCCAGTGCCAAATCATGTGCTGGAAAACAAATCAAATAGAAGTGGACAAAAGCCCAGACCTAGAGAAGAGTTTTCAATAGTAAAGCAGACAGGAGAACCCACTCAGCTTATGAGGGTACCGGGGTACCTTCCAGGCACCAGGAACACTGGAGAACCAGGAGACCTGGACATGATGGATCCAGGTAGAGCATGTTCACCACACAGCATAGTCAGGCAACCGCCTACCAAAAGCAACCCCTTCCCACTGTTGCTGCTGTGTTTAGTTAGGGCTCTTGATAAGCTGATCAGCTGGGAACATTGATTTTAGGAGAGAAATGGGCAACCTACAAGATAAGCAGGTGTTAACCTCAGGCTGCCTCTGTGCACACCACGCATGAACACGTGGAGTTCTGCACACTGTGGGGTGCAGAACTATTATGCACACCATAGAAGTTCTGGTTTCTTTGTACTCTGTTGTGTTCTGAAAGCTTTTCGTTAATTAGTCTTATTAGCCTTCACTGGAAGTCAAATGCCAGATAATAACTTTCTGTCTTGTTAAGTGGAGCCATTTTAACTAAAGCAAGGCTTAAAGTTGGATTAAATTTTCTCCCAACTGTTTGCTATTTCTCTACAAGGTCTCTTAAGACACTGGTTACACACTAAGAAGGCTCTCAGCACCCTGCATAGTATCATAAACCAGTAACCTCCAGAAGGGTGTCAACTTATTCAAAATCATTGTTATCCTCAGTTTCTGAAACGAACCATTTCATATCTTCCAAATTTTCTTGATCATTAAGATCCAACCTGACTGCCAGGATTCTAAATCCCGTTATGTAATATCTTATTTGCCTCTGTTGCCTCATTAAAAAATGAGGGTAAAAATCCTACCTACCTGTTGGATTGTTGTAAGAATTAACTGACACATAACAAGCACTCCAAAAATGCTGGCTATTGTACTATTATTTTTATCATTTTTCTTCTTATTCATGCTGGTTCTTTTACCTGGAACGTACTTACCGTTTTCCTTTATCTAGTAATTCTCACTAACTTTCAGAGCTCAGCTCAACTCAACGATCACTTTCTCAGTGAGGTCTTCCTTGGCCACCCTCTTCTCCCTCCAATCTTTTTAATTCTTCTTCATCACATTCCCTTAGTTCTCACCCTAATTGTAATATGTGATTGATTTAGAATCCACTGTTTAACCTTCTGCCTGGAGTGCTCTTCCCCCAAAGCCAATTCCCCTCCTTCCCTTCCCCTCTTTAGGACTTTACCCAAATGTCACCTTTTTAATGAGTCCTGCTTCCCTGTTTAAGTTTTTCTCCTTAGCATTTATCACTTGTATACAATATGCAGTTTATTTAATGTCTTCCTCCATTTCACATGGATAGGGACTGTGTGTCTGTCCCTGTCACTACTTTCGCCCAAGTAGGTTACATGGCAGGCATGTGACGTGTATTTTTGGAACTGGGGTATAAGCCCTCATTTAGGATGTTGACTTCTGTGGTGAGAACAACAATGGCATCACTTATCACTGTACCTCCAGCACCTCACCACCAGTCACCCAGAAGTGGCTCAAAGCATAGATAAATGAACAACAAAACAGGAGAATCCCATCTGGAGGCCAGGATACATCATGAGCAACCAATCGTTTTATGAACTAACATGGAGAGGTTCAACCTTAAGACTAAAGACTAATCTTGAGAAGAAATTATTGAATTACTGAAAGAGTTAAAGAACTCATAAAGACTGATAAAAATTGACTTTGAAGAAATATATGAATAATGATGATACCTGCATGAAAAGAAAGAGTTCCTCAATTTCATTGTACCTCACATGTAAATAATATTCTAGGCCACCAATCTGAACCTGTTTGACACATTTTGGTTCTTCCCTATACCTGTATGTGAGGCCAAAGACCCCTTTACATACAACTTCTGGATGGCAGCATCAACATACACCATACCCTGAAATGGCTAAACAGCTCATCCTCAGGATTGGTTCCAAGAACCTCAACAAAATTTATAGCTTCAGTTGCCAAAATGGCTGGAATTCTCAAGCTCCTGGGTGATAACAGAGTTGTAAGTATGGCTACTGTCCACTAATCTCAGTGATGTTCAGCCTCTCTGCTTTACTAAGACTATGTCTAGGGTACCCAATTTCTCTTCTGGTTCCCTAGGGGCCAGGGTTAGAGGTGGAGATGGGTATGTAGGGCTGGACCATTGGGGATAATTCACCCTTAAAACTAGGGAGTGCTTTCTGGAACCAAAGAATCACATATAAACAGGGAGTGGGCACTCCCCTGGTTTAAGAAAAACAACAGGACATGACCACTCTGAAAGTGGTCTCAACACAAACTAAGGGAAGCCGTTACATTCACCTGCTGGGGATGTCCACGCCTCTGCTCCCTTGGCACAACTGAGTCATTTAAATGAATTATTCATCATATAAACTGATATCACTTGGCAAAGAGCTCAGGTCTTAAGAATCGTAGTGGCGTTCAGAGCAGCAAGGGGGGTTCCCAAGGAGAAACCATCCCCACTTTAGCTGGGCAAACAGCTGGCTTAGGTAGAACTAGTTCTATTCCACAATAATAAAAAGGAAAAAAATTAGATTTTATATAAATCTATTTCCAATATTTCTTACTCCTTCTTACTTGCATCACAACTTTGTTTGGGGGAACTATCTCTTGCCCGTTGTGTGTAACCATATTGTGATAGTGAATCGTGGCGCTCTGATCTCCTTCTGGAAGCTGAAAGGGTCAGTTGAGACTCTGCTCATCAGCTTTCCAGGCTCTGTTAAAGCCAAGGAGTGAGCACTTTACCTAAATTCCACCCATTAAATTTTCTCCTGAGACCTTAACTATTGAGGAGAGGGACAGGAGAATGGAGAACATAGGGTAAACCATATATTTTAGCAATGGAGTGAGCTGCTGTAGCTCAGACCTTTTGAGGCTGCCTGCTTCTTGAGGTTTCGCTTCAGGTTTCTTGGAGCAGCCCCTCCTTCAATTTCTTTGAATAAACCCACTATGGCTTAAACAATCCAGCCTCATTGATGAAAACATTTCTTAAAAATTCTCAATATGAGAAAAAGGAAATCACCATCATGGGGTATAGATGATGGGCACATTTTTCTTGAGATTTTCTCAAGGAAGTAAGAATAAATTCCTAAAACTTTTTTAAAGAACACAGAACAAATATGTACTGTCTGAGGCAAGTTATAAAAATTAAAATATGATACTCGCTGAGAGGAAAAAGAAACTGATAGTATTGAAGAAAGATTTTAATTAACAAATAATGCTATGGCAAATTTTTAAAACAAACTGGAAATAGTAAATATCAGAATGGTTACTGCTTAAAAATAGACAATTTGTACAGAGAAGTGGTTTTCAAACTCTTTTGATTGTGTACCACATAAAAGAATTTTGAAAACTTCAGGTACTCCCTTGAATATTTTAAACTTGACATCTAAAACTTTTCATCAAAAATAGAAATGACTTGCTTTGTAAATAAAAGAAAATATAAAACATGAAATGAGGAATGACTACAATTAGAATAAATATTTCATGACATGATTTGGTTTTAATAAAAATGTTTTAACCATCTTATTGTATAATTTATAGCAAATCTAGAAGAAATCACATAACTTTTTTGTCTGAAGATTTTATCGAATATATCTTGAAACTTTGTACTTTAGGAAAAGATTCCAACTTCATTTGAAAGAACCAGTTCCCTAACCTGCCTTGTTTCAGTTGTTCTGAACTCAGAACATTCCAACTCTGGCCAATCTCTAATAAGAGCACACACAGCAGACAAGGAAAGGCAGGAAAACCAAAAGCCAGACGAATATTAATCATTAATAGGTAATCCCCAAACCAATATTTGGAAACCATTTGTTTACATTCTAGGTACTGTTCCACCATAAAGTGTGGATGCCTTTTTCTTTTTCAATGGAAAGAGGGATAGTGCGAACATAGGCATATTTTCAGGCAATTTTAGGAAATAAGTTGGAACTTATGGAAGTCGGGGAAGACCTTGGGAAATGTGTTCATGTGCTTTCAGCACTGAGAAGTCCATGAAGAAAGCAAAGTAAAAGAAAAGAAAAGAAAAAAAGATACAAGGAAAGAAACTCTTAAGACCACTAGCTGAAAAGCAAATTATTCATAATGTTCAAGGCAACATTGGTTGAAAGTAATTTACACTTTACAACATTTTGGGGAAAGTATGGAATTCCAGGTTAAAGAGCGAATCCTGTACCACTGAGCCTAAATATATCTCTCCTACAAAAGTTAGCTGGCTAACCAGACTTCTTTATTATGTTAGACACCAGAAAAGACTTGCAGGAAGTCAATACTGGCTAAGTTAATATTTTAATGTATTAAGGCCCCATAATGATAATATGGCATATGAAAAAAGAAATTCTCCACTATTATGGGATTCATCCAAGTACCAAGTTCCAAAATAATCTCCACTGAAATATTTTGAGAAGTGGGAGGGGGTGTTCATGAAAAGAAGTGTCAGTGGCTAGGGCTAGGCTAAGGTAAGCGAGAGGTGTCCACGGTGCAAAATTAAGGAGATACTCACTCTCATGTGCCAATCTTGTGCTTGCACGAAATGAGCCTGAGGAAGAGTGCCTCCCTGGGCACCTGGCTTGCCTCACCCTACTGACCCTTGAATTATATCCAAGTAACAGTGACAATTATGATGCCGATAGAATGCAGTTCTTGTATGCAAAGTACTTAATGCAACACTAATACATTAACTGCAACAAGTTAGAGCAAAATTTCAGAGAACAGCAATGAAAACAAGGGACTGTACTTAGGTGAGATATTCGGATGTCTCAGTGAACTAGTTTCCTCATTGTATGTAAGGTAGGAGTCAACAATTGCTCTTTTACTCCACAGGTTATTAACTTAAGAAATAATGCGTTTAGAAAACAATAAATTTGGGGTCACAAAACAGTAAAATGTAATCTTCCCACACAAGAGGACTTGGAGCAGAATTCTTCCTCTACGCTTTAAATTCTTTCATAATTAAATAAAAATAAATGAACTCAATATTCAAAACAAAATTTACAGGAAGTAAAACAAAGGGAAATAGGAAGTAAGAATGACAAAAGATAAAGCTAATATATTAGAAAATAAAAGACAAGATCTCTTAGAAATAAATAAATCATAAGTGGTCTAATGAAGAAGCAGAAAAAAGCACATGAATCATGTTAGAGGTACAAAAGAAGCTCAAACCTCAGCTACAGAAAAAATGAATATATTGTAAAAAGATAATTGATAAAACATAATTGATAATTATATTTTGCAAATATAATTTAAATTGTGTATAAAATGGATGGTCTTCCAAGATACCTTAAGTTGTCAAAACTGATGGAAGAAAATACAGAACCCCTTAACAGGCCCATACCAATGAGTAAATTAAGAACCTTATCAAAGAACTTTCCTCAAAGTAGCTTTAAGCCTGCATAAGTTTACAAACCAATGCTTTCAATCCTTCAGATAATAATAACAATGATAAAATTTCTGTTCTAGTTAATTTTTTCAGAGTACTGGGGAATAAGGAAAGTTTCCCTTTCTTTTTTTGAAATCAGCATAAGCCCCATATCTAGATATGACACGCACACATACAGAGCCAGTGTCATATACCAATACAGCAGCCAAAGTCCTAAATAAACTATCAGTGAATTAAATCCTCTGGCTTATCGAAAGGATACTCAAGGAAGAGTCTGCTCAACATTAAGAACTATATTAATATAACTCATAATATTTAACAGTCAAAAGAGAAAAAGCAGATCATCTCATTGTTCAATAGATGTCAATAAGCTATTCAAGAAAAGCGAACTAACTCACATTAATGTTAGAAATGAATGTTAGAAAAGAATTGTTAAATCAGAAACAACTCTTTAGGATGGGGGAGATGGGTTAGAGATGCTTCCTATCAACTCAGAATGCATCTATTCTGAAGCCGTTAGGAAATGTGAATGGTAACTTTTTCAAACCATCAAATGGAGAAAGAAAACTGAAGCGTCTCTGACACACATGTTATTTGTCAGGAATCGATCATAGCAGGTGATCAGAAAGCCTAGAAGTGCTGAGCCATCATTCTTACCTTTACGACCGATGACAACCAATGCTTCCAGGGACTGGGTTTCTTAGGAAGCCCAAGCGCATTCATTTTGCTGTTTGGGAACTTACACTTTAGTCCAAAAGCTGGCAACACAGACTGTCCTGCTGCCTTCCTTCCTGCTCTGATGCTGGAGGGTCGGGCAAAGGAGGAGGCGAGAGACGATCAGGGAGCACATGAAAGTAGAGACCACGCCTCCTTCCCAACTGCTCCATTTGTCAGACCTAAGCTGAAAAGAGAGGAGAAACTTTGAAGTGGATGAAACACTGAATTTAAGGAAATGTTTTACTTTTTATATACACAAAAACGTACGAATCATAAATATACACTTTTCACAAAGTAAAAACACCCATGTGACTAGCACCCAAGTAATAGGTCATTACCAGCACCTCAGGAGCCTTGAAGTGCCCCTTCCACTCCTACTCAAGGGGAATTCCTAACTTGATTTTTAATAGGATAGATTAGTTTTGTCTGTTTTTGTTTTTTTTTAAACTATTTAAACTTCTTAAATAAGTTTTTTTGTCTTCTTTCATTTAAAATTGTGTTTATGAGATCCATCCATGGTGTTGTGTATTGTGGTCTATTTATTCTCATTGCTGTATGAATACACCATAATTTCTTTTTATTCATTGTTCTCTTGACAATTTGTTTGCTGTTGGGCTACTATAAGTAGTGCTCCTATGAACATTGTTGTACATCTTTTTCCAAATATCTATGTACATTTCTAAGTGAAATGTCCAAGTCATTGGAATGTCTAAATTTAGCTTTAGGAGATATTGCTAAGAAGATATCCCCGAGTTCTGATTTATACTTACAGTCATAGGGTGTGAGAATTCCCGTTGCTCCACACCTTGTCAACGTTTGCTGTTTTCCATCTTCTTTTATTTTGTCCTTTCTGTTAAGCATGTAGTGGTATCTCACTGTGGTTTTTTTTTTTTTTTTTGCGGTACGCGGGCCTCTCACTGCTGTGGCCTCTCCCGTTGCGGAGCACAGGCTCTGGACGTGCAGGCCCAGCGGCCATGGCTCACGGGCCCAGCCGCTCCGCGTTATGCGGGATCTTCCCGGACGGAGGCATGAACCCGTGTCCCCTACATCGGCAGGCGGACTCTCAACCACTGCGCCACCAGGGAAGCCCTCAATGTGGTTTTGATGTTCACTTATCTAATGTCTAAGGAAGTTGAGCACTGATTTATATGTTTATAGGCCACTTAGAATTTCTCTATTATGAAGTCCTTGTTCAAAATATTTGCCTATTGTGTTGACTGTTGGGTGTTTTTTTTTGCCTGTATTTAATTTGCCTATATTTAATTTAATTCATTTTACTACTCCTCTCGTTTTTTCTTCATTTTGTTTACTACAAACTCTCCTTCCTCTCTAAATTGTGAATACCCAGAAAACAGAGCCAGAGTGTTCTTACCTCAGTATCACCCTCATAGCCTGTCAATCTGTTTTCTTTAAAGCACCTGCTCAAAAATACCTGTTGATTTGCATTAGGAGATTCTCTTTATCTGCTAAATTAGCTCAAGGCTTTAGTCTCTGTGGTTCTACTTGGCTTCTAAACATGCTAAGAATTTCTCCTCTGGAATAGTTGCAGCAAAACTGACATCAGCTCTCTGTGTAGAGACAACCTAGAGGATGTGTTTTAAGCGTTAGGAGACAGAATTAATTCCTGTTGGGGTTGATGATGACTATCTGAGAATCTTGGGCAAATAAGGAAAATCTGAAGAAGGTCAAATGATCTTTTTCAATCCTAAAAAGGAATTTCTCTGGTGTGTGATATTGTTCCATGATTTCTTCCATCTTGTTATACCTTCAGTATTCTTCTCCATTTAAGTCTTCATTTCATTTGAAAATGCCTCTGTCATCTTCCTCTAATTTTCATTCTACGGACCAAACTATCTCAATGTCTCTTCTAGAACTGCCCATATTGCTTCCCTTCACATCCATTCTTTTTACATTGTAAGCTTTGCAATTCTATCTTCTCTCTCCCATGATTTTCAATTAGCCTAATTTAATCTTCTCCTTGTCATTTCCTGGTTGTTAATCTCCTGGAAATTAGCTAGTATAAATAAATATCTATTTTGCCTGATGGAAATAATCCTAATGTAAATAATTTTTAAATGGCCCATTTAATTTTAGCATGTGAATTTTAATAGAATGTAACCACATAAATAACCATCCATGTTTCTCAATGTATAAAAATGTTAATGCTGTGGATTACAGCCTTAAAATTCTGTGCTGAGCTCTAGAACATACAACTCTGGTTCTAGTAGATCTTCTCTGTGTCTATAATTGCCCTCGTGAAGGTACTTATCAGTGATTATTTTCACACAGCTTTTTATCTAGTTTCTTACAAAAAGGAAAATTCAAAGGCAACAGGAATTGATGTTTCAAGTTTGTCTAGCAGTTTGTCAACCCTGGCTGCATGTTAGAAATCCTGGGGAGTGTCTAAAAATTAGTGATATCTGGGCTTTATCCCAGACCAATTCATTGAGAATCTCTTGAGTAGAGCCCATTCATCTGTATGTTTTAGAAACTCCCTAGGGAAATCTAACATGTAACCGAAATTGAGAACTGCTGAGTCTATGGTCAAGAATATGAAAAAAGAATGATGATAAGTAAAAAATGTTGAAAAAGTTAATGGTCAGTACTACATTTAAGTCTGCAACTATATCCTCAGAGACGGCTAAGAGTCCTCTCTTTGGCCCAGTGCTGGATTTCTGCTTGTCCAAATGTGAGGTAAAAAACCAGGCCAAACATGTTGACAGCAGCAGCAAGGAAAAAGACATTCCTCCATCCAGACACAGAATCCTGGAGGAAAAAAAAAAAAACAACACAGAATTATCAGCCTCACAGTTCCTTCTCCACTAGTTCTAGAAATCCTCCATTTTGTATATTGCAACACTGATCACAAAGAATCTAGGGAACAATATGCAATAACCACTGAGCACCTTGAATTCTCAAAAAAGGTTTTATGAAACTGATGGAAACAAGAGGATGCTAAAATGAACACTGGGTTCTGGCTTGGATGAGCTTTTCTTTAAACCCAAATAAATTAACCTACACTAAAGTTTTTCTAGAAATTTGGATCTCAACATTCTTGAAAATATCATTATTACTCATTTTAAATTATGCCTAAAACAACAGCTTTAAGATTTTCACTCTTGTGCTCTCTCTGATTTGTTTTGTTTTTGACTGTTGACATCAATCACACCAACCCCCTGGATGGACATCTCAATATGATGTGAGTTACATTTGGTCTGACTGTATGATTTCCCTCATCCAGCCCTTGTAAGTCACAGTTCATTTCTGGCATTATAGTCAAAGTGGATTCCTAGCAATCTGGTCAAAATCAACCTGAAAATAGATCACCTAGAGATGTATTGAAAACAAAACAAATCTTTTTCTGTAAGTTGGCTCATGTCATCCTGCCATCCCAGCCTGGTTCTGCCTTTCCATCCTCCCTACCAGGCCACACTTGGTACTGAGCAAGCCTCACGGGCTATGCTCCCTGCTTTGTGTCACAGCCTTTCTCTTTCCACCCAAAATTTAACCTCCCTTCAAGCTGGCTTTGGGACCCTTTGGGTTTCCATTTTGTGATTTTGTTTTAGAAATTGGAATTAATCTGAACAGACTGTTCATAACCTTCCCCTTCTGATCCTGTGTCTTCATCTCTTATCCTTGACATGTATCATTCACTCTGGTCAGAACTAAGAGCTGTTTCATACTTTTGTTCCTCTAGGAAGCCATATGTGCTATTTTCTCTGCCTGAACTGCTCATTTTCATTAATCTAATACCTATTCATTTTTAGAAATTCAGCTTTTACTTCTCTTTCCCTGGGAAATGTGAACTACCAGACTCTGATTAGAGTCCCCTAAGAATAGAGTAATTGTGCTGGCATCCAGGCTTATTTTCCCCATCAGACCATACAATCCTTGCAGACAGAGGCCCTGTTGTGAATCCCCAGTGCCTAAAACAATACCTGCCACTTGCAGATGTTCAATAAACTGGCCCAACCTGACTGATAAGGAATCCGGTGGCAGTGGAAGAGATGATTCCTGCGATGAGCCCAAATCCCCTTGAGATTCCCATGAGGAAACTTGCATACCTGCGGGGAGATGATTTTATATAGAAAGCTGCCTATCACTTTTCAGCAACTCAATTTTAATGCAGTTCAGCTTTTTTTTTTTTTTTTTTTTTTTTTGTGGTATGCGGGCCTCTCACTGCTGTGGCCTCTCCCATCGCGGAGCACAGGCTCCGGACGCACAGGCTCAGAGGCCATGGCTCACGGGCCCAGCCGCTCTGCGGCATGTGGGATCTTCCCGGACCGGGGCACGAACCCGTGTCCCCTGCATCGGCAGGCGGACTCTCAACCACTGCGCCACCAGGGAAGCCCTGCAGTTCAGCTTTAATAGCAAAGTCATTTAGCCTAACGCAGTTTTTTTCTGCTCACTTCAAGATAGTTAGGGCAATGTCTGTTTGCCAAACCTGAAATCACCCATCCACCGACTCAACAACTAGGAAACAATTCTGTCTCTCAGGAGCCCAGGTTCCCACCCCAGCATCTCAGCATGGCAGGCAGTTTGCGCAGTGGATGAGACAACATACACTGGACAAACATACACTGGACAGACGGCCTGGGTCCAAATCCTGGCTCTGCCTTTGTGTGACCTCAGCCATGTCACTTAAACTTCTTGTGCCTCAGTCATCTCCCTCATAAAGTAAGAATAACAATAGGACATGTAGTTATGCAGACCAGATGTGTTGATACATGAGAAGTCCTTTGAATAGGATCTGGCTCAGGACAGGTGTATACATATGTGGTAGCTAATATCATCAACACTCTGGAAGCTTTTCCAAAACACGTGTGTGGGTCCTTTCCCAGAACACACAGTCTAATCTCTAGTGGAGAAGCTAAGGAAGTTTCATTTACTTGTTACTGGTCAAGATTGGGCACTGTTTTTCTAAAAACACCTTAGGTCATGGTCACATACTGACATTTCTAGTTATTTTTTATTACTCTGCCATCATTTTGTGCATGTCAACAACAGGAAGCAGCTGCAAGAAGACTGAGGCCTAAGCCTCCGGAAGGGCCTGCGGGAGGGGAACAAACAGGTCAAATCTTACCGGGGAGCGACATCTAGGGTGTTGATGATGAATCCTGAGTCACACAGGTTGCTGGTCCCAGGAATAAGTATCAGCAAAATAATAGTTGTTGTGTAACTGGAAGCCACAAAAGGCAGGGCGACAGCACACAGTGATGGAAGGAGGAGCCCTGGGCAATGGGGACACACCATCAGGAAACTTCTCTGACCATGTGTGGATAAAGGGATTGGTTAACCGAGTCCCCGCATCCTTACCTAGGGATGAAAAGAGTTTTCGGACGGTGATTAATCTGAGAAGATTCCTGGACAGGAGGAAATCTGCCAACTGACCTCCTAGAATCGTACAACTTGAGGCAGCAATAAAAGGCAGGGAGGACAGAACACCACTCTGAAGGGAGGAAATGTATACAGTAAGTAGTTACAGAGGCGCATATGAGCTTATGAGCTTATCAGTTACACAGAGCAACCATTAGCCCACCCTCCTGACACTTGGAGTTGCTTTAAGGAAATTAGCATCCTTTTCCACATGAGGAGAACACTTTCTCAGGTAAGAGAGCCAGAACTTGCATTACACTGGTCTCCAGAGAAAAGCACTACTCATTTCTAAGGGAAATTGAAGCATCAGCTAGTATGGCAGCACTGCATAGTGGTTAAGAACACAGATACTGCAGCAGCTCTACCACTCAGTAATTGTGTAATCCAGGGCAAGTCATCTCCCCTCTGTGTCCCCATTTCTACACCTGTGCAATGGAAATCATTACAATGTCTCTCAATCATTGTGAGGGTTAAATGAGTGGTTATGTGTAAAGTCAGAATGTAGTAGGCAGCACAGAACTGTTTCTTCTTATTGCCATTATCATGTTCATAGAAGTACAGGAAGTATACTCACATCTCTGATGTTGACATGGAGCACAGAACTGATGTACGTTGGTAGATAAGTTATGATTATGGTGCATAACCAGAAATGGCTGAAAAAACCCGTGAAAATGGCCCAAAGTGGTAGGCATCTGACCATAGCCTTTATGGGGACAGATCGTCTAGGAGAACTGGACTGAAAGGAAATATCTAATCAGTATGGGTATTAGAACAGGACAGAGGATGCCTCTCCTGAGAGCCCCACACCCTACCCTGGAGATCTCTGCATGGCCCACAGGTAGAAGGGCTGCACTGTACCTGTTGAGCCAGTGAAGACACGATGTGGTCCTTTTCCCTGACGCTTATGCATGGGTGATGCATGGGGTCATCATAAATCACCATGAACCACAGGAGACAGCAGACACAGCCAATGCTACCTGGGAAGCTGGGATCCAATTAGTTTTCAGGTAGATTTGTGTGCTAGGGGAAGGGAGTTTCCTCTGAAGTAGCACACATCACCCCCAAACACACATATCAATTCATGGTTGTTCCACCATCATGACCTAAAGTTTCCCACTTCTTCATCTCAACTCATCTACAAATCTCCTTTTGACTAAATGTAGAGTGCCATTTGTCAATGTCAGAGCCCTCTCAACAGAGCAGAAGCATGAACGTACCACTGTATAGCTGATTAGTTACTCTTCAGACACCAGTGGATATATCGTGGTGTGTCGTTAGCAACAACTTCTTAATACACACATTACTGTCTTATTTTAGAAGATCTGAATAGTCAGGATTGAAGAGAAAAGTATTCATCCATATACAAAACAACCTGCCATAAAATGAGTGTGGCAAGGAAAATTTTCCAACACATTTGCAAAAGACAGTGTTATTTGTATTCAAACAATACATCCATTATGGATTTCCAGAAAAATATTTCTTGACAGTACCTGATCAACATGTGTGGACAAAAATGACCTGGGATTAGCATCATTAATGAGAAAGCCGTCCTAGCTGGAACCATATTGAGAATAGAAACTTGTCTCATTGCTGAAATCTGTCACCTGAAGAGGTTCTATGTTAAAAGGCTCTGTGGACTAATGTTCTTTAAATTTCCTCTAATTACTGGATTTATCCATTCTTTTATTTATAAAGCTATAAGTCAGGCACTATGATAGTACCAAAGTGATAAAAAAAATATGGAATGAATTTCTTGCCTCAGTCATTTCATAATCTAGTGGAGAGGGAGAAGGGGAAATAAATAATTACATGCCAACACAGCCTAGAAAAGAAATTATCAGTAAGCATCATAGAGGACAGAAAGACTTAATCTGATGGGATAAGTCTTGGTAGTCCCCATAGGGAGGTGTACATTTAATTTGAGCTTTGCATGATTCACCTGGTAGAAAATAGGTTAAGGGCATCTTGGCAGAAATAATAATTATAATAAAATATGAAGACATATTGAAAATGTGCTTCACCAGCTCTGACATATTAACCACATAGAGCAACTAGACCTGGTGTTTCAGACGTGGTGGCAGAGATTCTACAGAAGATGCCTGGGGTGGGTGTGTAAGGCTACACTCCTGATTTCTCAGAAGTCAGCACCATGCACGTGGTCATCTCTTAGACTAGACTAAGAAATCTACCAATCCTCAACATTCTTCGTCACCTCCCATTTAACAATGGACATTTTCTCTCAAATGGGAAGAATGTGGGCGATAGGTAATGTAAGCATAAAAACAAATGCCTGGGAAGTGGAGGTGTTAGGAGTTAAGAGAAAGTGACTCACCAAAGATGTAGAAGATAAAAGGCCAGCCCAATGTCTGTGAGATTAGTCCCCCGACGCAGAGGATGATGAAGGACCCAAATGCTGCCCCTGAAGAGAAGAGGGATAAAAAACACTGAGGAAAATAACAAAGGTTGAGACTGAGTGACTTCCCTGGATATTGTCCCAACAAAGAGGTGGCAGACTTAGAATTACTGGGTGATGAGAGTCTTTCTTCCAGCTCACAGATCTCCCCCAATAAAGTCATGAGAAGTAATTAGAAATAATCAATAATAACAATATGCCACCTGACACTTCAACGGCTCCTTAACTCCAATGTGACCAAATACAAATCCCTTTGTTTGTCATAGAAACTCTCTGCAAACATAACCCACCAGTATTTCCTTATAATTAGAGCTACATTCTGGCAGGGGCAATATGAGGTTGGCAACAGAAAAGGAAACTCTTACAAAAACTAATAAGATAAAGTCCTTGACCTGAAGGGGATTTCAGCCCAGTTGCAGAGAAAAACGTGAACAAAATTCACTATTATAAGTGTAATACAATGTAGACCTTGGAGTCTGAACATATTTTCCAGAGACCCATAATAAGAAATGTATATTTCATGGCAACACAACATATACACAAATACACACACACACACACACACACACACACACACACACACTTCAAACAAGAGTTTCATGAATCAATACTCAGTCTTACCGTGTGCAATTCACTCCCAAAATTTCCATTCTATTCTATTCACTTTCATTTTAAAAATACTGGTTTTGACCTACTTAATTGATTTTATGACCCCTTCAATGGGTCCCAATATATGCAATTTGAAAAAAAAGAATCTGGAATATAAATATGAGAATAAAACTACAATTTTCTTTGAAAGTATACATGAGAAAATTAAAACTGATGATAAGATTCACAAATTGTTTACATGAGCTAAGAGTAGGATGGATGGAATTTTGGTAAAAGAAGCTGGGAGCAAAAGACCTTCCAGGAAAATGAGCCAGTAGAAATAGAGCCAGAGAGAAGTTAAGTGCAGACTATACATGCTACAATCTGAGCATTGCTTACAGAGGGATGTTGAGCGCAAAGGCAGGTTGGAACCAAATGGTAGAGCATCTTTATATCCACGCAATAAGGAGGTCAGTCTTCTGTAATCATGAAGGCACACACTGAAGATTCCCAAGCAGGTTAGCAAAAATGCCCTGTCTGTGCTTTAGGGAGATAACCTGGCTTCGATGAGAAGTTTGAAGGAAACAAAGCTAGAGGAGAGAGAAGACCAACTGAGCGTTTGTAGATAGAGGAGATGCTGACAACTGCAATGGAAGGAGCCACACAGGACGGTGGCTTTGGAGTAAAAATCTGCAGGATGCAGCCATGCATTGGACTGGGGAGTGAGAGGCTTAATGACTCTCAGTTCTGTTCTTCAAGTACACATTCTCAGTGCTACCAGTTGGGGCAAATAGCAATGATGTAGTTATCAAGTCCTTACGATCACAAGCTCTGGTGGGGGAGGGTAGAATGGTGATTGAGAGTGTACACTCTGGGACCAAATTGCCAGGTCTCAAATCTCAGTTCTACTGCCAGCTATTTATTTGTCTCTGGGAAATTTACTTAATCTCTGCATACTTTAATTCCCTCCTTTGTAAAATGAGAGTTAAGGTTGGTTCAAGATTGCAGAGTAGAAGGACGTGCTCTCACTCCCTCTTACAAGAACACCAGAATCATGACTAACAGCTGAACAATCATTGACAGGAAGACACTGGAACTCACCAAAAAAGATACCCCACATCCAAAGACAAAGGAGAAGCCACAATGAGACGGTAGGAGAGGCGCAATCACAATAAAATCAAATCCCATAACTGCTGGGTGGGTGACTCACAAACCGGAGAACACCTATGCCGCAGAAGTCCACCCGCTGGAGTGAAAGTTCTGAGCGCCACGTCAGGCTTCCCAATCTGGGGGTCCGGCAATGGAAGGAGGAATTCCTAGAGAATCAGACTTTGAAGCCTAGCAGGATTTGATTGCAGGACTTCGACAGGACTGGGGGAAACAGCGACTCTACTCTTGGAGGGCACACACAAAGTAGTGTGTACATCAGAAACCAGGGGAAGGAGCAGTGACCCCCATAGGAGACTGAAGCAGACATACCTGCTAGTGTTGGAGGGTCTCCTGTAGAGGCGGGGGGTGACTGTGTGTCACCGTGAGTACAAGGACACTGGCAGGAGAAGTTCTGGGAAGTACTCCTTGGCATGAGCCCTACCATAGTCTGCCATTAGCCCCACCAAAGAGGCCCAGTAGGCTCCAGTGTTGGGTCACCTCAGGTCAAACAACCAACAGGGAGGGAACCCAGCCCTGCCAATCAGCAGACAAGTGGATTAAAGTTTTACTGAGCTCTGCCCACCAAAGCAACAGCCAGCTCTACCCACCACAAGTCCCTCCCATCAGGAAACTTGCACAAGGCTCTTAGATAGCTTCATCCACCAGAGGGCAGACAACAGAAGCAAGAAGAACTACAATCCTGCAGCCTGTGGAACAAAAACCTCATTCACAGAAAGATAGAGAAGATGAAAAGGCAGAGGGCTATGTACCAGATGAAGGAACAAGATAAAACTCCAGAAACACAACTAAATGAAGTGGAGATAGACAACCTTCCAGAAAAAGAATTCAGAATAATGATAGTGAAGATAATCCAGGATCTCGGAAAAAGAATGGAGGCAAAGATCAAGAAGATGCAAGAAATGTTTAACAAAGATCGAGAAGAATTAAAGAACAAACAAACAGAGATGAACAACACAATAACTGAAATGAAAAATACACTAGAAGGAATCAATAGCAGAATAACTGAGGCAGAAGAATGGATAAGTGACCTGGAAGACAGAATG
Organism: Leucopleurus acutus; assembly: GCF_964270905.1. Lineage (NCBI taxonomy): Eukaryota > Metazoa > Chordata > Mammalia > Artiodactyla > Delphinidae > Leucopleurus > Leucopleurus acutus. The sequence goes on along the minus strand of NC_139153.1, from coordinate 84,658,461 downwards.
GTTGAATTCATTGCTGCAGAACAGAATAAAGAAGAAAGAATGAAAAGAAATGAAGACAGCCTAAGAGACCTCTGGGACAACATTAAACGCAACAACATTCACATTATAGGGGTCCCAGAAGGAGAAGAGAGACAGAAAGGACCTGAGAAAATATTTGAAGAGATTATGGTTGAAAACGTCCCTAACATGGGAAAGGAAATAGCCACCCAATTCCAGGAAGTGCAGAGAGTCCCATACAGGATAAATCCAAGGAGAAACATGCCAAGACACATAGTAATCAAACTGGCAAAAATTAAAGACAAAGAAAAATTATTGAAAGCAGCAAGGGAAAAAAATGACAAATAACATACAAGGGAACTCCCATAAGGTTAACAGCTGATTTCTCAGCAGAAACTTTACAAGCCAGAAGAGAGTGGCATGATATACTTAAAGTGATGAAAAGGAAGAACCTACAACCAAGATTGCTCTACCCAGCAAGGATCTCATTCAGATTCGATGGAGAAATCAAAAGCTTTACAGACAAGCAAAAGCTAAGAGAATTTAGCACCACCAAACCAGCTCTACAACAAGTGCTAAAGGAACTTCTCTAAGTGGGAAACACAAGATAAGAAAAGAACCTATGAAAACAAACCCAAAACAATTAAGAAAATGGTCATAGGAAAATACATATCAATAATTACCTTAAACGTGAATGGATTAAATGCTCCACCCAAAAGACACAGGCTCGCTGAATGGATACAAAAACAAGAACCATATATAAATGTCTACAAGAGACCCATTCAGACCTAGGGACACATTCAGACTGAAAGTGAGGGGATGGAAAAAGATATTCCATGCAAATGGAAATCATAAGAAAGCTGGAGTAGCAATACTCATATCAGATAAAATTGACTTTAAAATAAAGAATGTTACAAGAGATGAGCAAGGACACTACATAATGATCAAGGAATCAATCCAAGAAGAAAATATAACAATTATAAATATATATACACCCAACACAGGAGGACTTCAATACATAAGGCAACTGCTAACAGCTCTAAAAGAGGAAATTGACAGTAACACAATAATAGTGGGGGACTTTAACACCTCACTTACACCAATGGACAGATCATCCAGACAGAAAAATAATAAGGAAACACAAGCTTTAAATGACACAATAGACCAGATAGATTTAATTGATATTTATAGGATATTTCATCCAAAAACAGCAGATTACACTTTCTTCTCAAGTGTGCACGGAACCTTCTCCAGGACAGATCACATCTTGGGTCACAAATCAAGCCTCAGTAAATTTAAGAAAATTGAAATCATATCAAGCATCTTTTCTGACCAAAATGCTATGAGATTAGAAATCAATTACAGGGAAAAGAAACGTAAAAAGCACAACCACATGGAGGCTAAACAATATGTTACTAAATAACCAAGAGATCACTGAAGAAATCAAAGAGGAAATCAAAAAATACCTAGAGACAAATAACAATGAAAACACGATGATCCAAAACCTATGGGATGCAGCAAAAGCAGTTCTAAGAGGAAAGTTTACAGCTATACAAGCCTACCTTAACAAATGAGAAAAATCTCAAATAAACAATCTAACCTTACACCTAAAGGAACTAGAAAAAGAAGAACAAACAAAACTGAAAGTTAGCAGAAGGAAAGAAATCATAAAGATCAGAGCAGAAATAAATGAAATAGAAACAAAGAAAACAATAGCAAAGATCAATAAAACTAAAAGCTGGTTCTTTGAGAAGATAAACAAAAATGATAAACCTTTAGCCAGACTCAAGAAAAAGAGGGAGAGGACTCAAATCAATAAAATTAGAAAAAAAAAAGGAGAAGTTACAAAGACACCGTAGAAATACAAAGCATCAAAAGAGACTACTACAAGCAACTCTATGCCAATAAAATGGACAACCTGGAAAAAATGGACAAATTCTTAGAAAGGTATAACCTTCTAAGACTGAACCAGGAAGAAATAGAAAATATGAGCAGATCAATCACAAGTAATGAAACTGAAACTGTCATTAAAAATCTTCTAACACACAAAAGTCCAGGACCAGATGGCTTCACAGGTGAATTCTATCAAACATTTAGAGAAGAGCTGACACGCATCCTTCTCAAACTCTTCCAAAAAATTTTGGAGGAAGGAACACTCCCAAACTCCTTCTATGAGGCCACCATCACCCTGATACCAAAACCAGACAAAGACGTCACAAAAAAAGAAAATTACAGACCAATATCACTGATGAATATAGATGCAAAAATCCTCAACAAAATACTACGAAACAGAATCCAACAACACATTAAAAGGATCATACACCATGATCAAGTGGGACTTATCCCAGGGATGCAAGGATTCTTCAGTATATGCAAATCAATCAATGTGATACCCCATATTAACAAACTGGAGAAGAAAAACCATATGATCTTCTCAATAGATGCAGAAAAAGCTTTTGACAAAATTCAACACCCATTTATGATAAAAACTCTACAGAAAGTGGGCATAGAGGGAGTCTACCTCAACATAATAAAGGCCATGTATGACAAACCCACAGCAAACATCATTCTCAATGGTGAAAAACTGAAAGCATTTCCTCTAAGATCAGGAACAAGACAAGGTGTCCATTTTCACCACTATTATTCAACATAGTTTTGGAAGTCCTAGCCACGGCAATCAGAGAAGAAAAAGAAATAAAAGGAATACAATTTGGAAAAGAAGAAGTAAAACTGACACTGTTTGCAGATGCCATGATACTATACATAGAGAATCCTAAAGATGCCACCAGAAAACTACTAGAGCTAATCAATGAATTTGGTAAAGTTGCAGGATACAAAATTAATGCACTGAAATCTCTTACATTCCTATACACTAATGATGAAAAATCTGAAAAAGAAATTAAGGAAACACTCCCATTTACCATTGCAACAAAAAGAATAAAATACCTAGGAATAAACCTACCTAGGGAGACAAAAGACCTGTATGCATAAAACTATAAGACACTGATGAAAGAAATTAAAGATGATACCAACAAATGGAGAGATAGTCCATGTTCTTGGATTGGAAGAATCAATACTGTGAAAATGACTATACTACCCAAAGCAATCTACAGATTCAATGCAATCCCTATCAAATTACCAATGGCATTTTTTACAGAACTGGAACAAAAAATTTTTTTAATTTGTATGGAGACACAAAAGACCCCAAATAGCAAAAGCAGTCTTGAGGGAAAAAAATGGAACAGGAGGAATCAGATTCCCTGACTTCAGACTATACTACAAAGCTACAGTAATCAAGACAATATGGTACTGGCACAAAAACAGAAATATAGATCATGGAACAGGATAGAAAGCCTAGAGATAAACCCACACACCTATGGTCAACTAATCTATGACAAAGGAGGCAAGGATATACAATGGAGAAAAGACAGTCTCTTCAATAAGTGGTGCTGGGAAAACTGGACAGCTACATGTAAAAGAATGAAATTAGAACACTCCCTAACACCATACACAAAAATAAACTCAAAATGGGTTAGAGACCTAAATATAAGACCAGACACTATAAAACTCTTAGAGGAAAACATAGGAAGCACACTCTTTGACATAAATCACAGCAAGATCTTTTTTGATCCACCTCCTAGAGTAATGGAAATAAAAACAAAAATAAACAAGTGGGACCTAATGAAACTTAAAACGTTTGGCAACACCAAGGAAACTACAAACAAGATGAAATGACAACCCTCATAAAGGGAAAAAATATTTGCAAACGAATCAACGGACAAAGGATTAATCTCCAAAATATATAAACAGCTCACTCAGCTCAATATTAAAAAAACAAACAACCCAATCAGAAAATGGGCAGAAGGCCTAAATAGACATTTCTTCAAAGAGGACATACAGATGGCCAAGAAGCACATGAAAAGCTGCTCAACATCACTAATTACTAGAGAAATGTATATCAAAACTACAATGAGGTATCACATCACACCAGTTAGAATGGGCATCATCAGAAAATCTACAAACAACAAATACTGGGGAGGGTGTGGAGAAAAGGGAACCCTCTTGCACTGTTGATGGGAATGTAAATTGATACAGCCAATATGGAGAACAGTATGGAGGTTCCTTAAAAAAACTAAACATAGAACTACCATACGACCCAGCAATCCCAGTACTGGGCATATACCCTGAGAAAACCATAATTCAAAAAGACACATGCACTCCAATGTTCACTGCTGCGCCATTTATGGTAGCCAGGTCATGGAAGCAACCTAAATGCCCATAGACAGAAGAATGGATAAAGAAGATGTGGTACATACATACAATGGAATATTACTTAGCCAATAAAGGAATGAAATTGAGTCATTTGTTAGAGACGTGGATGAATCTAGAGACTGTCAGACAGAGTGAAGTAAGTCAGAAAGAGAAAAACAAATATTGTATGTTAATGCATATATGTGGAACCTAGAAAAATGGTACAGATGAACTGGTTTGCAGGGCAGAAATAGAGACACAGATGTAGAGAACAAACATATGGACACCAAGGGGGGAAAGCAGTGGGGGGTGGGGTGTGGTGGTCTAATGAATTGGGAGATTGGGATTGACATGTATACACTGATATGTATAAAATGGATGACTAACAAGAACTTGCTATATAAAAAAATAAATAAAATAAAATTCAAAAGAAAAGAAAATGAGTGTTAAAAATTATCTTCAAAGGCATATTGTGAATATTAGCTCAGAAGAGTAAAGAACTCAGAATAATGTGGGCTCTTGAAACTCTACTTTCCAGACTGATTTATCTCCTTACCACTGATAGTCGTAATTCTCATTTGCATATCTTTGCTAAAATGGTGTTTATACAGTTTACTTGTTTTTTTTTTTTCTATTTTTGCAAATTCTTAAAGTTCTAAAGTTTTCCCTACAATGCTTTTCTGACTACCCTTACAATGCTCACAATGGTCTTTTCTGCTTCTGAGTCTTAGCGGCTTTACAGCACAGATGTATCTGTCTTATTTGTTATGTAACTGTCTTACATTGTTGAATATTTTTACAGCACTTTTCTCCCTGTCCCCCAAACCATCCTATGCATAGAAGGAAAGGTGTAATAGGGTGAAGCGGATTACAAAGTTGTGATCTATATGCATTTCCTTACCTGATCCCGCAATGCTGGTGAGCTTGCTTCGTTCAAGTGGGGGAGCCCATTTTGCCCAAATTGTAAACTGACCTGTCCATGCCATTCCCTGAAATGAAAATCATTAAGACTCTTGATCTCTAGTAGAATTCAGGAATCCATATCCCACACAGAATGAGAAAGTAACCAGCTACCTGGGCCATGCCCTGGACTGTCCGAATCACAATAACCAGAATCACTCCAAAGTCAGCAGCCAGTGGTGTAAAGAGGGTGAGAAGGGAGGAGATCAGCAAACCAGCACCAAGCATCTGCTTTGCTCCAAATATCCCTGCTAAATAGCCACTTGGGATCAGAGTCAGTATTATCCCATAGCTGATGGAGCTAAAGATGATACCCTGAGTCTCTGGGCTCCATTCATATACAGAGGCCTGGGGGGAAAAAAAGGAAAATTCTTTGCTAAGAATTTCTTTTATAAAAATTCTACTTTATAGCCAGAGCTGCTTGGGGTTTTGACCCTCCTATGAAATATCAATTTTGGCTTTCCTCCATTTTTTACCAAACAAATATTCCACCTTTTCCAAACAATCAATTATATCTCTAATTTGCTCCTCTCAGAGAGAGAAAAAAATAGAGAAATGAAGAAGAAAAGGAAAAAAAATAGAGAAGTGAAGAAGAAAAGAGATAAAGAAATGATTACATAGGTAGTTGATAGGAAGATATAAATGAAATATAGTGAAAGAGCTTCTTTTAACTATCTTGGTTCTAGTAAATAATTCAGGTGACATGCTGACTCTCATTTTAAAAAATAAGGAAAACACATCTTTACTGAATGCTTATCAAAATTAGTCCCTAAAATCAAGTTTAGGAATCATGGTCTGCCCTGGCAGAGGTGACTTCCTAAAACACATATTACACATTAATAAGATCACATTTTCTTCTGATGTAACCCAATAAATAATTTTGGTAGACCACTAGATACATGGCATCATGGTATAAATTGAAGTAAAGAGCCAAAAAATGTAAAATATGAAATATTTTGTCCACTTAAAATAACTATAAATAATACAAGATATATGACTCATGTCAGAATTCAAGTTTGAGGATGAACGGCAGTAAAATAGGGACTTTAAGAAGAGGGAAGAACAATTTGGGAAGGTCCCAGGAAGGAAGAAGTACTTGAACCATTCTTTGAAGAATGCCTATGATTTGTGTAAAGAGAAATAGGAAAACTCATTCTTATTGAAGAAAAACAGCAAAAGTGGACTTGCAGTATTTGGAGTGATACCCAGTGAAACTAACCGGGACTCTAACTTGTTCAGAGCAAAGACTCTCCCTGGGTCATTGATAGCAGACATGAGTGTGCTGAGAAGTGGGCCCAGGTTCTGGAGAAGTACAGCATCTCAAGAGAGGAGTTTGCGACTTGAAGGTATTCTGGATTCTTGAGCACAGGTGTGTGAATGTGTAGAATGAATCATGGAAGAAAGACTGGAGACAGAGAGGTCATTATAAATAAGCTGGCTCTAAGGTAACAAAATCATAAAATATGAGGATGACTTTAGAAATGTAAAATAAATGTTAGTTTAAAGAAAAAATTTAAATGGGTTATAACCATGATCCTTATACAAATAAAAAATGAACATGTAATAAAGATTTTATTTAACTCATTGATTAATGGGGGAATTGGTAAGATGTTACAACTGGCCCAAAGGAGAATTCAAAGACCCACACATTTATAAGTGGGAAGTAATGCTGAAATAGATTTTAAATATATAGCAAAACTGGCTTATTTAACTGAGAGGCAAGTGGAGGAGAGTAGCAATTGATTTTTCTCAGAACAAAATTCATTTGCAGAGCTATGGGCAAGAATCATTTGCATTGCTATTTATTATATAGAACTTACTGAGTTGTAAAATGGCTCAAAGACTATGAAAAGTACAGAGACCTGCTTAAAATCAGGCAGAAGGATGTGCTTAGATACATCCTAGTGCCTAGTTTTTCATTGAAGATACCCAGTAATCTATTCCTTTCTAGAAGTGTTCACAATTTTTTCCTAGAGTCCCTACCCCCAATCTTGTAATCATAATAATCTCAGTGAGACTATTTTAATCACAGAGGTAAGCAATATCTCCTAGAAAAATACTTCCAGTCCTTTTTAGTTTGCCACTGAAAATTCATGCTTCTATATGCCACAGAATCAAGATCCAATTCTTCCTTTCAAACTGGGTTTTCCCTCTCAACAAAGAGCCTTGTTCTCCATTATACTTACTCCCGAATTAAACTCCTTGGTGGATCTGTTGGAGCGATTGAGGGTGAATGCAAGAGGTCTTTCTGTGGAGGCATTGAATAAACCAGACTGCTGAGTGCTATTCACCATGGCAATGATTGCAATGCTCAGACTCACACGCTGGGTTATCACGGTAAAGTTTGAGAAGTGCATGATGAGAGCCAGTCCATAGCGTAATGAACAGAATTCAGGAACTAGAGAATAACACAGATGTCTGCAGTGAGTATCCTGACTGAGATCACCTTCTTTCCATTTCTCCCACTGCTAAGTCTGAGAAAACTACAGATGATTTCATGCAGTCCCACTATCTTTTTTCACCGAAATAATCGTAACTACAACCCTTCTTTGTCATATTCTTTAGTTGGCTTCAAGACAATAAATCGGGAATCTTACCATAAAGTAAAACAAATACGGCCTTTTTTCAGAGGTGTGGGAAGCAGATGAAAATATAAGAAAAATTAAATGAAGGCATTTATGTCACATTGTTCCAAAATAAAGTGCATGAGGAAGATGGGGAAGAGCCAGTCACAGAACCTGAGTCTCCTAGTTTCAAGTCTGTGGTCCCATCTGTTTTGCATATTCATCTACCATAAAGCTTGAAAGTTTATACTTAGAGAGCTGCCTTTGAATTAAGCTAACATCCAAAGGTTCTCTTTTATTTATTTATTTTTTTAATTCATGCTCATGCCTAATTCGAAATTTTCTGCTATTTCTTTTTTTTTCTTTTGAAGATGTTGGGGGTAGGAGTTTTTTAATTAATTAATTTATTTTTGCTGTGTTGGGTCTTCTTTTCTGTGTGAGGGCTTTCTCTAGTTGCTGCAAGCGGGGGCCACTCTTCATCACGGTGCGCGGGCCTCTCACTATCACCGCCTCTCTTGTTGTGGAGCACAGGCTCCAGACGCGCAAGCTCAGTAGTTGTGGCTCACGGGCCTAGTTGCTCCACGGCATGTGAGATCCTCCCAGACCAGGGCTCGAACCCATGTCCCCTGCATTAGCAGGCAGATTCTCAACCACTGCGCCACCGGGGAAGCCCCAAGGGCTCTCTTTTAAAATACCTGATATATAGTGTATAAATGAGCGCAACCACTAACTCCTTAGTGTAATGTTCACTTGGAAGTATTTTTGTTGTATGTCACTAGGCTCTGCCTTCACATATATTCAGCTTAAAAAAAAACTAATATGGGGAACCATTTTTACTGTTTGTAGGTGATACGGTACTGGAGGAACTGTCATTCTGTTACAAGAGCAACACATTCTTTTAGGTCCCTGTGAAGTGGAACGATGGGCCTATATTGAAAGGGTTCCCATGTGAATGATGGATTAAATTTTTTTGCACATTTGGAGAAATGGGACTAAAGAGAAACAAAGAGAGAACCTGTGAATAAACAGATAAACATATAAAAATATATATATAATGGGAGAAATAATTTTTAATGGCCAAATAGGCTCAGGGATGAGATTTGGTTGCCTGCAAAAGAATTATTTCCCTATTACTGGAGGTTTCCAAAGCTCATGGGAAATAACCAGCTACATAGCAAAGATATTGTAGCAGGAACTCATATATGGGTTAGGGGTTTGTTTAAAATGACTTTTTCTGGACTCATTCCATTCCTTATGTCCTGGGATTCAGTGATCATTTGACGTAATTTCTCATAGATACCTCATTGGGGCTCCCTAAGGAAAAAGTAGCAGGTAACAGAATGAGGGGCTGGATCTGGTCCAATGTTACACTGGGAGAATCTCCACAACAGGGAGGCTTGATAAGAAAACAAAGGAGAAGGAATGGAGAACGAGGATGTGGAAATAAAACTTCCACTCTTCCATAAGGTAGCCTGCAAATACAAGACGTGACTTGGGACTTCCCTGGTGGTCCAGTGGTTAAGACTCCATGCTCCCTATGCAGGGGGGCCCAGGTTCGATCCCTGGTCAGGGAACTAGAGTCCGTATGCCGCAACTAAAGGTCTTGAGTGCCGCAACTAAGACCCGGTGCAGCCAAATAAATAAATTTTAAAGAAAAAAAGAGAGAGAGAGAGAGAGAGAGAGAGAGATGTGGCTTTACCTTTCCTGGTGGAAGGCTTCTCATCCATTTGGCTCCTCTGGGAAATGGTACCACACTTTGTGGGGGAGATTCCCTCTGCCCTGAATCTCTTTTACCACGACGGGCTTTTATCTATGGGGAAGAAGAACAATCCAAAACAAGACACACAAATAATTTTCTCGTGTTAATGTTGCATTCTCTCATCATCAATGAAAGTTTTGACCCAACACAGGTATATGATTTACATTTTGCAGTACGCTTCCTTATTGCTATGCTTACGGAGGACTCTATTTTTATAAGAAATCTGACTAAGTCCCAGCTAAGTGACGTAGAGCTAGTCATTTAAATTCTCTGATTGGCCATTTCCTTGTCTGTTCAATAAAAATAAATCTCCTTTCTGAGTGGTGCTGCAAGAACTGAATGAGAAAATTGCAAACCACAGAGAACCATGCAAAGGTAAGGCATATTATGGCTTGAAGCAAGGTCAGAAGACAGGAAAATTAAGCCCAAGAGCTGGGGAGGAAAGTTCCAGAGCAGCCCTTTCTTTCATTTTGACCATGTTTCTGTACATCTTTCTGTACAACCAGAACAACGACCCATGGTTCCTTCTTTGAACATGAAGAATGACATTGCATAACACATATATATATAATACTAATAGTATTTAATGGTTTAAAATGTTTATTCTTGTCTTTGCTAACACAATTTGGACACTTTACTGGGCTGAAAAGTTCTTCAAATCACCTGAATGAGGGCTTTCTACTATAATTATGAATAAATCCAGCTACTTGACAGGTAAAGAGAATTCATGACCTCGAAATGGACATGTCTAATTTGATACCTGTACCCCAATATTTGGGGATTCATACATTTATTTCTTTTAGGTACAATCCTCATGCTAAGAATATCATAAGTTTTGCAGTCATTCCTAAACTGAAGCCTCCATGACCTCACAAACACATGCCTCATGCTTATACTGCATCATTCAAAGCTTTGCATTCTTTCTGCACATAAATTTAACAAGACTTACCTGCACACTTAAGAATGGAGGATGGAGGATCATAATGAAAGAGACAGGTGAAGAATTTTGTTCAAAAATATTCTTTGCAGTATTATTACAACATAATATTGGAGACAAATTAACCTAACCATAAGGGTTTGGTGAGTCAATTTTAATAGATTCTTATAGTGGACTTTATTAAAATAATGTTTCAAAGATATGGAATAATATTAAGGAAATGCCTGTACGCTAGTATACAAAACAAGCACTATGCCTGTTGATACACACACATCCAAGAAGAAAGAAATGGGTTCACACAAGTGCCAGCAATGGCTATTTCTGGGTTGCAGAACACACTGTGGTCATGTAATTCTTTATGATTTTCCATATTTATCAAGTGATTTTTTTAAACAATTAGCAGTTATTTTATACTCAGTGTCTTTGAAGGAACAATAATTAGGCTTCATAAAGCCAGTCAGGGTAGTTTTCTGCTTGCCAAATGGCTCTAGAATTCTGAGAACAAGGTCACCCCATCTGAGTTTTGAAATTTTCTTTTTTTGTTACAATGTACCCAAATAGATGCCCAGTTGCCAACAAGAGAATGTCAGCACCAGGAAACATGTTGGCTTTTGCTGTGCTTTTTTTTAAACATCTTTATTGGAGTATAATTGCTTTACAATGGTGTGTCAGTTTCTGCTTTATCACAAAGTGAATCAGCTATACATATACATATATCCCCATATCACCTCCCTCTTGCATCTCCCTCCCACCCTCCCTATCCCACACCTCTAGGTGGTCACAAAGCACTGAGCTGATCTACCTGTGCTATCCAGGACATGGAAGCAACCTAAATGTCCATCAACAGATGAATGGGTAAAGAAGATATGGCTCATTGTAGTTTTGATTTGCATTTCTCTAATGATTAGTAAGAAATCATTAATGATGTTGAGCATTCTTTCATGTGTTTGTTGGCAGTCTGTATATCTTCTTTGGAGAAATGTCTATTTAGGTCTTTTGCCCAATTTTGGATTAGGTTGTTTGTTTTTTGATATTGAGCTGCATGAGCTGCTTGTAGATTTTGGAGATTAATCCTTTGTCAGTTGCTTCATTTGCAAATATTTTCTCCCATTCTGATGGTTGTCTTTTCGTCTTTTTTATGGTTTCCTTTGCTGTGCAAAGCTTTTAAGTTCCATTTATTCCCATTTGTTTATTTTTGCTTTTATTTCCATTTCTCTAGGAGGTAGGTCAAAAAGTTTTGCTGTGCTTTGGAAGGCTTTCCAGCCCTGCTAACATCTGGATGATATCAGGAGTTCAGTTCAGGGCTCTACACTCAGATCTTAGCTGACCCGGTGTTTGGACCATTTTCTATTTGATCTCTCTTGTTATGTAAGATCCCAAGACTTGGCAGAAGGCAATTTTTCAACTGTACACTCAGCTACAAGTACTTGTACTCCACTGAAAGGTTTCCCACCAACCTCTCCAACCAATCTGACAAACATTGGGCTCTAGAGCTGAAAGAGACTTGGAGATTCTCTGACCCAACTGTTCTTTTTTTTTTTTGATGAGGAGATTGATGTGCAGAATGCTTGAAGTTGCTTTGAGTCACAGAGTATACTGAGTCAGCACCAGGTCTCCCGATGCCCAGACTACTGCTTTTTTCTATCTATTAATACTACTTCCTCTTTATGGGCATATTTTAAGCACAAGCTTAAAATACAATTGGGTAGTTTCATTTTAAGGTTCCAGATAGGAATTTATATGATTTTAAGTTAAGGTTTTTTTAAAAAATTGAAGTATAGTTGATTTACAATATTATATTAGTTTCAGGTGTACAGCATAGTGATTCAGTATTTTTGCAGATTATACTCCATTCTAAGTTATTACAAGATAATTGCCATAATTCCCTCTGCTCTACAGTATATCCTTGTTGCTTATCTATGATTTTAAATTAAGTTTTAATCATTTATTCCAGAAGGAAATTTGATGATGAAAATACTTTCAGGTTGAGCTTTGAATATTTAAAAAAAAAGACTACTCTTTCTTGCTTTTTTTTTTTGGCGGTATGTGGGCCTCTCACTGTTGTGGCCTCTCCTGTTGCGGAGCACAGGTTCCGGACGCGCAGGCCCAGCGGCCATGGCTCACTGGCCCAGCCGCTCCGCGGCATGTGGGATCTTCCCGGACTGGGGCACGAACCCCTGTCCCCTAGCATCGGCAGGCAGACTCTCAACCACTGAGCCACCAGGGAACCCTTTCTTGCTTTTTCGATTAGTGGAATTATATCACAAACCCATCCCTTCAGTTCCCATTCCATCTGCTGCCATCCCTACCTTGGCTTTCATCGTTTCAAATGCTACTTTGAAATTTGCCTTAATAGCTAACTTCAGTTGTTAATTGCCCTGTTTCCTGTGTATGAGACAAATGCAGAAATCAGGCAGACATCCCAAACCAATCGAAAAGAGGGTCCTTCTGTGACATAGTAATGGCAGCTATTTTTCTAAAATAATCACAGAAGCATATGATAGTATGCGATCTGAGAATTGGCATAATTGATATCACTTAGAGACGGTGGAATGAGTTTTAGCCCAATTACAAACATTGTCAAGGACCTTCCTACTCAGGAGTGACATTTCTAAAAAATAGTGAATCCTAGTGTCAAAGCTGTAAATAGGGGCTTCCCTGGTGGCGCAGTGGTTGAGAGTCCGCCTGCCGATGCAGGGGACACGGGTTCGTGCCCCGGTCCGGGAAGATCCCACATACCGCGGGGCAGCTAGGCCCGTGAGCCATGGCCGCTGAGCCTGCGCGTCCGAAGCCTGTGCTCCGTAACGGGAGAGGCCACAACAATGAGAGGCCCGTATACCGCAAAAAACAAACAAACCTGTAAATAGACATGGAAAAAATGAATTAAAATTAAGTAAAATAAAAATTCTATACTTTAAAAATAATTTTATGACACAAAATAGAGTTATATTTGGTATAAAAATAATATAGACATAGACAAGATGACATGGATAAGCAAAGTAATTTTTATCCTCTTACTATTAGTCTAGAACTCACTATTTTGTTATAATGGTCTTTCTGTTGCTCTTAGATTTCCCTTAATACTGAGCCTGTCTTGCATCACCTCTGTTAGCCGAGTCCCCTAGTTTACTCAAAGTAAATGTTACATGTGGTTGAAAGAGCAGGAACCTGCAGGTCAAAGGGTATCCAAGGACCAATTCTTCTCTGTCATTTACAGTCCGAGTAAAGCAGAGCAGATTTTATAAGATCCCAGAGCTGTCACAGTTTCATAGGAAAAATGGGGTTAATATTACTTCACAGGACTATTGGGAATGAAAACAAAGGTATGAGACACGCCTTCTCAATGTAAAATATCATAATTGTAAAATGTTATTGATATTAACAACAGAAATAATAATAAGTAGTCACAAGATTGGCACTTGGGCCCTCTCAGATTAATAAATACAGGTTTACAGCAAATGAAATATCTTTCTGTAAAAATGCTTTTGATTGATTGTTAAATTGGTTTTAAATGTTTCCTTTTAGAAGTGGGTTCTTCTGGACTAGAATCCAGAAGATGGATGAGGAAGGGATGCACCTTGCTACCAACACCAGAGAACATGCCAAGAAGTAATTTCTTCCATGCTAGTCAAACTGAGGCCTCTTTTATCACCTGTTTACCTTTCTGAAAGATTGGTAGTTCTGGAATAAAATTGGTTATTCCAGTAGGTCATTTACATCATGCTGTTAGTTCATGTGAACGTAATCATGAAAAAAAGAAAAAGAAAAATGTACTAAGCTGGCTTCCCTGGTGGCGCAGTGGTTGAGAGTCCGCCTGCCGATGCAGGGGACACGGGTTCGTGCCCCGGTCCGGGAAGATCCCACATGCCGCGGAGTGGCTGGGCCCGTGAGCCATGGCCGCTGAGGCTGGGTGTCTGGAGCCTGTGCTCCGCAACAGGAGAGGCCACAACAGTGAGAGGCCCGCGTACCGCAAAAAAAAAAAAAAAAAAAAAGTACTAAGCACCAATAGTAGGTAATCCTAGAAGGCAGGGTTAGGTCAAAATTAAGGCGCAACTTGGGCCCTGCCCACAGGGGACTCACAGCTCTGCTCACCAAGAAATAACACAGGAGTGTTTGGGCACCTTTCCTCCAAGGAACAACCTCAGGTATATCTTCCAGGCCTGTATGAGTCCATCTCTGCTATGGAATTGGGGTTTTCTCTGGGCAGGATGGGAGAGGGCACCTTCATTGCGTCTTTTCCCCTAGGCCTTCCCATCACAGCACTGATAGGTACTAACCATAATCTCTTGGGGCACCTTTCCTCAGCTGTACAATGAGGGCAACAAACCAGGTGATCTCCACAAGTGTAGAGGTTTTCTTGCCTTCAATCTTATCCACAACTTTGTTCATATTCTCCTTTTCCTGAGAGACAATTTCAACTATATACAGAAATCTGAAAAGGCCCATGAATCACAGTCCCCAAACTTCGTTAGTTCTGATCCAGTATTTTATTCTGCAGCCAAAGCCTGTTCGATTCATCAAGGTGTCACAGTAAATACTTACGGAATCCTTGGAGAAGTGACAATTGTCCACAGAGTCCATTGACACTGGTGGCCTCTCTAAGCCTTGCTGTAGGGTCTTGACTGAGTCAATTACATTTTTTAGAAAGTTGCTTCTTCATTTTGAAATCAGAAACCATATGCCCAGGTGGAGATCCTTAGGCTGCTGACAATGTTTTCCTCTGACTTTCCCTTAAACTGTTCCCTCCCTTTAATGGATCTCTGATTGATTAGTAATTATCCTCTGATCCCAAAAGAAGAAATGCACTTACCTTCACCATTAAATCAGTATTGTAAGCCCTAGACTATAGGCTACCTTGAAGAAAGAAGGCATTTTCATCCCTTCTTCTCTTTCAAATAATTCCACAATTTCACAAGGATAAATATTGCATCACACGGCAGGCAGACTGCACTAGGTTTAGCCCTACGTTCTCGGAGCAGAGAGCCTGGGTTTGGCTTTGCCGCTTAATTTTTAACTTCATTTTCAAGTTCTCGCTGATAGAATATCTCAAAAGATGACACCATGTTTTTTCTGCTTTGAAGTCTGCAGACAGCTGAAAAAGTCAACACGACTTTTTCCTGAAGGGGAGGCAGCATGATGTGGAAGAAAGATCAGGGCTCCTGGAACTGGAGGAATGAGGTCAACCCCACCTTCACTTCCTAGTGTTTTCTGTGGCCTTGGACAAGTCATTTAACCTCCTTGAACTGGTTTCTACCTTAGTAAAACAAGGGTTTAATGCTCAACTCATGAGGTTATTGGGCAAATAAAATGAAATACATATGCTAACCAGTAACAGGTCCTCAATAAATGAGACGCCCCCATAAAAGGGTTCTGTTAAACCAGCTAGACTTTCCTTAAGCATTTGGTGCCCACAGCTTAATAAATGTGAACTTTGGCTACTCTGACATCTTCCCATGAAGCTACCCTGCATCCTTCCTTCCTGCTTCTTATCTGTGCTCTTTCTCATCCAGTCTCTACTTGACTCTTGGTATTTGGACTTGTGTTTTATTTGAGATTCTTAAATTTTAGACTGTGGTTGCTACTGGGTCTTCCCAGTTTGACTCTCAGCCCTTATAAAATGAGGTGAAGTCCTGCCCTTTCTGCCTTTATTAGCTTTAAGCTGCCTTAGTTGAGTTTCCCTGTCCCAGTTAGTCTTGCCCAAGGAGCCTATTGGAACCAGCACCTTAGCTTAACTACTTGTTTCCTCTGTATTAGTGTTCTATTGTGGCTGTAATCAATTACCACAAACTTAGTGACTTAAAGCACCATATATTTATTCTTCCAGTTCTGGAGGTCAGAAGTCCCAAATGGGTTTCCCTGGGCCAAAAATCAAGATGCCGTCAGGGCCACACTCTCCCTGGAGGCTTTAGGGGAGAATCTATTTCATTTTTTCTGGCTTCTAGATGTCACCTGCCTTCCTTGGCTCATGGCCACGTCCTCCATCTTTAAAGGCAGCAGCATAACATCTTCAAATCTTTCTCACTCTGACCCTCCTACCTCCCTCTTTATAAGGACCCTGGTAATTATATCGGGCTCACTTGGAAAATCCAGGATAATCTTCATGTCTCAAAATCCTTAATCATACACACAAAGTCCCCTTTGCCATACAAGGTAACATGTTCACAGGTTGCAGGGATTAGGATGTGAAAATCTTCAGGTGGCATTCCTCAGCCTACCACAGTCCACTTTTGAAAAGTGGAGAAGTAGCATGGAGAGCTGAAACAACAGTGTCTTCCTTCCTGTAATTGAAAATTCTGGTTATGACTTATTATAAAGTCATTCTGTACTTGGTCAGCCAATAAAAATAGTTAAAAAGAGGGCAAATGAGAACTTCTTTTGCCTAGTTTGCCCCAATGAAGGTGTGACATTTTCTAATTTGTGCAAAGGTACAGCATGACCTGGCAGCAGCCTTGGC